>NC_132903.1:2535500-3166000 GCF_037993035.2 Macaca fascicularis
ACTAAAGAGTTTGCAGTGGTTTTAATTTTAATTTCCTATTAACAAGGGTATGCAAGGAGGATTTTTTTTTTAAGAGATGGGATCTCACTACATTGCCCAGGCTGGTCTTGAACTCTTGGGCTCAAGCAGTCCAACCACCTTGGCCTCCCAAAGTGCTGGTATTATAGACATGAGCCACCCTGGCTGACCACAAGGAGTATTTTAAACATAACCCATTGAGTGAGTTTAATCTCTTATTTAGGACATCTTTTTAAATCTCTTTCCATTGTATTTTATGTTGTCTGTTTGCCAGTATTTCATATGAGTTCCCATCTCCTTTCTGGCTTTTTATTGTACTGAATGATTTCATCTCACCATCTTTTTAAACAACAGCTTATAAATAAATAGTTTCTACTTATGTCTTTTCAGTTACTTTGTTTTAATGTTAAACCCAATTACTTGATTTCAGGCAGTAGAAAGATAGTGTGTTTATTTTGTATTTAAACTTCTATTTGAAGATAGGGTTTGGTGGCCAGGAAAAAAAGGGAAGTTTAAAATTTGCTTTATCATAAAAAGATTGGTTGAGTGGAGTGGCAGATAAGAAAAAAAAAAAAGATGAATTTTTAAGATAAATAGGGTGTGTTAAATTAAAAATATTTGGGCTGGGCACGGTGGCTCATGCCTGTAATCCCAACACTTTGGGAGGCTGAGATAGGTGGATCACCTGAAACCTGAGTTCGAAACCAGCATGGCCAAACATGGTGAAACGCCGTCTCTACTGAAAAAAAAATAAACAAAAAAACAAAAAAATTAGCTGGTCTTGGTGGCAGGCTTATGTAATCCCAGCTACTCGGGAGGCGGAGGCAAGAGAAGTGTTTGGAACCTGGGAAGCCAAGATTGCGCTGCACCAGTGCACTCCAGCCTGGGCAAAAAGAGTGAAACTCTGTCTCAAAAAAAAAAAAAAAAAAAATTGAGGAAAGCTAAATAGAAGTTAAAATCGTTACAATGATATCAAAGAAATGTGTATAACACACCATATTTATGTTTTCTGAGTATGTAGATACAGAAGAAAGTTGGACTATGGAAAATCAGGATAAATGTTTTATAATATGGTGCAAAATAGCTTGAGATTTTATTTTTATAGATGAAATAAAAATTATGAATTTGTTTCATCTTTCAAAAATTAGATTTAATTGTAATCCTGTGTACTAATTATTTGAACAGAATGAATTAAACAGTGGATTCAGTTTTGGATGACAGAACTGTGTGGCAGTACAGTAACGGTATTTTCATTGTTGTGCACTGCGTGATAATAAAGATAATATATTCAAGGGCTTTTTCAGTTTTCTAAGAGCTGTTGCAAATCTTGATATTCACATAATTCTCCTTTGGAAAAAAATTACTTCCGTGCTTACAGTTGTGTTTTTCTTTCTACAGTTATGATTTCTTTCTATAGTTATAAAAGAGAGATCTATATTTAAGCCAATGGCCGTGACTGTAATTGAACTTTTTTTTTCACTTTCACCAATTTTTTTATACATATAATTGTAGGATTTTACATTTTTCATCTTACAACATAATTGTATTTATTTTGTATTGTTGTCATGTTACTATATTTGTCATTCAGACTGATTAACAAAGACAATGTGTGTTCAGTAGGAAGCAGTTACAGTTTATAAAGGGAGGAGTGTTTGCATTTTTTAGTTGAGTAATCTCCAGTTTTTCTTATTCACCTATTTTGTTAAACTATTATTTTTAAACATACAATGTACACATTTAAAGGATGAGATTTTAAAATATATAAAAACAAAAGTTTTGATTTTTGTCTTTTTACATCCATTTCCTAAATGTGTGCAAATACTACTTTAGAGAATACTGATATGCTAAATATGTTCATTCTTAGAACTTTTGTTTTCCTCTCCAACCATAAAACTCTTGAGACTTAAGATAATGAACATTCAGATAGCTTAAAGTAGACTAAATGAAGATATTATGAAACAACTGAAACTAGAGAATGGGGAATTAAAAGATTAAAAAATAAGTAGTTGAAATTTATATAAGGAATAAAATGGAATGAAGTCCCAGATTATGATACAGAGTAATGAGACAAACAATAGACGTGGTGGTTTGACACCTTAGGTGAAAGATCTTCTTTTGCTACAATGTGTCCTTGAGCAGGCTTCTTAGCATTTTAAGCTTCAATTTCCTTAACTGGAAAATAGGCTTGGTCATAGCTACTACTTACGGTGAATTAAATGAGACAGTTTATACAAACGTTTATACAAACGGCTTAACAGATTTTTGCATCTAACAAATTATGACACCTTTTAAAAATGGATGAAGTTAGAATAAATTAAAGCAAACATGGATACAATTAAAAAGGCTAACATTCAACTTTTATTTCTGACTTTATCAAAGAAGGTTGTAGCAGGCTAACATCCAGTGCTTTGAAGTAAATGTAATGAAATAATCTAAGATCTTTCTCATAAATTCTTATATTAAATCTAAGAGGACCTAAATTAAAGAGTAGATATGGAGTAGAAGAGTTAATATTTTAAATATACTATTTCTTTTCAAATTGATTAGTATAGACTGATGCAGTTCCAATCAAAATCTGATGGGGTTGCTTAAAAAATTTAAACATATGACAGATAAAAGTATAACAATAGATCACATAACAATATAAACACACATAACATTACATCAGTGAGATAAAACTTGATAGAAAGATGTATGAAATGTGCAAGCATTTTTCTTTCCAGAAAAAACACATTGGATATAAATTTTTTTTTTTTCAGTAAGGGGGTCAGAAGTTATTCCTTTTTTTATTTGAGACAGGGTCTTAGTCATAGGCTGAAGTACAGCAACCAAGTCATAGCTTACTGAAAGCTCAAACTGCTAGGCTCAAGCAGTCCAGCTAATTTAAGTAGAGAAAGAGTTTCACTGTGTTGCCCAAGTTGGTCTTGAACTCCTGGCCTTGAACTCCTGGCCTCAAGCAATCCTCTTGCCTTTGCTATTTCAAGTGTGAGCCACCATACGCAGCCACATTTTTTTTTTTTCCTTTTTTTGAGACAATCTATTTCTGTTGCCCAGGCTAGAGTACAGTGACAAGAATATGGCTCATTGCAGCCTCAACCTCCTGGGCTCAAGTAGTTCTCCCACCTCAGCCCTCCAGGTAACTGACCACAGGTACCCACTATCATGATTGGCTAATTTTTATATCTTTTGTAAAGATATAAAAGATTTAAAAGATATAAAGATTTCACCATATTGTCCAGGCTGGTTTTAAATTCCTGGGTTCAAGCATCCACCTGCCTCAGCCTCCCAGAATGCTCGGATTACTGGGGTGAGCCACGGCACCCAAGCTGGCCAAAAAATTTAAGTCTGTGGTGCTTATTAGGTTTTGGGAAATAGTCACTCTCTCACATTACTTGTGAAAGCTAATAAATTTTTAAGAGCCTTTGTCAAGATTATTTTAGCAATATTGCTAGCTGTGATGGCTTACACTTACAATCCCAGCACTTTGGAGGCAGAGGCAGGCAGTTACCTTGAGTCCAGGAGTGGAAGACCAGCCTGGTCAATCTACTGAGACCCCCATGTCTACAAAAAAAGAAAAAGAAAAAAAAATTAGCCAGGCATGTTGGTAAGTGCCTGTAGTCTCAGCTTCTCTGGAGACTGAGATGGGAGGATCGGTTTTACATGGGAGGTCGAGGCAGCAGTGAGTCACGATCACATCACTGCACTCCATCCTGGGCGACAGAGCAAGACCCTGTTTCAAAACAAAAAAACAAAACAAAAAACCCCATATGTTTGTGTGTGTGTGCGTATATATATACACACACATATACATATGCTTATACATACACACATGCATACACATATGTTTCTAGAATGCTTTTCTACTTTACACTGGTTTATTTCTCCTTTTTTGGTTTACTAGCTGTTAGTAGTTTTCTCATCTTCATACTACTGTAGCTAGGTACTGAAGGCATGCACCACCACATCTGGCTAATTTTGGAGTTTTTTATAGAGATAGTGTCTTGCTCTGTCACCCAGGCTGGAGTGCAGTGGTGTGATTATAGCTCACTGTAGCCATGACCTCTCAGGCTCAAATGATCTTCCCCTGCCTCAGCCTCCCAAGTAGCTGGGACCACAGGTGAACCACCACATCCAGCTAATTTTTAAATTTTTTTGTAGAGAAGGGATCCAACTATTTGCCCAGACTTGTCTAGAACTCCTGGGCTCCAGTAATCCCCCTCCCGTGATCTCTCAAAATACTGGGATTACAAGATTAAGCTACCACACCTGGCCTAAATTATTTTTTAGAGTGGATCCTCTGGATCATTCTGTTTATTTGTTTTCCAGTTCAGCTGATCTCTAAGCTTGGTTCTTACTGCAAAGGCATTAGAAATTACTGTTAAATCATGGGAGCTTATCTTTCACCTTTACTTATCAAAATTGTGGTGATATTATTACCATTAAGAGCATGGTTTTGTTCTGGTTGTAGGAAGAAACTGGCAGTTCTAACCCAAGAAAGCTTACTAATGTAAAGGTGTGGTCATATTTACAGTGAAGTGCAAAAAAGCCTCTTTTGTCTCTGTCAGTTTTCGCCATGATAAAATAGGACAATAATCAGTCAAATGTGTTGCTGAAGAATGATTGCTCACTATAGTAAAGATTGGATTGGTGGGCAGCCATTATCATGGGCTCAAGTATATAGTAGGAATAAGTATATGACATAAAATTATAGCTAACCCCCTTTCATTTAGGATTTTGAGTTAGTAGCTGTTGTGCTGAGTAAAGTCCTAGAATGTAGCAGTTAGTGGTTTCTCACTTGTTTGAGCTCTTTTCTTTATTGCCTGTTTCAGAATGATTAAACCAGGATTTAGCTATTTGTGGCACAGATATCTGTTTACATACATGAGACGCTAGTACCACATCCCTAAGGGGTCGCTGATATTGACATTTCCCTGCATTTATAAATATTTGTAAATATTAGCAGTTACTGACTCTGCTAATGACAATTGAACAGGTATAGCTCCACTTTTTCAAGACTTCACCTCCTAGAAAATTCTAGGATGTTGAGTGCCAGGGTAAACACATAAAGATTGTTTAAAGAATGATATGCTGTCCAACTAGGTTGCAAAGTTGAGTAATAACAGTAAATAAGTCATGTGGTAGCTTGGGTTAATAATGTGGAGCTCACTGAATATTGGAGAACTGCTTGTTCGTAAGGGAGTGATCAAAGTAGTGCTTCAAGAAGATTCATCTGGTGTGTAAGAAATGTTCTGTATCTTAATATAAATAATGCAAATACCAGTTAACACTTAAGTAATTAATATAAATAATGCAAATTCCAGTTAACACTTACGAAAGTTTGTCATGCTAAATACTTAAGCATTGTGAATTTTATGTAAGATGATAATTGAACTTTTAAAAAAATACAAAAAGGCCAAGCATGGTGGCCTGTAGTCCCACCCGGTCAGGCTGAGCGGGGAAGAATTACTTGAGCCCTGGAATACTAGGCTAGTGTGAGGAACAAGACTGAGTATCTTTTTCTTTTTCTTTTTTTTTTTTTTTTTTTTTTGGAATCAGAGTCTCACTCTGTCGCCCAGGCTGTAGTGCAGTGGCATGATCTCGGCTCCCTGCAAACTCTGCCTCCCGGGTTCACGCCATTCTCCCACCTCAGCCTTCTGAGTAGCTGGGACTACAGGCGCCCACCACCACACCCAGCTAATTTTTTTGTGTGTTTTTAGTAGAGATGGGGTTTCACCGTGTTAGCCAGGCTGGTCTTGATCTCCTGACCTTGTGATCCTCCCGCCTTGGCCTCCCAGAGTGCTGGGATTACAGGCATGAGCCACCGTGCCTGGCCAAGACCCAGTATCTTTAAAAAACAAAAAAACAGAAACACTGTCAATCTGTTTGATTTAATCTACCTGCCCTTTCCTGTCTTGTTGCAGCCCATGTATCACTGGAAATCAGTTTGTTCCCTTTAATTTTACATTGATAGGTTATTGAAAAATAATTTTAGCATTTCAGAAATGTGAATATCATGACATTTTAATATGTGATATAAAAATTAATGTTTGGTATACTTTATTCCCTGGTTTAGGAGCTGTGACTAATGAGAATTAAAGGCCATGGATGAAGATGAATTTGAATTGCAGCCACAAGAGCCAAACTCATTTTTTGATGGAATAGGTATTACTATTTCTTGGGTTGTTTCACTTCCCATCTGCTGGATTTGGAATTACTTATCAAAATTGCAGAATCTGATGTTAATTCATATTTAAGTACTTAGGTCCATACTTATGTCCTGTCAGAATCTTATAGCCAACTCATAATCTTGTTAATTAAGCCATCAATACCAAAATCTTACTGTTACCCTTCAGTTGTTCCAGTTTTTCCAGTTATGCAATTAAATCCTTCTAGTTCTCCCTTTGAAATGTTTTCTGTTTGTGTTAGTTTTCTATTTTTCCATTGGTACATTTCAAAAAATTTACTAATCTAAAACAGGACAAATTTATCTCAAGAGTTCTATAGGTCAGAAATGTGGCTCAACTGAGTTCTGTGTATAGAATTTTACAAGGTTAAAATTAAGATGTTGGCCAGGTGTGGTGGCTCACATCTGTAATTTCATTGCTTTGGAAGGTGGAATTGTGATGATTGCTTGAGATCAGGAATTGAAGAACATCCTGGGTGCTGGGCAACACAATGGAAACCCTGTCTCTGCAAAAAAAAAATTTTTTTTTTAAATTAGCTGAGCATGGTGGTGCATAGCTCTAGTTCTAGATGCTCTGGAGGCTGAGGTAGGAGGATTGCTAAACCAGAAATTAAGGCTGTGGTGAGCTATAATGGCACAGCTGTACCCCAGCCTGGGTAACAGAGCAAGAAAAAAAAAATCAAGCTATCAACAGGGCTGGAGGCTCTTGACTTCGAAGAATATCCATACTTTTAGGTAAATTTAGTTTCTTTTTGTTGTACCATGGAGATACTGTTTGTTGTTCCCTACAGTTCATCATCCAGGAACATTTTTTGCTTCCAGAACCTGCCCACATTTCTTCTCATGCTTTGCATGGTGGTTTCCTCAAGCAGCAGTGAGTGGAGTCCATCTCATGCTTTTAATCTTTCTGATCTTCCCTTCTATCACATACATCTTCTTGAATCTAGCCAGAAAACTATTCATTTTTAGAGCTCACATGACTAGATTTGATGCACCAGGGTAATCCGGGATAATTGCCCAATTTTAAATTCATAATCTTAATTACACCTGAAAAATTTCTTTCGCCATGTCATGTAACATATTTACAAGATTTACAGGGATTAGGGTATGGACATCTTTGTGGGACCGTTCTTCCTGCCACCATCTGCACCCTGGTTCTCATGTGTCTCTGGCAAATGTAAAATAACATCCACCCTCTCTCAAGTTTCCCAGTTAAAAAAAAAATAAAAATCTTATATGAAATTAATCAGCTCAGAAGTGCTAAGTATCATTTAAATCAGATGCTAATAATTCTCTGGGTATCAGTCATTAAGTGCAAGTCCTGGGACACAATTCCTCTTTATCTACTTCCCAGTGTACAGTGGTAGGACAGTTTGGGATATTCTGGTTCAAACAGGGTGACATGAAAGGTAAGAAAGAAATTTTGTGTGAAGAAATTCTGAAATGCAACCAGACAAACTCCCATTAATTTTCAAGACCTGGGAATAATCCTTTTTGGCCTGTGGCTCCACCCTTTGAGTCTTCCTTGCTATTTTCTTCAAAGACAGCAGGTATTTGCAGCTGAATAGTTTTATTTCCTGCTTCCTGCCTCTGGAATTCTGGTAGTCCAACAGTTCATTGTATTAATTCTGTGTCCCTTTCAGTTTAAGCTAGCAGTGCTTCTTTTGAAAAAACAATTTGTGTGTGTCTTGGGGATTTATTGTAGTAGACAAGAGGCTCATATAATTTTTTCTGAGATTATCTTATGTCTGTTTTTGACTTCTGCTAAAATGGTTGAAGTCCAATATCGTTAGATTTCTTAGAAGTGCTGAGTATTTGTAGGTCACACTTTTACTTGCTTGAAAAAGACTTAATTCTCTGGTTTTTGATCTTTCCCTTTCCCTTTCCCTTTCCTTTCCCTCCACTTCCTTTCCTTTTTCTTTTTACCTTGCCTTACCTTACCTTACCTCACTCCTTGCCTTTTCTTTTCCTTCCCTCTTTCTTTTTCTTTTACCTTGGCCTTTCCCTTTCTTTCCTTTTTCCTTACATTTTACTTTCCTTGTGTAATGATCAGGTGCCTGAAGGAACCTTTTGTTCTTTCTGTTTCATGGAATAGTTGAGAATCCCATACTGTTTTTTTCTCTCTCTTAAATCAGCAGTCCTCACTCTTTTGGGCACCAGGGACTGGTTTTGTGGAAGACAGTTTTTCCAGGGACCTGGGAATAGGGGGGTTTGGGGATAGTTACTAGATGAATCAAGCACATTACATTTATTCTGCACTTCATCTGTATTATTATTACATGTAATATATAATGAAACAATTATACTGTTCACCATAATTTAGAATCAGTGGGAGCCCTGAGCTTGTTTTCCTGCAACCATACCATCCCATCTGAGGGTGATGGGAGACAGTTACAGATCATCAGGCATTAGATTCTTACAAGGAACATGCAACCTAGATCCCTCACATGTGCACTTTACAGTACGGTTCGCATTCCTATGAGAATGTAATGTTGCTACTGACCTGACAGGAGGCGAGAGTTCAGGCAGTGATGCCTGTGATGGGAAGTGGCTGTAAATAAAGATGAGGCTTTGCTCTGACAAGGAGTCTCTTTAATTTAACCTCCCCTTTCACCCCCCAGATGGACAGAAAACTTCTCATTTGTCGTGTTTTACTATCTCTTTGCTTAATCTTCCAACTATTCATTTTTCACACTGAATTTTACTCTGAGCAGTAAGAAGAAATGAGACCACATCTCCAACACTTTCCTAAAATCTTCTGAATTGAAGAGTTCATTTTTACAAGTTGTGCTTTCCATATAACCCAGGGAGACAATTTTGCTAAGTGGTCTATCAAGTTGTGCTTTCCACATAACCCAGGGAGACAATTTTGCTAAGTAGTCTGTCTTTTTATGTAACAGAGCTCTTCCTTCCTTCTGTTGGAAACTCACTTTTAAGCCCTTACAAGCAGTGTTACAAAACTCTAGATTTCTACTAGCAGTCATACATGACTTAGGTATTCTCTGAGTCCATGTAGGATTTCTCTGCCTTGATCTTTTCTCCCTCTGGATTCTCACTGGCAGAGTTTGTTACTTTTTGTTGTTGTTGGTTTTGAGATAGGGTCTCACTGTGTCACCAGGGCTGAAGGGCAGTGACATGATGATGGCTCCTCACTGCAGCCTCAACCTCCTGGGCTCAAGTGATCCACCCACCTCAGCCTCCTGAGTAGCTGGAACTACAGGCAGGCACCACAATGCCTGGGGAATTTTTTTTTTTTTTTTTTTTTTTTTTTGGAGACAGAGTCTTGCTGTGTCCCGCAGGCTGGAGTGCAGTGGCACGATCTTGTCTCACTGCAAGCTCCGCCTCCCGGGTTCACAACATTCTCCTGCCTCAGCCTCCCGAGTAGCTGGGATTACAGGCGCCCGCCACCACACCTGGCTAATTTTTTTGTGTGTTTTTAGTAGAGATGGGGTTTCACCGTGTTAGCCAGGCTGGTCTCGGTCTCCTGACCTCGTGATCTACCTACCTCGGCCTCCCAAAGTGCTGGGATTACAGGCTTGAGCCACCGCTCCTGGCCAGGAATTTTTTTAGTAGAAATGAGGTTTTGCTGTGCTGCTTAGGCTGATGTTGAATTCCTGAGCTCAGGCCATCCTCCCACCTCAGCCTCCCAAAGTGTTGTGATTACAGACATGAGCCACTGTGCCCAGCCTGTTATTTTTAACATTCATATTTTTAGTATTGGTTTTTTAAAGGAAATTTAGTTTTTTTTTTCTACTCAACAGAATCTAAGCTTTTCATTCTTTAAATTTTTTTTTTTTCATTTCCCTAAGAGCTAGAATTTCTCTTCATTCTTGTAAGAAATTTTACAGTCTGCACCTATCCAACAGCAAAGCCACTTTACATTTTTAGGTATCACCTATCCATAACTACAAAGTCACTTTATGTTTTTAGGTGTTTGTATAAGCAGTTCTCCACTTCTTGGCACCAAAATCTGAAATTATTTTTGTTAATGCAAAGAAAATTACCACAAACTCAAGCAGTTCAAAACAAATTTTATTGTCTCAGTTTCCGTAGGTCAGAATTCTGTCATGGCGTGGCTAGTTTCATAAGGTGTTGCCAGAGTTTTAT
Source organism: Macaca fascicularis (assembly GCF_037993035.2). Taxonomy (NCBI): domain Eukaryota; kingdom Metazoa; phylum Chordata; class Mammalia; order Primates; family Cercopithecidae; genus Macaca; species Macaca fascicularis. Next base: position 2,545,810 of record NC_132903.1, read on the forward strand.
TCCTTTCTGGTGAATCCAGTTTCATTGTTCTTTAGATGCATCCAATTTCAGTTTATTCAGGTCCTTGGTTGAAGGCAGTTCATGCAGCTATAGGACTGGAGTCCCCATTGCTGTACTGGTTGTGAGCTAAGAGGCTAATCTTTGCTTCTTATGACAAACTCCATGTTGTTTCTCATGCTTTCCATGTGGCCACTGTAGGCGTGGCTAATTCGATCCCTCTCATATGTAAAATCTCTCCAATTTATCATTCTGCTTCAGCTCCCCAACTCCAGACATAAAAAGCTCTCTGCTTTATCTAAGCAGATTGGTCTCAACAAATTATTTTTAAAGTTCATGACCTTAATTTTACCTGCACTGCCCATGTGGTATAAGTCATAACATAATATATTGTAAGTTCCAGTGATCAGAGAATAAACATCTTGGGGATTTGGTTGGTGGGGGATACAGTGGGATGTAGATTGTCTGGGATGCTGAGAGAAGTCTTCTTATGACACTGCTTTTTAGGCCCTATTACCTCATTCTTCATTGATAGTATTAAGACTGTTTTCTCACTCTTGGTTTCTTTCCTTCATCTACCACAGTAGTAGAATATTCAACCCTAAAAAACGTGGATTATTCCTTTCCATTGCCCAGGAAATAAACTATAAATCCCAGGTCCTCTGGAATTGATCCTGTCCTAACTTTTGTAACCTTTTCACATATTCACAAAAGGAGCCTCTATATCAGGCAGATGCATCCTTACCTCATTTCCAGAACTGCAAAAAAAATTACACTTAAACAAGAGGGGGAAAAAAGTATTCTCAATTTCAGATTGCTCAGGGTTCTAAATACGTAATACTATAATTAGACTAGATTTTATTTTTCTGTTTCATACTCTTGTAAATTAAAATTTTAATGATTTTATTAACTGAATTTTAAATGAATATTGCCATATATTAGCAATAGTAATTAACTTTACCGAGAAACATAAGGAGTTTTAAATATACCTTCTAAATTTTGTGTGTGTGCATGTATTTGTTAAGCAATTTAGGATATTCTTTTGACTCACTGTTAGGTGCTTTCAGGTTGTTAATGGTAAATGCAAACCTATAATTCTTTCCTTCTCTGGAACATAGTGAAGTATAATTATTTTGGGAGGTCACAGCAAGAGGATTGCTTGTGGCCAGGTTTTTAACACCAGTCTGCACCACCCTTTCAAATTTTTTCTTTGAAAGAGAGAGACTAAGTTCTTTGCGAAAAAACTCAGTACTTTTTTTAGTGTACTCTTGCCACAATCATGCCTAAGTCATGGGCTAAATGGTGGATTGAAGGGCTGTTGCATTTTCGCCTTGATAACACTTGAAATGGTGTTTTCTTTAAATTTGAGGAAGTCATGTAATCTACCCAAGCTTCCATTTTCATATGCATAACAATAATGAAACATCTCCCTGATTACATTTTTTCAGGACCCGTACCATGCATTCCCATTTATCATGATAGTCCTGTGAGGTGTGCATGACAGTTACTACTGACCTCATTTTACTCTTGAGGAAACTGAACTCAGAGGCTAGATGACTTGGTCCAAGGTTACAAAACTAATAAGTATCTAAACTTTGCCCTCTGATTTAGACCATTATCACCAGTGCTGTTGCCACTAAGTGCTGTCAAATTTATGTCTGTGCAATGGGGATTACACTGTTCTATTGCTATTATGAACATAGAAGACAAATGAGTAGAAATCATTTTGTAGAAGATGTATAGAAATAAAAGCAAACATTCTTTCAACGTGTAATTTAAGTGGGTATTAACTACTTGAAAGACTCCTGCAACATCTGTTGTTGCTTTGCCCTCGTTGATCACTTTTGTTGAAGAAGCTGTGTGTTTGAGGACTTTGCCACAGGTACACAATCATTGAGTTGTGTACCTGCTTGGACTCAGCTTCCTCTGAGTTACAATCAGAAATACTAATCAGATAAATAGCTTTTTTTTCCTTTTTCTTTTTTTTTAAGGATAATCCAGTGAGGTAGTGGGAGTGGAGAAGGAAAAAAAGAAATCTTAACTGCTTGTGATATGTGAATAGCTTTTCATATGTCATCCATGTTTGCTTTTCTCTATGCACTAGTAGCCATAATGCCTGATTTGTTTCATATTAGGTTATATTTGTGTTAAAGATATATGAATTCTCTTCATATTTGTGGTGTTCATTTAGAATAATATTTACCGAGCATCATGTGCTGTGCAAGTTGTGTGATCTTGGTTCAGTCATTTGATCTCAGTGGGCTTTAACTGGCTCTCCCTTCTGCCTTCATTGCTTAACTGCACCCAGCACTAGAAAAATGCTTTTATATATATATTCCCAAGGAACTACCTTGGGATTTGGGGTTAGTGGGAACAGGAGGAGGAGAGATGGAGGTGGAATATCCTGGCAAAATTAGGGCAGGCCCTACGCTAACCACCCCCACCCTTCACCACCTAGCCCAGCTGCATTTTTATTCATTTTATCTATCCATAGAAACCTCTCAACCTAATGTCTTTCCTCTCTTTAGTCCTCTTAATTTCTACCCTGATTCTTTTGTCTTAGATTCAAAGAATGACTTTCTAATTAGCGCAGTTATAGTGGATATTGATGGGATATTGCACCAGGACAAAGTGGGAAGATTATAAAGGCCGAAAGAGAAAGAAGGAAGGGTAAAAAAGAAATATGTAGGTATAATGAATAAAAGAAAAGTAATGTGTTGAGAAAGGAGACGGTGAAAAAAGGAAGAGAAATGAATGAAACATGTAGCGAATAAATGGTATATTTGTTTTCTGAATTTGTTGCCTAACATATAAAAATCTCTTAAGATTTTATTTCAGTGAGATGGGAAATTTTTTATGTTGATGTTTTAAAAGTATTTCATGAATGGTTTTCTTCTGTAATTGCCCCAAAGGTTTTTTATTTTTCTTTTATTTCTTGTTAGTTGATTAGGGTTGAGTAAAGTAAGTTTTCATGTTAAAAATTTCTGTTTGTTAAATGAATCAAAAATAGATTCATTCTCTATTGTCTCAATGTTTGAGGAACACCAAGGACATAGTCTGTTTTCCCAGTAGAAATAAAATAAAAACTGTATTTAGTCATGTATACTTACCTGAGATTTGTCATTTTAATTTTTATTTTTTAAGGAGCTGATGCTACACACATGGATGGTGATCAGATTGTTGTGGAAGTACAAGAAGCAGTTTTTGTTTCTAATATTGTGGATTCAGACATAACTGTGCATAACTTTGTTCCTGATGACCCAGACTCAGTTGTAATCCAAGATGTTATTGAAGATGTTGTCATAGAGGAGGATGTTCAGTGCTCAGATATCTTAGAAGAGGCAGATGTATCTGAAAATGTCATCATTCCTGAGCAAGTGCTGGACTCAGATGTAACTGAAGAAGTTTCTTTACCACACTGCACAGTCCCAGATGATGTTTTAGCTTCTGACATTACTTCAGCCTCAATGTCTATGCCAGAACATGTTTTAACGAGTGAATCCATGCATGTGTGTGACATTGGACATGTTGAACATGTGGTCCATGATAGTGTAGTGGAAGCAGAAATCATTACTGATCCTCTGACCAGTGACGTAGTTTCAGAAGAAGTGTTGGTAGCAGACTGTGCCCCTGAAGCAATCATAGATGCCAGCGGGATCTCAGTGGACCAGCAAGATAATGACAAAGCCAACTGTGAGGACTACCTAATGATTTCGTGTAAGTCATGTGGTACAGTGATTTTAAGCAATGTTTTTGAAACGTATTTTATAACATAAATAATGGTGAAATTTTATTGACTTTAACTTCTGTAAAATTAAAGTACAAATCATAAATCTACATGCATTGTTGCTTAGTTTGCATCCTAGAAGATAAATCATAATTAAGTGACATGGTACAGAATAGAGTTATTTCTATATTAGCGTAGAATAGAAAGATGAGAAAAATAAGGAATGAAAATAACAGAATTGAGCCTTATGAAATCATACAAAGTATGATTGGTCTGTTACCTTCAGATTTATCCCTGAGACTTGTAGTCAGTTTTTTTAAGTCTTTTTATTATGTAGTCGTTTCACTTTCTCCCTTTTTTCTACCGTAGTGTCCCTTTTCTCTTTAAAGTCATGATTTTGTTGTTGGTGTTTAATTCATTAGTGGCTTTGGAGTTAAATCTGGTGAATGCCCTGAAATACAGTGGTTGCACCAAGGCCATCAACAACTAATTTATTTAGGTTTCAAATTGATTTCAAATTTTACATCATACTAGTTTTATGTTCTGCTCACTGATCCTCATGGGATGCTGGCTTTCTTGATTGTGTTTATAACTTTGTCAACCAGAACATGGTTGGACATACTTTTGCTTATGCAGCAGCTGCTATAGTCGTTCTGTTGCTAGAATCTCTGACTATGTTTCTCTAATATTTTTAACTTCAATATCTAGGTATATTTTCTACATTAATATGGTTACGACTTATAGAATCATTGTGTCATTTATCTGCTGATTTAAATAGTTATCCTAATTGATCAGTTCATTACTATGGTCTTTGAAAAGAAGTTTTATAGTGTAGATTTAGTTTAGAGCATTCCCATTAATATTAAATACCACCTACACTCTTTGTCCTGTGTCTTTGAGCGTAGCACAGCAAAAGATTTGTGCAGGCATTTGCATGGGCACAGGGAGAGTAGGCATTTACCTCTTATATGATCAAGTATACCATTATGGCCTAGTTTTCTAATAATGATAATTTTCTACCTCCCTCTGAACCTGCTTCATGATTTTAAAGAGCCTCATTCAACTGATTTAATAAACATTTATTCTGTGTGTAAAAACTTATTCTATGAAGTGTTTAAATATTTAAGATTAATAATTTACAGTTTTGACCTTCATAACCTTTATAACCTGGTGTGCCAGGAAAAGGGGGAGTAAGGGGTGTTTAGCTCTTTGAAAATGTCATAATAAATATTTTTATATGCCAAATTTATCTAGCTATTTCAATTTTTTTTTTTTTTTTTGTTTTGCTAGCTCTTACTTCCTCCAGAAAAAATATCTCCTAATGCAGCATTTTAAATTAAAACTCTAGGCCGGGCGCGGTGGCTCAAGCCTGTAATCCCAGCACTTTGGGAGGCCGAGACGGGCGGATCACGAGGTCAGGAGATCGAGACCATCCTGGCTAACACGGTGAAACCCCGTCTCTACTAAAAAAATACAAAAAATTAGCCGGGCGAGGTGGCGGGTGCCTGTAGTCCCAGCTACTTGGGAGGCTGAGGCAGGAGAATGGCGTGAACCCGGGAGGCGGAGCTTGCAGTGAGCCGAGATCGCACCACTGCACTCCAGCCTGGGGCACAGAGCAAGACTCCATCTCAAAAAAAAAAAATAAATAAATAAATAAATAAATAAATAAATAAATAAAAACTCTATAGGGCTTAGGGTTGACAGGTTTTTCATAAAGTGTATAGAGGAAGTGTGGTCTGATTTTATATTAATATAGTGAATACTGAGATGCTGTCATTGACAGTAAGCTTTAATGTTTTCCATAATATGAGAGATGGTAATATCTTTTAAATTCTTTAATATATTTAATACATAGATTGAAGGTTGTAAAACAGTCTTTAAGTACACTTTACATTTAAAAGTATGTTATTAGATTTAAGAGCTTATTAATTTTTATGTCTTTAGTGGCAGGTTTTTTCTCCTCTGAAAATCTCATTTAAAATGATCAGAGTCCTCTATGTTAGCACAGTAGTATATCTGCACAAAAGTGCTCACTGTTACACCCTAAATGCTATGGAGATCAACATAACCTCTTTATATAGTCTTTACTGTATAGATGTTACCATTGACTTTTAAGTTGATTACATCATCCTCAAATACAGGTCCCCCTCAAACCTGTGCATATGTGGTATAAAATATTTGTGGAGTGAACACTTACATGAACTTTATAGCTGAACGTTTGTGCATATCATGTCTCATCCAAAGGGCATCTAGTTTAGTTGTTTTGGCAATCCACGTAGTGTTTCTAATAAATTATGACTTTGGTCATAGTGAACATTCAGTAAAAATGTTCAGTGAATAAATGAATAAATGAAACCCAATCCTCATATCTAAATCTGAAAGCCTATGGATCAATACAGTTTGATGATTTGTTTAATGATTCTAGTGGCTACTAGAGCAGAGTAGGACTGGTAAAATAGTTGTTTATTGTACTTATTTTATATTTTTTGTATATTTATACACATTACATATATTAATTTTGCTTATCCTTCTGTAACTCATTAGATATATATACCTAAAAATACATATATTTTGGATATATATTACATATATAATTAGTAAGTGTATATACATATATTTTAAGCTATCTATTAATTTTGTTTTGTTTTGTAAAACCATTTGGCAAAATGATACCAAATGCAAGAATTTTAAAAGTGTGTATCTACAAGGGATGATTTCTGAAAAGTGAATAAAGATATTTTAGGGAGATAGGTTGTTTTAAGTTTTGATACATTGCTGAAACAGGTGTGTTTTCATAAGACTAAAACTAATGATTTTTATGTAGAAACTCTAAAATACATTAAGAAAATCTTAAAGCACATGTGCAGTGTTTCAAAAGGAGATAAGCTAATCAAAGGAGATAGAAATCAAACTGTTGGAATTTAGGAAAGAAGCTGAACGGAGAAATAACGTTACCCGTAAAAGAGACTATAAAAGCGGCAATAAAATAAATGTGGATTAGTGTTAATATGACTGGAGACCTTCTGACTGGGCTTTAGAAAATTGCCAAAATGAAATGGTGAAAAAACAGACATAAAAATGATTATGGACAAGATTAGCAGACATGAGAAACAGAAGGCAAAACTTACATACAGAAAAGAAGAAAACAATTAATATGACAGAAAGTTATGGAAGAAAGCTTTCCTGAAATTAGGAATGATTTGAGTACAGCAATGAAAATGGCAGAGTAAAGAACACTGAAAAACTTCTCTTTTCTGAAAATAATGAGAACAATGGTTTAAAAAAATTATCAGAGTAACATTTTTCAGCTCTCTGAAAACTAAATGATTGTAGCAATAGAGTGAGTACTGGATATTGGCAAGACTGTGCCCTTTTAATTTGCTGTGTTTACATCCACTTCTCCCAAGCTGTATGTTGGCCTTAAAAACTGGCATCTGACATATAAAAAAAAGGAGCAGTCAGGGAAGATATAGCAGCTCATGCCTATAATCCTAGTGCTTTGAGAGGATTGGCCAGGAGGATCATTTGGGGCCAGGAGTTTGAGACCATCCTAGTCAACATAGTGAGACCCTCTCTCTACAGAAAAACTAAAAAATTACCTGAGCATGGTGGAGGATCCTTTTAACTCAGGAGATCAAGATTGCAGTGAGTTATGATTAAGCCACTGCACTTCAACCTAGGTTACAGAGCAACACCCTGAGTCAAAAAAAAATTTTTTTTCTTTTAAACAGCAGTTTGGCAGCTACTGGAGGAGGAAGAAAGGCCCATTTTCAGAGAACTGATATTATTTGACTTGGTGGTGGTGACCTGCAAGACCCACCCATTTTTTTTTTTTTTTGAGACAGAGTCTTGCCCTTTTACCCAGGCTGGACCCCAGTGCTGTGATCTCAGCTCATCTTAGCCTCCAACTCCTGGGTTCAAGCTATTCTTGTGCCTCAGCCTCCTGAGTAGCTGGGACTACATGTGCTGTGCCACCACACCCCGGCTAATTTTTTTTTTTTTTTTTTTTGGTAGAAATGGGGTTTCTCCATGTTGATTTGTCTGGTCTCTAACTTCCAGCCTGAAGTGATCCACCCACCTTGGCCTCCCAAAGTGCTGGAATTACAGATGTAAGCCACTGCACCCAATACTACACTTAGACTATTTTAATTGACTTAGACTCTGAACTTCTGTAGTATGAGCCTTCTCCTTTGGGTTGTTGCTTGAAAATTTTAGAGACAACTGTTGAACATCACTGGTTTTTGAGGCAGTTGATACAGTTAGGGCAAGCAGTAGATATACTAAAACTTAAAAGGAATGAAAAGTCCAGTAGTGGAATGAAAAGTCCAGAGGGCTTTGAAAAGCTGGGACGTATTCCTGATTATCTTGAATGTGATAATGCCAGGTCTGTGGCCCTGGTAAGGAAAAGCTTGGCAAGGCCTTAGACTCACACTTTGGGTAATCTTCAAGGGCTGCCCAAATAAAACCCAGTATAGAACTATAAACAGCCTGCATGAATGTTTCAACATGCGTGTAAGAGCCAAAAACTGCTGGTTCTACACATCTGTCAAGTCATAAGCTGAATATGTATTTTATATAGCTAGATATAATTAGACTTTTAAATTGCTACATGTGAAAAAATACACTTTAAAGGATTAGTTTAGAAAAATCACAGTACTGTTGTTTGCTAAGCAATAGTAACCAGTCATAACAACACACATTAGGGAAACAAAGAATCTGATTTTCACAGTTGCCAAATAGTATTATTTTAAATGTTCAGTTTTCAACAGCAACAAAAAATGAGACAGGCACAAAACCAAAAAAAGCACAGCCTATGCGCAAGAAAAAGTACAGCCCACAGAAATTCATTCCAAGGAAGTCCAGACACAGTACTTACTAGAGTAGCTTATGAATCAGTTTTATTACATTGTTCAAAGGGCTAATTAGGAAGTCATGTGTAAAGAAATAAAGGAAAGTAGGATAATGATGTCTCATTAAATGGAGAATATCAATAATCAGAATTTAAAAAGTAAATAGAGTCTCTGGGGTTGAAATGAAGATTTCACCAGAGGAACTCAAAAGTAGGTTTAAACAGGCAGAAGAAAGAATCAGAACACTTACAGGAACTTCAATTAAGATCATCTAGTCTGAGGAGAAATAAAAAATAATGAAGAAAAATGAATATGGCCATATATAATCTATGGGATGCCATGAAGTAAGCATACCAACATATACTGTACCACAAGTGGGAGGGAAGAAAGAAATTGGCTTAAAGAATAGTTTAATAATAGCTGAAAACTTCACAAACTTGATGAAAAACTGTAATCTTCACTTGTAAGAAGTTGCGTGAATTACAAGGGATCCATTTCTAGACACAAGACATTTATGTTGTCAAAAGACATTTTTTTAAAGCAGTAAGGTAGAACTCACTTCTCACATACAAGTCCTCCTTCCCTCGCTCCCTCCCTCCTTCCCTCCTTCCTTTCCTTCCATTTCATCCATCCTTTTTTTTTTCTTCTTTTTTGAGATGGAGTCTTTCTCTGTTGCCTGGGCTGTAATGCAGTGGTACGACTTCGGCTCACTGCAACCTCCGCCTCCCTAGTTCAAGCAGTTCTCCTGCCTCAGCCGCCTGAGTAGCTGGGACTACTGGCGTGTGCCACAATGCCTGGCTAATTTTTTATATTTTTAGTAGAGAGGGGGTTTCACTGTGTTAGCCAGGATGGTCTTGATCTCCTGACCTCGAGATCTGCTGCCTTGGCCTCCCAAAATGCTGGGATTACAGACATGAGCCACCGCGCCCAGCTCAAGTTATCCTCTCTGAAAAAGAATAATAGCGATTTTCTCATTACAAAACATGGAGGATAGAAGGCAGTGGCATGATATCAGTCAAGAACTTGAAATTCAACAAAACTATACTTTAAAAATGAAGGTGAAATTAAAATATTTACAGATAATCAGAACAGCAGCAGTAATCCAGATTGTGTAATATTGCCATAAGAAGAGATGTATAGATCAGTGGAACAGAATGCAGAGTACAAAATAAAACCACATGTCTGTAGGGCCCATTGATTTTTCTTTCCTTTTTTTTTTTTTTTTTTTTTTTAAGATGGAGTCTGGCTCTGTCACCCAGCTGATTTTTCACATAGGTGCCAAGACAGTTCAGTATAACAACAAATAGTTTTTTCGGCAGATGGTAGTGGAGTAGCTAGATGTTTGCATGCAGAAGATTGAAATTGTGTCCCTACTTCAAAGTGTATACAAAAATGACTCAAAACAGATCATTGATAGCTCTGTAAGATCATAGAGAGCTATATGATTATCTCTATGATCATAGACAGCTATCTATGATCGTAGAGAGCTGTCGCCTGTCTAAATAAGACAGCTAAAACTATAAAAGGAATCCCTGAATGAGATACCACCCTATATCTGCTATGGATGGGTATTAAAGGAAAGGAAAACAAGTATTTGGAATAAGCATAAATTGCTGATGTTTTGCAGCCACTGTGACAAAGTTTGGCAGTTCCTGGAAAAGTTAAATTTACGTAGGACTACCATATGACCTAGCAGCTCCTTTCCGGATATACCGAAGAGAACTGAAAACATATGCCCAGAAAACAGGTTACATATTATACAAATGTTCATAGCATCATTAGTCATAGTAGCCAAAGAGCAGCAATAACTTTAATATCTATCAGTTGATGAATTGATAAAATATGGTGTATCTAATGAAATATTATTTGATCATAAAAAGTAATGAAGCACTGATGAATGCCATAGCATGGATGAACTTCAAAAACATTGTGTTAAAATGCAAGAAGTGTGTGCAGTATCTAGAATAGGTATATATGTAAAGTCAAAAAGTATATTGTTGCCTAGTGTTCATGGATAGTGTTGTGTGGAATAGGGAGTAGTAGCTAAATGGTACAGCGATTTCTTGTGAGGGTGATAGAAATTATCTGCAATTAGTGATGATGCTTGCACAGCTCTGTGAATTTTCACAGCTCTCTGAAAACCCACTGGATTGTATGCTTTACCTACTATGCCACAGTAACTCATATGTGAATTTCCTCTTAGTGCCAAAAAAGAAAAATTGTAATCTTTTAAGGCAGTTCATTTTCTTCTAAGAAATTGAGAGACTAATAAAACTTTTTTTTTGAGGCAGAGTCTTGCTCTGTCACCCAGGCTGGAGTACAGTGTCACAATCTCAGCTCACGGCAACCTCTGCCTCCTGGGTTCGAGCAATTATCCCGTCTGAGCCTCGCAAGTAGCTGGGATTACAGGCACCTGCCACCATGCCTGGCTAATTTTTGTATTTTCAGTAGAAATGGGGTTTCACCTGGTTGCTCAGGCTGGTCTTGAACTCCTGACCTCAGGTGATCTGCCTGCCTCAGCCTCCTAAAATGCTGGGATGACAAGCGTGAGCCACTGTACCCAGCGAAAACTAATAATAATCATCATTATATTAGTGAACTTAAGGATCAAGAATTATATAGTCATCCACCTCAAAATACTCAATGCTATACACAGTGCAACAAAGCTTAAAGTTTCTGAGGAAAGTATAGCATAAGAATTTTATACACAGCTTATTCAAGTCAAAATCACAGTTAGACATTTTAAAACATCCAGGATTTCAGAAATTTTAGCACCCATGTGTGATAGAGTTGCTACTTGATACCATAAACCAAAAGATGAATTAGTAGAAAAAGACTCAAGAGTGGAGAACTGATAAAATAATGAGTAGTGATTTTTGAATTAATGTAAAATTGGAGTTAACGTGCAAATTAAGGTTATGTAATATGGTAAATGTCTACAAAATATTAACTAAAATATTTGCCATGTCACGATGTGCAAATATATTCATGTTTTCACCTTTTACAGCAGGTGACAGTAGATAATATCTTTACAGTATGGTTCCTACCTATTATTTTTATCATATTTTTCTTTTTTTTTGAGAGGGAGTCTCGCTCTGTTGCCCAGGCTGGAGTGCAGTGGTGCCATCTCAGCTGCTGCAAACTCTGCCTCCTGGGTTCACGCCATTCTCCTGCCTCAGCCTCCCGAGTAGCTGGGACTACAGGCGCCCGCCACCACACCTAGCTGTTTTGTATTTTTAATAGCAACGGGGTTTCACCGTGTTAGCCAGGATGGTCTTGATCTCCTGACCTCGTGATCCACCCGCCTCAGCCTCCCAAAGTGCTGGGATTACAGGCTTGAGGCACCTCTCCCAGCCCATATTTTTCTTAGAAGAGTATTTTAAAATCTTCTGTTTTGAATTAATAGACATTTAATTGATCTTCTTTCATATATATAACAAACTGAATGTTAGATATTTACTAAGGCTAGACAGTATTGTCAAGTCTTGGAATACATTAGTGCACAAAATAGAGATTCCTTTCCCTCATCGTGATGGACTTCTAGTATGACTGTATATACGTAAAATTATTTAAATGTGTATTATAATGTGTCTTGGGAAAGTAAAAGAGCTTAATCAAAAGGATTGTGAGTTTCAGAGATGGTCAGGGATGCCTTGCTGGAAGGATGACATTTTGTCATAGACCTCAGTTTGAGTTGTATCATAGACTTCAAAAAGGAAATGCATGTATTGATCTTAGTTCAGTAGAGAGGACAGTGACAGTTTGCATCAAATGCGGCAACTTAGGCAAGTCAGATGAGGACTCAGAGTTGGTCATGTATTTCTTTGGTGAACAGATTCAGTGAAATCATGGACAAAAGCTTGATGGAAGTATAAGTTTAGAGAAAGAATGTGCAATGAGAATCACTGGAGATACGAAACAGTTGCTTGCAGGAGAAGTGAGATCAAGAGAAGATGGAATTTTTGTTTGTTTTAGTGTTGTTTCAAAGAAAAAGCTTATTTCCTGGTGGGAATATTCCTTTAGAGGGTGATAGATAAATTGGTGGTATAGGGGATAACTGAAAAAAAAAAAAAGCAAAAAAACAGAAAAGAGAAGGTATAATTTAGTGCTTATGTGGGGGCATTGGTTTTAAGTGGAAAGGAATACTGCTTGTCTGTGGCAATGTGAAGGAAATACAAAGTTGAGTTGTTGGCAGTAGGACAGATGGTGCAGGCAGTGGATCATCCTTTCTGCTTTGGGTTCTCGGTAAGGTGGGAAATAAGATAACAGGCAGGTAGTATTGGAATTTTAAGAAAAATACGGCAAATAGCATCTACTCAAGGTTCATATTTATATATTTAAAGATGACACTATCTACATCATGCTGTTTTTTTTTTCTGTCTAGACTTAGCTGCATAGATGTAGATGCTGACATAAAATTATATCAGCTAGGTTTGCGGTTTTGCCAGTCAAGTATTATCAAATCAGACAGGGGCATAGGAGTTGAAAAAATATGCAAGAGAACAGTTAGAATGACCAGCCATGGAATTAAGCTGTTTTACTTGTTCAAATTGCTATAAAATTTTTGTTTAAAAGTAACATTTCAATTTTAATTTTAAACTTATATTTGTCCTTCTTTCTGTTCTTTTAGTTGTATATATGCATTGAGAAATATCTGAATAATATTTTTGTAAATTCTATTGGTATTTCAGATGGTGTTGTTTTTGAGAACTCTAATTTTTTTTAAAATACTTTCTTAAATATTAAAGTGGATCATCTCAAGAAAAAGCTGTCTTTTAGAGCAAAGTTGAAGAAGTATAAGGGAATAAATAATAAAATAGTATTTCTTAAATTTGGGGCCCATGAGATATTGGGGGCAATAATACTGTAAAGATCAAAGCAGTTTAGGCAGATTTGGGTTGCTAGACTGTGCAATTTGTATTTTACTTGGTAGGAAAAGGAGTACTAGAGTCTAGGGCAGGAGGGTAAAGTGACTGGATCTTTCTTTTAAGAAGACAGATTGATACCATTGTCAAGGTGTCTGGTTGGAAACCTTAGGAGAGAGAAATCAGGTAAACTGTTTTGTTTCTGAGGTTAGTTGTAAATGAAGTTTTAACAACCTGGTTTTGAAAGATGAGACAATTTAAATGAATGGAGAGGCACAAGCCATGTGCTTGCATTTTAAGACTGCAAAGCAAAAAACTAGCACCATTTTTATGATATTAATTTAGACAAAATGCAGTCCAGTGGAAATCCAGTAACCAATTTTTTTCCTCAGCAGAACTATAATTCATTTTCTGAGGAAGCAAAGAAAAGTGAGATAACGTGACCAGCTAAAAATTAAGCTATGAGTTATAAAGACAGACATCCTTCTCATTTCCTCACCTCTCCCTTTTGTAGCTCATTGGCTTGTGTTATTACATCAGGTTTTACTAGGATACTTGGAACCTTTAACTCCCTAGCTTCTTTCATGCCCTTCTACTTACCTCTCCAGCTTTTTCTACTTGGGTTACTGTGTGAATTCTTTCTTGCCACTGCCTTAAATTGTAATCTCACTGGGACTGTGTCTTTAGCTCATGATTTTCTTTACACTGCAGATGCTCACTGCATGATCTCAAGTGTTTTTTAGTTAACATTTTGCTGATGGCTTCCAAATTGGTGTTGATCTTCAACTTTCAGAGTTGAATATTCTGTAGGTGGCTTCACATGTCATTCATTCCGTCTTCTCGGTTTATTCTTAAATATGACTCAACTCCAGCCTTTATCCCCATTTGTACTACCTTTGTCCTCATTCAAGGCCTCATTATCTGTCACCTAAATGTACTGAAGCTGTAGTTCTCTGCGTCATTTCTTGATCTCTTCAAATATGCTTTTTTATAAGGTCAGCAGGATGCTTTAGCAAAAATACTGATCTGACTTAGTGACTGCTCTTTTTAAAAGCAGAAATTATCAGATCTCTGATAAGAATCCCCAGGAGTAGGATACCTTGGAGTCTATTTGTGTATACAAGTTCATTCCATACCTGCAGATTCTGATTTTAATCAGATCGAGAAACTTGCAGTCTACCAGAATTAAGTTTGAGCCCCTCTGCCTGGTGCATAAAGTCCTCCAGTAAACCTGGTTTTGGTTTACCAGTTGGTCACATTTCCCACTATGGCCTGATCTGCAGCAGTATTGAAGAACGTACTCTCTTACTGTCCTGTCCCCCTACCTGCTGTATTCTTTGCATAGAATAAGTGCTGTTCTCTTTCAGTCTACATGAGATACCTTCACTTTTTTGGGGGGCAGCTGTTATTGCACTTTGCAACATTTGCCAAAACATTTCTGACTCCCCAGCCTGTTTTATACGAATACTATCTTGTGGACACCTTGAAAATTTATAAAATATTATTTCATTGTATGGGAAAACAAATCAGTTTTAATAAAAATAATGTACACCAGTGTTAACATTAAAGATTGCACTAGAGAGTTCAAAATTAGTATAATTTTATGTTTAAAGAAATTTTAGGTCAAGTGCAGTGGCCCAAGCCTGTAATCCCAGCAATTTGGGAGGCCAAGGCAACTGGATCACTTGAGGTCAGGAAGTTCAAGACCAGCCTGGCCAATATGGCAAAACCACATCTGTACTAAAAATACAAAAATTGACAACACGTGTTGGCACATGCCTGTAATCCCAGCTACTTAGGAGGCTAAGGCAAGAAAGTCACTTGAACTTGGGAGTTGCTGTGAGCTGAGATAGCACCAATGCACTCCAGCCTGGGTAATTGAGTGAGACTCCTATCTCAAGAAAAAAAAGAAAATTTAATTTTTTCTTCTAAGTAATCAAGGAATCAGCTAGTGTCTTTCTAAGTGACATTTTGTTTTGAAGACAAATGTATATTAAAACGTGATTTGAAAACATGTTACTGTGTCCAAATTAGACAAAACTTTTTTCCCCATTGTTTTGGGTTCTTACATCTTGTGTTTAAATAGTTAAGTTTTAGTAGCTTTTAGTAGCCCAGTGTTTCAAGTTCTGATATCCTGGGTTAAGTAGTTAGATTTTATAATATCCATGTTTGTAACAAGGAGATGCTATTTGAAAGTAGTCTGTAATTCCTAGTAAGAAACCAAATTATATTGTCATTGTATTTTTGTTTCTTTAACATTGGCTTTAGAGAATTTTGATTAGACAAATATAGTTTTGGATCTTTTGAAGAACAAGATGGGGAATTTGAAAAGTATGCAAAGATTTCAAAATCTAAAT
Organism: Macaca fascicularis; assembly: GCF_037993035.2. Taxonomy (NCBI): domain Eukaryota; kingdom Metazoa; phylum Chordata; class Mammalia; order Primates; family Cercopithecidae; genus Macaca; species Macaca fascicularis. The sequence continues at coordinate 2,561,606 of NC_132903.1, forward strand.
TCTGTGTTATAAGCCACTGTTAAAAGTTAAGACTAAGAATTTAAAACCTAAAGTAGTCAAAACTATCACCATTGCCTTTTCTAGTAATACTCATTGTAGTTGAATTGTGAGTGCATTTATCTGCTCTGCACTAATGGAAACCATCTTTTGTTATATTGTTTTTTATTTTTAGAAAAAATTATTATTGCCTCTAACAGCTTAAACTTACAGCATTTTTCAAACACCAGAGGTTGATGATTGTTTCTTGTGAATTACATGGATCAAGATTTGAATTCTGGTTTTGCCAGTTACTAGATGTGTGACCTTAGATAAATCATTCAAGTTTGCTTTACTGTAAAATGTCGACAGTATTATAGCACTTCCTCATGGAGTTATTATGAGTATTAAGTAATGCTTTCAGTAATCACTTAATAAAAAGTAACTACATTATTATGATCACATTTTAAAATAATCATCTGTTCATCTGTCTGCTTTTTCACTTAATTATAAATTTCTTGGGTCCATTACCTTTTTTTTTTTTTTTTTCCAGAGATAGTCTTTCTCTGTTGCCCAGGCTTGCGTGCAGTGGTGAGATCTTAGCTCACTGCAGCCTCTGGCCTGGGTTCAAATGATTCTTGTGCCTCAGCCTCAGCCTCAGCCTCCTGGGTTCAAATGATTATTGTGCCTCAGCCTCAGCCTCCTGGGTCCAAATGATTCTTGTGCCTCAGCTTCCCGAGAAGCTGGGAGTACAGGCATGTGCCTTTATGCCCAGCTTTTGTATTTTCAGTAGAAAACATGTTTTGCCATGTTGACCAGGCTGGCTTGAAGCAGTCCACTCACGTCCACCTCCCAAAGCCCTGGGATTGCAGGTGCGAATCACCATGCCTGGCCTTGGGTCAATTTCTTTTAAAGTTTACACCTCTAATACTTGCCCAGAGTCTGATTTATAGTTGTGAATCATTGTTTAATTGAATTAAACATAAATATCTAGCCAAAAGGATAATGAAATATAGTCAGCAGAGGAATACAAAAAGAAAACTAAAATGGGAAAGGGGAAATGAAAAAGCTTCTTGGGGTCCTGCTCCTCTGTGGTTGGTCTCTTGCTGTGTCATACAGGCCAGGTGGGCCCAGAACAGAGAGAACATTACTCAGTGTTTCTGTAATGGACTGAATATTGAAAAATCTGACTTTTGTGATAAATTAAATTGTTCTGTTGGGCTATTGTTCGTGCCACACTTTCTGTTGTGCTAAAGATAGTAGTCAGTGCCCACAGTGGTGTGTAATGTAAGGTTACATTATATGGGGGTCATATTTTTGGTATTTACTGCAATCCAGAGTGTATTTTTTTAGATACTATGTTTTACTTTTGTTAAAATTTTGAAGTCCCAAGCATAACAGCACACTTGATTCCCTTACTGTATAACACTTAAAAGTTTGTTGTAGATACCCTGAGCCCACTGTTGGAAATCATATATTCACTTTATTGGTAAGTAAGGATTCTTTTTTTTTTTTTTAATACATAAACATGAAACAGTCTGCCTTAAGTCATTTAAGAAGATACTTAAGCCCTACATCTTACTTATTTGCCAGCAGTAGACCCAGACTCATTACTTCTATGAACTCATGTATATGTTTTTTGTGTGTGTGTGTGTGTATTTTTAAATGCATATGTGTGTAGTATTAGGTTTAAACAGATTAATATTAGAATTTACAACTATTTTTATGTTTATTTATTTTTTGAGAGTTTCACTCTGTCATCCAGACTGGAGTACAGTGGTGCAATCTTGACTCACTGCAACCTCTGCCTTCCAAGTTCAAGCGATTCTCCTGCCTCAGCTTCCTGAGTAGCTGGGATTACAGGCGCCTGCCACCATGCCCAACTCATTTTTTTTTGTATTTTTAGTAGAGACAGGGGTTTCACTATGTTGACCAGGCTGGTCTCAAACTCCAGACCTCAGGTGATCTGCCTGCCTCTGACTCCCAAAGTGCTGGGATTACAGACATGTGCCACCACGGCCAGCCAGAATTTATGTTTCTGGCAACCATATTTTGATTTTTAAAAAGTTTATGATTCTCATAGAAACAGATAAGACAATTGTATTCAGAAGTACTGAATGTTAGGTAATGCTCATAAAATATATTAGGACTAGTGTGTACTGAATTTACTAGTAGGGCATTATTTCTCAGATCTTCAGGAACATTGGTAAACTGGGTTCTGTGGCTCAAGCTTGTAATCCCAGCATTTTGTGAGGCTGAGGTGGGAGAATTGCTTGAGCCTAAGAATTGGAAATAAGCCAGAGAAAAATAGTGAGACCTTGTCTGTACAAAAAAATAAAAAAATTAGCTGAGCATGGTGGCATACGCCTGTTGTTGCAGCTACTGAAGTAGGCTGAGGCGGAAGGATTGCTTGAATTCTGGAGTCAAAGGTGCAGTGAACTGTAATTGTGCCACTGTACTCTAGCCTGAGTGACAGAACAAGAAAAGACCCCATCTCAAAAAATAAAGCAGAATACTTGTAATATTGTATGCTTTTACTTTATGACAAGCAAAGATGATGTATGTCCTTTTATTAGTTTTCTTAAGTTTTAAAGCATCTGCTGTTATTGTTGATGATATGTTTTCTGCCTTTTCAGTGGATGATGCTGGCAAAATAGAACATGATGGTTCCACTGGAGTGACCATCGATGCAGAATCAGAAATGGATCCTTGTAAAGTGGATGGCACTTGTCCTGAAGTCATCAAGGTATACATTTTTAAAGCTGACCCTGGAGAAGATGACTTAGGTAAGAGGAAGCCGTCAGCATTTTATACATCATCATCCAAATGTTTCAACCAAATGGTGTCAAAAAAATAAACAGGTTCCTTTTTTTCATTGATATTTAGCATTTAGTTTAGATTATTTAGGTTGGAAAATTTGAACTCTTTTCCAAAGACAACTTTCAAGACATATTTTTGATTTAGTAATATAAAAATATATGAAAACATGTAAGCAAAATATGTGAAAATGAACTCTCTAATAATTTTTGGAGCTTTCATCTTCTCTGATAGGTGGAACTGTAGACATTGTGGAGAGTGAGCCTGAAAATGATCATGGAGTTGAACTACTTGATCAGAACAGCAGTATTCGTGTTCCCAGGGAAAAGATGGTTTATATGACTGTCAATGACTCTCAACAAGAAGATGAAGATTTAAGTATGTGGTTTTTTTAAAAAAAAATTTTACTTTAAGTTCTGGGATACATGTGCTGAATGTGCAGGTTTGTTACATAGGTATGCATGTGCCATGGTGGTTTGCTGCACCTATCAACCCATCATCTAGGTTTTTAAGCCCACCATCCATTAGGTATTTGTCTTAATGCTCTCCCTTCCCTTGCACCCCACCCCACAACAGGCCCCAGTGTGTGATGTTCCCCTCCCTGTGTCCATGTGTCCTCATTGTTCAACTCCCACTTATGAGTGAAAACATGTGGTGTTTGGTTTTCTACTCCTGTGTTAATTTGCTGAGGATGGTGGTTTCCAGCTTCATCCATGTCCCTGCAAAGGACATGATCTCATTATTTTTTATGACTGCATAGTATTCCGTGATGTATATGTGCCAGTATGTGGCTTTTTTTGTGGGAGAGGGTTTTATCTTTCTATAAGCTGTGTTTTTTGTTTTTTGTTTTTTTGAGACAGAGTCTTACTTTGTCGCCAGGCTGGAATGCAGTGGTGAAATCTCAGCTCACTGCAACTTCCACCTCCCATGTTCCCGCCTCAGCCTCTCAAGTAGCTGAGACTACAGGCATGCACCACCACACTCAGCTAATTTTTGTATTTTTAGTAGAGATGAGGGTTTCACCATGTTGGCCAGGATGGTCTGGATCTCTTGACCTCATGATCCGCCCACCTTGGTCTCCCAAAGTGCTGGGATTATAGGCGTGAGCCACTGTGCCCTGCCCAAGTTGGGTTTTGTTTTTGTTTTTTTTTTAATGCAACCAATATTTGAAAAAAATAAGCAACACTGTTGTAGAGATTACTATATTGCCATATTCCAAGGAAACATATCAGTGACTATGTATGTTTTCATTGTTGCTTTATAAACTTAATTATGGTGAAAGCCAAGAAACGAATGATTAATTCAACCAGTTTATTTTTTCCTACTAATGTATTTTTTCTGTGTGATCTCTGTAAACCTAGTCACAAAAATTTTTTTATTTATTTTGTGCTTAGATGTTGCTGAAATTGCTGATGAAGTTTATATGGAAGTGATCGTAGGAGAGGAGGATGCTGCTGTTGCAGCAGCAGCAGCTGCTGTGCATGAGCAGCAAATTGATGAGGATGAAATGAAAACCTTCGTGCCAATTGCATGGGCAGCAGCTTATGGTAACTTACATAGTAGCTAGAAGGATTGAGTGGTTTTTGAACATTAATTCGCCGTTGAAAGTGATTTCTGTGGTCTTAGGGTTTCATGACTTAAGCAAAAGTAGAGGAAGATTACATAGTCTCCCTGTTGCCTTTAATTTTAACATGAACTTTCATGCCTTTATTACGTAAGTGTGGGAGCTTTTAGTCTAACATTTTAAATCTTGGTTTATAGGTAACTCATAACTTTACAATTTTGGGAGGTAATAAGGGAGTCCAGTAGAGCAACATGCTGCTAGATATGGAAGCTAGGCACTGCCCATGGTCTTGCCATAAATATGCCCATAAAACACATTATCTGCAGTTGGGGGCCAGGGGTAGTGGCTCACGCCTGTAATCCCAGCACTTTGGTAGTCTGAGGTAGGTGGATGACCTGAGGTCAGGAGTTCAAGATCAACCTGGCCAATATGGTGAAACCTCCTCTCTACTAAAAATACAAAAAAATGAGATGGGTATGATGGTGTGTTCCTGTAATCCCAGCTATTCAAGATGCTGAGGCAGGATAATTGCTTAAACCTGAGAGGAGGAGGTTGGAGTGAGCCAAGATTATACCTCTGCACTCTAGCCTGGGTGACAGAGCAAGACTCTGTCTCAAAGATACATTAAAAAAAAAAAAAGAATAAAAATAAAAAATAAGGACTTTCTGTCATTCGTGAATGTCAGGACTTCTTGTTGTTAATAAAGAATTCCTGATTCTTTAGAATTTATAATGTTGTGTAATTTTGTGTTTTAATGCACGTCGTTAGGTAATAATTCTGATGGAATTGAAAACCGGAATGGCACTGCAAGTGCTCTCTTGCACGTAGATGAGTCTACTGGCCTTGGCAGACTGGCTAAACAAAAACCAAAGAAAAAGAGAAGACCTGATTCCAGGCAGTACCAAACAGGTGAGTTCCACAGGAGTATTATGATGGAGTTTTAGCTGCTAGGCCCCGTGTATTTTTGTGTATTGAATTTGAAAGAAAACATTTCAAAATTCAGTGATATTCATGAATGATTTTCTTGGATAAAAAGAAACAGTTGTGCCTCAAACATTCAGGAAAAAGAATTAAAATCCTCTGGTGATTTAGTGAAAAGGAAAATAAATTTCTAAAATGTTACCTAACTTTAAGTGAACAAAATTACATGGATCTACGTATACCACCATAAAGCAGGTATTATTTACAGAGAAGTGGAAGAAGTACTTAGGTTATTTACAGGACAGATTACTATCCTGTGTTGTTTTGAATACTTCTTTGCATATTAAAATTTATTTATAGGTGCAGTTAAGCTTTACTGTTAGCATATATTTGGCTTGGAGTCAGTCACCAAAGAAGAAATGCTGGCCTTGATTTCTATGGGTTATTTGCTATACATTTCTAAATTCATGTTATTTTATCACTGCTTGATTGATTTATTTTTTTAAGCTGGAGGGGGTGAGATTGATTCATACTGAACCAAACCACTTCTCTTGATTAGGACATTACTATAACTCTTAACATTGAAAAGCAGTAAAAGGAATGTTAATAAAAGTATTTGCCCGGTAATGTTCAGAACACAAGCTTTAAATTCATGAGGAAACCAGAAGTTTGATTAAGCACTCATACTGCTTTCTTTTCCCTTCTTAGCAATAATTATTGGCCCTGATGGTCATCCTTTGACTGTCTATCCTTGCATGATTTGTGGGAAGAAGTTTAAGTCGAGAGGTTTTTTGAAAAGACACATGAAAAACCATCCCGAACACCTTGCCAAGAAGAAGTACCACTGTACTGACTGTGATTACACTACCAACAAGAAGATAAGTTTACATAACCACCTGGAGAGCCACAAGCTGACCAGCAAGGCAGAGAAGGCCATTCAATGTGATGAGTGTGGGAAGCATTTTTCTCATGCGGGGGCTTTGTTTACTCACAAAATGGTGCACAAGGAAAAAGGGGCCAACAAAATACACAAGTGTAAATTCTGTGAATATGAGACAGCTGAACAGGGGTTATTGAATCGCCACCTCTTGGCAGTCCACAGCAAGAACTTTCCTCATATTTGTGTGGAGTGTGGTAAAGGTTTCCGACACCCATCGGAACTCAAAAAGCACATGCGAATCCATACAGGGGAGAAGCCATACCAATGCCAGTACTGCGAATATAGGTCTGCAGACTCTTCCAACTTGAAAACACATATAAAAACAAAGCATAGTAAAGAGATGCCATTCAAGTGTGATATTTGTCTTCTGACTTTCTCAGATACCAAAGAAGTGCAGCAGCATACTCTTGTCCACCAAGAAAACAAAACACACCAGTGTTTGCATTGTGACCACAAGAGTTCAAACTCAAGTGATTTGAAACGACACGTAATTTCAGTTCATACAAAAGACTATCCTCATAAGTGTGAGATGTGCGAGAAAGGCTTTCACAGGCCTTCAGAACTCAAGAAGCATGTGGCTGTCCACAAAGGTAAAAAAATGCACCAATGTAGACATTGTGACTTTAAGATTGCAGACCCATTTGTTCTAAGTCGCCATATTCTCTCAGTTCACACAAAGGATCTTCCATTTAGGTGTAAGAGATGTAGAAAGGGATTTAGGCAACAAAATGAGCTTAAAAAGCATATGAAGACACACAGTGGCAGGAAAGTATATCAGTGTGAGTACTGTGAGTATAGCACTACGGATGCCTCAGGCTTTAAACGGCACGTCATTTCCATTCATACAAAAGACTATCCTCATCGGTGTGAGTACTGCAAGAAAGGCTTCCGAAGACCTTCAGAGAAGAACCAGCACATAATGCGACATCATAAAGAAGTTGGCCTGCCCTAACATTGTGTCTACAAGCTTGTAAAGATGTTGGCCTTGAAGCAGAAAATTCGTTTTTTAAAGCCAGTCTTGTTCACATCCATTACTATACATTGAATTATGCTGTGTAAAAATAGAATTATCGCTTCTAGTCCACTTTTCTTTACATTTTATTCAATAGGGTGTCCTGAATCCTATTCAGTTTCTTTAATAGATGAGAAAAATAGCAACAAGCAAGTTGCTTATAATTTGTGATTCTATACTGAATTTTCAGTCTTAAAAGCTTTACTATTTATTTACATATTTATTCATGTTGATGGTACTCTTCTAAGACAAAATCAGATTGATAACTACAAAAGTAACATTTTTGACCCATTTCTTCCTACACAAACGTTTCACATTGGAGACATCTGCTAACATAAATGGGAGATTTTACTGTCAAGTCCAGTTAGCAAAACATAATAATTTTTTTGTCTTGCTTAATATTACATGATGATGAAATTTTACATTTGAGCTTCTAGCATTGATTAATATAGGATATTGACTACATTTATGTTTAAATTTCATTTTGTTCAGCAGACAAAATGTACTTCCTTTAATTTTCATTAATAGTGTTTACATCTTTTGTCAGCACAGCAAACTTTTAAAAAGTATTATTGAAAAGTTTTACTTATTTTTGTCTTTTGTTTTCTCTTTGTACTGCTTTGTCTTGCATTGTATTCCAACACCCGAGACTTACTGCATACTGACTTTTAGTCTTTTAGAGGTAAATTGTGGACTCAGGATTTTTTGAAACTTGGTGTGTAACTCTAAATCTTGTATATGCATCTTTGTTGCTTATTACATATTTACACACACAAGCACAAATTTTAAACTTATGAAAATTTACAGTAACCTGGAAGATCCAGGGATGCATGAGAGCATTTCATAACTTACTATTCAGAGTTACTAAATTTGAGGTGAAGAATTGAAAAGAAGGACATTAGGAAGAGTGAAAATCTTCTAATACTCTTTGATAGATAAAAATGGAAGGTAAGATGTTTCTAGATAGAATGTTTTCTTACAATTTCAGCTTCATATCATAAATTTTTCCTGGAAAGCTATTTCAGACATAGGTTTCTTAGTTTTTGAGAATCCTGTGAAGGAACTCTTGTCTCACTGCAAAGTAAAGAGGACTAAGGGAAAGTGGTGGTACCATGTAACAGAATGAGAGCTAATTCCAAATTAGCAACTTTATCCTGCTTTTTATTTTACACTGAGTAAAGTTTTAAAAAGACAACAGTTAAGTTGATTTTGATTAGAAGATAAACATACGTAATGAAAATCCGTGGCCTTATTTGGAACATATATCACTTTCCAAATTTTATTGTTTGAGAGTTAATAAGTTATTAAGCAGTTAATAACATGTATGGATATAATATAAAATGAATTCATATAATTAAAAAGAATTTGGTTAATAAGAATTTTGGAGAATGGAAAATGCATTTTTAGGTTCCTTAATTTGGCTGTTGGTACCTATGTATTTGGAATATTTTCGGGGATTAGAATTTTTTTTAAACCACATTACAGCTACCTTCTGGCTTTAGTATGGTGGTGCTTCATTCAACTTACGCTGTCAGGTTTTTATTTTCTCCTTCTGGACCACCAATTCAAAAGTTACAGGATTAGGAAATATAAATATTTGGTGATTGACAGCCTCTGACATGTTAGATTAATTTGATCTAGTTCTGAAGTGGTTTAGTAATACATGAATTTAAACCTAGTACCAACCAAAACCATATAATGGATTTTGAAAATCTGTTAGGACTTCTTAGCCCTCATACATGTTTCTACCTGATTGTTACTGTCCTTCATTATCTTGTTCTTGATAACTTCAGTTTGTATTTGAGAATCCTTTAAATCTCCTTCCAATTTGTTTTCTCCCTGAAGTAATATAAAAGGAAGTATTTAAGTGAAAGTTTAAGAGTTTTAAAGCACTCCTTAAAATTAATAGTTAGCTATTTATATTTTAAAAATAAACAGAAAGGTAAAGAACAACACTTTACATACTTCATGTTTTTCATATAGTCTGGAGTTATACACAGTTGTTTTGTTTTTAACCACAGTATTGAAACCTTTAAAAGGTAATTAAGCATTTGGTCAAGTAAATATGATAGAACGTTTGTATAAAGACAGAAACGAAATTGTGCTTAATGTTATATACTGTTATTATTTGCAGGCTGGTTTTAATTCTTAATTTGATTAGCAAAGCTAAAAAAGTGGATGTTGAAGTTGAAAGTTTTAAAGAGGTACAAAATCTTACAATGACATAAATTATTGTTTGGTTGAAAAATAGTGTATTAAATATCGTATGTCCCTTCCACTGTACAAATTGTAAAATACTTAAAATACTATGGAGAATTCATGTAGGAAGTGTGATACTGTTGTAAATGTGTACTTGAGAATAATATGCAAAAATAAAAATAATATTTTGCTGTTAATAAATGTTTACTTGTATATGATACCAATACTAAGTTAACTCTTTTTCTTTAAAACATGCAGTTTTAAGTCTTAATAAACATAAAACATAGTGGACTATTTTTATTTCCCCACTTAGTTCATTCTGTACATAAGTGGAACACAAAATGCTTTTTATGTAAATATTGGTAACCTTATGAATTTACAAGTAGTATTTCAGAGTACTTGTGCTAATTGAAGAGTCCTTTGCTCAATGTGTTTTTGAAAATCAATTTTTTGTTTTATCTTAATGAAAGATTGTTTGGTTAGCATCTCCACTTGCTGAAATAAATTTTCCTTGCATAGAGCTTTTTTTTTCTTTTTTTTCTTTTGGTTTTTTGTTTTTGTTTTAACAACAAAGCCTCACTCATTTGCCCAGGCTCAAGTGCAGTGGTTTGTGATCTCAACTCACTGCAACCTTGAACTCTCGGGCTCAAGCAGTCCTCCCACCTCAGCCTACATAGTAGCTGGGACTATAGGCATCTACTGTCGTGCCTGGCTAATTTTTTATTTTTTATAGAGATGGGGTTGGGTCTCATTATGTTGCCCACGGTGGTCTCAAACCCCTGGGCTCAAGGAGTCCTCCTGCCTCAGCCTCCCAAAATGGTGCAGTTATAGGCATAGGCCAGTGCACTAGGCCTTAAGTGATTTTTGAGGGCAGTAAGTCCATAGCAGAAGAACCTGCCCTAGTTACACATTTGTGTGTTACTCCTTTGTATTCAGTTTGGAGATCTTTAGTGTACACATATACTGTGGGATGGGTATTACAACAAAAATTAGAAGCTTGGTAGAAGTTAACGAGGAGTCAAACATTACAGCAAAGAAGACCGAGACTCGTAAATTTTTTGTGGAGGTAAAATTCACATGATAAAAGTCACTATCTTAAAATGTGTAAGTGGCATTTAACACATTCATATGTTTCCATCACCTCTCTTCAGTTGCAAAACACCTTTGATAAAGATTCTGCAGTTCTTCAACTCTAGGAACATGTGTTTGTTTAGTGGTTCAAACAGTAAATAATTAAAGCCACTAAAATGTTTAAAAAATATATATGGTGAATGTCACTGGCCAGAGTCGTAAGCCAGGTAAGATCATGAATAACTTAGTTGTCTTAGAAAACCTAAAAATATACCCAATCAGGCCTGTGATTTCACCTAAGATAATTTACTGACTGGTTTTCTGGCAATGTCAATGTCAATTTTATTATTTTTTATTTTTATTATTTTTTAACTCCTCAGGAATTCTAGGATTTTTGTAAAGAAAAGCATTATGACCAATATCTTAAAGGTACGATATTTTGAAGCTGGGCCAGGTCAGCATCAGCATTACTTGAATCTTTTTAGATACATAAAATCTTGGGCTCACCCTAGACCTACTACATAAAAAAATTGTACATAGGCACCAGCAGTCAGATTGGCTTTACTGTGAAAAGAAAAAAAAAAAAATTCCCATTTTAATCATTTTATTTATTTATTTTGAGACAGTCTTGCTCTGTCGCCCAGGCTGGAGTGCAGTGGCCAGATCTCAGCTCACTGCAAGCACCACCTCCCAGGTTTATACCATTCTCCTGCCTCAGTCTCCCAAGTAGCTGGGACTACAGGCGCCCGCCACCGCGCCCGGCTAGTTTTTTGTAGTTTTTAGTAGAGAGGGGGTTTCACCATGTTAGCCAGGATGGTCTCGATCTCCTGACCTCGGGATCCGCCTGTCTTGGCCTCCCAAAGTGCTGGGATTACAGGCTTGAGCCACCGCGCCCGGCCCATTTTAATCATTTTAAGTGTATACAATTAATAGTACTAAGAATATTTACATGGTTGTGAATGTTTCTTAAGTTTCATATTTGAAACTCAATGTTCATTAAACAACTCTCTCCACTGCCGCCCAGGCCCTGGTAACCATTATTCTAGTTTGTTTCCATGAATTTGACTACTTTATTAGAATCATACAGTTTGTGTGTGTGTGTGTGTGTGTGTGTGTGTGTGTGTGACTGGCTTATATCACTTAGCAGCCTTTCCTCAATTTTAGAGAAAAAGTTTTCAGCCTTTCACCATCAAATAAGGTGTTAGCTGTGGGCTTTTAAAAATAATTGCTGGCTGTGCATGGTGGCTCACACCTGTAATCCCAGCACTTTGGGAGTTTGGGTAGATCACCTGAGGTCAGGAGTTTGAAACCAGCCTGGCCAACATGGTGACACGCCGTCTGTACTAAAAATACAAAAATAACTGGGCGTGGTGGCAGATGGCTGTAACTCCAGCTACTCGGGAGGCTGAGGCAGGAGAATTGCTTGAACCCAGGTATCAGAGGTGGCAGTGAGCCGAGATCGTGCCACTTCCCTCCAGCCTGAGCAAAAGAGCGAGACTCCATCTCAAAAATAAATAAAATTGCCCTGGGTAGTCATGGTGGTTTATACCTATAATCCCGGCACTTTAAGAGGCTGAGGCAGGTAGATGACTTAAGGTCAGGAGTTTGAGACCAGCCTGGCCAACATCATGAAACTAGGTCTCTACTAAAAATACAGAAATGAGCTGGGCATCTGGCACATTTCTGTAATCCTAGCTACTCAAGAAGCTGAAGAATGAGAATCACTTGAACATGGGAGGAGGTTGTTGCAGTAAGGTGAGATTGCACCACTGCACTCCAGCCTGGGTGACAGAGCAAGACTCCATCTCAAAATAAATAAATAAAAATAATTGCCCTCATTATGTTGAGGGTTCCCCCTTCTTGCCTAAGTGTATTTTATAACGAAAAGGTGTGGAATCTTGTCACATGCTTTTTAATGTAAATTGAAATGATCATGTAGCTTTTGTCCTTTGTTTTTGTTAATGTGATGTATTAAAAGGCATTGTTGAACCATTCTTAAAATCCAGTAAAATCTTACTGGTCATGGTATATAATCAGTTTTTTGTTTTTTTTTTGTTGTTGTTGTTTTGAGAGCGATTTTTTTCTGTGTTGCCCAGGCTGGAGTGCAATGGCGTGATCTTAGCTCACTGCAACCTCCGCCTCTTGGGTTGGAGAGATTCTCCTGCCTCACTCAGCCTGCCAAGTAGCTGGGCTTACAGACATCTGCTACCACTCCCAGCTAATTTTTGTATTTTTAATAGAGATAAGATTTCACCATGTTGTCCAGGCTGGTCTTGAACTCTTGACTTCAGGTGATCCATCTGCTTTGACCTTCCAAAGTGCTAGGATTATAGGATTATAAGCCATGGCACCTGGCCTATGTAATTTTTTTTTTTTTTTTTTGGAGACAGAGTCTTGCTGTCACCCAGGCTGGAGTGCAATGATGTGATCTTGGCTCACTGCAACCTCCGCCTCCCAAGGTCAAGTGATTCTCCTTACTCAGCCTCTCAAGTAGCTGGATTACAGGCACATGCCACTGCATCTTGGCCACCACACTTGGCTAATTTTTGTATTTTTAGTAGAGGCAGGGTTTCACCATGGTGGGCAGGCTGGTCTCGAACTCCTGACCTCAAATGATCCACCCACCTTGGCCTCCCAAAATGCTGGGATTACAAGCATGTAATCCCAGCCTATAATCCTTATAATGTGCTGTTAAATTCAACCTGTTTGTATTTTACTGATAATTTTTGCATAGATTTTCATTAGTGATATTGATCTGTGATTTTCTTTTTGTCTTTATGTGTTTTTTTTAAATTAATGTTTTTTGGATGCAGGGTCTTGCTGTGTTGCCCAGGCTGTAGTGCAGTTGTACGATCGCAGCTGACTGTAACCTTGAACCGCTGGGTTCAAACTGTCGTGCCATCTGAATAGCTAGGACTGCTAGTGCACACTACCATGCCTAACTAACTTTTTACAATTTTTTTGTAGAGACATGGTTTCCCTAAGTTGCCCAGACTTGTCACGAACTTCTGGACTCAAGCAATTCCTGTCTTAATCTCCCAAGATGCTGGGAATATAGGCATAAGCCACCATACCTAGCCTTGTGTATGTCTTTATCTGGTTTTGACAGCAATGTAATACTGGCATCTTTATATGAATTTCAGAGTGCTTCCTTCTTTAGGATTATTAATTTTTTTATTTTAAAAAATTTTCATTTTTATCTTAGATTCAGATGTACTAGTACAGGTTTGCTATAAGGGTGTATGTGTAGTGTTGAGGTTTGGGCTTCTTTTGATCCCATCAGCCACATAGTTAAGATAATACCCAATAGGAAGTTTCTCAACGCTTGCCCCACTCCTTTACTCCCTTCTTTTGGAGACTTTAGTATGTGTTGTTTCCATCTTTATGTTCATATTAACCCAAGATTTAGTTCCCACTTACATGTGACAATTGGTTTTCTGTTTCTGCATTAGTTTCCTTATGATAATGGCCTCCAGCTGCAACCATGTTGCTACAAAGGACATTATTTCATTCTTTATTGTGCCTGCATAAAATTATTTTTAAACTTTGATAGACTTCTCCAGTGAAGCCATCTTACTGTGGGCTGTTCTTTGCTCAGATTTTTATTTCTGATTCAATCTTACTAGTTACTGGTTTGTTCAGATTTTCTACTTCTTCCTTATATACTCATGGTAGGTTGTGTGTTTCTAGCAATGTATTATTATTATTATTATTATTTTATTTTATTTTATTTTTTTAAAGACAGAATCTCACTCGGTCATCCAGGCTAGAGTACAGTGGCACTATCTCTGCTTACTGCAACCTCTGGCTCCCAGACTCAAGTGATTCTTCTGCCTCAGCCTCCCGAGTAACTGGGATTACAGGTGTGCGTCACCACACCTGGGTAATTTTTTATATTTTTAGTAGAGATGTGGTTTTACCATGTTGGCCAGGCTGGTCTCAAACCTACCTGAGGTGATCCACCCACTTTGGCCTCCCAGATCGCTGGGATTACAGGTGTGAGCAACTACACCCAGCCTATTCCTTCTGATTTATCCAACTCCTTGGTGTACATTTTATTCATTGTATTCTCTTTACTCCTTTTCATTTCTGTGGCATCACTTGTAATTACTGTTCTTTCATTTCTAAATTCAGTTGAGTCTTTTTCTTAATGTAGGCAAAATTTGCCAACGTTATTCATCTTTTCAAAATATGAATTCAGTTTTGTTGATTTTTCTACTATTAAGCTTCTTTTTTCTTGAGATGGAGTCTCGCTCTGTCACTTGGGTTGGAGTGCAGTGGCGTGATCTCGGCTCACTGCAAGCTCTACGTTTCAGGCTTACATCATTCTCCTGCCTAAGCCTCAGAGTAGGGGGACTACAGGTGCCCACCACCACACCCAGCTATTTTTTTTGTTGTTGTATTTTTAGTAGAGACAGGGTTTCACCATATTAGCCAGGATGGTCTCGATCTCCTGACCTCATGATCTACCCACCTCGGCCTCCCAAAGTGCTGGGATTACAGGCGTGAGCCATTGTGCCTGGCCACATATTTTTAAATAACATATAATAGTTACACATATTTTCGAGTACATGTGATATTGTTGGGTAGTTGGTTTGAGGTCTTTCTTCTTTTTTGATACATGTATTTACAGCTGTAAATTTACCTGTCTGTGACTACTTTGATTGTATCTCATGTTGTGTGTACCATACGTCGTGCTTTCATTTTAGTGTGTGTCAAGGTAATTTTCCTTGTAGCTTCTTTTGATTCATTGGTTGTGTGGTTTTGTTTTTGACACTGCCTTTTGGTCTGTTGCCTAGGCTGGCCTTCAACTCCAGGGCTCAAGAGCTCTTACTTTCAACTCAGCCTCCCAAGTAGCTGGAACTACAAGTGAGTGCTATTGTGCCGGGTTTTCCATTGGTTAACAGTTTGTTGCTTAGTTTCCATACATTTGTAATTTTCCAGTTTTCCCATTTCTCTTGATTTTTAGTGCATCATATTGTGCTCAGAAAATGCACTTTGTATAATCTGTGTGTGTGTGTGTGTGTGTGTGATTTTTTTTTTCGAGACAGAGTCTGGCTCTGTCGCCCAGGCTGGAGTGCAGTGGCTGGATCTCTGCTCACTGCAAGCTCCGCCTCCCGGGTTTACAGCCATTCTCCTGCTTCAGCCTCCGGAGTAGCTGGGACTACAGGCGGCCGCCACCATGCCTGGCTAGTTTTTTGTATTTTTTTGGTAGAGACGGGGTTTCACCGTGTTAGCCAGATGGTTTTGATCTCCTGACCTCATGATTCGCCCGCCTCAGTATATTCTGCTGTGGTTGTGTGGAATGTTCTCTATGTGTCTGGTATGTCCAATTCATGTACAGCATTTTACTAGTCCTGTTTCTCCATTGGTTTTCTATTTGATTTCTCTACCCATTATTTAAAGTGGGCGAATGATGCCTCCTATATTATTGTCCTTGTTTCTTGTTTTTATTTCTGTCAATATTTTTATCACATAGTTAAGAGCTCTGATATTTAGTGTAGATATATTTATAATTGTTATTATCTTTTCTTTTAATTTTTATTTTAAGTTCACGTGCAGGTTTATTACATAGGTAGACTTGTTTCACAGCGGTTTGTTGTACAGATTATTTCATCACCCAGACATTAAGTCTAGTACCTATTACTTGTTTTTCCTGATGCTTTCCCTATTTCCACTCTCCATCCTCTGGTAGGCCCCAGTGTGTATTGTTCTCCTCTATGTGCCCGTGCGCTCTCATCATTTAGCTCCCACTTATAAGTGAGGACATACAGTATTCGGTTTTCTGTTGCTGTGTTAGTTAAGAATGATGGCCTCCAACTCCATCCATGGTCCTGCAAAGGACATGATCCTGTTGTTGTTTTTTGTTTGTTTGTTTTTGTTTTTCTTTTGAGATGGAGTCTCGCTCTGTTGCCCAGGCTGGAGTGCAGTGACACAGCCTCAGCTCACCATAACCTCCACCTCCTGGATTCCCGTAATTCTCCTGCCTCAGCCTCCCGAGTAGCTGGGACTACAGGCGCCCACCACCACACCCGCCTAATTTTTTGTATTTTTAGTAGAGACGGGGTTTTACCATGTTGTACAGGCTGGTCTTGAACTCCTGACTTTGTGATCCACCCGCCTTGGCCTCCCAAAGTGCTGGGATTACAGGCATGAGCCACTGCACCCAGCCTGATCCCGTTCTTTTTTTATGGCTGTATAGTATTCCATGGTGTGTATGTGCCACATTTTCTTTATTCAGTCTACTATTGGTGGACATTTAGGTTGATTGCACGTGTTTGCTATTGTGAAAAGTGCTGCAGTGAACATACACATGCTTGTGTCTTTATGACAGAAGGATTTACATTTCTTTGGGTACATACCCAGTAATGAGATTGCTGGGTCGAATGGTAGTTGTGCTTTTCCTTTTATAAGAAATCACCACACTGTTTTTCACAATGGCTGACTTAATTTACACTCACACCAACAGTGTATGGGTGTGTCATTTTCTCCACAACCTTGCCAACATCTATTGACTTCTTAATCATAGCCATTCTGACTGGTGTGACTGGTATCTCACTGTGGTTTTGATTTGCATTTCTCTAATGATTAGTGATGTTGAATTTTTTCCCACATGTTTGTTGACTGAATACATGTTTTCTTTAGAAAAATATCTGTTCATGTCCTTTGCTTGCTTTATTTATTTATTTATCTTTTTGAGACAGAGTCTTGCCCTGTCAGCCAGGCTTGAGTGCAGTGGCGGGATCTCGCATGCAGGCACCCGCCAACAGGCCCGGCTAATTTTTTTGTATTTTTAGTAGAGACAGGGTTTCACTGTGTTAGTCAGGATGGTCTCGATCTCCTGACCTCGTGATCCACCCGCCTCGGCCTCCCAAAGTGCTGGGATTACAGGCGTGAGCCACTGTGCCCGGCTCTTTGCTTACTTTTTAATGGGGTTGTTTTCTTGTTTAAAGTTTCTTATAGAGCTGGATATTACACCTTTGTCAGATATATAGTTTGCAAAAATTTTCTCCCATTTTGTAGGTTGTCTGCTTACTTGATAGTTTATTTTGCTGTGAAGAAACTGTTTAATTAGTTCCCATTTGTCAATTTTTGCTTTTGCTGCATTTGCTTTTGTTGTCTTTTTCACGAAACCTTTGCCCATTCCTACATCCAGAATGGTATTGCCTAGGCTGTCTTCTAGGGTTTTTAACGTTTTGGGTTTTATATGTAAACCTTTAATTCATCTTGACTTGAGTTTTGTGTATGGTGTAAAGGAAGGGTTTCCATCTTCTACATATGGCTAATCAGTTATCCCAGCACCATATATTGCATAGAGAGTACTTTTTCCATGCCTTGTTTTTGTCAGCTTAGTTGGAGATCAGATAGTTGTAGGTGTGTGGCCTTATTTCTGGGATATCTATTCTGTTCCATTGATCTATGTATCTGTTTTTGTAGAATTACCATGCTGTTTTAGTTACTGTAGTCCTGTAGTATGGTTTGAAGTCAGGTAATGTGATGCCTCCAGCTTTGTTCTTTTTGCTTAGGATTGCCTTGGCTATTCAGGCTCTCTTGTGGTTTCATATGAATTTAATTTTTTTTTTCAAGTCTGTAAAGAATGTCATCGGTAGTTTGATAGGAATAGCATTGAATCTATAAATTGCTTTGGACATTATGGCCATTTTAACAATATTCATCTTTATCCATGAGCATGGATTATTCTTCCACTTATGTCATCTCTGATTTCGTTGAGCACTGGTTTGTAATTATCCTTGTAGAGATCTTTCACTTCCATGGTTAGCTGTATTCCTAGGTATTTCATTCTTTCATGGCAGTTGTGAATGGAATCATGTTCCTGATTTGGATGTTGTTGGTGTACAGAAATGCTAGCAGTTTCTGTACATTGACCCTGTATCCTAAGATTTTGCTAAAGCTGTTTATCAGCTTTTGGGCCAAGAGTATGAGGTTTTCTAGATTTAGGATTATGCTGTCCGCAAACAGGGATAGTTTGACTTCCTCTCTTCCTATTTGGATGCCCTTTATTTCTTTCTCTTGGCCGTCTGCCCTGGCCAGAACTTCCAATACTATGTTGAATAAGAGTGATGAGAGAGGGCCTCCTTGTCTTGTGCCAGTTTTCAAGGGAAATTCTTTTAACTTTTGTCCATTCGGTATGATGTTGGCTGTGGGCTGGTCATAGATGGCTCTTGTTATTTTGGGTTGTGTTTCTTTAATACCTAGTTCATTAGGAGCTTTTAACATGAAGTGGTATTGAATTTTATAGAAGCCTTTTCTGCATCTATTGAGATGATCTTGTAGTTTTTGTCTCTATTTCTGTTTATAGGATAATCCACATTTTTAAAATTTGTATCTGTTCAACCAACGTTGCTTCCCAGAGGATAAACCCTACTTGATTATAGTTTACTAATTAGCTTTTTTATCTACTGCTGGATTCAGTTTGCCAGTATTTTGCTACGGATTTTTGCATTGACATTCATCAAGAATGATATCAGCCTGAAATTTTTTTTGTTAGTTGTGTCTCTGCCAGGTTTTGGTATCAGGATGATGATGGTCTCATAGAATGAGCTAGGGAGGATTCCCTCTTCCTCAATTTTTTTGGAATAGTTTCAGCAGGAATGGTACCAGCTCTTCTTTCTTACATCCACTAGAATTCAGCTGTGAATCCATCTTGTCCTGGGCTCTTTTTGGTTGGTGGGCTATTTATTACTGATTCAATTTTAAACATTTTAAATATCTTCTTGTTGAATTGACCCTTTTATTATTATATAACATTTTTTGCCTCTTTGAATGGTTTTTTTGCATGAAGTCTGTTTTATCTGTTATTGTAGTCATTCCTGCTCTTTTTGGTTACTATTGCCTGATTATCTTTTTTCATCATTTCACCTTCAGCCTACGTATGTCATTAGATCTAAGATAGACAACATATAGTTAGATTCTGTTTTGTTTTGTTCTTTTATAGCCAATTTATAGTCTCCAATGTTACGGTGTTATTTTATTTCTTCTGAGAAATTATTTTGAGACAGAGTCTCTCAATCTCTCTCTCTCTCTTTTTTTTTTTTTTTTTTTTTTTTTGGTGGGATGGAGTCTTGTTCTATCACCCAAGCTAGAGTGCAGTGGCGTGATCTTGGCTCACTGCAATCTCCTACTCCTGGGTTCAAGTGATTCTTGTGCCTCAGCCTCCTGAGGGGCTGGGATTACAGTTGTGTGCCACCACACGCAGCTAATTTTTACATTTTTAGTAGAGATTGGGTTTTGCTACAATGGCCAGGCTAGTCTCCTGGCCTCAAATGATCCATCTGCCTTGACCTCTTCAGGTGCTAGGATTACAGGCCTGAGCACCTGCACCCAAACACTCCAATGTTATTTTTAGATTTCAATCTATTTACATTTAAATTAGATTATAATAGGGGAAGGATTTACTATTGCCATTTTGTTAATTATTTTCTGTTTAGCTTTTTTGTTCCTGCTTAAGTCTTAGTGCCTTCCTTTGTGTTTAGTTTTTTTTTTTGGTAGGGATTCCCTGCTCATTTCTTTTGTGCATATTGTGGATATATTATGTTTGCAATATTATCATGGCAATTAAATATCTTAAAGTTTATAACATTCTATTTTAAATTGATATAACTTAACTTCAGTCACATATATGTGCCTCTTTAGCTGTAACCTCCCTACTTGGTTATGTTTATTCATTAACATAAATTTATAGTTACTTTTTCTTTTTTTAATTTAACTTCCATACAAGAATTAAAAGTGAATCAATGCACTAAAATTATAACAAACCAGATGACTGTATTTTTCTACATATTTACCTTTACTAGAATCCTTATATTTTCATATTGCTCTTTAGCATCCTTTTTTTTCAAATTTGGACTTTCTTTAGCAATTATTGAAGAGCAGTTCTTACAGTAATTAACTCTTGCAGCTTTTATATGGGAAACTTTTATTTTTTACTCATTTTTGAAGAATAGTTTGCGAGATACAGTTAATTTGGTTGGCAGTTTTAAAATTTCAGCACTTTAAATGTGTCATCCCACTCCCTTCTGGCCTGCAATGTTTCTGTTGAGAAATTACTCATAGTCCAGTAACTCTTCCTGTCCCTTCTTGATTTTACTTGGCATGGCTTGCTATAGTTTCTCAGCTGGTCTTGAGAGCTCTTACAAAGGTATTGTAGTCTGCAGTTTCTTCTTAACTTGGTGTCTCTGGTGGAATGAGGGCCTGGAAAGTTCTAGTATACCATCTTATGGACGTCATTCTTTGCTGTTAGGCAGGCATAATTCATTTGCCAACATTTTTCCTACCAATAAGCCCAGCGATCTGATTTAACAAGTCCTTTGTTAAGGACGTTATTCTTATGCACTCACAAGTTTGTGAATCTTTACTAAAAAGAGCACTTTAAGGAAGTTACAAAATAATTATGCAACATATTGTGTTTTATGTGAAAAATCATAGAACTAAACCAAACCAGAAACTCACAGGTTGGATGCAGTGGCTCATACTGATAATCCCAGCACTTTGGGAGGCCAAGGAGGGCGGATTACCTGAGGTCAGGAGTTTCAGACCAGCCTGGCCAACATAATGAAACCCTGTCTCTACCAAAAATACATAAAAAGTAGCCAGGTATAGTGATGTGCACCTGTAGTCCCAGCTACTCCGGAGGCTGAGACAGGAGAGTCTCTTGAACCCAGGAGGTGGAGGTTGCAGTGAGCAGAGATTGAGCCACTGTACTCCAGCCTGGGACACAAAGTGAGACTGTATCTCAAAAAAAAAAAAAAAAAAAAAAAAAAAAAAAGCAGTGCAAGTAAAGCAGGGCCTAAATAGTTCACATTCATACTTTTATGTAAGCTTTTTACAGGGCGGGTGTTCATTCAATAAGTATACTTTTTAATGCACCTGTAAATAATGTGCATTTCATAAATCTTGTGTGGTCTCCCATGAGTTAAATTCTTCAAAGGTAAATAAAATTCAGAAGCAGAGTCAACAAGTAAAACTTGAAAGGCTGGCAAAGGTGTGGTGTGAGTAACTGAATGAGTATTTTGTTTTTTAGAATTAACTGCCCCAGGGGTAGTTGATGTAAGTCATGTTAGAAATACAATTTTTCCACACTTAGTAGCTACTAGATAGTCAAACTTAAGTTGGTCTCATGGATTTTGTTTTATTACACATATATGGTTTTGCTCATAAAATTTTGTTTAATATAGTATTCCTGTTATGTTTTGATATCTGCTCTTATTTCTAAATAAATTTCTACCCTATTTTAACATATGTGTTTGAATATTGGTAAATGATAGATGACATGACATGTATATATATATGTTTCTGTGTATGTATGTGTCCATATATATATGTTTGGGGATTCAGGTATTCATGCATGGATATACACAAGAAATACATACAGACAAAGCTGCTTAAACTAAATCCCCAACATACTACCAGCTGGAAGTGTTGCAGCTCTTTGAGCAGGTTGGCATTTCTGCTACCAATGAAGTATTATCTATGTTGCCTGGAGGTATGACATCTATACTTATTCAGATTTTAAAACCATTTTTGCATCTTATGAGGTTAAAATACTTTGTAAATTATTGAAGTTTTAGGTCACATCAATAACAACTTTTTAGTTTTGTTTTGTTTTGAGATAGGACCTTGGTCTGTTATGGAGGCTGGAGTGCAGTGGAGTGATCACGGCTCACTGCAGCTTTGACCTCCCAGGCTTGAGAGATCCTCTCACCTCAGCATCCTGAGTAGCTGGTTATGTTGGCTAATTTATTATTATTTTTAAGAAGTTTTTTTTGTAGAAATGGGGGTCTCACTATGTTTCTCAGGCTGATCTCAAGTGATCCTCATAACTCGGCCTTTCAAAGTGCTGGGATTACAGACGTGAGCCGCCATGAAATGTGTTTTTCCTTGTTTGTGTTTATTTTTCCCTGTCAACTGAAAGTCAGCTTATGGTATGGTAAATACATAGGTTTCTATTCTGTTCCCTTGGTCAGTGTATCTGTTTATATGCTGTGTCATGCTGCTTTGATTAATAGAGCGTTGTAACATATTTTGGGTTCTTTTCTTGGTTTCTCATTAAACTTTGTTTTAATGGTTCTTAAAATGCTGTGACAGATTTTTATTCAAGTTGTTTTAATTAAATAGTATTGGTTTTTAAACCCAGTAACTGAAAACTGCCATATACAAAAAAGAAAAAAAAAATCAACAACAAACAACACTCCCCCTACCAGTGGCCCATAAGACACTCTACTTTCCTTCTAAAGTTTTATGATGCATTATTTTCATTAATGATTCTTTTATTATTAAACTTAAATGGCCAATTGAAACAAACAGTTCTGAGACTATTCTTCCACCACTGATTAAAACTGGGGTAGCAAATATTAAGGATAACATTCATTTAGCCTTCTGAGATTTTGGGGAAGAATTGGTGACCTTGCTAGCTCCAGCAGCCCTCTTGTCCACTGCTTTGATGATACACATAGCAACTGTCTGTCTCATATCATGAACAGCAAAATGACCCAGAGGATAGCTAGAGAAAGTCCACATTCACAGGGGCTTGTCAGCAACCTTATCAAGAATGGCAGCATTGCCACACTTCAATATATATAAGTTCATGTCATCAGTGAATAGAGACAGTTTCACTTCTTTCCTTCTAGTTTAGATGAGATGTATTTGCTTTTTACTTGACTGCTCTGGCTATCACATCCAGTACTGTAGTGAATAAGAGGTGTGAGAGTAGACATCCTTGTCTCATTCCTGATCTTAGGGGAAAAGCTTCTGAGTATAATGTGGCTGCAAGTTGGTAATATATATGGCTTTTATTGTGTTGAGTTACACACCTAATTTGTGGAGATCTTTATTATAAAAAGATGTGGAATATTGTCGAAGCCTGTCTGCATCTATTGAGCTGATCATATGGTTTTGTCCTTCATTCTGTTAATGTTATATATAACATATATTCGTGTGTATATATTAAACCATTCTTGCATCCCAGGGATAAATCTCGATTGATCATGGCAAATGATTCTTTTAATGTGCTGTCTTTTAGTCTGCTAGCATTTGGTTGACAGTTTGCATCCATGTTTATCAGGAGTATTGGCCTGTATTTTCTTTCCTTGTGATATTCTTATCTGGCTTGGATATTAGGGTAATTCTAGACTTAAAAAATAAGTTTGGAAGTATTCTGTCTTCTTTAACTTTTTGGAAGGGGTTGACAAGGGATTGGCATTAGTTTTTCTTAAATTATGTGGTAGAATTCACCAAGAAGCCATCAAATCTTGTGATTTGCTATGATGAAAGACTTTTTTGTTTTTGAGACAGGGTCTTGCTCTGTCACCCACACTGGAGTGAAGTGGTGAGATCACTCCTCACCACAACCTTGATGATGGGAGAGTTTTATTACTGATTCAGTTTGCTTACTCATAATTTGGTTTGTTCATTTTTTATTTCTTCATGATCATCTTTGATAGGTTTTATATTTCTATAAATTTGTTCATTTCTTCTATGTTACCTCATTGTTTGGTATAAAATTTGTTGGTTTGTAATAGTTTGATAATCTTTGTACCTTTGTGATATCAGCTGTAATATCTCCTCTCTTGTTTCTGATTTGATTTGAGTCTTTAATTTTTTTCTTAGTGTAAAGATTTATCAATTTTTCTTATTTTTCAGTAAGTTAAATCTCAGTTTTGTTAATCTTTTAAAATGTTTTTGTAGTCCTACTTTATTTCTCTTCTGATCTTTCTGCTCTTCTTTCTGCTAACTTTTGGCTTATATTGTTCTTACTTTTCTAATTTATTGAGGTATAACAGTAGGTTCTTATTTGAGATCTTCCTTCTTTTATGATGTAGGTTATCCTTCCTTACACATGATCTAACAATTCCAGTTCTGGGTATTTATCCAAGGAAATTGAAATCAGCATGTAGAAGAATTATCTGCACTTCCATGTTCACTGCAATCATTATTCACAATAGCTAAGATATAAAATCAACTTAAATGTCCATTAACAAATAAAGGAGTACAGAAAATGTGGTATATCTACACAAGGAAATACTATTAAGCCTTTAACAAAAGGAACTTCTGGCATTTATGACAGCATAAATAAACCTACTAGCTATTATATTAAAAGAAAGAAGTTAGGTACAAAAAGACATACTGCATATATTCACTTATATGTGCAAATATTAAAAATTGAACCTATCAAAGCAGAGAATATAATTGGCTTGCGGTAGGAGCATATAAGCAATGGGCAGACATTGGTCAAGGGCACAAAGTATTTATTTAGATAAGAGAAATAAGTGTAAGTAATAAATTTTATAGTATGATAACTGTTGTTAATAATGATGTATACTTTAAAATTGCTAAAAGTAGATTTTAAATGTTCTCATAAAAAGAGTAAGTATGGGCCGGGCGCGGTGGCTCAAGCCTGTAATCCCAGCACTTTGGGAGGCCGAGATGGGCGGATCACGAGGTCAGGAGATCGAGACCATCCTGGCTAACACAGTGAAACCCCGTCTCTACTAAAAATACAAAAACTTAGCCGAGCGAGGTGGCAGGTGCCTGTAGTCCCAGCTACTCGGGAGGCTGAGGCAGGAGAATGGCATGAACCCGGGAGGCGGAGCTTGCAGTGAGCTGAGATCCGGCCACTGCACTCCAGCCTGGGTGACAGAGCGAGACTCTGTCTCAAAAAAAAAAAAAAAAAAAAAAAGAGTAAGTATGTGAGGTGATGGATATGTTAATAAGCTTAATTTTTCTACAACATGCACATATATGAAAGCATCATTTTATACTCCATTAATATGTATATTTATTTTTAACTTGTCAAGTAAGAAAAGTTTTATAGATCTACTGCACAATAGTGTGAATACAGTTAACACTAGTGAACTGTACACTTAGAAATTAGTAAAATGTTAAATTTTTGTTTCCCACAATTAAAAATACTACAAAGAATTTAATTTTTCGTTAACCATTCAGTAAGTGAAAACTTTCCTCTATTGGACTAGAAAGTTGGAAGTATTTCTATGAAGTACTTTTAGGTCCAGTAATCTTTAAATCCTGGCACACAGGATTCTGCCGAGGTAGTTTAAACAGGGTTCAGTACAATGAAACAGTAAGGTGGTCGCAGATAGTTATAGTATGATAGGAGAAAATAATCCTACATGTGCACACTAGCCATATCGGTTGCTTTTTTTTTCTTGGTTTATTATTTTTTCTTACTCTTTTTTTTTTTTTAACTAGCAGCAGGCTTTTGATCACTTTGGCATATTAGATTTGTGGATAGTATTCATTTTAAAATGTATAATGTGGGAAAAATGTATAAACATTAATACTTTTCAGTATGTTGTTTTATAAATATGAAAATTGAGGCTGCCAGTTAAAGTCATATAGTTAGTGGTTGATATTGTGGTAAAGCCACATTCTTTATTTCCCCCAACTTTAGACCTCCTATTTTTATCTGACACTTAGAAGCAAATTACTTTGTGTGACAATATTACACATGTACACTGTGAAAGTTGTCAGATTAAAAATGTATAATCCCAGCACTTTGGGAGGCCCAGACGGGCGGATCACAAGGTCAGGAGATTCAGACCATCCTGGCTAACACAGTGAAACCCCGTCTCTACTAAAAAAAATACAAAAAACTAGCCGGGCGAGGTGGTGGGCGCCTGTAGTCCCAGCTACTCGGGAGGCTGAGGCAGGAGAATGGCATGAACCCAGGAGGTGGAGCTTGCAGTGAGCTGAGATCCGGCCACTGCACTCCAGCCTGGGTGACGAGCGAGACACCCTCTCAAAAAAAGAAAAGAAAATAAAAATAAAAATGGAGTCCCTAATGTTAAAAAAGAAAATCCTAACAAATGGAGCCAGGAAAGGCCAGGAATACAGCGTTCTCATACTGGTATGCCTGACAGCAAAGAAGACTCTACAAAACTCTACAACCTTGCAGACAGGCATCACAAACTTTTAGCCCATTTAAGTGGTCTTATTTAAACTAATTTCAAGCCTGTTTAAACTACTATGCAGAATCCTGGGTATGAGGATTTAAAGGTTACTGGACCAAGTGATTGTTAGTATCACTATTAGTCTGTTCTCACGCTGCTATAAAGAAATATCTGAAACTGGGTAATTTATAAAGAAAAGAGGTTTGATTGACTTACAGTTCTGCAGGCTCTACAGGAAGCATGGGCGTATGTGCTTCTGGGGAGGCTGCAGGGAGCTTTCATTCATGGCAGGAGGCAAAGCAGATACAAGTGTCTCACATAGCTGGAGCAGGATCCAGAGAGAGGGGAAAGTGGCATACACTTTTAAACAACCATATCTCAGGAGAGCTCACTATCACAATGACAGCACCCAAGGGGGATTGTGAGCAACTGCCCCCATGATCCAATCACCCCCAACCAGGCCCCTGCTTCAATACTGAAGATTTCAATTCAGTGTGAGATTTGGGTAGGAACACAGATTGCAACCATACCACAAACTTATAAAAAATATTTCCACAAGACATCTGCCCAGCAACTGCCTATTCAACCTCAGACTGGCATTATGTTTGTTACTTTTCTTTTTGACTTACCCACACATCTGTTTTATTGATCTTTGTAGCCAGGGATAGTTATTTCAAAACAACTATGGAATCCTCCCCATTTAGTACTTTAAAATTCCTTTGTCTTCCTTTACTGCTCTGAACGTGCACCTAGTTTACTACAGCTTGTGCATACTTTGTAATGTTCCTTTTCCAAATAAACACCTAAGAGTCTCTCTATTTGTTTTTAAGGTTTACAATACAATACGTTGCATTTTAGAACATTGGTAAATAGTACGCAGAAATTTTGCAAAAAGGAAAAGTTGAATTTGAACTCCTGGCCTCAAGTGATCCATCTGCCTTGGCTTCCAAAAGTTCTGGGATTACAGCATGTGCCACTGTGCCAGAGGTGCCCATCTAAATCACTGCTATTTAACAGTGTACTGGAAATTTAAGGCAGGTCAATTAGGCAAGGGAAAAAAAAACCACACATCCAAATTGTAAAAGATTAATGAAATTATCTTAATTTGCTGATGACATGAACCTTTATGTTGAAAACAAAGATTATACAAATACACAAACTATTACATTCAATACATACAAAAAAGTCATATTTTCATATATTGTCACTGAATAATATGAAAAGGAAATTGAGAAAATAATCCCATTTAAAATAGAATCCAAAAGAATAAAATACTTCAGAATACCTTTTTTTTTTTTTAAACGGAGTTTTGCTCTTGTTGCCCAAGCTGGAGTGCATGGTGCAATCTTGGCTCACTGCAACCTCCGCCTCCTAGATTCAAGAGATTCTCCTGCCTCAGGAGAATCTGGGAGTAGCTGGGATTATAGGCTTGCGCCACCATGCCCAGCTAATTTTGTTTTTTTAGTAGAGACTGAGTTTCTGCATATTGGTCATGCCAGTCTCAAGCTCCCGACCTCAGGTCATCTGCCTGCCTCGGCCTCCCAAAGTGCTGGGATTACAGGTGTGAGCCACCACACCCTGCAAAATAAAAACTAAGTAAACTGGACAAAATTAGAAACCTCTGAGTACCTAAAAACACTACCAACAGAGTGAAAAGGCAACACACAAATAGGGAAAATATCTGTCAATCATACGTCTGATAAACTAATATCCAGAATATATAAATAACTCCTACAACTCAACAAGAAAAACCAGTTAAAAATAGGTTAAGGATTTGAGTGGACATTTCTCACCAAAGAAGATATACAAATCATCAATAAAAACATGAAAAGATTCTCAACATCATTGTCCATTAGGAAAATGCAAATTAAAACTACAAGCAGATACCATTTCATACAAATTAATACTTACTTTCAAGAGAAAGTAAGTGTTGGGAAAAATGTGGAGAAAACGGACATTATGAATTGCTAGTGAAAATACAAAATAGTGCAACTGATGTGGAAAATGATTCTGTAATTCCAACATTACATATATACCCCAAATAATTGAAAGCCTGGCTCACAGATATTTGGACATAAATATTTATGGCAATAGTATGCACAACTGCAAAAGGTGGAAACAATTCACATTTCAATTAAGAGATGAATAGAGAAACAAAATATGAAATATACTTATAATGGAATATTATTCAGCCTTAAAATAGAATAAAATTCTGACATGGTACAACTGCACTTACAGGAAAAACACTGTGTTAAGTAAAATAAGCCAGACATAAAAGAACAAATACAGTATGATTCCATCTATATGAAGTCCTTGGAATAGTCAAATTCAGGGTGACAGTAAGTAGGTGATGGTTGCCAGGACTGTGGGGAGGGGAGAATAGGGAGAAGTTGTTTTAATAGGTATAGAGTTTCTGTTTTACAAGATAAAGTTCTAGAGACAGGTTACATCAACAATGTGAAGGCATTTAAGTACTGAATTGTACACTTAAAAATGATTATGGTGGAAAATTTTGTTATGAGCACTTTATCACAATAATAATTTTAAAAGGCCCAATTTTCTTTCTAAGTAGACTAACGACGAGAAATACCATCCAATGGAATTATTTAGAAGAACTCTGCTGCTGTAAGAGTTTCTTGTTACTTTGTTTCTGTTTCCTAGTACTGGCTGTTAGCTTTGAGACTGACTTTTGCACTCCCTCTAACAGTCAGAATTAGTCATAATGACTGTCTAGTATCAGCTAGATACTCACCTTTCGCCTCTCTTAGGGTTTCCAAGATGAATGTGTCCATAGATTTAGATTCACCCACTCTGCTTCCATCTTGGTTCTGCTGGACTTCTCTATTGTGAAGGTAAATAGCTTGTTGTTTCTTGCTGATGAACCAGGAAATGTAAGAAAAACAAGTAAAGAGAAAAACAAGTCCTTCTTCTCTGACCGGGCTGACTCACTCAAAAGTCCAGCTGGAGCTATGATAACATTACCTGCAAGGCCAGGCAGCGGCCCTGAAGAAATGGGTTCCAAAAGCAGGGACAAGAAAAACAAGTTCTTATCAGTCTCCTCCTGAAATTCTGTGCCCATGCCATCATTCTTTGTGCTGCTCCTGTAACAATTTTTGTAACTATTTCTGCAAGTTTGCAAGGATTTTGTAAGGTCCTGTTTTTCCCATCTGTGCAGGATGCTAGAGGTCACAAGACATGCCTGAGTTCCAACACCTGTCACAGTTTGATTAACTGCATTTGTTCTGCTTCTGTAAGCTTGCTTTCCCTGCCTCACAAGTTTGGCGCCACTGGCTAGCCAACCCCCTTTGGTTGCATGAATAAAATTCAAGCCCTGTCTTTGTTCACTGCTCAGCCTCTGGATATTAATCTGCTGAGCTAGTGGCCACCTAAATAAAATCCTCCTGTTCCCCTCATTGGTCTCTCTGGTCTCCAGATTCCAGCCACAGTTTGGTGAGCCAGCCAGGATTGAAGATGGCAGGTTTGCTGTATCCTTTGCCTGTGGGTCTAGGGCCCCAGCAAAGGAGACAGGGGTAGGGGAGACCCATGACTCCAGGCATGCTATCCGGCGAACTTCAACCCAGAAGGGAGATCAGCTCTCCCACAACCTGCTGCTGCTCTCTGACAGCACAACGGAATTTAAGGACAATTCCAGTGACAACGTGCTACAGGACCATGATAAGGTTTGGGCCTGAGGCAAGACCTGTCCCATAAGGACAGAAGACGAGCCTCATCACTTCCTGGGGTGTACCTATTAATCTGACCTAGGACACAAGAGAGGTTCACAAAGTCGGGAGAAACCTACACCCCAAATGACCCAGGACGCAAGAGTGGCTCACTAAATTGGTTAAAAAAGGAAACCAGGAGTGGGGAGGTATGTGAATGCATGTGAACAGACGGTTCCAAAAGGAATCAATGTGTGGAGTGATGTGTATGGAGCCACAGGTCTCTCATCATAGACTGTATGCTAGGGAGGTGCCCCACAGTTTAGTGATTGTGGTGGTCTGGGCTTGGGACTGAAACCTTCCATTAAAGCTAAGCAGTGTCTGAAATACTCCTGCGAGGGAGACGGTCTCATCCGTCCGAAGTGAAAGTAAAAGAGTGAGTGAATTGTGCCATAACTGGGAGGAAATGGGAGGGAAGTTGTTGAAACCTACCCCATTAGAATGCATGTTAAAGAACTTTAAGAAACATTATATGGGGGATTATGGGATCAAGTTGACCCCCAGAGATTGAAGAACTGTCTGTGAAATAGAGTGGTCTTCTTTCAATGTTGGATGGCCAGCTGAAGGAACCATAGATAGGGAAAAAATTGGCTGTGTATTGGCCGGGCGCGGTGGCTCAAGCCTGTAATCCCAGCACTTTGGGAGGCCGAGGCGGGCGGATCACAAGGTCAGGAGATCGAGACCACAGTGAAACCCCGTCTCTACTAAAAATACAAAAAATTAGCCGGGCGCGGTGGCGGGCGCCTGTAGTCCCAGCTACTCAGGAGGCTGAGGCAGGAGAATGGCGGGAACCCGGGAGGTGGAGCTTGCAGTGAGCCGAGATCGCGCCACTGCACTCCAGCCTGGGTGACAGCGTGAGACTCCGTCTCAAAAAAAAAAAAAAAAAAAAAAATTGGCTGTGTATTAAGGTGGTGACTGAAGTCAGAGGACAGCCTGGACAATCAGGTCAATTTCCTTATGTTGACTCATGGCTGAATATAATTCAAACCCAACCTGCGTGGCTGCAGCCCTGCCTGGCAGCTTATTGCAGAACACAGGTAGCTCGAGCTGAGCCAAAAGTGAAAGAGAATTCAGCTTCACTGTCAGCTACAGAGAGAAAGGAAAAAACACAAGAAAAACCAGTTTTGCAGGAACCACCAGAGGAAATAGAAACCCCTCTTCCCTATGCACCAATCTACCCACCTTTACTAAGGCTGGCCCCATAGCAGCCAGACTTAGATGGTGACATGCCCCAGGCTAACCCCAAAGGGAGAAATCTGAGCCCTCAACCCAGGAGGTCAAGGAGGAAAGTCAGGATGATCAAGCAAGCTGCCTCCAATCTGGCTGCAACAGAGCTTTGCAGATGCCTCTTTGAGAAACCAGGGGACCCATCTATTATGATGAACAGGGCCAGGTCCAAGAGGGGGCAACCAACTTTCATTTACTAGCCTTTTTCAACTACTGATCTCCTAAACTGGAAACACCATACTCCCTCCTACATGGAGAATCCCCAGGCCCTCACAGATCTGATACAGTCTATTTTTCAGACACACAATCCAACTTGGCCAGATTGCAAACAGCTTGTCCTGACGCTGTTCAACACCAAGGAATGCTGAAGGGTGACCCAGGTAACCCTCCACTGACTAGAAAACAATGCACTTGAAGGCGTCCTTAATGTCCTAGAATATGCACAGGGCCAGTTCCCAGAAGCAGACCCGCACTGGGACCCAAATGACGCAGCCCAACTACAGCAACTGCAGAGGTACCAAGAGGCACTCCTGCAAGATTTGAGAGAAGGAGGGAAAAAGACATTCAATATGGGAAAGATTTCAGAGGTGCTTCAGAGTGCAAATGAAAGCTGTAGCCAGTTTTATGAGAGACTCTGTAAGGCCTTCTGGCTTTACACTCCGTTTGATCCTAAGGCTGCTGAGAACCAGTCCATGGTAAATGCGGTGTTTGTAGGGCAAGCCCAGGGAGACATCAGGTGAAAACTGCAAAAAGCTAGAGGGTTTCACTGGCATGAATATCACTCAGCTTTTAGAAGTGGCCACCAAGGTGTACACTAACTGTGGTGAGGAGACAAAAAGAGCAGCTGATCAGAGACTCAGGAAAAAGGCCAATTTGCTGGTGGCAGCACTTATGGAAAGGGGGCGAATGTCACAAGAGGATGTGGATGTAGGTGTGGACAAGGAAAAGGTTAAATCAAGCCAAGACCTGAGAATCAGGAAGGACTGAATAGGGACCAGTGTGCAGGGTGCAAGAAGAAAGGACACTGGAAGAATGAATGTCCAGAGGGCGATGAGGGAGAGGA
The DNA here is from genome assembly GCF_037993035.2 of Macaca fascicularis. Lineage (NCBI taxonomy): Eukaryota > Metazoa > Chordata > Mammalia > Primates > Cercopithecidae > Macaca > Macaca fascicularis. The sequence continues at coordinate 2,594,044 of NC_132903.1, forward strand.
CGAAAGTCAAGGAGCTAGAAGGCTGCCAGCAAAGGGCTATCACACTGAGAAGGAGCCAGATGCCGACCTTACCAGACTGGCAGGGACTGAAGGGTATGAAGACTAGGCCAAACAAGGCTACATCTCCTTAGGCCCCCAGGACCCCATGGTCATGGTGGAAGTAAGGGGCTTTATGGTAGACACTGAGGCTGAACACTCGGCAATGATATGACCCATAACTTTAAGTCTGCCACCATCCTGAAGAAATGGTGTTAAATCTTGATGTCCTGCAGGCAGAAGAATGGAGGCTGTATGCAGAAGGGTTGTCAAAACTGGGGCTAGATGAGCTGTATGGGTTGCCTAGTAAAATTCCTAGAGTGTGGGCTGAAGGTAACGCCCCTAGCCTGGCTGTGAGCCAGATACCAAAGATAGTAGAACTAAAACCAGGGGAAATACTAGTTCAGTTTAGTTATTACCCACTTCCCTGATAAGCCATACATGGCATCCAAGGGCATTTGAAGTGGCATTTAGAACACAGGATCTTAGCCTGATGCTGGTCACTGCAGAATACTCTTGCTTTTACCAGTGCAGAAACTGGGGACTAATGAATATAAACTGGTGCAGGACCTTCTTGTTGCAAACCAGGCCCTTGAGGATTCAGGAAATGGAAGTTACACATAGCCTACCAGCTGCAAAACTCAGGAAAAGTGGAGCACATGAACTGAACACTCAAGCAGCTATTAAAGAAATATTGCCAAGAAGCTCATCTCTGATGGGATCAGGTCCTGCCCATGGTCCTCCTCTGAATCAGGTGCACTTGCACCAAACAAATTGGGTATTTGTCCTATGAGATCTTGTTCGGCCAGCCCCTTGCAATCATAGGTCAAATTAAGGGTGATCTCTGTGAGCTAAGGGAATTGTCCTTAAGAAGACAAATGCAGGCCTAAGGGAAAGCCATGTAAGAGGTCCATGGCTGGCTACGGGAAAGAACGGCCATAGGACTAACAAGATCAGGGACAAGAAAAACAAGTTACTTTCAGTCTCTGCCTGAAATTCTTTCCCGATGCCATCATTCTTTGTTCTGCTTGTATAACTATTTTTGTAACTCTTTCTGCAAGTTTGCAAGGATTTTGCAAGTTCCTGTTTTTCCCTCCTGTGCAGCATAGCAAAGGTCACAAGACATGCCTGAGTTACAAGATCTGTAACCGTTTGATTAACTGTGTTTGTTCTGCTTCTGTAAGTTTGCTTTCCCCTCCTGGCAAGTTTTGTACCATTGGCGAGCCAACCTGCTTTGGTTGCATGAATAAAAGTCAAGCCCTGTCTTTGCTCATTGTTCAACTTCTGGATATTAATCTGCTGAGCTGGTGGCCACCTAAGTAAAATCCTCCTGTTCCCCTCATTGGTCTCTCCAGTGTCCTGATTCCTGCAACACTGACAATCAAGGTAACATAATGCTGTTGACTGAAGGTATGTCCTCATTATGAACCTTTATTGTCAGGGTATCCAACTATAAACCTTTATTTTTAGGGTATTCAACTGTTAAAACACTTAAAAAATCCCAGGCAAACCAGGAAGAGCTGGCTTTACCAGCTAGCTTGCACCATCTTATCCAAGTATCTATTGCAATATGCTAGAAATTAACAAAATTTTTCTTGAAGAATTTCTACATCTACTTGGTCTGATATAAGATATCCCATTGATCCCTATTTCCCTTGGAATCATGGCTCTTTTCTAATTTGCCACTCATTGGGGTGGGCAAGTAGTGGCCATTGGTCACTTAGTTTGGCTGCTCAGAATCTAATATTACTTATATTTCAGGAATTCCTCAAGTTATATGGCAGAGTGTGTCACCTTTCATTGTAGAACCTCAACATACTAGCTTCCCTTGCAATCAGAGTGGTGGTACCTACCCAGGCTCTGCCAATCAGTGCTTGTACTGGAGGCTGAATTGAAAATAAGGAATACAGAGTCTGGAATTTTGACAAAGTTGTGCTGGTGAGGATGCAGACAGCCAGCAGGCCTATCAGAGTTAGAGCAAACAGTGTGCCCAAAAGTTCTAGGAGCAGCATCAGAACTCGGTGTCAGTATTTGTAACATTGTGTGTCTGTAATGGGAATAGGGACCACTAAATTAACTCTCCATGTTCTGGACAGTGTTCCTGGTTGCTTCACTTCCAATCTTCATTCCTTCATCCTTCCCAAAGCTTATATTTTGTTACAGCCCCTCTGCTAAATCAAATAGAGTTGTTTTTTGTTATTTAGAAATGTTTTTAATATATGTCCTTGGCTAAGATATTGTCTCTACATGCAACAATGAGACATGCAGAAACTGGGTAATTTAAGAATTTAAAGATGGACTATTTACAAAAATGAGCAGATTTGTGAGAAACTAATGAGATATAATGCAACACCCAATGTTAGCAACACTGGGGAGTACTCATCAGTTCAGACTAGGGTGAAAGTGTTGGGAGGATTTTTTGCTTCATTTCTCAGCATTTCCACATGGTCCACCAAAAATCCACCTTGACAGCTGGAGACTAATGATAGGAAATGTCATTCTCCCCTAAGAAGCATTCCAACATCCTAAAGCCTTCCCCTTTCTGTCACAGGAAACCTTGTCCTATTTTCCAGTGTTACCTACCTGGAGACCCTTTCCCCTCAACACTTAAGGAGTTTTGCTAGCATTTCATTGAATGAGTTATCTCTCTGGAGGGGAGAATGGGAAGATCATTAGCAGTCTTGATAAAAGATCAGTCGTTTAGCTGAGGGTTTCTCTCCTATAAAGCAACCCACTACAAGCTCGGTGAATAGTTAGGTCTCAGCATGATCTGTGTGAACTGAGATGTTGTGTATGAACTCAAGAGATTGCTCAGGCTGCTGCTTTTTTCTATGAATAGTAAACAGTCATTGTCTTTGACCAGGACTCTAGTCTCTTTGGTAAGGATATGAATATAATCACCCTATCTGTTGTCAGGAAGGCAAAATCTCAGGTCTTCCACAGTTCCTGACTTCTCAGGATAAGCATAGCCGAGGAAGAAAACTGTACTGACAAGAGCTAAACTCCCTTCACAAGAGAGGAGCCAAGGCAATAAATACCACCTGCCTTTTATCACCCTTCTAAACTGCCCATTGGCTGAATCCACCTGGAAACCAAAGTGAATGGGAGCACCTTACACAGTCCAAAGTTCAGTTTCTCAGGCACACAGCAAGGTAGAGATAGGAGGAGAACTGACGAGGAGAAACAGAGTAAAGGCACTGAACACAATGAATAGTTTTATGGTTGGTACATTGCTTCTTTTGAACTGCGGCTCATGTTTCCTTTCATGAATATGGTCCGTTAGATATTAATGTTTTTGTGTTTGTTGAGATTTTCTTTGCGTACTTTACCTGGTCCATTATTTGCCAGTGTTCTATAAATGTATTGACTAATGGTACATTGGTTTGTTTATATGTCTCAAAACAAGAGCCATAACAGTGGGTAATGAGAGCAGGTTGGGGGTACTGAGTAAAAGCATGATGGGACCAAAATACTACACAATAACAATATACAGAAGAATTGGCATTGCTATTGCCACAGGATTCTTAGGGTGTTGCTTTACCAGCCAGAAACCTCTGTGGCTGATGAGGCCTCTGCTTGGGTTTTTCTTGGGCCTGCTGGGCTTGTTCTGCCCACTTGGTGAAGCAACCAGCCTGGATTCCATACCTGCCAAGGGCAAGCCAGATATGGAGTAATGAGAGGTGTGTGAGTCAGGTCTGGCCACTGTGCACTGCCAGGCATGCCAGCTGCAGTGAGGCAGGCAACTCCAGGTGCCAGCACAGGTGCTAGCTCTGTGTGATGCTGCAGCTGAACCAGGCGTATTGGAAGTGGCTTTTTCCACTGTGGGCACCGGGTAATGCAGTGGTGCCCAGAAACTTGGAGATGCTAGGAACCATAGAGCCTCAAAGATGGTGTCATAGCCTTGGCTTGGGGAGCTCCTAGGTGTGGGCTCCCTGAAGGTCAACAACTCTTTTCTCCTTCTTGTCACTCACAAGGTATCAAGCAGAGGGTATGTTTTAGCCCTTTTTGTGTTACAGCTCTTTCAGTCCACCATTCTGTGGTCCTGAGTTCTGGTTCTGCATCCAGGAAGAATGACATACACGGAAAACTGGAGCACGAGCAAGGCAAAGACGGGGTTCATTGAGCAACAGAACAGCTTTCAGGAAACCCAGAGTGGATAGCTCCTTTCCGCAGGCTGGTTGTCCCAGTGAGTGTCCAGCTCTCAGCAGAATGGAGACCTGCAATGGGTAGCTCCTTTCTGCAAGCAGGTTGTCCTGACAAGTCAAGGAGACCCGAATTGGGTCAGTGCTTCCCACAGCTGGTAGTCCCACAGTCTGTGTAAGTCTGGCTGTCTGAGGTTTTTATGGACTTCAGAAGGCAAGAAGTCCATACGCAGCCATGTGCAGGCCTGGAAAAAGCACCATAAGTTTTCACTGAGGGCCAAAGACTTCACCTGGAACTGACAGCCTTCAGGATGGCTTGAAGCAGTGCCTCACCAGCAACCCAACTCTTTATTCCCAGGAGCCCATCTGCCTAATGTTGCCGTCAACTTGCCATCCACAGTGCCCAGACTGTTCATGCCAAGGAGTGCCAGCAGGCCTGTGCCAAATGACCCTCAATACCTCCTCAGCTCCACTCCTGTGCTCATGGGCACCCAAAGTCTGGAAGGGGATTTGGTGGCAGGGGGCTGGTGTGTCAACACCACCCTGAGCATGGACACCCTCCCGGCTGGGTTGTGATAGCACCTGGGCTTGGCCATAATGTTGCTCCACACTCGGAGCAAACAAGAGTTGGGAAAGGCCAGGCAGCAGGACCAAGCACTTTCAAGCTTGCAGGGGCAAAGGGGGTTCCTGGGCCCCCAAAAGCATAGGGATACCTGAGTCTGCAGCCGCTGTTGGGCAGCTGCAGCTAAGCACGGGACTCCCACCCCACCAACTTGGAAGGGGACAGGGCTCCTGCCTGTTCCCAGCTCTTCACAGCTCCATGGAACATGTAGCCCTGGCCATGCCTCCCCTGCTGTAGCTGGCATCGCCACAGTGGCTGCTCCAAACAGGTTGCCATCATCATTGTGAGTTAGAACGCTCTTGGCTGCAAGTATTACAGTTCATAACTTGGCTGGGCATGGTGCCCCACGTCTATAATCTGCTTTGGGAGGCCAATGCAAGAGGATTGCTTGAGGCCAGGAGCTTGAAACCAGCCTGGGTAACATATAATAGTAATACTTTGAGCCTATACACATATGGAAAATAAAAGCACACTCACACACTCAAAATGCAAGACATGACTCAACAGACTGAACAATAAGAAAACTTTTAATAGGAACTCCAGATGTAGTTATCTTCAAGGTTAGTTGCATATTTGGTATTTGTTAAATCAATATATTGGGAAAAAGACATTTATAGCAGTTCCATATGTCTCATCCAAATTTGGCAATTGAGAGAAAAAAAGATAAATAACATTTTCCTATGGCTTTCTCTTAAAGAAGAAGAAACTTTTTCTTAAAGTCCTTCTGTAAGGCTGCTCATCACGTATCAATGGCTAGTGTTGGACCACAAAGCTTTTCCTGGAAATACTGTTAACATAACTAACCATTAGCAACCCCAACAAGTGAATAACATTATGCATAACTAGGTTGACTCCCACAACAAGAGATGGAGTTAGCTTTTCCTTCAAAAAAGCAAAGCAGAACAAAACCTACACACATGATATGCAGTGAAAGATACTTCAACAGATTTGAAGTATATTTGGTACAAAGGATAAGTATGTATTGGGTAGGCAACCACTATCCTTCATTACAGAAGTTACTAGATTAAAACAGTGCTATAGTATTACAATTAAAAAGGTTTGATTGCTTCTTTGTCTTTAAATTACATATAGGTGTTAAAGTATTAAGGGTAATCACTACAGGAATAGAAAGAATGCAAAGTGTCCAAACAAGTAGAAGGGAAATATGGTGCCAAAAAAACAAAAAACAAAATAAATGAACCTTCAAAACAAATTAAATAGCTGTCAGTAAAGCTGTCATAAAGGAAGTGAAGAAAGAGCAGGATGAAAAGAAAATGTAAAATAAAATATATAACAGATACTTTAATTATTTTAGCCAAATATTTTAATAATTGCAATGAATATAAGTACACTCTATCTATTAAAGGCCAAAAATTATAAAATTAGATAAAATTCTAGCTATACAATATTGGCAAGAAAAATACATAAATTAATGATACAAAAAAAAAACAGAAAGTAAAAGGATAGAAAATATACAGTAAAAATACATCATTTTGTTCAAATTTCTCAAATTTCTCTTTTTGCACTTGACTGCCAGGCCAAGAGATGTGTTGAACAGGCAGTTTATTCGGCAAGAACCTCGGTTGAATTATCTGACCACTGATCCAGTGCTTTTGCAGAATGCTACCCAACTGCGAAAACCGTATCCATTTTTCCCTGTTTTTTTTTTTTTTTTTTGAGGAGTCTTGCTCTGTCACCCAGGCTAGAGTGCAGTGGCGCAACTCAGCTCACTGCAAGCTCCTCCTCCTGGGTTCAGGCCATTCTCCTGAGTCAGCCTCCCCAACAGCTGGGACTACAGGGGCCCACCACTAGGCCTGGCTCATTTTTTTGTATTTTCAATAGAGACAGGGTTTCACTGTGTTAGCTAGGATGGTCTCGATCTCCTGACTTCGTAATCCGCCTGCCTTGGCCTCCCAAAGTGCTGGGATTACAGGCGTGAGCCACTGTGCTGGGCCAAAGCCATCTATTTTTAAGCACCTTGCCTTTGGTCATTTGCTCATTCATTCCTCCATTCATTCCTTTGTTCATTTATTCAATACCTATCAGTTTGTTGACATTTTCTGGGTCTGGTAGTTTAGAGAACACTTGCTTTTCCTCAGCTAAAAGTTTTTTTTTTTTCTTCTTCATTTTTCTCTTTTAGTCAGAACATTTTTTCCTTGATAGCATTGATGATAAAAATCTGCATGTCAGAGTTTCTCAAAAAGACTTTTAATCCAAAAACTATCTGAGAAAAGTCTCAATTTAGAAGTTTATATTGCCAAGGTTAAGGACATGCCTTCCAAGGTCCTGATGACATGTGCCTAAGGTAGTTGGGATACAATTTGCTTTTATCCATTTAGGAAGAAACAAGACATTAATCGATATGTGTAATATAAATAGTGGTTTGGTCCAGAAAAGTAGGACCACTAGAAATGTGGGTTCCAGATCTTAGGTGAATTGAAACATTTTCTTATTGTCAAGCATTTAAATAAATATCTGAAATCAATAGAAAGAAATGTCTGGGTGATAATAAGGGATTGTGGATACCAAGGTTTTGTCTTGCTAATAGCCTCTAGGTATCAGAGAGGCTTTAGAGAGAATAGATTGTAAAGGTTTCCTGTCAGACTTAAAGGATCTGTTCTATCAGTACCATGGTCTGTGTTGATGTTAATGGTAATGAGGCATGTCTGACTCCCCCTTCCCATTACGGCCCAAACTAGTTTTTCAGGTTATCTTTGGAATGTTTTTGGCTGAGAGGAGGTGTATATTCAGATGGTTTGAGGCTTTAAATTTTATTTTGGCTAATAAGCTCATTGCTGGATAGTCCTGTTCCATGTGTAGGTAGTGGTGCATGTGTGTGCAGGGGACGGAGGCTATTGCTGGAGGGTCAAAGAGAAGTTGTCTCAGTGAGGAATTTTAAGAGCACCAAAAAGCCATTTGGGATGAAAATGTTACAAATTGGTTAAATGAAACCCTGTCAAGTCATTGATTTACATACCTGCTGTCACTTTTTAATCATTTGTAGCTTTAGTTATTGTACATTAGACTTTTAACTACTACTAACCTTACCCCATAGAGAAAACCTAAGAAACACAGTTTTTAACTATGTGAACCCTGAATATCTGGAGATAGGGCTTCAGTTAACTTAGAAAACTTACTTTGCCAAGATTGTTCTGTTCCATTTGTCTATGTATCTGTTTTGGTACTAGTACCATGATGTTTTGGTTACTGCAGCCTTCTAGTATAGTTTGAAGTCAGGTAGTGTGATACCTCCAGCTTTGTTCTTTTTGCTTAGGATTTTCTTGGCTATGCGAGCTCTTTTTTGGTTCCATATAAAATTTAAAGTGGTTTTTTCTAATTCTGTGAAGAAAGTCAATGGTGGTTTGATGAGTATAGCATTGAATCTATAAACTACTTTGGGCAGTAGGACCATTTTCTGCATCTATTGAGATAATCATGTGTTTTCTGTCATTGGTTCTGTTTATGTGATGGATGATGTTTATTGATTTGCATATGTTGAACCAGCCTTGCATCCCAGGGATGAAGCCGACTTGATTGTAGTGCATAAGTTTTTGATGTGCTGCTGAATTTGGTTTGCCAGTATTTTATTGAGAATTTTTGCATCAATGTTCATCATTCCATGGTCATAAATATTGGCCTGAAATTTTCCTTTTCTGTTGTGTTTCTGCCAGATTTTGGTGTCAGGATGATGTTGACCTCATAAAATATTTTTCCATTGTTTGTGTCCTCTCTTATTTTCTTGAGCAGTGGTTTGTAGTTTTCCTTGAAGAGATTCTTCACATCCCTTGTAAGTTGAATTCCCAGGTATTTTATTCTCTTTGTAGCAATTGTGAATGGGAGTTCACTCATGATTTGGCTCTCTTTTTGTGTACACATGCACCACTACCTACACATGCTAGACAAGAGCTGCGAAAAATCTTCCAAGGACCCCGTTTTTTCCTCTCTATCTGCCTAAAATAATTTCTTAATAACTCCTACCACAATTTTAGACAGGAACATTTTTGTTTTCTTCACAGGCATTTCCCTAAATTAAGGGTAATGTAAATTTCAACTCAGGCTTCCTCAGCAGTTGTCATTAATTTCTTCACTTAGGCTTGGTATAGATATACAGATTTTCTCATTAATTTGCCTTATTGGAAGGCAGTTTTTTTTCCACAGACCGTCATTTTATAGAAAATGTTGCTCCTAACTATGACGAGCATTGGTTCCAGGTGTTAGGTTCAGTCCTTTCCCATTGCAAAAAAGCAAGGCCAACTCTCTCATTTATTTATTTTTTCTGGTTTTAAAACAAACTTCTTCCAGTTGTGCATGCAAATAAATTACTTTGAGCATTTCAAAAGACCTTCATTTAGGCCATTGCCGCTTATGACCATTCCAGGTTACATGGGCTTATTTTTCCAGATATTTTTGAGGACACTCCATTTTTGTTGTACATGAAACCAGCTGCTTTTATAAAAGAAGACTGCCCAACAAAAGAATATTTCCCATAATTTAGGAACTTTTTGAAAGTGACAGAAATGTGTCTGTGGTTGAATTGTGCTGCCTATGCATGTCGCTCAGCCAAGGTGTTACCGAAGACAAATTAATTTGTCTTAAACATCTTGGAATTTCTGATCCCCTTGTAGTGGCAGAGTGCTCAAGTTGCCAGGTGGCCAACACTAATATGCACCTTCTGGTTATGCTGAAACTCTCTGAAGGTCCTTTTCTTGCAAGGTCTGTGAGACTGCTGCATATCATGGACAGCTGTCCAAACAGCTCTGTAATGCCTCTAGTCACTTACAGCACCCAGTTGGATTTGGAGGGAGCAAGTGTCTCTTAACTTTGGAATGAGAGAACTCATCTTCATGTACCTTTTGATTTGAAACTACCGGTAATTGGTTACAGAAGAAAATGCAAGTTCAAATTACAAACAGTAGGTAGCAACTGCAATTTTAAATGCACACAATGTAATTTTGGGCCAAAAGAAGTGAAACCATTGGTGCTACACTGCCAAAAGCCTGACACAGATTTCTTCCTGAAGACAATGGCAGAGAGGGTAGAAGTTCTCTGTAGAGTTGTTTTCCTGCTGTGACCTGTGCTTCTGTTCTTGAGGCAGAGAAGGCTGTTTTTGTTTTTGTTTTTTTCTCCTGAAACCTGAAACTCCTATCCATCGCTGGAGATGGCTAAATGACTTCTGCAAAGGGGGAGTTTGAAAGAACAGCTCAAACAGTCTGATCTCAACCAAGGGGTACAGAGATTCAAATTCTGGAGGACTAACCCCTTACTTTCCTAGAAGAATGTTAAGGTCTTCTGCCTGCCTAGATGTTGGGCTCATAGTGCTGACTCCTGGAAGAGTGTTAGATGGTCAGAGGAGTGGACTCTGAACCCTGCTTACTGTACTCTAAATATCAAACTAAAGGAAAAAGCTGAGGGATGAAACATGGTTTTAAAATGTTTATTTGATGCATGATGCGGAAAAGTGCCTGGAAAACACAGAACCAAGTAAACTTAGATAGGCACACCAATGTTTTGTTAACGTGGATATGTGATAAGCACATTTGTAAAGGCAAAAAGTAGTGAGCAAGTGGCCTATAACAAAGTTGTTTGTTAGGAATTGCCAAATGGATTACAGAAATAGCATTGATTAGCAATTGGCTACATATCGTTAAGTTGTAGGTTGTTGGTTGTAGTGTCCAATATGTGGCATTGGTTGATGGTTTTATAGCTAACTTTTGGCATAATAATTGTAGCATCTATACAGCAAGCAACTTCAAGAGATGACTACTTACCTTAAGTGGGGAAGTGGGATGTGGGTGCTACCTATGGGAGACTTGCATTCCTTAGTTAAAAGTTTATTTTCTGAGTTTGTTGCATAGCTTCTCAGTCTAAGGTGGTCTTCCAGAGTTTGGGACTCCAATGTTAAACACCACCAGATACCCCTGCCACGGATCTTACCTGATGCTTGTTTCCTCTCCTTGAGGCCTTACCATGTTGTTTTTGCCTGTGGGTTTCTCCCTACTGGTGTCCATTGACTCTGTGATTGAGGTGTACAAGTACTGAGTGCTCTAAGTGTTTATGTATGTTTATGTAGATGTTTCATTGAGAGCCTACAAAGGCTGCACTAGCTGTACAGTGTCACATGATGAAACTGATGCCAAGGGAGGCTAACTTAGTTGCCTCATTTCCCATAGTCAATGAGGGACAACATGTCTTTGACTCCAGTGTTGAGCACTGGTTCCCTGCCTGTTCTTGATTCCCTGTTGGCTTCGTTTTCCAAGTTGCTTACACTCTACCTGACTCTTTCAGAGACACCAATGTGTCTTACATTTGGTCTCTTTACATAATCCCATATTTCTCAGAGGTTTTGTTAATTTTTTTCTTTCTTTTTTTTCTCTTTTATTCTCTGTCTTATTTCAGAACAACACATTTCAAGCACTGAGGTTCTTTTCTCAGCTTGGCCAGTTCTGCTGTTAATACATGCAATTGAATGATGAAATTCTTATAGAGTGTTTTTCAGCCCTATCAGGTTGCTTAAGGTTTTCCTATGGTAAGTACTTTGTCAGCTCTTGTGGTTCAGATCCCTTGCTGGTTCCCTACTTCAGCTCAGCTTCTGTGTTTTCCCTCCTTCCACTCTTAGTGCCTCCCCTCTGAAGACCTGTTAGGAGTGTGCCAGCCATCCTGGTCCCAGACCAAACTAAGTGTTGGGCTTCTTATTCTCACAGCCCAATAATAAAATACAGATGAACTGGGAAAGGAGGGAGTTTATTTCTGTAATTGGGTACAGAGAGGAGGCCTGGAAAATACTGCCAGACCCACTCAAAATTAAGTTTTCCAGAGCTTATGTACCTTCTCAGCTCTATGTGTATGTGTAAGTGTGCATTCATCTAAAGGCATAAGTGATTAACTTCCTCTAACCTGTAACTAAAGTCCAAACTTTGAAGACCTTTCTCCAGAGCTTCAGTAAATTTATTGAATCTAGATGGATCCAGGTGCTGGGGTGATTACTCTTATCTTGTCTCTTGCTCAATCGTGGAGGTTTGGGGAGTTCTTTCAGACCTCCAATAAAACTTGTTTATGGAGGCCTGGGGAGTTTCTTCACGCGAACAATAAAACGTGCTTAATTCTAAACAGGTCCCATTAAGAATTCCTTTGTTACCTTGTCATGCTTCAAGACCTAGGAAAAGCCTTGGCAAAACTCTTGGTGGGCTTTTGTTACATTCTAGCCTTTGTATAAGAGCACTTGCTCTTAATATTTAGCTTAACCATTCAGTGCTGAAACAGTTGTTACAGGGGCCTGTCTGTTCAAATGTTAGTGAGACCTGCTCTGCTACAGTCCTGTTCTCTCAGTGGCAGCTGTTTCACTTGACTGCATCTGTTTGTCCATGTTGCTTGAATCCTGTAGTAACTTTTGAAATCTAGAATTGTGAGTCTTCTTTCTTCTCCCTCCTGTAGTGTTACATGTAATTTCACATCAGTTATGAAATCAGATTACCAATTAATTGAAAGTAACTCTTGAAGTCTAGAATTGTGAGTCCATTAACAATGTTTGGTAATTTTCATACATTTTAAAAATTTTGTTTGATGTATTTCTAAATATTTTATTCTGTTTAATGGCATTATAAGTTGGATTGTTTCAGTATCACTTTAGGATCTTTCACTGCACGTATATAGAAATACAATTGCTTTTTATTTTTGAATTTGTATCCTACAATGTTGATGAACTCATTAATTTGCTCTAGTGATTGAGTACTTAGGATTTTCCATACGCAATATAATGTTATTTGTAAAGAGAAGTAGTTTTGCTGTTTTCTTCTTCTTTTTTTTTTTTTGAGATGGAGTCTCGCTCTGTCGCCCAGGCTGGAGTGCAGTGGCCAGATCTCAGCTCACTGCAAGCTCCGCCTCCCAGGTTCACGCCATTCTCCGGCCTCAGCCTCCGGAGTAGCTGGGACTACAGGCGCTGGCCACCTCGCCCGGCTAGTTTTTTGTATTTCTTAGTAGAGACGGGGTTTCACCGTGTTAGCCAGGATGGTCTCGATCTCCTGACCTCGTGATCCGCCCGTCTCGGCCTCCCAAAGTGCTGGGATTACAGGCTTGAGCCACCGCACCCGGCCAGTTTTGCTGTTTTCTTTGCTGTCTGAAAGCCTTTTACTTCTCTTCTTGCCTTTTCCCTCTGCCTAGAACCTGTAGTATACAATGTTGAATAGAAGCAGTGTAAACAGTATTCTTGTCTTGTTCCGTATCTTTTGCAAAAGCATGCAGCCTTTCACTGTTAAGTGTGATGATGTTACCTGTGAGTTTTTGCAGATGTCCTTTATCGAGTTGAAGAAGTTTACTTCCATTCATATTTTTATCACAAATATTATTGGACTTTATCAGATCCTTTTTCTCTCCTATCCTTGAGATAATCATGTGATTTTTGTGTTTTGTTCTATTGATATGATGTGTAACATTAATATTTTTTGAATGTTGAGCCAAACTTGCTTTCCCAAGATAAATCCCTGTTTGTCATGGTACTTAATATGTATGTTGCTGCATTCAGTTTGCTGATAATTTGTTGAATTTTTTTGTTTTTCATTTCATAGTTAACACAGTGTACTGTAGTTTTCTTATGATTTTTTTTTTCCTTTTTTTTTCTTTTTGGGAGACGGAATCTCGCTCTGTCACCAGAATGGAGTGCAGTGGCTCAATCTCGGCTCAGTGCAACCTCTACCTCCTAGGTTCAAGTGGTTTTCCTGCCTGAGCCTCCCGAATATCTGGGACTACAGGCATGTGCCACCTTGCCTGGCAAATTTTTTGTATTTTTCAAATATACAAATATTTCAAAAATATATTTCAAAAATACAATTTTGTTTTGTATTTTTCACCGTGTTAGCCAGGATGATCTTGATCTCATGACCTCATGATCTGCCCACCTTGGCCTCCCAAAGTGCTGGGATTACAGGCGTGAGGCACTGTGCCCGGACCCTCTTATATTTTTATATAGTTTTGACATCAAGGTAAATAAAAGGAATTGGAAAATGTTTTTTTTTTTTTTTTTTTTGCAGAGTTTATGAATAATTTGTTATTATTATTATTATCATCATTATTATTTACAGAGTTTTGTTCTGTTGCCCATGCTGGAGTGCAGTGGCATGATCTCAGCTCCCTGCAACCTCTGCCTCCCAGATTCAAGTAATTCTGCCTTAGCCTCTTGAATAGCTGGAATTAGAAGTGCCTGCGACCACGCCTGGAAAATTTTTAATAGAGATGGGGTTTTACCATGTTGGCAGGTGAGTCTCAAACCGCTGGCCTCAAGTGATCTGCTGCCTAGGCCTCTCAAGAGTGCCGGAATTACAGGCATGAGCCACTGCACTCAGCCGAATTCATATTAGTTCTTCGTTGAAGATTCAGTAACATTCATGGATAAAACATTCTGACCTTAGGATATTTCTTGTGGGCATTGAATCACTATCTTCACTTATTATAGGTCTAGTGACATTCCTGTTTATTCTTGAATTAGTTTCAGTAGTTTGTTTCTAAGAATTCATCCACTTAATCTAAATAATCTACATTTTTGACACACTCACAGTGTTCATTTTATTCATTTATGTAAGGTTAGTAGTAATTATTTTTCTTTTATTTCAGATTCTAGCAATTTTAGTGTTCTCTCTTTTTTAGTCAAACTAGCTAATGGTTTATCAATTTTGTTCCTCTTTTGAAAGAACCAGCTTTTGGTTTCATTAGGTTTCTTTATTGCTTTTCATTATCTATTTCCTCAATTTCCACTCTAATTTTTATTACTTCCTTTCTTCTGCATGCTTTAGTTTAGTTTGTTCCTTCTGCCCCGCATATCTTATAGTAGCAAATTCAATTGAATTGCTTTTTTTCTTCTTTTTTAACAAAAGCAGTTACAAGTATAAATTTATATCTTTTATCGCTGCTTTTGCTGCATCACATAAATCTGTGGTATGTTTTGTTGTTTGTTTTAATTTATTTCAAAGTACTTTCTGATTTCTCTTTTGACTTCTTTTTGACCAACAAACGTCTGGATTGTGTTTTAAATTTCTATATATTTGTGAGTTTCCCCCAAGTTTTCCTGTTACTGATTTCATTTCGTTGTATTTGGAGAACTCATGTTGTGTTATTTCCATTTAACCTTACTTATGATTGCTTTGTGGCTTAGCTGTCATCTATCCCAGAGAATATTGAAGGTATACAAGTGAAGGATATATATTTAGTTGTTTTTTAGGATGGCATATGTGTCAATATAGTACAATTGACTTACAGTGTTGTACCAGTCTTCTGTTTTCTTGTGGGTCCTACCCGTTACTGAAAGAGTGGTTTTGAAGTCTCCAGTTTTTATTGTTGAATTGCATAGTTCTGTCTTAAATTTTGCATTTTTACCTTATTTTGGTACTATGTTAAGTGCATATGTGTTTATAATTATTGTATTTTATGTTGGGCTTCTCTAATTTCTTAACAGTCTCCCGTGTTATATATAATGACTTTTTTGTTTTAGACTTTTTTTTTTTGGTCCGATATTAGTTACAGCCAGTCCATCTTTATTGTGGTTGCTATTTGCATGACACATATTTTTTTCATTATTTTACTTGAAGTATATATGTTTTTGAATTTAAATTATGTCTCCTCTCTTATGTCTTTTGTTCATCTATTTTTGCTACTTTATTTTGTATTGAAATAATATTTTCTAATAAAGCATTTTAATTGTATTATTTTTCTTTCTTTTTTTGATTGCTTTGAAAGGCAGCATTTATTTATGTGGCTATGTCCTGAGAAGTATGAAACAATATAATTTTATTATGTTGTATCACAATTCATGCCATTTGTCCTATATTTATGATAGGAAAAGATGATATGAAGCATGGTGTATACTTAATGTTTCATTTGTTTTACAAGCTAAGAAGTGACAAAGGAAATTAACCCCCAAAATTACTGAACATCAGAGGTCTACTCTGCTGCATATTGTCACATGGTAACTACTTGCCTAGAATCATACAGATTTTAAAAATCTTTTATGTATTTATGTATGTATGTATTTATGTATTTATGTATGTATGTATTTATTTATTATAGGGTACATATGCACACTGTGCAGGTTTGATACATGGGTATACATGTGCCATGTTGGTTTGCTGTACCCATTAACTCATCATTTACATTAGGTATTTCTCTTAATGCTATACCTTCCCCAGCCCCCCACCTGCTGACAGGCCCCAGTGTGTGATGTTCTCCACCGTGTGTCCAAGTGTTCTCATTGTTCAATTCCCACCTATGAGTGAGAACATGCAGTGTTTGGTTTTCTGTCCTTGTGACAGTTTGCTGAGAATAATGGTTTCCAGCTTCATCCAGGTCCCTGCAAAGGACATGAATTCATCCTTTTTAATGACTACATAGTATTCCATTGTGTATGTGCCACATTTTCTTAATCCAGTCTATCATTGATGGGCATTTGAGTTGGTTCCAAGTCTTTGCTATTGTGAATAGTGCCACAATAAACATACATGTGCACATGTCTTTATAGCAGCGTGATTTATAATCATTTGGGTACATACCCAGTAATGGGATTGCTGGGTTAAATGGTAATTCTAGTTCTACATCCTTGAGGAATCACCACACTGTCTTCCACAATGGATGAACCAATTTACACTCCCACCAACAGTGTGAAAGTGTTCTTATTTATCCGCACCCTCTGCAGCATCTGTTGTTTCTTGACGTTTTAACGACTGACATTCTAACTGGTGTGAGATAGTATCTCATTGTGGTATTGATTTGCATTTCTTTGATGACCAGTGATGATAAGCATTTTCTCATGTGCCTGATGGCTGCATAGATATATTCTTCTGAGAAGTGTCTGTTCATATTCTTTACCCACTTTTTGATGGGGTTGTTGGTTTTTTTAATGTAAATTTGTTTGAGTTCTTTGTAGCTTCTAGATATTAGCCCTTTGTCAGATGGGTAGATTGTAGAAATGTTCTCCCATTCTGTAGGTTGCCTATTCACTCTGATGGTAGTTTCTTTTGCTGTGCAGAAGCTCTTTAGTGTAATTCAATCCCATTTGTCAATTTTGGTTTTTGTTGCCATTGCTTTTGGTGTTTTAGTCATGAAGTCCTTGCTCATGAATATATCCTGAAGGGTATTGCCTAGCTTTTCTTCTAGGATTTTTATGATTTTAGGTCGAACATTTAAGTCTTTAATCTATCTTGAATTAATTTTTGTATAAGCTGTAAGGAAGGGATCCAGTTTCAGCTTTCCACATATGGCTAGCCAGTTTTCCCAGCACCATTTAGTAAATAGGGAATCCTTTCCCCATTTCTTGTCTTTGTTAGGTTTGTCAAAGATCAGATGGTTGTAGATGTGTGGTATTATTTCTAAGGGCTCTGTTCTGTTTCATTGGTCTATATCTCTGTTTTGGAAGTCAGATAGTGTGATGCCTCCAGCTTTATTCTTTTGGCTTAGGATTGTCTTGGCAATGCAGGCTCTTTTTTGGTTCCATATGAACTTTAAAGTACTTTTTTCCAATTCTGTGAAGAAAGTCATTGGTAGCTTGATGGGGATGGCGTTGAATCTATAAATTACCTTGGGCAGTATGGCCATTTTCACGATATTGATTCTTCCTATCCATGAGCATGGAATGTTCTTACATTTGTTTGTGTCCTCTTTTATTTCATTGAGCAGCGCTTTGTAGTGCTCCTTGAAGAGGTCCTTCATATCCCTTGTAAGTTGGATTCCTAGGTATTTTATTCTCCTTGAAGCAATTGTGAATGGGAGTTCACTCATGATTTGGCTCTCTGTCTGTTATTGGTGTATAGGAATACTTGTGATTTTTGCACATTGATTTTGTATCCTGAAACTTTGCTGAAGTTGCTTATCAGCTTAAGGAGATTTTGGGCTGAGATGATGGGGTTTTCTAAATATACAATCATGTCATCTGCAAACAGGGACAATTTGACTTCCTCTTTTCCTAATTGAATACCCTTATTTCTTTCTCCTGCCTGATTGCTCTGGCCAGAACTTCTAACACTATGTTGAATAAGAGTGGTGAGAGAGAACATCCCTGTCTTGTGCCAGTTTTCAAAGGGAATGTTTCCAGTTTTTGCCCATTCAGTATGATATTGGCTATGAGTTTGCCATAAACAGCTTTTATTATTTTGAGATACATCCCATCAATACCTAGTTTATTGAGAGTTTTTAGTATGAAGGGCTGTTGAATTTTGTCAAAGGCCTTTTCTGCATCTATTGAGATAATCATGTGGTTTTTGTTGTTGGTTCGGTTTATATGATTGATTACATTTATTGATTTGCATGCGTTGAACCAACTTTGCATCCCAGGGTTGAAGACAACTTTATCGTGGTGGATAAATAAGCTTTTTGATGTGCCACTGGATTCGGTTTGCCAGTATTTTACTGAGGATTTTTGCATCAATGTTCATCAGGGATATTGGTCTAAATTTCTCTTTTTTGTGTGTGTGTCTCTGCCAGGCTTTGGTATCAGGATGATGCTGGCCTCATAAAATGACTTAGGGAGGATTCCCTCTTTTTCTATTGATTGGAATATTTTCAGAAGGAATGGTACCATTTCCTCTTTGTACCTCTGGTAGAATTCAGCTGTGAATCTGTCTGGTCCTGGACTTTTTCTGGTTGGTAGGCTATTAATTATTGCCTCAATTTCAGAGCCTGTTATTGGTCTATTCAGGGATTCAACTTCTTCCTGGTTTACTCTTGGGAGGGTGTACGTGTCCAGGAATTTATCCATTTCTTCTAGATTTTCTAGCTTATTTTCATAGCTGTGTTTATAGTATTCTCTGATAGTAGTTTGTATTTCTGTGGGATCAGTGGTGATATGCCCTTCATCATTTTTTATTGTGTCTATTTGATTCTTCTTTTTTCTTCTTATCATTCATGCTAGTGGTCTATCAATTTTGCTGATCTTTTCAAAAAACCAGCTACTGTATTCATTGATTTTTTGAATGTTTTTATTAATGTCTCTATCTCCTTCAGTTCTGCTCTCGTTTTAGTTATTTCCTGCCTTCTTCTAGCTTTTGAATGTGTTTGCTCTTGCTTCTCTAGTTCTTTTAGTTGTGATGTTAGGGTGTCAATTTTATATCTTTCCTGCTTTCTCTTATGGGCATTTAGTGCTATAAATTTCCCTCCACACACTGCTTTAAATGTGTCCCAGTGATACAGGTATGTTGTGTCTTTGTTCTCATTGGTTTCAAAGAACATCTTTATTTCTGCCTTTATTTAGTTATTTACCCAGTAGTCATTCAGGAGCAGGTTGTGCAGTTTCCATATAGTTGAGTGGTTTTGAGTGAGTTTCTTAATCCTGAGTTCTAGTTTGATTGCACTGTGGTCTGAGAGACAGTTTGTTATAATTTCTGTTCTTTGACATTTGCTGAGGAGTGCTTTACTTCCAACTATGTGGTCAGTTTTAGAATAAGTGTGATATGGTGCTGAGAAGAATGTATATTCTGTTGATTTGGGGTGGAGAGTTCTGCAGATGTGTATTAGATCCTCTTGGTGCAGAGCTGAGTTCAATCCTGGATATCTTTTTAACTTTCTGTCTCATTGATCTGTCTAATGTTGACTGTGTGGTGTTAAAGTCTCCCATTATTATTGTGTAGGAGTCTTAGTCTCTTTGTAGGTCTCTGAGGACTTGCTTTATAAATCTGGGTGCTCCTGTATTGGGTGCATATATATTTAGGATAGTTAGCTCGTCTTGTTGAATTGATCCCTTTCCCATTATGTAATGGCCTTCTTTGTCTCTTTTGATCTTTTTTGGTTTAAAGTCTGTTTTATCAGAGACTAGGATTGCAACCCCTGCCTTTTTTGTTTTCCATTTCTTGGTAGATCTTCCTCCATCCCTTTATTTTGAGCCTATGTGTGTCCCTGCACATGAGATGGGTCTCCTGAATACAGCACGTCGATGGGTCTTGACTCTTTATCCAATTTGTCAGTCTTGTCTTCTGATTGGAGCATTTAGTCCATTTACATTTAAGGTTCATATTGTTATGTGTGAATTTTATCCTGTCATTATGATGTTATCTGGCTATTTTGGTCATTAGTTGATGCAGTTTCCTCCTAGCATTGATGGTGTTTACAATTTGGCATGTTTTTGCAGTGACTGGGACCAGTTGTTCCATTCCATGTTTCGTGCTTCCTTCAGGATCTCTTGTAAGGCAGGCCTGGTGGTCACAAAATCCCTCAGCATTTGCTTGTCTGTAAAGAATTTTATTTCTGCTTCACTTATGAAGCTTAGTTTGGCTGGATATGAAATTCTGGGTTGAAAATTCTTTTCTTTAAGAATATTGGGCCGGGCACGGTGGCTCAAGCCTGTAATCCCAGTACTTTGGGAGGCTGAGATGGGCAGATCACGAGGTCAGGAGATTGAGACCATCCTGGCTAACACGGTGAAACCCCATCTCTACTTAAAAATACATTAAACTAGCCGGGCGAGGTGGCGGGCACCTGTAGTCCCAGCTACTCGGGAGGCTGAGGCAGGAGAATGGCGTAAACTCGGGAGGCGGAGCTTGCAGTGAGCTGAGATCTGGCCACTGCACTCCAGCCTGGGTGACAGAGCGAGACTCCATCCCCAAAAAAAAAAAAAAAAAAAAAAAAAGAATATTGAATACTGGCCCTGACTCTTCTGGCTTGTAGAGTTTCTGCTGAGAGATCCACTGTTAGTCTGATGGGCTTCTCTTTGTGGGTAACCCAACCTTTCTCTCTGGCTGCCCTTAACAATTTTTCCTTCATTTCAACTTTGATGAATCTGACAATTATGTGTCATGGAGTTGCTCTTCTCAAGGAGTATCTTTGTAGCATTCTCTGTATTTCCTGAATTTGAATGTTAGCCTGCCTTGCTAGGTTGGCGAAGTTCTCCTACATAATATCCTGAAGAGTGTTTTCCAACTTGGTTCCATTCTCCCTATCACTTTCAGGTACACCAACCAGATGTAGATTTGGTCTTTTCACATAGTCCCAGATTTCTTGGAGGCTTTGTTTGTTTCCTTTTACTCTTTTTTCTCTAAACTTCTCTTTTTGCTTCATTTCAGTCATTTGATCTTCAATCACTGAGACCCTTTCTTCTAAGTGATCCAATTAGCTGCTGAAGCTTGTACATTTGTCACGCAGTTCTCATGCCATGGTTTTCAGCTCATCAGGTCATTTAAGGACTTCTCTACACTGGTTATACTGGTTAGCCATTTGTCTAATCTTTTTTCAAGGTTTTTAGCTTCTTTGTGATGGGATCGAACTTCCTCCTTTAGCTTAGAGAAGTTTGATCGTCTGAAGCCTTCTTCTCTCAACTTGTCAAAGTCATTCTCTCTCCAGCTTTGTTCCATTGCTGGTGAGGAGCAGCATTCCTTTGAAGGGGCAGAGGCGCTCTGATTTTTAGAATTTTCAGCTTTTCTGCTCTGTTTTTTCCCCATCTTTGTGGATTTACCTACCTTTGGTCTTTGACGATGGTGACGTGCAGATGGGATTTTGGTGTGGATGTCCTTTCTGTTTGTTAGTTTTCCTTCTAACAGTCAGGACCCTCAGCTGAAAGTCTGTTGGAGTTTGCTGGAGGTCCACTCCAGACCCTGTTTGCCTGGGTATCAGCAGCAGAGGCTGCAGAAGCTAGAATATCGCTGAACAGCAAATGTTGCTGCCTGATCGTTCCTCTGGGAGCTTCATCTTAGAGGGGTACCCGGCCATGTGGGGTGTCAGTCTGCCCCTACTGGGGGGTGCCTCCCACTTAAGCTACTTGGAAGTCAGGGACCCACTTGGGGAGGCAGTCTCTCCATTCTCAGATCTCATATGCCATGCTGGGAGAACCACCATTCTCTTCAAAGCTGTCAGACACGGACATTTAGGTCTGCAGAAGTTTCTGCTGCCTTTTGTTTGGCTATGCCCTGCCCCCAGAGGTGGAGTCTACAGAATCAAGCAGGCCTCCTTGAGCTGTGGTGGGCTCCACCCCGTTCAAGCTTCCAGACCACTTTGTTTACCTACTGCAGCCCCAGCAATGACTACGCCCCTGCCCCAGCCTCTCTGCTGCCTTGCAGTTTATCTCAGACTGCTGTGCTAGCAATGAGAGAGGCTCCGTGGGTATGGGACCCTCCGAGCCAGGTGCGGGGTATAATCTCCTAGTGTGCCGCTTGCTGAGACTATTGGAAAAGTGCAGTACTAGGGTGGAAGTGACCCGATTTTCCAGGTGCCATCTGTCACAGCTTCCCTTGGCTAGCAAAGGAAATTCCTTGACTCCTTGTGCTTCCTGGGTGAGGCAATGCCTCGCCCTGCTTCAGCTCACTCTCAGAGGGCTGCACCCACTGTCCTGCACCCACTGTCCGACAAGCTCCAGTGAGATGAACCTAGTACCTCAGTTTGAACTGCAGAAATCACCTGTCTTCTGCATCGCTTATGATGGGCCCTGTAGACTGGAGCTGTTCCTATTCAGCCATCTCGGAACCCGGTCACCAATGGATCTTGCCTCTTTATCCAGTCTGCTATTCTGTGTCTATTAATTGGGGCATTTAGCCCATTTACATTGAAGGTTAAATTTGTGTGTGTGAATTTGATCCTGCTTCATAATGTTAGGTGGTTATTTTGCAGACTTGTTGATGTAGTTGCTTAGTAGTGTCATTGATCTGTGTACTTCATTGTGTTTCTGTAGTGGCTGGTAACAGTTTTCTTTTCCATATTTAGTACTTCCTTCAGGAGCTTTTGCAAAGCAAGCCTAGTGGTGATGAATTCTCTCAGCATTTGATTGTCTGAAAAAGATTTTATTTCTTCTTTGCTTATGAAGCTTAGTTTGGCCACTGAAATTCTAGGCTGTAAATTCTTCCTGTTAAGAATATTGAATATTGGCTCCCAATCTCTTCTGGTTTGTAAGGTGTCTGCTGAGAGGTCCACTGTTAGAATGATGGGCTTCCCTTTATAGGTGACCCACCCTTTCTCTCCGGCTGCACTTAATATTTTTTCCCTCATTTTGAGCTTGGAGCATCTGATGCTGAGGTATCTTGCGGCTGATCTTCTCATGGAATAGCTTACTGGGGTTCTCTGGATTTACTTAATTTGAATGTTGGCCTGTCATGCTAGATTAGGAAAGTTCTCATGGATGATATCCTGAAGTGTGTTTTCCAGCTTGGTTTTGTTCTCCCTGTCTCTTTCAGGTACCCCATCAATTGTAGGTTCAATCTTTTTACATAATCCCAAAGTTCTCATAGGTTTTGTTCATTCTTTTTAATTCTTTTTTTTCCCCCTAATCTTTTCTGTCTGCCTCATTTCAGCAAGATAGTCTTCAGGCTCTGATATCCTTTCTTCTGCCTGGTCTATTTGATTATTGATACTTGTGTTTTCATTGTGAAGTTCTCATGTTGTGTCTTTCAGCTCTATCAGGTCATTTATATTCCTCTCTAAACTGACGCCTCCCGTAATGTTTTATCAGGATTCTTATCTTCTTTGCGAAGAGTTAGAATATACTCCTTTAGCTCACAAAAGTTGTTCTTACCCATCTTCTGAAGCCTACTTCTGTCACTATATCCATCTCAGCTTCAGCCTAGTTCTGTGACCTTGCTGGAGAAGTGTTGTGATCATTTGGAGAAGAGGTTGTCTGGCTTTTTGAGTTTTCAGCATTTTCGCGGTGATTATTTTTCATCTACATGGGTATATCTATCTTTAATCTCTGAGGATGGGGTTTTTGTGGGGCCTTTTTGTTGTTATTGTTGTTGTTGCTTTCTATTTGTTTTTCTTTTAGCAGTCAGGCCCCTCTTATATAGGGCTCCTGTGGCTTGCTGGGGGTCCACTTCTAACCCTATTTTTCTGGGACCCTCCTGGAGGTACCACCCATGGAGGCTGCAGAACAGCAAGGGCAGCAACCTGCTCCTTCCTCTGTTGTTAGCTGGAACGCTCCTATATGAAGTATCTGGAGCTCCTGTTAAAAGGTCTCTCACCTAGTCAGAAGGAGCAGGATTAGGGACCCACTTGAGCAGTCTGGCTGCCTCTTGTCAGAGCAGGTGTACTGCACTGGGGAGGATTCCTATTGACTCCCCAGTCAATAGGAGAATCAGGGTGTCCCTGATTCTCCAGAGCCAGCAGCCAGAAAAGACTAAGACAGCTAGTCCACAATACCATAGCAGCCCCTTCTAATAGGGGCTAGTCTCAGGGATATCAGAGTTCTGTCCATAAATCCCTGGCTGGGGATGCTGAAATTCCCACAGGGAGGACTTGCTGGGTGAGGAGGCGTGGATCCAGGTCTCACTTAAAGAAGCAGTCTGGTCACTAACCACCCCAGCCACTGTACTGCTCTGTAGGGAATTGCTCCCAAGCCAGAAAACCCAGTTTCACCAGCATGCAGCAGAGGAAAATGGCTGACTGCAGCCACAGTGACAGTGGCTGCCCCTTTCCTGCCAGAACTTAGTCTTCTTAGGCAACCTCCAGCCTGCTGTGCTGGCCAGTGTGGATGTCAAGCCAGTGATTTTAGCTTGTGGGGTTTTGTAAACATGAGGCAGCTTGACTCCCTGGCTTTCAGTCCCCTTCCCATGGGAGTGAACAAATTTCCTGCCTCATTGTAGTTCCTGGAACCAGGATATGCAAAAATTTCCTGTGTCTCAGTGCCTGTTCAAGTGGCTACCCACCTGAGCAACTCTCATGAGTCTGCACAGCTCTGTGCTTCAGACCAAAGGCCTGGTGACATGAGCTTATTAGGGGACCTTCTAGTCCACAGCTTCCAATGACCCATGGGAAAAGCATGGTTTCTAGGAAGAGGTAGCACAGTCCCTTACCACCTCCCTTGGCTCAGGGGAGGAAGCACCCTTTGCCATGTGCAACTCCTAGGTGGGCCCTCACTCCACCTTGCTTTTCCTCACTCTCAGTGGGTTGCGCCAACTGCCTCATCAGTCACAGTGAGAGAACCTTGGTACCTCAATTGAAGATGCAGAATTTACCCATGGTTTTCTTGCTTTTTGGTGAGAGCCACAGAGCAGAGTTGTTTCTTTCTTTTTATTATTGTTATTATTATACTTTAAGTTCTGGGGAACATGTGCGGAGTGTGCAGTTTTGTTACATAGGTGTGCATATGCCATGGTGGTTTGCTGCACCCATCAACCCATCACCTACATTAGGTATTTCTTCTAATGCTATCCCTCACCTAGTCCCCCACCCCCCAACAGGCCCCAGTGTGAGATGTTCCACTCCTTAGATTACAAAAAAATGTTCCCATTCTGTAGGCTGCCTGTTCACTCTGATGACAGTTTCTTTTGCTGTGTAGAAGCTCTTTAGTTTAATTTGATCCCATTTGTCAATTTTGGCTTTTGTTGCCATTGCTTTTGGTGTTTTAGTCATGAAGACTTTGCCCATGCCTAGGTCCTCAATGGTATTGCCCAGGTTTTCTTCTAGGATTTTTATGGTTTTTGTATTTACATTTAAGTCTTTACTCCATCCTGAGTCAATTTTTGTATAAGGTGTAAGGAAGGGGTCCAGTTTCAGGTTTCTGCATATGGCTAGCCAGTTTTCCCAAAACCATTTATTAAATAGGGAATCTTTTCCCCATTGCTTCTTTGTGTCAGATTCATCAAAGATCAAATGCTTGTAGATGTGTGGTATTATTTCTGAGGCCTATGATCTGTTCTATTTGTCTATATATTTCTTTTGGTACCAGTACCATGCTGTTTTCATTACTGTAAACTTTGTAGTGTAGTTTGAAGTCAGGCAGTGTGATGCCTTCAGCTTTGTTCTTTTTGCTTATGGTTGACTTGCTTATGAAGGTTCCTTTTTGGTTTCATATAAAGTTTAAAGTAGTTTTTTCCAATTCTGTGAAGAAAGGCAGTGGTAGCTTGATGGGGATAGCATTGATTTAATAAATTACTTTGGGCAGTATGTCCATTTTTACCATATTGATTCTTCCTTTTCATGAGAATGTAATGTTCTTCCATTTATGTGTGTCCTCTCTTCTTTCCTTGAGCAGCGGTTAGTAGTTCTCCTTGAAGAGGTTCTTCGCATCTCTTGTAAATTGTATTCCGATGTATTCTTTTCTCTTAGTAGCGATTGTGAATGGGAGTTCAGTCATGATTTTGCTCTCTGTGTAATTGGTGTATAAGAATGCTTGTAATTTTGGCAAATTGATTTGGTATCCTGAGAGTTTGCTGAAGTTTCTTATCAGCTAATGGAGATTTTGGGCTGAAACCATGGGGTTTTCTAAGTATACAATCATGTCATCTGCAAACTGAGACAATTTGACTTCATCTCTTCCTATTTGTATACTCTTTATATCTTTCTCTTGCCTGATTTCTCTGGCCAGAACTTTCAATATTATTTTGAATAGGAGTGGTGAGACAGGGCAACCTTGTCTTGTGCTGGGTTTCAAAGGGAATGCTTCAAATTTTTGCTCATTCAGTATGATATTGGCTGTGGATTTGTCATAAATAGCTCTTATTATTTTTAAATACATTCCATCGATGACTAGTTTATTGAGAGTTTTTAGCATGAAGGGCTGTTGAATTTCGTTGAAGGCCTTTTCTGTGTCTATTGAGATAATCATGTGGTTTTTGTCACTGGTTCTGTTTATCTGATGGATTACGTTTATTGATTTGCATATGCTGAACCAACCTTGCATCCCAGGGA
This sequence comes from Macaca fascicularis, assembly GCF_037993035.2. NCBI lineage: Eukaryota > Metazoa > Chordata > Mammalia > Primates > Cercopithecidae > Macaca > Macaca fascicularis. The sequence continues at coordinate 2,620,417 of NC_132903.1, forward strand.
TGAAGATGACTTGATCGTGGCGCATACAGTTTTGATGTTCTGCTGTAGTCAGTTAGCTAATATTTTATTGAATATATTCACTTCAATGTTCATCAGGGATATTGGCCTAAAATTTCCATTTTTGTTGTGTCTCTGCTAGGTTTTGTTATCAGGATGATGCTGGCCTCATGAAATGAGTTAGGGGAGTTCCTCTTTTTCTGCTGTTTGGAATAGTTTCAGAAGGAATGGTACCAGCTCCTCTTTTTACCTCTGGTAGAACTTGGCTGTGAATTCATCTACTCCTGGACTTTTTTGGTTGGTAGGCCTTAATTACTGCCTGAATTTCAGAACTTGTTATTGGTCTATTCAGAGATTCAAATTCTTCCTGGTTTAGACTTGGGAGGGTGTATGTGCCCAGAAATTTTTTCATTTCTTCTAGGTTTTCCAGTTTATTTGAGTAAAGGTGTTTATAGTATTCTCTGATGGTAGTTTGTATTTCTGGGGATCAGTGGTGATATTCCCTATATCATTTTTTATTGCATCTATTTAATTTTTCTCTCTTCTGTATTGGTCTGGCTAGTGGTCTATGTATTTTGTTGATTTTTTCCAAAAAACCAGCTCCTGGATTCATTGATTTTTTTAAAGGGTTTTCCCTGTCTCTATCTCCTTCAGTTCAGCTCTGATCTTAGTTATTTCTTGTCTTTTGCTAGCTTTTGAATTTGTTTGCTCTTGCTCCTCTAGTTCTTTTAATTGTCATGTTAGTGTGTCAATTTGCTTTCTCTTGTGGGCATTTAGTGTTGTAAATTTCCCTCTACACACTGCTTTAAATGTGTCCCAGAGATTCTGTTACATTGTGTCTTTTTCTCATTTGTTTCAAATAACATCTTTATTTCTGCCTTCATTACATTATTTACCCAGTAGTCATTCAGTAGCAGGTTGTTCAGTTTCCTTGTAGTTGTGCAGTTTTGCATTGAGTTTCTTAATCCTGAGTTCTAATTTGATGGCACTGTAGTCTGCGAGACTAATAATTTCAGTCCTTTTGCATTTGCTGAGGAGTGTTCTACTTCAAATTATGTGGTCAATTTTAGAATAAGTGCAGTGAGGTGCTGAAAAGAATTTATATTCTGTTGATTTGGGGTGGAGAGTTCTGTAGATGTCTATCAGTCTGCTTGGTCCAGAGCTGAGTTCAAGTCCTGAAATCCTTATTAATTTTCTATCTAATTGATCTAATATTGACAGTGTGTTGTTAAAGTCTCCCACTATTATTGTTTGGGAGTCTAAGACTCTTTGTAGGTCTCTAAGAACTTACTTTATAAATCTGAGTGTGTCTGTATTGGGTGCATATATATTTAGGATAGTTAGCTCTTCTGTTGCATTGATCGCTTTACCATGATGTAATGCCCTTCTTTGTCTCTTCTGATTTTTGTGGTTTAAATCTGTTTTATCACAGATTAGTATTGCAACTCCTGCTTTTTTTTCCTTTTCATTTCCTTGGTGAATATTCCTCCATCCCTTTATTTTGAGACTATGTGTATTTTTGCATGTGCGATGGATCTCTTGAATACAGCACACCAGTGGGTCTTGTCTCTTTATCCAATTTGCCAGTCTGTGTCTTTTAACTGGGGGCATTTAGCCTATTTACATTTAACGTAAATATTGTTATGTGTGAATTTGATCCTGTCATTATGATGTTAGCTGGTTATTTTGCCCATTAGTTGATGCAGTTTCTTCCTAGCATCGATAATCTTTACAATTTGGTATGTTTTTGCAGTGGCTGGTACTGGTTGTTCCATTCCATGTTTAGTGCTCCCTTTAGGAGCTCTTGAAAGGCAGGTCTAGTGGTGACAAAATTCCTCAGCATTTGCTTGTCTGTAAATGATTTTATTTCTCCTTTGCTTATGAAGCTTAGTTTTGCTGGATATGAAATTCTGCATTAAAATTGTTTTCTTTAAGAATATTGAATATTGGTCCCCCTGTCTTCTGGCTTGTACAGTTTCTGCAGAGAAATCCACTGTTAGTCTGATGGGCTCCCCTTTGTGGGTAACCCGACCTTTATCTCTGGTTGCCTTTAACTTTTTTTCTCCATTTCAACCTTGGTGAACCTGACGATTATGCATCTTGGGGTTGCTCTTCTTGATGAATATCTTTGTGGTGTTCTCTGCATTTCCTGAATTTGAATGTTGGCGTGTCTTGTTATATTGGGAAAGTTCTTGGTGATATCCAGAAGAGTGTTTTCCAACTTGGTTCCATTCTCCCCATCACTCTCAGGTACAGCAATCAAATGTAGGTTTGGTCTTTTCCCATAGTTCCATATTTCTTGGAGGCTTTGTTGCTTCCTTTTCATTCTTTTTTCTGTAATCTTGTATTCTCGCTTTATTTCATTAAGTTCATCTTCAATCAGTGATATCTTTTATTCTACCTGATCAATTTGGCTATTGATACTTGTGTATGTTTCATGAAATTCTCATGCTGTGTTTTTCAGCTCCATCAGGTCATTTATGTTTTTCTCTAAAGTGATTATGCTAGTTAACAATTCGTCTAACCTTTTTCAAGGTTCTTAGCTTCCTTGCATTGGGTTAGAATGTGCTCCTTTAGCTCAGAGTGTGTTATTACCCACCTTCTGAAACCTACTTCTGTCAATTCATCAAACTCATTCTCCATCCAGTTTTGTTCCCTTCCTGGTGAGGAGTTGTGATCCTTTGGAGGAGAAGAGACATTCTTGTCTTGTGAATTTTCAGCCTTTTTGCACTGGTTTCTCCCCTTCTTTGTGGATTTATCTACCTTTGGTCTTGATGTTGGTGATCTTAGGATGGGGTCTTTTAGTGGACATGCTATCATTTCTGTTTGTTAGTTTTCATTCTAACAGTCAGGCCCCTCTACTTCAGGTCTGTGGGAGTTTCCTGGAGGTCTACTCCCTACACTGTTTGCCTAGGTATCACCAGCAGAGGCTGTACAATAGCAAAGATTGCTGCCTATTCTTTCCTCTGGAAACTTTGCTTCAGAGGCACACCTGCTAGATGCCAGCCAGAGCTCTCCCGTTTGAGACATCTGTCATCCCCTACTGGGAGGTGTCTCCCAGTCAGAATACATGAGGGTCTGGGACCCATTTGAGGAGGCATTCTGACTCTTAGCAGAGCTTGAATGCTTTGCTGGGAGATTTGCTGCTCTTTTTAGAGTCATCAGCCAGGGACATTTAATTCTGCTGAAGCTGCACCCACAGCCACCCCTTCGTGTAGGTGCTCTGTCCCAGGGAAATGGGGGTTTTATCTATATGCCCTTGACTGGGGCTGCTGCCTTTTTTTCAGAGATGCCCTGCCCTGAGAGGAGAAATTTGGCAGTCTGGCCACAGCAGCCTTGCTGACCTGCAGTGGGCTCTGCCTGGTTCGAAATTTCTGGCTGCTTTGTTTACACTGTGAGATGTAAACACCTACTCAAGCCTCAGCAATGACAGATGCCCCTTCTCCCACCAAGCTCCAGTGTCCCAGATTGATCTCAGACTGCTGCTATGCTGGCAGCAAGAATGACAAGCCAGTGGATCTTAGTTTGCTGGGCTCTGTGGGAGTGAGACCTGCTGAGCCAGACCACTTGGCTCCTGGCTTCAGCCTCCCTTTCCAGGGGGGTGAACTGTTCTGTCTCACTGGTGTTCCAGGCACCACTGGAGTAAGGAAAAAACAAACAAACAAAGAAACAAAGAAACAAACAAAACTCCTGCAGCTAGTTCTGTGTCTGCCCAAAGGGGACTGTAGGAGAAGCGCAGTATCTGGGCTGGAGTGTGCATGCTTCCTCAGACTCAGACCCTCATGGCTTCCCTTGGGGAGGGGGGAAAATTCCCCTGACCCCTTGCACTCCCTGAGTGATGTGAAGTCTCACCCTGCTTCAGCTCAAGCTCCGTGGGCTGCACCCACTGTCCAAGCAGTCACAATGAGATGAACTGGGTAATCACCAGTTCATCTCAGTTGGAAATGCAGAAATCACCCGCCTTCGGGCAGAGCTGTTTCTCTTCAGTCATCTTGGCTGCTACCCCAATATGGCCTTTTCTAAAGAATCTTATTTTCCACGTTTTCTCTCTACCTGGCCACCATGGTTCTTTCCCATTCTAGTTTAAATTATTTCTATCAGTGGTTAGTCTATATCTCTCTTTTTCCCCTCCAAATTATTTTTTTAAAACTGCCCCTATTTAAGATAATTGTTCCTCCTTAAAATATTCATTTTGTCAATTAAATTCAGTAGTGAATGAAGAACCCAGTATTATAATGTTGTATTTTATTTGTATTTGTAAAGTTTTGTATTTACACCTCCTTTTAGCATTTTGGCAATAATGAAAATAAAAAGCTGGTCATTAACTTTCATAACTTTATCAATTGAAATTTGTCAGGAAGGTAAGAATGATGTAAACTATTTAAAACAAACTGCAGTATGTATTATTATCCTTAAGGAAGTAATACTTCATTTCTAGTGTTTTTCTCATGGATGGTGTTTCCTAGGTAACATTGGAACTTTTCTATTTTTGCCTAGATTTCTTTCCTTATCTCAGATGGGAAGCACACAGAGTTGGCTAATAACCCAAGGAGAGTTCAGGGTCCTTGATTCATCAGACTCATCAGCTCTTAGGTATGTGGCATTGAGTTCACTTTCCTAACTATGTGTGATACTGATTCTCTTAGAATAGTTTTAAGGTAGGAGACCAACCCTCATGTCGTATTATGCCAAATTTCTGCTTCCAAAGAAAGAAAATGTTAAAACTAAAAGGCAGAAATGAAGTCCACAGCCAGACAGCTCAGCACCACGCCCTGGGCCTCATAAAGATCGACCCCTGACCTATCAGTTATGTTATCTATAGATTACAGACATTGTATGGAAAAAGCACTGTGAAAATCCTTGTCCTGTTTTGTTCTGATCCAATTACTGGTATATGCAGCCCCCAGTCACATACCCCCTGCTTGCTCAATCAGTCATGACAATCTCACGTGCACCTCCTTAGAGTTGTGAGCCCTTAAAAGGGACAGAAATTGCTCACTCAGGGAGCTCGGCTCTTGAGACAGGAGTCTTGCCCATGCTTCTGGCTGAATAAACTTCTTCCTTCTTTAGCTCAGTGTCTGAGGGTTTTTGTCTGCAGCTTGTCCTGCTACATTTCATTCTTTGCTGGAGATAACATCTTGCAAAGATGTCATGTCTCTGTTTTCTTTAGACACTTCCTCTCTGGTGTGCAGACTCACATTCAGGAAACCAGATTGTAGATGACAATGTTGAAATTCAGAACAAAAGGGCTAGGGGAAGTATTTTCAGGGATGTTTCATCAAGCTCTGGAAACCTGATGAGTTACCTTTCTTTTAAGGGCAGATCTGTTTTAAAAAATGAGCTATGTGACTGAGAAATGACCCTATAATGCCTAGCCTCCTGAGTCCCCCGACGTGTTTTTTTTGGTTTGTTTTTAGTTTTTTTTTTAAATAATCAAAGCCTTCTGGTCTCAAATTAAAAATGCTTCTTTCTCCCCTTATTTGTCCCTTCCAAGTTTTTCCTGGTTGTTAATTGACTCCATTTGATTCTTCTGTAGTATCAATTTCTACAGTTGGCCTGTTTAATTTGTCAAATAGCATTTTGTTTTCTAAGGCTCTGGCTTAAGAAAATGAATTACAGGAACAACAGTCTTTTCTTTAAGGGACTCACAGACTAATAGAGGGAAGTAGTAATGTAAAATAATAATTACCTAATAAAGTTTTATAAACTTTTAAATAAAGTTTATAATTGAAATATGATGTTATAAAAATAAGAATATGGTGGGTCTTACCCATTATGCCTAAGACACCATATAGTATAGGAGAGAAAAACTATTTAATCCTCTCTAAGCCTTCAATCTAAATAAAATGTCTTCACAAATCTAGTAACCACACTGTTTCAGTCAAGAAGCCTTTCTCTATTTAGAAACTGATATTCATTGCATGAATTTTGGCCTAGATGGTATGTGATACTTTCTGTTGTTTTTCACATAGTCTCCCGGACTTTGTGTTGTTTTGATTGCTATATATCCTTAAATAACTTTGTGTGAATCACTAAAGATGCTTATGTCAAATGAAATTAAAACCTCTAGATTTCCATTAATTTATTTCTTTGTCCAGATCTCTAAGCATGTCAGCCAACTAACGACTCTAGCAATCAAAATCTCAGCCACTTAACAGATGTGTCTTGTTCATGTCAGTTAAGTACAGTTATGGGAATGGCTTTCTAGACTCTGATTCACACAGTCATTCAGAGTCCCAGGTTTCTTCTGTGGTGTGGCTTTTCTGTCTTACGAGATTTTGCCATCCTCCACTGGGGCCTTTGCTTTCAGCCTGCAGGCAAGGGAAGAGAGAAGTCATGAAGCATTCTGCCAGAAGCTTATGGGACGAGAACGGAAGGGGTATATATGGCATCTGCCCACATTCCATTGTGTAGAACCCACTCACATGATCCCACCTAGCTGCAAGGGAGACTGAGAAGTGTGTTATCTCTGTGGGCCAAAGATGAAAAGGAAGCAGGGGTTTGAAAGACACCTAGCACTGTTGCGGCTCCATTGCTTTGAGTAACAAATGCTGACTCACAGAAGGCAGCCTTTAAGTATTGGCTCCACTGATGGGAGTCTCGTTGCTGTAAAGAAATACCTAAGACTAGATAATTTATAAAGGAAAGAAGTTTAATGGACTCACAGTTCCACCTGTCTGGGAAGGCCTCCATTTCATTGTGACAATTGAAAGATGCATGTGGCATGTTTCTCACTGTGGTTTTATGAGCTGAGTAATATCCCTTCTGGGATATCAGTAACCCTGACCTTCAAACTCAAGCAAGTTGGCTCTGAAGAGGCTCCTGAAGCTCCCACAGGCTGGCTGGCCTATTGCTCTGCTGTAAAAAGCTATGCCCTGCAGAACATGATGGCACCTGCCTTTGCAGGCAGGTATTCAGGAAGATGTAGGTGCCAATGAGGGAATTGTGTCATGGGAGGTTCATGGTAATGTAGAAAATTCTCAGTGAGATGCACGTGTTTGAGGGTTAAGGGACAGTGGTACACCTTGTCACCACTGAAGCAATAAGACAGATCTTGGTAGTATGCCTTTCATGTTTCAGATGGAAGACTCTGAGACTGGTGGTCTCCTGTAAATGCAGTTTTGCACTACTCAGACATAGGAGGATATCTGTATGTGATGCTCGTAGTCATTTTTTTCTCCAAAAAAAATTTGCAAGAATTTGTGGTCATTTGTCTCGTGGATTTACTGCCATTCATAAAGCCTGTAAAAATCCCTTAAGAAAAGTTTGGAGAGATCTTTGCTCTTTAGATACATTTATGAAGTTGTTTGCTCTTTATATTTGTAATCTTTCTGTGAATGCTAATGGGTAGTTTTGCATTGGAGACAACAAAAAAACTATAATCATCTTTGTATAACTGTATGATTTTTGTTTTTGTTTTCTAGATTTAGAAGAAAATATTTTAATGTAGAAATCATAGATAGTATTTAAAAAGAACTGATGCTGTTTTTGCAGTGCTTATACTGAGGTTCAGGTGTGATTATTTTTTATTACAAATTCCAGAATTGAGATGTAAGAAATGTTTGCTTAATAGGTATATTTTAAATATACATCTATTGAAAAAAAAATATATATGATGTATCCATACAGTGAAGTATTGTACAATCAGAAGAAGAAATACAAATGTGGTGTGGTAGTGTATGCCTGTAGTTCCAGCTACTTGGGAGGCTGAGGTGGAAGGATCACTTGTGCACAGGGGATTGAGGCTGCAGTATGTGAAAACTGTGCCACTGCACTCCAGCTTGGGCAACAAAGCAACAACAACAACAACAACAAAAGCCATGTGAGGTGGCTCACACCTGTAATCCCAGCACTTTGGAAGGCTGAGGCAGACAGATCACGAGGTCAGGAATTCGAGACCAGCCTGACCAACATGGTGAAACCCCATCTCTCTGTGTGTGTGTGTACATGTGTATATATGTGTATACACATACACATGTGTATATGTATACACACACACAGAGGTATATTTTAAATATACATCTATACATATACATATATGTATATATACATGTATATCTATACCTACATGTATATATACACACACACGTGTATATATATTCACACATACGTATATATATACATCTGCACACAGAGAGAGAGACAGAGAGAAGACAGAGTCTCATTCTGTCACCCAGACTGGAATGCAGTGGCAACATCACAGCTCAAAGCAGCCTCAACCTACTGATGATTCTCCCACCTCAGCCACCTGAGTAGATAGGACCACAAACACACACCAACATGACCATATAATTTTTTGTATTTTTTGTAAGGACAGGGTTTTGTTATGTTGCCTAGGCTGGTCTCAAACTACTGGACTCAAGTTATCCCTTGCCACTTAATTTTGTTGTTTTTATATTTGCCACATGTACTTCATAAATGCTTTCCATTGTTAATCGTATGTCAGCAATAATATTGGGGTTTATTGTTAATGTATAAATAGTATCAGTATGCTTCTATGCTGTATTTTTCTACTACTAAAACGTTAGTTTTCTGAAAAGTGTAAAATGTTTCTTCATTTTATTGAGTTATTTTGAGTTATTGTGTTCATTCATAGATAAAGTTTAATCAGAAAATGAGTACATAAAGAGGAGTAAGTCCAAAGAGGTAAATGAAGAGATATCCTTGTCTAATAAGTGGAATAGAGTTGGGGAGTAGCAGTGGGTAAGATGGACCCTCAAGTCTAGAAGTAGCCTTAACAGCTGTGGCCATGTTTTGTCAACCTGCCCCTGCTATGAAGTCTACCTGCAGAGGTCAAAGCGCAACTGAACCTAGATGCCAGGGATTTGTTGGAAGGTTGAAATAGTTGTTCTGGCAGCTAGCTGGGTCTTTCGAAGTTCATGGAATGACAGTGAGAGGTAAATTATCCAAACATGGGTGAGAGAATTAGGGAAGATGGAGGAGTATATAAATAATCACATATGGTATCAGATGTAACTAATTGCCAATCAATTGGGGCTCTTCGTATGACTTCTATAGACCTTACAGGGATTGTTGTTTTCTAGCTTTTTGGACTGCCCGCTGCCCTGCTTTTTGTGGTAAAATATACACCACAAAGTTTGCCAATTTAACTATTGGCTTATAAGTTTGTTTCCCCCTTTTTAAAAAAGGTCCCTCTCCCTTCTGGGCAGGGCGGTTATAACTTCCCATTGGTTCCTAGGCCGTCAGGCAGTAGCAGGGAGTGACCCCAGCCAATTGCCCTCAATCTTCAAGGAGCTACTGGTAAACAGCCACTGAAAGACTGAAAAGGAAAAAGGGAAAAAAACCCAAAAAAGACCCTGGTGCCTTAAGGAAATCAGCAGTGGCAGTCAGCCTTCTCCACATGGAAACCCTTTAGTTTCACTGTGTAAAAAGTAAAGCAGAGGTTCCTCATGGAAAAAATCACCTCATGGGTGAAAAATTAAGATCCACCCAGTGTTACAAGTAAATCCAGGCTCTCAGCAACGCAAAGGAAAAAAAAAAAAAAAAGAAACTGGCCCACAGCCTAGTTTAAAGGATCCGCACATCCTACGCGACAACTCTGTGCACAACCAACAAAAAACAAACAGCAGGAGCTGGTGAAGTATTTCCTTGGTGGTTGGGACTAAGGAAAAAAAAAAAAAGCTGCAGGACAGTAAAGCATTCCTTGGTTAGGATGTACCAAGAAGACAAAAACTGCAGGGGCGGTAAAGTATTCCTTAGTCAGGATGTCTTGGAGGTTAAAAAGAAGTGAGAAATTCCCATAGAGCAAGGATTGAACCTCAGAAAGAGTTGAGAAATCCCATGGCAGGTGTTGAACCTCATGTAGTAAGAAAACCTCCTGCAGTAAGAAAAATATTCAGAACCCCCCCCTTTCCTTTCTTCTAGGGAAGAAAGAATAGCTCTACTCCTGCTGGTCCCTCCCCTAGGGGAAGAGGAAGGAGAGGGAAAAACAGCAGCATAGGTGGCTGGCAGAGACAGAAGAAAGACCAACAGAAAAGAAAAAAAAAAAAACTAGGAGAGGAAGTCAGAGAAAAAGGCAAAAACAGCAAGTACAGAGCCAGTCAGGCAAACACACCAAGGGTCTACATGAAAAAGACGGCAGGGACCAGCACTGGAAGGGGAGCAGACGATGTGAAGGCATAATTCTTGAAATTTGCGGCAGGCATCTTCCAAGCCTTAGGGTCGATGACTGCCTGGGGCCCAGACAGCAGTCGTGCATACCCCACCCACCCAGCCACAGAAACTAAGTGTAAAAACAAAGGAAGAAAAGTAAAAAGGGAAATGGGGGAAAAAAAGAAAAAACAAACCAGGAGAAACAGACGGCCATGCATGTGCAGGTGTGCGGCCCGTGCTGTGGCCCTGCCTGGCTCACAGCAGGAGCGGGAGAACTCTGGAAAACAAAGGGAAACAGGATGATAGACAGGAAAACAGAGTGCAAATGAGAGACAGAAAGAGAGGGAAAGAGTAAGTAAGAGAGAAACTGGAAGAGATAAATCAAAGGAAGACACAGAGGGTGAAAGGAGAAAAAGAAACTGTAAAAGGAAGGCAGAAACTTAAAACAAGTTAAAGATTGTCTGTAAAAGTCATAAGAAAATCTATAAAAGAGAATTTATGCAAAAAATGTTGTATAATTTAAAAGTAATTAGGCCTCCTGAATGTAAAATTATTTTTAAAAAACCAGTTTATGTACAAGGTATGTAAAAAAAATAAAATATACTTTTAATAACAGGATTATAAGGAGGCATAAGAATATGGATTTTTACTTACATTAAAGGCTAAATTTTTTTTTTTTTTTTAAAGGTTTAAGCAAGTTTTAAAATGTTAATTGTAAAGGAAATTCTGTGTGTAAACATATTGGCTAAACTTAAAGGGGTATCATCCAGTATTTCTGTGAACTGCACATTAAAATAAAAGCACAATACATTTTTCTTAAACCACTAATCTGCTCTTTAACAAAAATTGTAAGAAGTTAAAGAGTCTATAAAGGTCTTACCTTATAGTCAGACATTAAAATTGAATAAATAATGTCTACAAAATTTTATTAAAATTAAGTTTAATGTTAATAGCACATATATATAAAGGTAAGATTTAACTTATCTGGTATAAAGTCATACAAAAAAATTGTCACATATAAAACGGTGTTTAGTTTTCTTAAGGCCTAAAGGCAGCCAGGTAAGTCACAAGGCCCCTCATCCCCAAGGCCACAGCAAGTAGGGCCAGTAGAGGCCATAAGAAAGCCAAACATGGCTGGGCCTGGTGGCTCACACCTGTAATCCCAGCACTTTGGGAGGCTGAGGCGGGCGGATCACGAAGTCAGGAGATGGAGACCATCCATCCTGGCTAACACGGTGAAACCCTGTCTCTACTAAAAATACAAAAAATTAGCTGGAGGAGGTGGCGGGTTCCTGTAGTCCCAGCTACTAGGGAGGCTGAGGCGGGAGAATGGCCTGAACCCGGGAGGTGGAGTTTGCAGTGAGTGGAGATGGTGCCACTGCACACCAGCCTGGGCTGCAGAGCCAGACTCCGTCTCAAAAAAAAAAAAAAAAAAAAAAAAAAAAGAGGGGGCAGCGTTGCAGTGTCCTCTGGGGGGCACTAAGCAGGAATAGAGCAAGGGGCATCACCATGAGGCCTCAAGCCCCAGGATATGCAGCAGAAATTACATACTTAATTTATCTGCCACTTTTCCCTTCCCTTGGAACTCAAAGTCTTTTAGCACAGCTACCACCCCTAGAATTTCCAGTACACCAGCACCACCCTAAAAACCACATCCTCATCAAAAGATAGAAAGAAAAAGAAACTCAAGCTATCCTGGGAAGAACCCTATTTTATGCTGTAAACCACTAAGACTGCCATCCTCACAACTGAAAAGAAAATGGACCCACCATACTGAAATTAAAAAAAAAAAAATCTTCCCCTCAAAATCATGGGTTACTGTACTAAAATCAAGCCCTACTAAGTTAAAATTTAAAAAAAGCTTAATTTTCATATACCTTCTATATTGTTTCCTTTCCTTTCCTTATTCTGTTACTAGCTCCTTGGTTATTAAGGTAACTAAGTCTAACTGACTTCAGACCATTGCCTTTAACGCTTGCTCTGTCATACCTTGTAGAAATGTAAAAGATCAACAACAGCTAGCCTTTTCACACAAATATTTATGTCCCAGGCCTCTAATTGACACAGTTACCCTTATCACTCATTGCTGTAATGACCTGCAGCCAAGACACCAATTTTCTGCTCCTACAGCCTGGCAACCTTATAGTGAATGGGACTATGTCCCATAAACTATCCAGTAACAAAGTTGGACTTCCACAAAAAAGGTCTGTGCAGATCTAAAACCCCTCATCTATTTCACTAAAAGGACTACCCCTCTAACTGTCAGCCTTATCAATGTAACCATGTCCTCTCTATCACCACCTCCATCTTGACTAACTCTAGACCTCCCCTTAGTGGCTTCTGTGGTATGGGAATTAACATAAATAGAAAAGACCCCCTAGATATTTTTAAAATGTGCATTTTTCCCCCATCTCCCCCTTCTTCAGTAGCCTCAGTTCTAAATCCCACACCGGTTGCTCCCATATCGAATAAAACTAGGGTGTCTATTGTAAAAATAAAAAATCTAAAACAGACCTTAGCCATCAAGACAAAATATCAAGATGCAAATGTCTGGCTGAAATGGATTAAATATTCAGTTCGCACTTTAAATAAAAGCAATTATTATACTCGTACACATGGTAGGCCAGAGGCCCAGATTATCCCGTTTCCACTCGGATGATCTTCTCATTGACCAAATATGGACTGTATGGTGACTGTTTTTCAAAATCCCACTGCTCGAAATAATCCATCATACCGAGCTCTCTCTGCTGTTTCCTGAAATTCAACACCCTGTGGATCAGCCGCCGAGGGCAATCCAGCTTCCACCTCTGAATGTCAAGTTTACTTTGTGCCTCACATGGCAGGAGGAAAATTTGGTGTTCCTTGAAAGCATAAAAGAATACAATAAGCTCAAGCCCTTCCAAGAGCTTGCCCATCAGTCCATGCTTGGCCATCCCCCAGCAAATGTATAGTGGTACTATAATAAACACTCTGCCAAATAATTGAAACAGTACTTACAGGGGAGGAGACCACCCCTCATATTGTCTTATGCCCAATTTCTGCCTCCAAAGGAAGAAGAAGTAAAAACTAAAAGGAAGAAATGATATCCACAGGCAGACAGCCTGGCGCTGCACCCTGGGCCTGGTAGGTAATGATTGATCCCTGATCTAATTGGTTATGTTATCTATGGATTACAGACATTGTATAGAAATGCACTGTGAAAATCCCTATCTTGTTTTGTTCCAGTCTAATTACTGGTGCATGCAGCCCCCAGTCACGTACCCCCTTGCTTGCTCAATCAATCACGATCCTCTCATATGCACCCCTTTAGAGTTGTGAGCCCTTAAAAAGGGCAGGAATTGCTCACTCAGGGAGCTCGGCTCTTGAGACAGAAGTCTTGCCAATGCCCCTGGTGAATAAACCCCTTCCTTTTTTAACTGGGTGTCTGAGGAGTTTTGTCTGATGCTTGTCCTGCTACATTTCTTGGTTCCCTGACCGGGAAGTGAGGTGAATGGTGGATGGTCAAAGCAGCTCCTTAGGCGGCTTAAGCCTGCCCTGTGGAATATCCCTGCTGGGGATTCCGACCAGCCTGAGCGACAGGGATCCTGAGAGCACTCCCGGATGGGCATTTGCCCTGGTGGGACACCTTGCCAGAGCAGTGTGTGGCAGGCCGTCGTGGAGGATCAGCGCAGTGGGTGAACACCAGGAAGGAATGGACACTTGGAGTCTGGACATCTAAAACTTGGTAAGACTAGTTTTTGAAACTTGCCCACTCCATTTGAGTGGGAGCGTGGCCTGATCACCCATGGCGTGCCTTTATCAGCACTTTGGTTTTGGTTTTGACTTGAATTGCTTGACAGGATTGGTCTCGGGAACTTGCCTGCTCCATCTGAGTGGAAATGTGGCCTGATGACCCACGGCATGCCTTTATTGGCACTTTGGTTTTGGTTTCAGTTTTGGCTTGGTTTGAATTGCTTGACAGGACTGGTCTTGGGAACTTGCCCACTCCATTTGAGTGGAAGCGTTGCCTGATCACCCACGGTGTGCCTGTACTGGCACTTTCGTTTTGGTTTTTGACTTGGATTGCTTGATACTTTGGTTTCAGTTTTGACCTGGCTTAGATTTCTTGATACTCTGATTTTGGTTTTTGATTTTGGCTTGGCGTAAACTACAAAAGTGTGTGTGTGCCCTTTTTACCCGTTCGTTTTGTGGTGTGCGCGTGGTGTGAGTGTGGTGTTTTGTCTCGAGAAAACATGGGTCAGGCACAAAGTAAGCCCACCCTACTAGGAACTATGTTAAAAAATTTTAAGAAGGGATTTAAGGGAGACTATGGAGTCACCATGACACCAGGAAAACTTAGAACTTTGTGTGAGATAGCCTGGCCAGCATTAGAGGTGGGTTCGCTATCAGAAGGAAGCCTGGACAACAGGTCCCTTGTCTCGAAGGTATGGCACAGGGTAATCTGTGGGTACTCAGATCAGTTCCTATATACAGATTCTTGATTACAGCTAGTTTTCAACCCCCCACAGTGGTTAAGAGGACAGGCAGCAGCAGTACTACTAGCAAAGGGGCAGTTATTTAAGGAAGGTCCTTGCTCCACCCGCCAAGGGAAGTAGTCACCAAAAGTCCTGTCTGACCCAACACCGGAAGAATCATGGCAGGAATTGGTACCAGCAATACCCCCTCCTTATCGGGAGGAAGGGATCCCCACCCCTGAGCCCACAGCACCTACACCTCCACCAGATGACCATGCCCCTAGACCACCCAGAATAGACAAGAGAGGAAGTGAAGCCGCGGGAGAAACTCCTCCCTTGGCAGCTCGCTTAGGGCCCACAATTGGAATCCAAATGCACTGAGAGAGCAGCGATATACTGGGATAGATGAGGATGGACACATGGTGGAAAGGTGTGCCTTTGTGTATCAACCTTTCACCTCTGCTGACCTCCTCAATTGGAAAAATAATACTCCATCTTACACTGAAAAGCCTCAAGCTTTAATTGACTTGCTCCAAACTGTTATACAGACTCATAATCCTACTTGGGCTGATCGCCACCAGCTGCTCATGTACCTCTTTAATACACGTGAAAAGCGAAGGGTGCCCCAGGCGGCAACTAAGAGGCTAGAGGAGCATGTGCCAGCCGATTGCCAAAACCCCTAAGAATATTTAAGAATTCAACTGCCAGGAACAGACCCCCAATGGGACCCGAATGAGGGACCAGACATGGAGAGGCTAAGGCAGTACCATGAGGCATTAATAGAAGGTGTAAAGAAAGGGGCTTATAAGGCTACAAATGTAAATAAGGTCTCTGAAGACATCCAAGGAAAAGAGGAGAGTCCAGCGCAATTCTATGAAAGACTGTGTGAGGCTTACTATGTGTATACTCCTTTTGATCCAGATAGCCCTGACAATCAGCGCATGATTAACATGGCCTTAGTTAGTCAAAGCGTGGAAGATGTCAGGAGAAAATTGCAGAAACAGGCTGGGTTTGCGGGTATGAATACCTCACAGTTACTGGAAATAGCCAATCAAGTGTTTGTGAATAGAGATGCAACAAGCCACAAATAAAGCTGTAACGAAGGCGAACGTCAGGCCAGGTGAAACGCCGACTTACTGGCCACAGCCATTAAGGGAATTCCCCTGAGAGGAGAGGGAAAGCGGGGTTCAGGGAAGAATACCCAGTCTAATCACCCATGCTTGCAATGTAACCAATGCGCCTATTGTAAGGAAATACGACACTGGAAAAGTAAATGTCCCCAATTGAAGGAAAAACAAGGTGGTTCAGAACAAAAGACCTTAAATAAAGACCAGGGAGATTTGTTCAATCTGGCTGAAGGGCTACTGGACTGAAGCAGACTGGGCTCGAGTGCCCCCAAGGAGCCCATGGTCAGGATTACAATTGGGGGCAAGGACATTAAGTTTTTGGTCAACACTGGGGCTGAACATTCAGTAGTGACCACCCTGGTCATCCCCTTATCCAAGAAAACCATTGATACAATTGGAGCAACGTGAGTTTCCACTAAGCAGGCTTTCTGTCTACCACGGACCTGCTCGGTGGGGGGACATAAGATAATTCACCCGTTCTTGTACATGGCTGGCTCTCTCTTGCCCTTGCTAGGAAGAGACTTGCTTAACAAGCTGACAGCCACCATCTCCTTTACAAAATAGGGCTCTTTACAGCCAGAGTTACTGGGAACAGGAGTTATCATGGCCCTTACAGTCCCCCAGGAAGAAGAATGGAGACTTTTTCTAACTGAGCCAGGCCAAAAGATAAAACCAGCTCTAGCTAAGTGATGGACCCAAGTATGGGCAGAGGATAATCCTCTGGGACTGGCGGTCAACCAAGCCCCAGTACTCATAGAAGTTAAGCCTCGGGCTCAACCAGTTAGACAAAAGCAGTATCAGGTTCTCAGGGAAGCTCTTGAAGGAATCCAGGTTCATCTTAGGTGCTTGAAAGCCTGTGGAATTATAGTTCCTTGCCAGTCTCCATGGAACGCGCCCCTCCTGCCTGTCCCTAAGCCAGGGACCAAGGCCTACCAGCCAGTACAGGACTTGTGCTTGGTCAACCAAGCTACAGTGACTCTGCACCCAACAGTTCCTAACCCTTACACGTTGTTAGGGCTGCTGCTGGCTGAGGACAGCTGGTTTACCTTTCTGGACTTAAAAGATGCCTTCTTTAGCATCAGAATAGCTCCTGAGAGCCAGAAGATGTTTGCCTTTCAGTGGGAAGATCCAGAGTCAGGTGTCATTGCTCAGTACACTTGGACCCGGCTTCCCCAAGGGTTCAAGAATTCCCCTACTATCTTCAGGAAGGCCTTGGCTCGAGATCTGCAAAAGTTTCCTGCTGAAGACCTAGGCTGCATCTTGCTCCTGTATGTAGACGACCTTCTGCTGGGACACTCCACGGCAGTCGGGTGTGTGAAAGGGATGGATGCCCTGCTTCGGCACCTGGAGGACTGTGAGTATAAGGTGTCCAAGAAGAAAGCTCAGATCTGCAGAGAGTAGGTACACTACCTGGGATTCACTATTCAGAAAGGGGCGCGCAGCCTGGGGTTGGAGAGAAAGCAGGTCATCTGCAGCCTACCGGAACCTAAAACCAGAAGGCGAGTAACGGAATTCCTAGGAGCTGTGGGGTTTTGCAGATTATAGATTCCAAACTTTGAAGTACTAGCCAAACCTTTGTACAGGGTTACAAAGGGGAATGACCGGGAGCCTTTTGAACGGGGACCTCTACAACAGCAAGCCTTTTGTAAGTTAAAGGAAAAACTTATGTTGGTCCCAGCCCTAGGACTACCAGATTTGATGAAGCCCTTTACACTCTATGTGTCAGAAAGAAAAAAAATGGCAGTTGGAGTTTTAACCCAGACTGTGGGACCTTGGCCAAGGCCAGTGGCCTATCTCTGAAAACAACCAGATGGGGTTTCCAAAGGCTGGCCACCATGTCGAAGGGCCCTGGCAGCAACAGCCCTATTAGCACAAGAAGCAGATAAACTAACCTTTGGGCAAAACCTTAATACGAAGGCCCCCCATGCTGTGGTAACTTTGATGAATACCAAAGGACATCATTGGCTAACAAATGCTAGATTAACCAAATACCAAAGCTTGCTATGTGAAAATCCCTGCATAACTATTGAAATCTGCAACACCCTAAATCCCGACACCCTGCTCCCTGTATCAGAGAGCCCAGTCAAGCATAACTGCATAGAGGTGTTGGGCTCTGTCTATTCTAGCAGACCTGACCTTCGGGACCAGTCATGGGCATCAGTAGACTGGGAGTTATACGTGGATGGGAGCAGCTTCATTAACCCACAAGGAGAAAGATGTGCAGGATATGCGGTGGTAACTTTGGATGCAGTCATTGAAGCCAAACCATTGCCACAGGGCACTTGAGCCCAGAAGGCTGAGCTCATTGCTTTAACTCGGTTTCTAGAACTCAGTGAAGGTAAGACGGTAAACATCTACACTGACTCTTGATATGCCTTTTTAACCCTCCAAGTGCATGGAGCATTATATAAGGAAAAGGGTCTGTTAAACTCTGGAGGAAAGGACATAAAATATCAACAAGAAGTTCTACAATTATTAGAGGCAGTGTGGAAACCTCAGAGGGTAGCAGTCACGCACTGCAGAGGACACCAGCGAGCCTCCATCTCAGTGGCCTTAGGAAACTCTCGAGCTGATTCAGAAGCTCGAAAAGCAGCATCTAACTCTTACCGGGCATCAGTAGCAGCCCCCCTTACTCCCTCAAACACCTGACCTGGTACCTACCTATTCTAAGGGAGACAAAGACTTCTTCCACACAGAAGGGGGGCAAGTAATAAAAGGAGGATGGATCAGATTGCCAGATGGGAGGGTAGCTGTGCTGCAGTTGCTGGGAGCCACAGTCGTATTGGCCATGCATGAAACCACTCATCTAGGGCAAGAGTCACTTGAAAAATTGTTAGGCCGGTACTTCTACATCTCATACTTGCCAGCCCTTGCCAAAGCAGTAACACAATGGTGCGTTAATTGCCGACAGTACAATGTGAGGCAAGGCCCCACTGTTCCACCCGGCATACAAGCTTATGGAGTGGCTCCTTTTGAGGATCTTCAGGTGGATTTCACAGAAATGCTGAAATGTGGAGGTAACAAGTATTTGCTCGTTCTTGAGTGTACTTACTTTGGGTGGGTAGAGGCCTATCCAACATGAACCGAAAAGGCCTACGAGGTAACCCGTGTGCTTCTCCGAGATCTTATTCCTAGGTTTAGACTGCCTTTACGAATCGGCTCAGATAACGGGCCAGTGTTTGTGGCTGAGTTGGTACAGAAGACAGCAAAAGCATTAGGAATCACTTGGAAGCTACATACTGCCTACTGACCTCAAAGTTCCGGAAAGGTAGAGCGAATGAATCAAACTGTCAAAAATAGTTTAGGGGAAGTATGTCAGGAAACAGGATTGAAGTGGATACAGGTCCTTCCTATGGTATTGTTTAAAATTAGATGCACTCCTTCTAAGAAATAGGATACTCCCTTTATGAAATACTGTATCATAGGCCTCCTCCTATACTACGGGGGCTTCCAGGCACTTCCCAAGAGTTAGGTGACATTGAATTACAGCGACAGCTACAGGCTTTAGGAAAAATTACACAAACAATCTCAACTTGGGTAAATGAGAGGTGTCCCATCAGCTTATTCTCCCCAGTTCACCCCTTCTATCCAGGTGATCATGTGTAGATCAAGGACTGGAACGTAGCCCCTTTGCAGCCACGGTGGAAAGGACCTCAGACTGTCATCCTGACCACCCCCACGGGTGTAAAGGTAGAAGGAATCCCAGCCTGGATCCACCACAGCCATGTGAAACCTGCAGCCGAGGAAACCTGGGAGGCAAAACGGAGTCCAGACAACCCCTGCAAAGTGACTCTGAGGAGGACGACAAGCCCCGCTCCAGTCACACCCAGAAGCTGACTGGTCTACGCATGGCCGAAGCGTGAGGAGGATCATCGTGGGACTCATTTTCCTTATAATTTGGACTTGTAAACACTTCCACTGATTTTCCCTGCATGGAGGACTGCTCTCAGTGTATACATCAGGTTACCGAAGTAGGGCAAAAAGTTAAAACAATCTTTCTGTTCTATAGTTACTATGAATGCCTAGGAACATTAAAAGGAACATGTTTATATAATGACGCTCGATACAAGGTATGTAGCCCAGGAAACGACCAGCCAGATGTGTGTTATGACCCTTCTGAGCCTCCCAGGTCCACAGTTTTTGAAGTAAGATTAAGGACTGAAGACTGGTGGGGACTCATAAATGATACAAGTAAAGTATTAGCCAGAACAGAAAAAAAAGGGGTGCCCAAACGCATAATCTTGAAATTTGATGACTGTGCCGTCATTAATAGCAGTAAGTTAGGAAGGGGATGTGGCTCCTTTAGTTGGGAAAAAGGCTATATGACCGAAAATAAGTACGTTTGCCATGAATTAGGACTGTGTGGAAATGAATGTGGATACTGGTCTTGTGCCATTTGGGTCACTTGGATAAAAAATGAAAAGGATCCAGTCCACCTTCAGAAAGGAAAAAATGGCCCTTCCTGCACTAAGGGACAATGTAACCCCTTAAAGCTAATAATAACCAATCCCCTTGATCCTCGCTGGAAAAAAAGGGAGCGTGTGACATCAGGAATTGATGGGGCCGGACTGGATCCTCGAGTAAATATCTTGGTTCGAGGAGAAGTTCACAAACACTCTCCTGAACCAGTGTTTCGAATTTTCTATGATGAACTAAATGTACCAGTACCAGAAATTCTAGGAAAAACAAGAAATTTGTTTTTGCAATTAGCTGAGTATATAGCCCAGTCTCTCAATGTCACTTCATGTTATGTATGTGGAGGAACTGTAATGGGAGATCAATGGCCATGGGAAGCCCAAGAATTAGTGCCTACAGACCCAGTTCCTGATGAATTCCTGGCTCAAAAGAATCACCCTGATAATTTCTGGGTCCTGAAAGCCTCAATTATTGGACATTATTACATAGTTAGAGAAGGAAAAGAATTCACTCACCCTGTAAGATGACTTAGTTGTCTGGGACAGAAACTGTATAATGGCACCACAGAAACTGTCACTTGGTGGAGTTCAAATCACACAGAGAGGAATCCATTTAGTAAATTCCCAAAGTTGCAAACTGTGTGGACCCACCCGGAGTCCCACCGGGACTGGACAGCCCCCACTGGATTATACTGGATATGTGGGCATAGAGCTTATGCTAAATTACCTGACCAGTGAGCAGGTAGTTGTGTTATTGGCACTATTAAACCGTCTTTCTTCCTACTGCCCATAAAAACAGGTGAACTCCTGGGCTTCCTTGTCTATGCTTCCCGTGCGAAGAGAAGCATAGCTATAGGAAATTGGAAAGATGATGAATGGCCTGAGAGAATCATACAATATTATGGGCTTGCTACTTGGGTGCAAGATGGCTTATGGGGATACCGGACCCCCATTTACATGATCAACCGAATCATATGGTTACAAGCTGTCTTAGAAATCATCACTAATAAAACCAGCAGAGCCTTGACTATTCTGGCTTGGCAAGAAACTCAGATGAGAAATACTACCTATCACAATAGATTGGCTCTCGACTACTGGTAGCAGCTGAAGGAGGGGTCTGTGGAAAATTTAACCTTACTACTTGCTGTCTACACATTGATGATCAAGGGCAAGTAGTTGAAGACATAGTTACAGATACAACAAAACTGGCACATGTGTCCCTGCAAGTGTGGCAAGGATTTGATCCTGGGGCCATGTTTGGAAAATGGTTCCCAGTGCTAGGAGGATTTAAAACTCTTGTAATAGGAGTTATAATAATAATAGGAACCTGCTTACTGCTCCCTTGCTTGATACCTGTACTTCAAATGATAAAAAGCTTCATCACTACTTTGGTTCACCAAAATGCTTCAGCACAAATGTACTATATAAATCACTATTGATCTGTCTTGCAAGAAGACATGGATAGTGAAAATGAAATTGAGAACTCCCACTAATAAAATGAGTGAGAGTCTCAAAGGGCGGAATAAGGGAGGAGACCACCCCTCATATTATCTTATGCCCAATTTCTGCCTCCAAAGGAAGAAGAAGTAAAAACTAAAAGGCACAAATGAAATCCACACGCAGACAGCCCAGCACTGCACCCTGGGCCTGGTAGTTAAAGATCGACCCCTGATCTAACTGGTTCTGTTATCTATAGATTACAGACATTGTATAGGAATACACTGTGAAAATCCCTGTCTTGTTTTATTCTGGTCCAATTACCGGTGCACACAGCCCCCAGTCACATACCTCCTGCTTGCTCAATCAGTCACGACCCTCTCATGTGCACCCCCTTAGAGATGTGAGCCCTTAAAAGGGACAGGAATTGGTTATTCGGGGAGCTCGGCTCTTGAGACAGAAGTCTTGCCGATGCCCCCGGCCGAATAAACCCCTTCCTTCTTTAACTCAGTGTCTGAGGAGTTTTGTCTGATGCTTGTCCTGCTACGCTTATGCTCTAAATGAATTGGCTATCCCCTTCACCCTGGCATTTCATCAATCTGAACAGGTAAAAACAAAACACTGCAGGCCAAAAAAAAACAAAAAACAAAAAAAACTCTTAAGTCCTTTAATCCTCAGGTTTATATAAATGTTATTAAGGTCCTATAAGAAGTGCCAAATACATTTAAAACACAAAATCAAATAGCTGCAAAATTTAAATTCATGTTGTTCTTGTAGGTAACTATAAATTTTTTAAAAAAAATTATTGCAGTTCTCACCTTGTTCACTCTTATTATTGGTGTACTTATTCTTGTAAACTATTATTCCCTGACTTCAAAGTTTTATACTAAAACTTGTCTCTGCCACTATTACATAGTTAACTCTTAACTCTCCTCCACACTATGAAAATAATTACTTCTCTTAAAAGAACAAAAAAACAATTAAGTCAAAACATATTAAGCAAGTTTAAAGAGAAATCATAAAATAAAAAGGCGAAATATTGTAAAAAGTGAAGTAGAGGTTCCTCTTCAAAGAGTTTCCTCCCCATCTAATTAGGAATAAATAGTAACTTCTGTTAAAAAGAAAAATTTATTCAAAGACATGTGCTCCTTAATATTTGTCCTGGCATGCTTATACTGGTCCAAGCAAGCATTAAGTCATAGCATGATCGTCTTCCTTATTTAAAAGTGTTTTTACCTTTCTCAGCATTCCACAAGTTACTTCATCCTTCCTTTGTTCTCGTCTACCTTGGCGTCTTTTAAAAAGAGTTACTAAGTTACTAGTCAATTGGAACAAATACAAAATTTGAGGTCCCGTTCCAGCCAATGGAAACCGGACACAGCAGTGAGGTGGACGTCTCAGGTTATAAATGACCCTGTCTCTTTTGTTTGGTGTACTCTCATTTCAAAACTACTGGCGAGTATACCCCTTCTGCAGGAAGTAAAAACGGCCTTAGTGAATAAGTTATGTTCAAGTGCTATTTCTTTACGGCACTGAGGCAACAAGCATTTCAAACAACTGGCATGGCCAGAAACCTGCAGTTGCTTCCATGTTTAGGTGCTGCCAACCAAGGGTCCTGTCTCAGAAAGGAAAACAGAGAGGGAGAGATTTCCCTGTATGGAGCAGAAAGAAAAAGGAGAAAGGAAAAGAATAAACCCCAAACTTTGCACTTACCTTTTCCTCCTGGTTGGCTCACCAAAATATTAGTGAAGGCTGTCCAGGTTCTTGGCATCTAGAAGAAAGAATTAGACAAGAGGCACACACACACACACACACACACACACACACACACACACACACACACACACACACACACACACACACACACACACAAAAGCAAGGAAGGAATGAATGGATTTATTGAAAACAGAAGTGCACTCCGCAGTGTGGGAGTGAGCCTGAGCACAGAGGATCAAGGATCTGTTACAGAGTTCTTGTGAGTTTATAGTACCCTTTACTTGGTGTATACCCTATGTAAATGGAGAGGATGAAGTAAAGTTACAAAGTCATTTATTCGGCATGCACCCTATGGAGAGGATATTTCCTGTCATAGCTGAAGTGTGAATCGACCTTATGTTCCCTGCCTCCAGATCCTATTTCCCTGCCTCAATTTCATTTTTTGATTACTGGACTTGCTTCCCTCTTTGGCTATTGTGAATAATGTTGCTGTGACATGAGTGAACAAGTATTTGAGTACTGTCTTAAATTCTTTTGTATATGCTGCATATTATCAAATTGTTGTCCATAGTGGCTGCACCATTTTGCTTCCCACTACTATGTTTCAATACTTAAATTTCTTGACACCCTTGCCAACACCATTATCTAATAAGTGTAAAGTGATATTTCATTTTAGTTTTGATTTGCTTTTTCCTACCAACAAATTACTGACTCTTTTGTATGTATTTTGGGCCACATTTCTGTGTCTTTTGGGTGACATGTGATGATTTGTTTTTACCATTTGAAAAATCAGACTATTTTGTTTTTGTTTTTGAGTTTTAGGAGTTCTTTATACATAAGATAAAGGATACCAGACCCTTAACAGATACATAGTTTGTAATTTTCTCCTGTTCTATAAGTTGCCTTTTCTCTGTTTACTTTGTTGCACAGAAGTTTTTTAGTTTGAAATTGTCCATGTGTGGTTTTTCTGCTTTATTTCTTTTGCTTTTATGTTATATCCAATAAACTAATGTAAAATTTAATGTTATAAAGTTTATCTTATGTTTTCTTTGAGGATTGTGAAAAGTAAAGTAGAGGTTCCTCTTCAAAGACTTTACTCCCCATCTAATTGGGAAGTAACTTCTCTTAAAAGCAAAATTTATTCAAAGACCTGTGCTAACATTCTTAAATATCTGCTAGTTGTAACAAAGAAATCAATGTACTTTATGTTCTTAGCTTCTACAATTTAGCCTAAATATTTGCCCTGACATGCTTATACTGGTCCAAGCAAGCACTAGGTCATAGCCTGTCATGCCTGTTTCTCTTCCTTGTTTGAAGGTGTTTTTTTTACCTTTTTCAGCATTCCAGAAGTTACTTCCTCGTTCTTTTGTTCTCCTCTGCTTTTCCCTCTTTTAAAAAGTTCTAAGTTGCTAGCCAGTCAGGACAAATACAGAATGTCAGGTCCCGTTCCAGCCAGGGGAAACCAAACACAGAGTAGGGTGGATTCATCAAGTTATAAATGACCCTGTCTCCTTTGTTTGGTGTCCTCTCATGGCCAAACTGCTGGTGAATGTACCCTTTCTGCAGGAAGGAAACATGCTCTTCCTGAGAAAATTAAATTTATGTTCAAGTGCTGTTTTTTTTTTAGAGCACCAGGGAGCAAGCATTTCAAACAGTTTTATGATTTTGGCTGTTAAATATGGATTTTCAGTCCATTTTAAGTTTAGAATCCAAGTTCATTCTTTTGCATGTGACTATTCAGTCTTCCCAGAGCCATTTGTTGAAAAGACTGTTTTCTTAACACGTTGTATTAGTCTTGGTACACTTGTTGAAGATCATCTGACTACTGATGTGAGGATTTATTCCTGGGTTCTCTGTTCTCTTACATTGGTCTGTATATCTGTCTTTATGCCATTACCATACTGTTTAGATTACTGTAACTGTAATAAGTTTTGAAACTAAGAAGTGTGAAACTTTCAGTTTTTTTACTTTTTCTCCAGATAGTTTTGGCTACACAGGATCCTTTTGAGGTACCACATTAATTTGAGGATATTTTTCTGTTTCTGCAAAAAAAAAAAAAAAAAAAAAAAAAAAAAAAAAAAAAAGCCATTGTGATTTTGATAGAGATTGCGTTCAGTAATATGGGCATTTTTATAACATTTTTATAACATTAAGCCTTAAAATCCATGAACATCAATCTTTAAAAATTTGTGTCTTTATTTTAGAAGTGGTTCATGGTTTTCCAAATACAAGTGTTTTGCCTCCTCTAAGTATCATATTGATGTTATAAATGGGATTCTATTGTTAATTTCCTTTTTATATTGTTCATTGTTAGTATTTAGAAATGCAACTGATTTTCATGTGCTGATTTTGTATCCTACAACTTTAAGCTGTTTTTGGTGAAGAATTTAGACTTCTTGAGATAAGATTATATCTTCTTTAAACAGATAATCTTACTTTTATCTTTCAATATTGAGGTTTTCCCTTTCTTTTCTTACCTAGTTGTTCTAGCTAGGATTCTAGGATTTCCAGTCCTATTTTACATAGATGTGACAAAAACGGCTACTGTCTTTTTCCTCTTCTTTCAGTAGAGGCATTCAGTCTTTTACCAGTCAACAGGATGTAAGCTGTGGATTTTTTATATACAGGTTTTGTTACATTGACATAGTTTTCTTGCCTTCCTAGTTTGTTGAGTGTTACCATCAGAAGATGATGTTTAATTTGGTCTTTTTGTTTGTTTGTTTGCATCCACATGAAGATCACGTATTCTTTCCTCTACATTTTATTAATGTTGTATACTTCACTGTTTCCTTTTTATACATTGAGGTATTCTTTCATTTCACGAATAAATTCCACTTGAACATGGTGTCCAATCTTTCGACTTTCCTGGGCCACATAGGAAGAAGAATTGTCTTGGGCCACACATAAAATATACTAACACTAATAATAGATGATGAGCTTAAAAATGCAAAGAAAATTTATAATACTTTAAGAAGTTTATGAATTTGTGTTGGGCTGCATTCAGAGCCATCTTGTGCCACATGTGGGCCATGGGCTGTGAACTGGACAAGCTTGGTGTAAAATCTTCTTAATGTATTGTTGCATGCAGGTTGCTAGTATTTTTAAAGGAATTTTCCTTAGTATTCATAAGGGATATTGATTCATAGTTAGGTTGTTGTTGTTGTCATTGTAGCATCTGATTTTGGTAGTGTTTGGGATCGCTTTTTAAAAAAAAACTGTTTTTTAGAATTAAATCATTTGGTTCTGGAACTTTTTGTAGTGGAAAATTTTTGATTACTGATTCAGCCTTCTTACTGGCTTTCAGTTTGTTCAGACTAGCTTCATAATTCAATCTTAACAGATTATATCTTTCTAGAAAGTTATCCACCTTTTCTAGTTATCTTGTACTTGGTGTATAATCACTCACATAGTCTCTTAAGAAATGTGATTTCTGTGGCATCAGTTGTAATGTGTCTTTTTCACTTCTGGATTTTTCAGTCCTCTCTTGTTTTCTCAGTGTAATCAATGGTTTGTCAATTTTGTTGATCTTTTTAAAATGTGAACTTAAAAAACTGTTTTGTATTGTTTTTCTGTTCTCCATTTTATTTATTTCTGCTGTAAACCTTATTATTTCTTTCCTCTATTAGCTTTGGCTTTGGTTTGTTGTTGCTGTTTTTCTAGTTTTTGAGATACAAACTTTAACTTGAGATCTTTATTCTTTTTTAATGTAGGCCTTTACTCTTTGTACTGTTTTTGTGGCAACTCATAGTTTTCATTCACTGTGTTTTTGTTTTAACTCAAGATAGTTTCACATTTTCCTTTGTTTCCCAAACCTATTATTTGTTCATGAGTATGTTAAATTTCTTATTTGAGACTTTTGCAGTTTTCCTCTCATCGTGATATTATGTGATAGAGAGGTAGACTGTTTTCCACAGTTCTTGGTTCATTACTCCCATAGCACTTGCTGTAATGTTGGTGTGCTTCAGGTCTCAGAAGCAGGTCTCAGGAAACAGAATTTCTCGGACCTTCTTCTGTCCTTCCATTTACTTCTTTTTCTCCACAAGACAGGCCACAGAAACGAAAAACATACTTTAATCTTTCCTTGCCTGTCTTAGAGCTGACCATAAAGAAACTCTCTGACCTGTTTCTCATTGCAGGCTCTACGGCCCTGGTTTCAGAACTAGTCCTTCACCATACGGTGGAAGAAGGAATACTGCACAGAGATGCTAAGGAAAATCTGAACAGATAGGCCTTGCTGGGTTTCCCTTCTCAGACTGAAAGCATGAAAATAGACTAATACAGGGCCCAAAAGGATGGTTTGGAGCACACTAGATAGCTGAACACATGGAGGCTTTTGGGCATGGCAGACCCTGAGGGGGCATGAAATCCCTAACTCTTTTTTCCCCTATAACTCTCTCTACACATGTCTTCATCTGTATCCTTTGTGATGTATTTTTTATTTTTTTTAAACCAGTAAACAGAAGTGTTCCCCTGAGTTCTATGAGCTTTTCTAGCAAGTTAACTGAACCCAAGGAGGGGTAGTGGATGTCCAATTTGTAATCAGTCAGTCAAAGCACAGGTAGGACCACTTGGAACTTGGGATTGGCATTGGAAGTGGGGGCAGTTTTGTGAAACTAAGCTCTCAACCTGCGTCATCTTGATACCATCTCCACATAGTTAGAATCAGAATGGAATTGGAGGACATCCAACTTGTATTCAGTGCAGAATTGATTGCTGTTTGCTGATGGAGAGAAATTCCTACATGTTTAGTCACAGAACTCTTCTGTGTTGCTTGGAGGATGAAAGCATATGGAAAACAGTCTGAGTTTGGCTTTTTCTATTCTATTGATTTCTGGTATCATTCCATTCTAGTTGAAAAGGGTACTTGACTTTTAATCTTTTAAGATTTGTTAAAGCTTATTTTGTGACCTAATGTGATCTAACTTATTCTTTTATGTATTATAGCTTGATATTTTCTGCTGTGAGTTGTTCATTGGGAAAAACAGCCACTTCTCCTGTTTTTATCGACTAGTTTCAGAGTCAGGAAGCTTCAGCAGTGAGCTTGGTCAGAGAGTTTATGGGCCTCTTAAGATTTTCTGGGATGTGCTTTTCTGGAATTTTTGCATTTAGTTTCCCAGTTAGAGAATTTACTAGTTTCTTTTTTCAAGAGTTTTTAATGTCTTTATCCCCTTGATGTTTGTGGTACTGCAGCTTCTGTGGTAGTGCAATAAACTGGAAAGCTTTTTATTTTATTTTTGATTCTTCATGACACTCAGGCATCCAAATACATGGTTGTTAGTTATCCATTTCAGTTGGGTGAAAGAGAAGCAAATTCCTGGAGCTACCCTTCTTACCTTGTCCCTCAAGCAAGCTTGAACATTCTGTGTTCCTTCTGTTGCGTCTTTTCCTCATCACTGGTTTATTTGTGCCAAAGTTGAGGATGGCAACTTGGGATATATGGATTCAAGATGCCCTTAATATACGCTCCATTTAGCAGCAGTTATAATTGAGTTTCTGAAGGAGAAAAGAAGGAGCAGTTCTTAAGTGAATACCAAGGATGTACACTAAAATAACATAAGCTATTGATTGGTTATCCATTGTTTTTTGTATCGCAAATTTGAGGAACTTGATGATAATGGGTAAATGTCACTGTGTGCCGCTTTTAGTAACATTTAATGTAGTCCTCAGCTAGTCTGGAAACTACAGAGAAGGAAAGATGTAGCAAAATACCATTAAACAATTAATCCAGGCCATGGGTACACGTATGTGGATGGTGGGGGCCTCCTACTTTATGTCTTTTTGTACCTGATAAATTTTATATACCTTACATTCTTCAGATAGCTCAGAGCTACTTTTTTATGTGATTGGTAATTCAGTGTCTCTGTAATTGAATGAGATAGTGGGCTTTCTATTTTGCAGCCTTGCTATATTCACTCCATTGAGAAGTATTTGTTTTAATTCTTTTAAAAATATTTGCTAGAATTCACCAGTGAAGCCATCTGATTTTGGTCTCTTTTTGTTGTTGGGAGGTTTTAGATTACTATTCGATCTCTACACTAGGTATTAGTCTGTTGAGTTTTTTCTTTCTTCATAATTAAGTCGTTGTTGTATGCATGTTTCTATAAATTTTCCCACTTTCTCCAAGTTATCCAATTTCTTGGCATACTTTTTCAAAGTACACTCTGATAATCTTTTTTATTTCTATAAAATCTGTAGTACTATTCCCTTTTAATTGCAAGGCTTCTCAACGATGAGATGGGAGGAGACCTCAAATCCACCTCCCTGAGGAGTTTGGGGCTGGAGACTTTAAGAGGTTTGGAGTGGGAATGGGCTGCCTCTCTGTGCATCCCTGTGATTTTATTTTCATCATATCTTCTTTTTGAAAGTAAACTTAGAAAAAGGTTGATTAATTTTTTTTTTAACTAGCTACCCTGCCCTCTTTAAGTTTCCATGTGCTTGGAATAATATTATGCAAATACAGTGGGAATGGGAAATATCTTTTCCTAGCTCTTCTTTGTCAGTCTGTGTATGTTCTTATAAGTGAAGCATATTTCTTGTAAACAGCATAGGATTAGGTCTTTAAAAAAATTAATTCTGTGTTTTTTAATTGGAGAAGTCATTTACATTTAAGGTAACAATAAGTAAGGTCTACTAGCTGCATGTTTATTTTAAATATATGTATTATTTTGGTAGTTTCTTTCTTTTTTTTCTCTTGGTATGTCTTCCTAGTCATGTTAATTTCTCTAGAAGTATATTGATTCTTTCCTTTTTTATTATTAGCATATTTATTATAGGATTTCACTTTGTGGTTATCATGTTATTTACACAAAATATCTTATAGTTATAATACATTATTTTAGGCTGATAACAATTAATTCTGATTGTAAATGTAAAAAAAACCCCTAAACTCTATACTTTAATCTTATGGCCTCTAACGTGAATTCTTGATGTCCCACTTCCTTTTTTATTATTGCTTGTCTCTTAAAAAATAATATAGTTGGATGAGTGTAGTTTTTGTGACTTGTAATCACTGTAGTTAGGGAGGCTGAGGTGAGAGGATCACTTAAGACCAGGAGTTTGAAAGTAGCCTGGGCAACATAATGAAATCTGTCTCTTTTTACTAAAAAAAAAAAAAGTAATTATTATTTTAATAGCCTTATTTCATCTTTATACTAAAGACATAGCAGTTTATATACCATGATTATAGTAGAGTACTCTGGGTTTTTCTATGTACTTCAGATGTTTTCTTTTTACATATTAAAAGTGTCTCAGTTTGAAGCACTGCTTTTAGCTTTCTTTTTTTTTTTTTAACAGGGTCTTGCTCAGTCGCGCAGACTGGAGTGCAGTGGCGCCATCTCGGCTCACTGCAAGCTCCGCCTCCCGGGTTCACACCATTCTCCTACCCCAGCCTCCTGAGTAGCTGGGACTACAGGCGCTGCCACCACGCCGGCTAATTTTTTGTATTTTTAGTAAAGACGGGGTTTCACCGTGTTAGCCAGGATGGTCTCGATCTCCTGAACTCGTGATCCGCCCGCCTCCGCCTCCCAAAGTGCTAGGATTACAGGCATGCGCCACCGTGCCAGGCCGCTTTTAGCATTTTTTGTAAGATAGGCCTGATGGTGCTAAATTCTATTAGCTTTTCATCAGCTGTAACAGCCTTTATCTCCCCTTTGTTTCTGAAGGATATATCTTTGCTGTTTATAATTTTGTTTTGTTTTGAGACAGGATCTTACTGTGTCACCCAGGCTGAAGTGCAGTGGTAAGAACATGGATTACTGTAGCCTCAACCTCTTGAGCTCAAGTAATTGTCCCATCTCAGCCTCCCAAGTAGCTGGGACTACAGGAACATGCCACCAAACCCAAATTATTTGTTAATGTTTTTATAGTGACAAGGTCTTGCTATGTTGCCTAGGCTGGTGTTGTTATGCCCAGACTGTTTGTTCCCCAAAGAAGACCACCAGAGTCCAGAGTCAAAGCCAAGCGGCAAGGATCTTTACTACAAGTTCGAACCTGGTCCCTCCTTTACACAGTATACAAGAGGGCCCCGAACAATGCGAGCATTTGCTTTTTATAGCCCGAAAGTTGCAGGGGAACAAAGAAATTCTTTTGGCTCCTGCGCTTTCAGTAACCTTGAACGGCTGTCCCCTTATCGGAGACTTTCCAGGTGGTGTTTGTACTGGGCTCAGGGAGTTGGAGAGATATATGGTGGTGGGATGGGAGGATGGGATGTGTTTGTGCTAGGCTCAGGGAGTTTTGAGCCCGGGGCTGAGGAATGTGCCCAGCTCCTTTCAGTGTCAAACTCCTGAGCACAAGCAATGCTCTTGCTTCTGCCTCCCAGTGTTGGCATTACATCCATGAGCCATGCTACTAGCTCAGTAATCTTGATAGACAGGTTTTTTTTTTTTTTTTTTCCTTCAGCACATTGAAATATTTTCCTACTCCCTCCTGGCTTGTTAGGTTTTTGCTGAGATGTTTGCTGCCAAGCAAATTGCAACTGTGTTAGGTGTTATGTGCTTCTTTTCTTTTGTTGCTTTCAGAATCTTCCTGCTGGGCTAATTGTTTTCCCTTAATTTTCTGTAGATGCTGGGTCTTGCTATGTTGCCCAGGCTGTTCTCAAACTCCTGACCTCAAGGGATTCTCCTATCTTTGCTTTGCAAAATGTTGGGATTACATGTGTGAGCCACTGTGTCTGGCCTCTTTGACCTTCCTATATTCAAGTATTTCTTCCCTTCTCTAGGCTTGACAACTTTTCTTTAAATAAGCTTTTTCCCTTTTGGCATTCTGAAGATCCTCTTGAACCTCAACAACACAAATATTTGCTGTTTTGATGCTGTTCACTAGTTCTTGTACAGTTTGTTTCTTTTAATTCTGATTTTTTTCTTTCCAGCTGTATTTTCAAATACAATTATTTCTTCTGCTTAATCAGTTATACTATTTATTCCCTCTAATGGATTTTTAATTTGCTTCATAGTATTTTTCAGGTCCTGAATTTCTGTTGGTTTTTAAAAATATTTAAATTTATCTATTTAATTTAAGTTTCTCTAATAAATTACTGAATTGTTTTTGTTGGTGTCTTCTTGAAATTCATTGACCTTCCTTAAGATAGCTATTTTGAATTCTCCTTATGAGAGAACCCATATGTTCATACTTTTTCGATCTGTCTATGGTGCTTTATATTTTATATTGTTTGTTTGATGAGGTCATAGTTTCCTGACTGTCCTTTATGCTTGTGGATGTGTGATGATGTCTGCATATTGGTTGTTTTTAGGTATTCATTACAGTCTTCACCATCTGGATTGGTTTGTCCCTCTTCTTTCAAATACTATAAGGAAGCTTGTAGTCACTGTTGCTGCTTTAGCTTTAGATGGCACCCTAAGCCCAATTTGTCACAAGTCCATGGTTGATATGTTGCTGCTTTTTTTTTTCTTTTTAACAGTAAAGGACCCTCAAAGCCCAGGTTTGCTCTGTGTCTGCATACCATTTTCACGATATTGAATCTCCTTATCCATGAGCATAGAATATTCTTCCATTTGTTTGTGTCCTCTCTTATTTCCTTGAGCAGCGGTTTGTAGATCTCCTTGAAGAGGTCCTTCAGATCCCTTGTAAGCTGTATTCCTAGGTATTTTATTCTCTTTGTAGCAATTGTGAATGGAAGTTCACTCATGATTTGTCTCTCTGCTTGTCCATTATTGGTGTATAGAAATACTTGTAATTTTTGCACATTGATTTTGTATTCTGAGATTTTGCTGAAGTTGCTTATCAGCTTATGGAGTTTTGGGGCTGAGATGATGGGATTTTCTAATATAGAATCATGTCGTCAGCAAACAGAGACAATCTGACTTCCTCTCGTCCTATTTGAATACCCTTTATTTCTTTTCTTGCCTGATTGCCCAGGCCAGAACTTCCAACACTATGTTGAATAGGGGTCATGAGAGAAGGCATCCTTGTTTTGTGCCACTTTTCAAAGGGAATGCTTCCAGTTTTTGCCCATTCCATATGATATTTATTATGGGTTTGTCATAAATAGCTCTAATTATTTTGAGATGTGGTCCATTGATACCTACTTTATTGAGAGTTTTTAACATGAAGGGGTGTTGAATTTTGTCAAAGGCCTTTTCTGCATCTATCGAAATAATCATCTGGTTTTTGTCATTGGTTCTGTTTATGTGATGGATTACGTTTTTTGATATGTGTATGTTGAACCAGCCTTACATCCCAGGGATGAAGCCAACTTGTTCATGTTGGATAAGCAGTATGATATTGGCTATGGGTTTGTCATAAATACGTCTTATTATTTTGTGATATTGTCCATTAATACATAGTTTATTGAGAGTTTTTAGCATGGAACAGTGTTGAATTTTATTGAAGGACTTCTGCATCTATTGAGATAATCATGTGGTTTTTGTCATTGGTTCTATTTATGTGATGGATTACATTTTTTGATTTGTGTATGTTGAACCAGGCTTGCATTCCAGGGATAAAGCTGACTTGATCATGTTGCATAAGCTTTTTGGTGTGCTGCTGGATTCGGTTCGTCAGTATTTTTCAGAGGATTTTTGCATCAGTGTTCATCAGGGATAATGGCCGTAATTTTTTGTTGTTGTTGTATCTCTGCCAGATTCCTTGTATCAGGATGACGCTGGCCTCATAAAATGAGTTAAGGAGGATTCCCTCGTTTTCTATTGTTTGGGATAGTTTCAGAAGGAATGGTACTGAGAACTGACAACATGCTAGCAGCCCTTGCTTGCTCTCCGCACCTCTTTGGGCTTGGTGTCCACACTGGCCATGCTTGAGGAGCCCTTCAGCCTGCTGCTGCACTGTGGGAGCCCTGCTGAGGCTAGAGCCAGCTCCCTCTGTTTGCGAGGAGGTGTGGAGGGAGAGGCTGTGCACCACGCTCTCACTGGCCGGCGCAAGTTCTGGCTGGGCGCAGGCTCCATGGGCTCCACAGCCCCACCGGCCCAGGGCAGTGAGGGGCTTAGTACTGGGGCCAGCAGCTGCGGAGGGTGCACTGGGTCTCCCAGCACTGCTGGCTCAAGCTGTCCTGGAGTTCTCACCGGGCCTCAGCTGCCTCCCCCTGGGGCAGGGCTTAGGACCTGCAGCCCGGCATGCTGGAGGCTCTCCCACTGGTGGGCTCCCATGCAGAGGGAGCCTCCCTGACGGACACCGCCCTCTGCCCCAGGGCGCCAGTCTCATCCACCGCCCAAGGGCTGAGGAGCATGGGCATGCAGCACTGGACTGGCAGGCACTCCTCCCGTGGCTCCAGTGAAGGATCCACTAGGTGAAGCCAGCTGGGCTCCTGAGTTGGGTGGGGACTTGGAGAATTTTTATGTCTAGCCAAAGGTTTGTAAATGCACCAATTAGCCCTTTGTGTCTAGCTCACGGTTTTAAATGCACCAATCAGGGCTCTGTGTCTAGCTAACCTAGTGGGGGCTTGGATAACTTTTGTGCCTAGCTAAAGGATTGTAAATGCACC
Source organism: Macaca fascicularis (assembly GCF_037993035.2). NCBI lineage: Eukaryota > Metazoa > Chordata > Mammalia > Primates > Cercopithecidae > Macaca > Macaca fascicularis. Next base: position 2,655,128 of record NC_132903.1, read on the forward strand.
AATCAGTACTCTGTGTCTAGCTCAAAGTTTGTAAACACACCAGTCAGTGCTCTGTGTCTACCTAATCTAGTGGGGACTTGGGGAACTTTTGTGTCTAGCTAAAGGATTGTAAATGCACCAGTCAGCACCCTGTCAAAACGGACCAATCAGTTCTCTGTAAAATGGGCCAATCAGCTCTCTGTAAAATAGACCAAACAGCCGGATGTGAATGGGGCCAGATAAAGGAATAAAAACAGGCTGTGGGAGCCAGGAGCAGCAACCCACTTGGGTCCCCTTCCGTAGTGTGGAAGCTTTGTTCTTTCACTCTTTGCAGTGAATCTTGCTGCTGCTCACTCTTTGGGTCCACACTGCCTTTATGAACTGCAACACTCACTGCAAAGGTCTACAGCTTCACTCCTGAAGTCAGTGAGACCATGAACCCACGGGAAGGAATGAACAACTGCAGACGCACCTCCTCTAAAAGCTGTAACACTCACTGCAAAGGTCTGCAGCTTCACTCTTTAAGTCAGCTTGACCACAATCCCTGGCAGAAGGAGGAAACTCCGTACACATCTGAACATCTTAAGGAACAAATTCTGGACACACAGTCTTTAAGAACTGTTAACACTCACTGTGAGGGTGTGCAGCTTCATTCTTGAAGTCAACGAGACCAAGAGCCCACCAATTTGGCACACAGTACCAGTTCCCCTTTGTATTCTGGTAGAATTCGGCTGTGAATCCATCTGGTCCTGGGCTTTTTTTTTTTTTTTTTTTTTTTTTTGTTAGGCTATTACTGCCTCAATTTCCGAACTTGTTATTAGTCTATTTAGCGATTTGAGCTCTTTCTGATTTAGTCTTGGGAGGGTGTATGTGTCCAGAAATTTATCCATTTCTTCTAGATTTTTCTAGTTTATTTGCATAGACATGTTTATAGTATTCTCTGATGGTAGTTTGTATTTCTGTGAGACCAGTGGTGATATCTCCTTTATCATTTTCTATTGTGTCTATTTGATTCTTCTCTCTTTTTTTCTATATTAGCCTGGTTAGCAATCTATCTATTTTGTTTATCTTTTCAAAAAAACAATTCTTGGATTCATTGACTTTTTTGAATGGTTTTTCATGTCCCTCTCTCCTTCAGTTCTGCTCTGATCTTATTTTGTTGTCTTTTAGCTTTTGAATTTGCTTGCTGTTGCTTCTCTGATTCTGTTAATGATGATTTCAGATCTTTCCCTCTTTCTATTGTGGGCATTTAGTGCTATGAATTTCCCTCGTAAGACTACTTTAGCTATGTCTTAGAGATTCTAGTACATTGTCTTTTTGTTCTTACTGGTTTCAAAGAACTTCCTCATTTCTGTCTTATTTTTGTTATTTACCTCGGTAGTCAGTCAGGAGCCGGTTGATGAGTTTCCTTGTAGTTGTGCAGTTTTGAGTGAGTTTCTTAATCCTGAGTTCTAATTTGATTGCACTGTGATTTGGGAGACTGTTATACTTTCAGTTCTTTTGCATTTGCTGAGGAGTGTTTTATTTCCGATTATGCAGTCAATTTTAGAGTAAATGCGATGTGGTGCTGAAAAGAATGTATGTTCTGTTGATTTGGGGTGGGCAGTCCTGTAGATGTCTATAAGGTCCTCTTGGTCCAGAGTTGACTTCAAGTCCTGAATGTCCTGCTGATTTTCTCTCACTATTATTGTGTAGGAGTCTTAAGTTTCTTTGTAGGTCTCTAAGAATTTGTTTTATGAATCTGGGTACTCCTGCATTGGGTGCATTTATATTTAGGATACTTAGCTCTTCTTGTTTCATTGATCCCTTTACCATTATGTAATGCTCTTCTTTTGTCTTTTTTGATTTTTGTTCGTTTAAAGTCCATTTTAACAGTCTAGGATTGCAACCTCTGCTCTTTTTTGCTTTCCACTCGCTTGTTAAATATTCCTCCATACCTTTATTTTGAGCTGATGTGTGTCTTTGCATATAAGATGGGTCTCCTGACTACAGCACTCTGATGGGTCTTGACTCTTCCTCCAGTTTGCCAGTCTGTATCTTTTAATTGGAGTATTTAGTCCACTTACACTCCTCAGCAAATGTGAAAGAACTGAAAGTATAACAGTCTCCCAAACCACAGTGCAATCAAATTAGAACTCAGGACTAAGAAACTCACTCAAAACTGCGCAACTACATGTAAGTTAATTAAGGTTAATATTGTGTGAATATGATCCTGTCATCATGATGCTAGCTGGTTATTTTGCACATTAGTTGATGCGATTTCTTCATAGTGCCATTGCTGTTTGTATTTTGGTCTGTTTTGTAGTAACTGATACCATAGTTTCCTTTCCACATTTAGTGTTTAGTGTTTCCTTCAGCAGCTCTTGTAAGGCAGGCCTGGTGGTAACAAAATCCTTCAGCTTGTCTGGAAAGGATTTTATTTCTCCTTTGCTTATGAAGCTTAGTTTTGCTGGATATGAAATGCTGGGATGAAAATTCTTTTCTTTAAGAATGTTGAATATTGGACTCCACTCTATTCTGGTTTGTAGGGTTTCTGCACAGAGATCTACTGTTAGTCTGATGGGTTTCCCTTTGTGGATAACCTGACCTTTCTCTCTATCTGCCCTTAACATTTTTTCTTCATTTCAACCTTGGTAAATCTGACAATTAGGTGTCTTGGAGTTGCTCTTCTTGAGGAGTATTTCAGTGTGTGATGTATTTCCTGAATTTGAATGTTGGTCTGTCTTGCTAGGTTGGGGAAGTTCTCCTGGATGATATCCTGAAGTGTGTTCTCCAACTTAGCTCCATTCTCCCCACCACTTTGTTACACTAATCAATCATAGATTTGGTCTTTTCATATAGTCCCATATTTCTTGGAGGCTTTGTTCATTCCTTTTCATGCTTTTTTCTCCCATCTTGTCTTCACATTTATTTCATTAACTTGATCTTCAATCTCTGATATCCTTTCTTTTGCTTGAGCAATTCAGCTATTGATAGTTATGTATACTTCAAGAAGTTTTTGTGCTGTGTTTTTCAGCTCCATCAGGTCATTTATATTCTTCTCTAAACTGGTTATTCTAGTTAGCAGTTTCTGTAACCTTTTATCAAGGTTCTTAGCCTCCTTGCTTTGAGTTAGAACATGCTCCTTTAGCTCAGAGGAGTTCGTTAATACCCACCTTCTGAACCCTACTTCTGTGTAATTTGTCAAACTCATTCTGCACCCAGTTTTGTGCCCTTGGTGTAGAGGAGTTGTGATCATTTGGAGGATAATAGGCATTCTAGTTTTTGTAATTTTCAACATTTTGCACTTTTTCTTTTAAATCTTCGTGAATTTGTCTACCTTTGATCTTTGAGGCTGATGACCTTTGGGGGAGTTCTTTTTGTTGATGTTCATGTTATTGCTTTCTATTTGTTAGTTTTTATTTTAATAGTCACACCCCTCTTCTGCAGGTCTGCTGCAGTTTGCTGGAAGTCCACTCCAGACCCCGTTTGGCTGGGTATCACCACAGAGGCCGCAGAACAGCACATATTGCTGCCTGCTCATTCCTCAGGAAGCTTTGTCTCTGAGAGACACCAGTCTGAAGCCAGCCAGAGCTCTCCTGTATAGGGTGTCTGTTGACCCCTTCTGGGAGGTCTCTCCTGTTTTGTTGGCATGGGTATCATGGATCCGCTTGAGGAGGCAGGTCTGTTCCCTTAGCAGAGCTTGAGTGCTATACTGGGAGAATCCTCCTTGTCAGGATCTGCTGCTCTCTTCAGAGCCAGCAGGCAGGAACATTTAAGTCTGCTACATCTGTGCCCATGGCTGTCCCTTCCCCCAGTGCTCTGTCCCAGGGAGATGGGAGTTTTATCTGAAAGATCCTGACTCAGGCAGCCTGGCCACAGCTGCTTTGCCATGCTGTGGTGAGTTCTGCCCAGTCCAAACTTTCCAACGTCCTTAACACTGTCAGGGGAAAACAGCTTACATGAGCCTCAGTAATGACAGATGCCCCTCCACATATCAAGCTCAATTGTACTAGGTTGACTTCAGAATGCTGCACTGGCAGTGAGAGTTTCAAGCCGGTTTTTCTTAACTTGCTGGTCTCCATGGGAGTGAGACCTACTTAGTGAGACCACTTGGCTTCCTGAGTGCAGCCCCCTTTCCATGGAAGTGAACAGTTCTCTCGTTGTGGTTCCAGGTGCCACTGGGGTATGAATAAAAAACAAACAACAAACAAACAAAAAACAACTCCTGCAGCTAGCTTGGTTTTTGCCAAAACAGCTGCCCAGTTTTGTGCTTGAAACCCAGGGCCCTGGTGGTGTAAGCACAGGTGGGAATCACTGAGTTTGAAGATTGCAAAAACTGTGGGAAATGCATAGTATCTGGGTTGGATAGCATGGTCCCTCATAGCTTGCCTTGGCTGGGAAAGGGAGGCTCCCAGCTCCTTGCACTTGCTGGGTGAGGTGACACCCTGCCCTACTTCTGCTTGCCCTCCATGGGCTGCACCCAGTGCCTAACCAGTGGTACCTCAGTTAGAAATGCAGAAATAATTCACCTTATGTGTTGGTCTCACTGGGAGCTGCAGACCACAGCTGTTCCTCAGCCATCTTGTCAGATCCTGCAGGAGTCAAGTTTTTGTTTTTATTTTTCCCTTTCAACAGCTTGCATATGTTAAGTTATTACCTTTCGGCTTCCAAAATTCTTGATGAGAATTGTGATGATAATCTATTGAGGATTCCTTGTAGTAGATAAATTTCTTCTCAGTGCTTTCCAGTGTCTTTCTTTGTCTTCTGCTTTATACATTTTGAATACAAGACATCTATGCATTGGTGTTTTTGAGTTAATCTTATTTAGAAATTTTTTAGTGATTTGTCTTTTAATATTAATTTCCTTTATCAACTTTGGGAATGCTCCAGCAATTATTTCTTCAAATAAGGGTGCTGTTTCTTCTTTTTCCTTTTGAGACTCCCACAATGCATATCTTGGCTACTTGATATTCCACAGGTGTCTTAGACTTTGTTCACTTTCCTTCATTCTTTTTTTTTTTCTTGTTACTCAAACCAGATACAGTCAGTCCTCCATAACTGAGAGTTCCACGTTAATGGATTTCACCAAACATGTGGCTAACAATATTTAGAAGGAAAAAATAAAAAATAAGAATACAACAAAAACAAGAATAGAAATAAAAATACAGCATGATGACTATTTACACAGCATTTATATTGTATTAGGCATTATAAGCAATCTAGAGATTATTTTTAAAGTGTACAGAAGGATGTGCATAGGTTATATGCCAATGCTGCACTATTTTACATTATAGACTTTTGCAGCCACAGAGTTTGGTATACACAAAAGGTCCTGTACACAGTCTCCCATGAATACAGAGGGATGACAATAATTTCAATTTTTCTGCTTTTAAGTTCATCGAATATTTCTTTTGTATGCTGAAATCTGCCATTGAGCACATTTAGTGAGTTTTTCATTTCAGTAGTTGTCCTTTTCAGGTCCACAATTTCTTCGGTTTTCTGTTTAAGTTTTATGTCCCTTTATTACTCTTTCTGTTTTGTTCACACTTTCTTTTCTTCATTTTGTACAAATTTTATTTTAGTTCTTTGAGCATCTTTACAACAATTATTTTGTCTTGCAAGTCTGCAATTGACGGCATCTTACAATTTGTTTTTGTTAATTTATTTTTTTCTTTGGATGACCCATACTCTTCTATTTCTTTGTAGATGTGAATTTTGCAGAAAGCTGCACACTTGAATTTAACAGTACAGTAACTGTGTAATTTTTTCCTTCTTCCATGCGATTTGCTGATGTTTGTTTGTCCTCTGAGGTCTTTTTAAACCTTTGTCTTTTCCTAGGCACGTATAGTGTTTCTCTAAATCCCAAATCTATGGTTCCCCTTTTATTGTCTTAAATTTGAATGTTTAGCTGCCAAACTGGAATAAGCAGAAAAATGAAGGTTGAGAAGAGAACAAAAAGAAAAATTTATGGTCCTTTTCACCCTTGGTAGTTGCTTTATTTAGGTGGAGGAGCAAAGAGTTTGAAATAGTACAATGAGGGTTTCAATAATGGTTGTGCTTCATGTATCACAAGCAGCAATAGGCTTTCAGAACATCGACTCCAGTTTGGGAGCAACAGAGTTCTTTTCATTCATGCTTGTTCCACAGGCTCCTTGCAGGCTGCTCCGAAATCAGTTGCACAGTTATCTACCAAAAGGCTGAGAAATTGACAACTGTTACCATACTATCATTTTTTGAGCTTTTCTCTGAAGTTGCAGACTTTTGAATAGACTCTAGAAGAGCAATGTAATTTTATCAGACAGGGTCTACAAATACAATTATTGTCTAGGTGGGGAGAAAGATTCCAGACATTTATTACTGTGCCATCTTTCCAAACTGCTTTGCTGCCCAAGTGGTTCTTGTCAGCCTGAAATCTGAGCTACATACTGTGCCATTCCAAATCTAAACTCTCAATCAGACAAGGCTGGATCTGTGAGACAATCAGAGCCAGACAGGGAGAACTATCTAGTCTAATATCTTTCTGGTGTTTCTTTGTCCACAATTTCAAGGATTGATTTTTGCATGTCTGCCAAAAAAAGAAAGTCATTGGGGTTCTCATTGTGTTTTATTATATCAGTGAATTAATTTTGGAAATATTACCAACTTTTTAAACATTATATCTTTTAGTCTGTAAATATTGGTTATCTTCCCTTTTATTTAAGGTTTCATTTTTCTCATTTTTATTTACTTAATGGTTTACCTTATTTTCAATTACACACAGTAATGTATTTTAATTTTCAGCATTCTTAAGTATCTTGTTCTTTTTGATACTATTATAGATGGAATTGTCTTATCTTTTTTTTAAAAAAAATTTATTTATTTATTCATTTGGATACAAAGTCTCACTTTGTTTTCCAGGCTGAAGTGCTGTGGCATGATTGTAGCTCACTGCAACATTGAACTCCTGGGCTCAAGCAATCATGCCACCTCAGTGTCCGAAAGTATTGAGAGAGGCAAGAGCCACCATGCCAGCCAGAATTGTTTTCTTAATTTGCTCTTCGTAGCGTTCATTCTACTACATACAATGAGCTGATTTTTGTTTTCCTGTACTTTTGTGTCTTGCAACCTTTGTAGAACTTGTTTCCTAGCTCAAAGAGTTGTTTTGTGGATTTTTAATATGTTGCTGGATTCAGTTTGTTAATATACTTAGCTTTATTTTTGTGATTGGTTAAATGGTTAATGTTGAATTCATTAATAATTAATACTGGTTGATGCAAGCATTAGAAATGTGTTTTATTTAAATATATGTTGATATTGAGATATTTAAAGTATGGAAACCAAAGGTTTTCAGGAGGATTATTTCTCAGGGAATAAGAACAGAACACTGGTATTTTCCTATGGTTCTGGATGAGTTACATTTGTTTGTAATCACATCATTAACTTGATTCCTGAAGTAAGTTTTAGGTTTGTAATTTTTTAAAGTAAATGCCAGCGTATGTTTGTTTATTTGTTTGGTTTTTTTTTTTTTGAGATGGAGTCTCGCTGTGTCGCCCAGGCTGGAGTGCAGTGGCTGGATCTCAGCTCACTGCAAACTCCCCCTCTTGGGTTTATGCCATTCTCCTGCCTCAGCCTCCCGAGTAGCTCTTATGCTGTACTTTCAGATTTGTTTTTAATTATGATTGCATTGATATGTTTATTTATTACAATTGGGAAAAGCTGTAAATTAGTTTTCTAAACAAATAGTTGGAGTGGTACAAGCATTTAGATTAGATATTATATAATTTTATAAACAGATTTAATATTACTGATACTGAAAACATATATAAATTATCTTATATTTCAATTTTTTTGTTGTTGTTTAACTTTTCAGGATAACAGTGCCATTCACCTTTGCTGACTGTGTTGGAGATAAAGTTCCTTTAGAGTGGGAGACTGTATATAATAAACAAATTGCAATTTATTACCCAGACCACATAAATAGTAAGTAGTTGTCACATTTCATTATTATATTTCAGCTTTCATGTTAAATTTCAAAGATGTGTATAAGTTACCATTGCCAAGTCACTTATTTCAATCTAAAGCAAAGTGGAGCATTTCCAAAGTAAAATTAGGAAATAATTTTGAATTAGTTTCTAGTTGTTGACACTTAAATTATCTGAACGACAGCCTCTTTGTTACCCAGATTAAAAAAATTCTGAATGCCCTGCTTACTCTACTTGTCTTGCATGTATATTTGTAGCAACAGGACTTATCACAAAAAAGTCCTCAAGACTGTGGCATTTGATAAGCTGTCCTCATGAGAAGTTTTGCCTGACCACAACTGCTTCCACCGGTGAGCTAATAGCAGTTCCTGCAATAGGCTTTGTGACCTATTATGTTTATTGAAAAGCAGCTTGTCCTTTTGTTGTTAGGTGTTCCCTTATTGCAACCTCTTAGAGGGACCTATCATTTATCATAGTGTGAACATTGTAGATTAGAGTCTCCTGTTCATTTTCAAATAAAATCATATCTCTTGAGAGTCTCTCTTATTTTGGGTTGATAGATAATAAACACTTTCTTTAAATATATTATTAAGAAATTGGTAGGGCGTGGTGGTTCACACCTGTAATCCCAGCGCTTTGGGAAGTGGAATGGGGGTGGACCACTTGAGGTTAGGAGTTTAAGAGCAGCCTAGCCAACATGGCAAAACCCCATCTATACTAAAAATATAAAAACAATTAGGCAGGTGTTGTGGCAGGCACCTGTAGTCTCAGCTACTCATGAGGCCGATATGGAAGAATCGCTTGATCTAGGAGGCAGAGGTTGCAGTGAGCCAAGATTGTGCCAGTGTACTCCAGCCTGGGTGACAGAGGAAGACTCTGCCTCAAAAAGAAAAAATAAATAAATAAATAATTATTAAGAAGTTGTTAGTCAATAAATTAATACTAAACAGGTTTTAAAATATAATAGAACACAGTTGAGTGCTGTTGAATGTAAAGGAATATGTAGAAAAACTTCTATTTTGTTTTGCTAAAGACTAAATATAATATGTTTTATAGAGTGCTATGGTTTAGGTGTTTGACTTTCCAAATCACATGTTGAAATTTAATCCCCCATATTAATGGTGGGGGTATAATTGGAGGTGTCTGGGAGGATGCTGGCAGATCCTTCATGGGTGACTCAGTGTTGTCCTTGGAGTAATGAATGATTTCTTGGTGTATTATTTCCCTCAAGAGATGGTTGTTGAGAAGAACCAGGCACCTCCCCTCTTATTCTTGCTTTCTAGCTCCATGTGACCTCTGGCTCCATTTTTCCACCATGAGTAGAAGCAGTCTGAGGCTCTCTCTAGGTGCAGATGCTGGTGCTATGTCTTAGGAGTTGAAAGCTTAATAAGTGTCTTACCTTTATGTTACCCAGCCTCAAGTATTCCTTTGTAGAAATGCAAAACAGACTGCAACAGATGGCCTTAATGTCTAACAAAAGGAACTAATTTCTCAGGTTGTCTGGCAGCAGAAATACATTTTGTAATGAAAAGATTACTTATTGCAAAATGTAATTTAGAAGTTCTTGGAACAAGCCGAGGTGCACTGGCTCATGCCTGTAATCCCAGTACTTTGGGAGGCTGAGGCAGACACATTGCTTGAGTCCAGGGGTTCCAGACCAGCCTGGGCAACATGGTGAAACACCGTGTCTACAAAAAAACCAAAAATTATCAGTGGGTGGTGATGCGTTTGTGTAGTCCCAGCTACTCAGGAGGCTGACACAGCAGTATTGCTTGAGCTCTGGAGGTGTAGGAGCGCAGATTGTGCCACTGCACTTCAGCTTGGGTGACAGAGCAAGTCTCTGCCTCTAAAAAGAGAAGAAGTTGTTTGAAGAATAAATTTCTAACTGATTGATTTAAGTTCATTTCTTTGTGTAAGTTTTATTTACACTTTAACACATTAAGCCTTTAAGATGTATGTGAAAACAGGCTTAAGTGAGAGGATTGCTTGAAGCTAGGAGGTGAAGATCAGTCTGGGCAATGTAGAATGACGTTGTCCCTCCCACCCCCGCAAAGAAAAAAAAGAAAAGAAAGAAAGAAGAAAAGATAATAAGAGCTAAAACAATAGATCTTTGACCATGCCAGCCTCTTCCTAGACCTGTTGGAGCAGTGGGTCTCATCCTGGGTAATTTTTTCCCCTAGGGACACTTGGCATTGTGTGGAGGCATTTTTGATGGCTGTGCCTGGGAAAGGTGCTGCTGGCATTCAGTAAGTGGAGACACCCTACAATGCACAGGAAAGCTCTTGCCCCCAGCAGAGAATAAGGTGACATGAAATGTCAATGGGGTCATGGTGGAGAAACACTGTTCTGGATTTGTCTCTACCTCTCAATCCTGGCTGGCTGTCTCTTTGTCAGCTTTATTCTATTGGGTCCCAGATGGGAATCCATTTTTCACCCTGTTTCGTTTTCATTCTGGCTTTCCTCAGTATTTCTGTCATTGTCATTTTACTACCAGCACATGAAATATGGCTTCCTCTTGGCTTACTTTCTGTCCTTTGATTGGTGAAGGCGGGGCAACTATAGGGCTTGAAGGTGCATGATGCCCCACATGTGAGTGATTTTGAAGCCCTTTTCTAGGTCACTCCCATGGCTCCTCATGTCCCTACAGTGCAATTGACTCAGGTTGGTGTCTTCAGGGCTGATCTGTGCATTGTCAGTTGCCAGCATCCTTTGGGGTTTTGAGTCCTCCTCTAACATCTCAGGGTAAAGGGGTTTTTGTGTCTGGCATCCATTCTTGGGTGTGATTGCAGCTGTTATCCAGAGACTAGCCAATGGTGATTGGAGACAGGGGATATTTATTATTATGGCCCTGCTCCCCTCCCAGACACGTAAAGATTTCTAGGTGGACTACTCACTCCCTACTAGACAAGGTCAGTTCTTGGCAGAAGAGAAATTAAGAGACCCCAACTGAGTGCAGCACTCCCACTGGCCCTCTTTTAACTTGGCACTGTGCAGTCGTGTGTTTCAGCGAAATGTGGCCATTAGAGCTGGGCTTCCCAACTAATAGTACAAAGGGCAGCCCCGAGAGCCATTGGCTTTACAGAGCCACTGTACTGTGGGCCTGGGTACAAGTCCTGTGGCTTCATTAGCAGTCTTTACCCTTTGTAGAGCCAGGTTGTACAAATCCTTATGGGATGGCATAGGCACCTATCATATACAGCCTTTCTGAAAACCCTGCCTGCCTGCTGCTGAGACCTAGGACCTGGCTGCTTTATGTCTCATAAATGCTCATCCTTTGATGCCCCTTTCTTTGTTACTGACATTCTATATCTGCTTGCTTGGTGAATCACAGCATGCATTTATAGATCCACTGTCTGTGCTGGTCACTGTTTCTAGGTCCTGCGGACATGAAAAAGTGAGATCTAATGTCTCCACACAAAGATTTGACACTCTAGATGTCCATGAACCCTAAAGTTGGCTAATTGCCAACTAATTAGTCTCTCCTGGTCACCATGAATATAGCTGGGATGACCCAGGGCCATATTGGGAGTCAGAGGAAGACACTAGCTTGGGGGTCATTGTCCTCCTTCTGAGCCCTTCAAGGAACCTATATTTTGAACACACAGCTTAAAAACTCTTGATAGGCAAAAAACCTCAGAAGATAAATATTAAAATTCTTTTGTTTTCTTTTTATTTTTTGAGACAGGATCTCACTCTGTTGCCCAGGCTGGAGTGCAGTGGCACAGTCTCAGCTCGCTGCAGCCTCTGCTTCCGGGTTCAAGCAATCCTCCTGACTCACCCTCCCAAGTAGCTGAGATTACAGGTGCACATGACAACACCTGGCTAATTTTTGTATTTTTAGTAGAGACAGGATTTCACCATGTTGGCCAAGCTGGTGCTGAACTCTGGACCTCAAACAATCTGCCTGGTTTGGGCTCTCAGAGTACTGGGATTACAGGCATGAGTCACTGCACGTAGCCTAAATACTAAAATGTGAACCATGCAGGTTGATGGAGGGATAAGAGACCAGAGAGCAATGTGTTAATATGTGTCAAGGCTCCCAACATCCCCTGCGTGTTGGAACAACATGAATAATGCCAGCAGGCCACAGTGGGTATCACAGCTGTATATACACATCAGAAACATCATGGTAATTAGAAAACATTATGGCTCCATCTGGCCTCAGGCCCACTGAATGTAAACTCCAGAGCTAAAGCAGGACTCTCATTTGCTGTTTTGTTTGTTCTGTATGTCGCCATGTCAGTTTTTAAGGCTGAAGTGCACCCTGGTGTGGTGATATGAATGGGATAAGTAGAGGGTTTTCTCAAAAGAGTAGAAAGGGAGGGAACTGCCAGAAAAGAACTTGCTTGAAACTTGCTAGCAAAAGTTCTTAAAATTTTAAAATATTTTGCATATTTAGTTAGAATTTGGGTAGAGGAAATTTTACCAGCAATTTTCTCCTATAAAGTCTCTTTTATTTTGTTTTGGCTTCCAGCACCCTGCATACATTTTCAAATATGTCATCATCATAAAGGAGTCATTGTAGCCTGGAAAGTATAGAGCTGCTAGTCATTTTTTACTTTGCTTAGAGTGGCACTTTTATTGTTATCTCCAGTAGGTGACTGGTTGCAGTGAAGAAAGGTAGCTGCATCTTTCTATTGTCTTGTTTGTTTCCCTACAGTGTGCTTTATTTAAGGATCTGTAGTTCTCTGTCTATGGAGCAGATAGCCCTTCCTCCTCCTTCAGTTGACATATTGACTACCTTCTGTATTTAGACGAATTGAAAGGTCCTGAGAGTATAAAGTTGACCGAGGCAGAGCCCCTGCCCTCTATGGTCCATAGTTTAGATGGGAAACAGAAAAGATATAAAAATACTCATGTGCCCAGTGTTAGCAGGAAAAGGGGCAGCCCATGTAAACTGGGGATAGACATGTGTGGCTAGACGATTAGAGAAGGCCTCAGAAAAGAGGTGTTTTTGCAATGTGTCTGGAAAGATGGCAGGCTTTCCTGTAACAGAAGAGGACTGAGTTAGCATGGCAAAGGCACAGGGGAGTTCACAGAAGTTCACTGTGTAGGGGATATTTTTGAGAAAAAGGATGGAAAATAGAGCTGATGAGTGAGTTTCAGGACTCCTATGTCAGGCTAAGGAGATTGAACTTTGTGCTTTCAAAGAGATTTCTGCTGAAAGTATTGCTGCCCAGTTAGGAAGGTCACTTTAAAGAAGGCACTGAGGATGGGTTTTGGTGGGATGTGACCAGAAGGCCCCGAGAGTCTGTTTGAAGTGAAGGGACAGAGACGGGGGTGTCACCAGTCATTACCATATTCAGGAGCAGGAACCTGCAGTTCTTCATGACCTACTGAATGTTTCAGGAGGGAGAAGAGTGAGATTTTGTGAAGATGAGTCCCAGGTTGCACTCCCAGGCTGGCTCTGGGGTTAGATCCAGATCATGCCACTCCCCGCGACGGGAAGACAGGAGAAGCAGCAGGTGTGTGCTGTGTTGTGTTTGGTTTTGTTTTGCTTTTGGTGGGGAAAGGTGGTATGGAGAATGAGAGCTGGTTTCAATAAATGGCTAGGAATGACTTTGGCTCCATTCAGGTGGAGGTGCATCCAGGAGGCAGATGGGAATGAAAGGTTGGAGCCAGGGAGAGAGGCTGGAGCTGGAGGTAGGCATAGGCCCTTGGAGATCTGGACAGAGAAGAAGCAGGAGTGGACATGAGGGAGGCTATGGTGGGAAGAGACAAGGATGCATGGTTTATTATGGAATTTGAAAGAGGAAGTAGGGCAACCAGGCCAGGGAGATAGCAGAGTTTCTGTCATACCACGTGGAACGAGTCAATGCAAAGAAGGTTGTAAAGAGCAATTAGAGTGACAGCTGTGAGCTCACATGGCTCATCTCCTCCAACACTTAAAGTGAAATCCTTGTTGGTGAAAAAATTGGTTTATATTATCTTCAGCTTTACAATGCACTATTCCATACTTGTAGAGTTTTCTTCTCAACTCAACTACAGATATATAAACAGAAAATGTTCGACAGTTTCGAAAGTGTATAGACTTGTCTGTAATGTGCTTCCTGGTGATTAATTAGTTTTCACATTGACGAGTGACGTCACTGTATGACTGTTGGCCAACCTAAGGATTTTACTTTAAAGTCACTTAATGTTTTCACTTTTTAAATTTTAAAGCTTACTGATATTGAGGATCCAAGAGAATGGTGGAGGGAGAGCAAGAGCACAGTTTGAAAGAATAACAGTAGCCCAGGAGGCTTTCAATGCCAAGAAAGAAATCTCCCAGATTAAGCAGCTGCAGTTCCAAGTGGCCCAGAAGGAATACCAGCAGCTGCATAAAATATGTGAGGATGACAGTCAGTCATATGTCAGCTGTGAGTTGACCTGTCTCCTTTGGTTCACATGAATGACTTTGAAAGCTATCTCTCTGCTAGGTTATCTGAAAACCTTTCTCAGGCAAGATGGCTTCCAAATGTTCTAATCTCATACTGGATAATCAATATTTGGCACTGGAATCAGGTCAGCATCCTGTAGCCCCTCCTCTGGCAAAGATTTTTTCAAATCTGTGCCCAGGCCTCAGATATGGTGGTAACTAGGAGAGTAAATGTCCCTGCCCTTAGGAAGCTCATGCTCAAGTAGGGAAAACAGAAAAATGAACAAACAAATGCAATTTCTGGTAATGTGTGGAACAACCTTATGCCTCATGTTTGTCAGTGTTGAAGAGGGCTGTTCTGGGAGAAGCCAAAGCATTTTGCTGTGAACATAGTCACATGTGAGCCAATTCCTTCCCAGGAGAGAGTTGCCCTCAACAGTTCCCCGACAGGTATCCATGGACAAAACTGGCCTAGGCACCCATGAACTTGGAGAACATGGATGAAATTGGTACCACTAGATTGTATTTTATAAAACCCTAAGTCAATTTCAGACATGTGAGTCTTTCCTGTGATATTTTGTCAGGTTTCTGGTTTCAGTAAAAAAGATTTAAACATTAAGGACATAGTCATAGCTTTATGCTATGTTGCTAATCACATTGGAATTAAGATCAAAAGGCAATATTCTTTGGTTTTTGTTTGTTTGGATTTAAACTGCAGTTATTGGTGAAGGCAAATAAAACACACATGCTGTGGAGAATAATGGGATATTCTCCCTTAATACAAATTTAAGAAGTCTCTATAATCATGAGCCTTAAGAGAGTGGAGAGGACTGGAGCATACTGGCATGTTTTATTTTTTATCTTCTGTTAAAGGTAAATGACAATTTTTTTAAGCTGTTATTCAGAATGATCATCTCTACAAATTTTTAGAGATTTTAGTTTCTCATTTCTATAGCTTTCTTTTCCTGCAATAGCTATCTAACTTTGTTATCAGAGTTATGCTGGCCTTAAATAATAAATTATCAAGTATTCTCTTTTCATTTCTGAAGACTTTGTGTAAGATTACCATTAATGTTTTCTGGGTGTTTTGTTTTTTGTTTTTGAGATGGAGTCTCACTTTTTCACCATGCCAGAGTGCAGTGGCTAGATCTCAGATCACTGCAACCTCCAACTGCCTGGTTCAAGCAATTCTCCTACGTCAGCCTCTCAAGTAGCTGGGACTACAGGCACATGCTACAACGCCCAACTAATTTTTGTGTTTTTAGTAGAGACAGCATTTCAAAATGTTGACCAGAATGGTCTCCATCTCCTGACCTTATGAGTCACCCTCTTTGGCCTCCTAAAGTGCTGGGATTACAGGCGTGAGCTACCACACCCAATCCATTAATGTTTTCTTAAATATTTGCTACAATTTACAGCAAAAGCCATATGGGCCTGAAATTTATAGTGTGTTTAAATACAGATATATTACCTTTACTAGATGTGGAACTACTCAGATTTTTTTCTTTCTTTTTCAGTCAGTTTTGGTATTTATGTTCTTCAAGGAAGTTATCTGTTTCATCTAATCCAAAAATCTATAGACTTTTCCATAAAGAATCAGATAGTTAACATTGTAAGCTTTTTGGACCATGTTGTCTTATTTGCAACTATTTAACTTAATTACAGTACAAAGGCACCTAGAGACTATAATCAATGTGGGTGACTGTGTTCCAATAAAATTATAAAAACAGGCAACAACAGGATATCAATCTTGGGAAATTTGCTGTTCATTGATCTAAGATGTCAATTTTATAATGTTCCAAGAATCCTCTATCTTTCTAATATACGTAGACTCTGTAGTGGTGTCCTTTCTTTTCTTTCTGATAATGAATAATTGTGTTTTCTATATTTTCTTAGTCAATGCAAAGGTTTATCAATTTTACTTATCCTTCCAATGGTCATCTTGTTTATTATACCTAATATTATTATTTTCTATTTTGTATTTTATTGATTTATATTTCTTACTGTTTTTCTTCCATTTAGTTTAGTGTTCATTTGTAAAGGGGCTGTATATCTAAAGCAGTGCCCAAATGCTGAAGAAGCTGAGAAACCATAGAAGGAGGCAAATAAATATAATTTGTGAGTTTTGGATAATTTATTAAGAGAACTTGCAGACAGAAGTGTGGTCTTGGGAGGCCTTAGATCTCTACACCACAACACCCCAGACCTTAGATTTGTATTCTGGGATAAAACATACATGCTGTTAAAGGAATGTGTAGTTGGATATGAAAGTCACAGGTTATAATTTCTGCAACAAGGGTTATTTTGAAGGGAAGTTACAGTGAATAGGTGTCCCTATAAAAACAGCAATATATCAGCTAGACATTCCAGAGGTATGCCTGGCTCTGGTTTAGTCAAGAAGTTACATGGAAGAATAGTATTTAAAATAAAGTCACTCTTGTTCTCCACAGGCATTCTCCATTTTCTAGCTTACTAAGATGGAAAGTTAAATCATTGATTTCAGTCATTTCTTCTTTCTCATAGAACTTTTAAAGGAATGCACTTTTCTTTTAAGCACATCTTTAACTACATCTTATGAATTTCAGCATGGTTTGTTTCCATATTTCTTAACTTCAGAAGATTTTCTAATTTCCTTTGTAATTTATTTTTTAACCCACAGGTTATTTAGATGTAAGTTGTTGGGACTTTATAGGATGTCTTTTTGTTGATTTTTAGTTTGATTCCATTATGGACAGAGAATATAATATTTAGGAAATTGCTGTTTGGAAATCTTTTGAGATTACTTTTGTGGCCCAGTTTAGGGTGTCTCTTAGTAAACTCATAGGAATGGAAGCCCATAGATGTTTTGCTTTGAGCTAATACATAATAAACTACCTTGCAACTGTTCGTAAGAGCATGCAATTAGTGATTCTAGCTTTTCGGGAAAGTTTTCTTTATTTGATTAAAGCTAGGCTGTTTCTTTAAGCTATTTCTTCATAGCTTTTCAGGACAGTTTTCTTTATTTAATTAAAGCTAGGCTAAGCCTTACAAAATGATCATTATATAGGTAAAAAAGCACAGAATATTAGTAATTTCATATTATTCCACCTAATATATGTTTCCTTCCAGTAGTCCTTAATTATATGGTAGGTTTGGTAAGGTCTTTGATGAAATGCTTAAGCCAGTCTTTCCAAGAATGGGATTGAAGAATAATATATCAGAAAAACTTGGTCAGGCGTGGTGGCTCACGCCTGTAATCCCAGCACTTTGGGAGGCCGAGACGGGCGGATCATGAGATTAGGAGATCAAGACCATCCTGGCTAACATGGTGAAATCCCATCTCTACTAAAAATAGAAAAAAACTAGCTGGGCGTGGTGGCGGGCGCCTGTAGTCCCAGCTTCTCTGGAGGCTGAGGTAGGAGAATGGCATGAACCCGGGAGGCGGAGCTTGAAGTGAGGGGCCACTGCACTCCAGCCTGGGCGACAGAGCCAGACTCTGTCTCAAAAAAAAAAAAATATATATATATATATATATATATGTATATATACATACACATATATATATGTATATATACATACACATATATATATCTCTCAGAAAAACTCGAAAAGAAATTTCAAGTTGCTTGTCAAGTTTTAGTCATTCACAACAAAAACTTAGTCAAGATAAGTTTGTGTACTATACTGGCAATTACTCTAGCAATTAGTGCTTCAGCTGCAGTGCAGTCTAAGCCCTTTAGTACATAAAATAGGTTTCTACACCTGCTCTGAGTGGAAGCGAAGAAAGAATGCAACGTATAACCTGACACAGTTAGGATTCACTTAGAAATGGGACAATGCTGAGCTGATTGGTTAAGCAAATTTCGTACTTGTGGTCACATGGGGCTGAGACATCTAACAGGTTCAGTTTTTATATTTTCTCTAATGTGTCACTCCCTTGATATTTAAAGAGTGCATTACATTAAATTACATAACTTTCTACACCCCACGGAATTTGATTAATGGCTTAGTAAAAATATGTAAAATGTTCTCTTTGAGTTGGCATATGTTTCTTTAGTGAGGAAGCTGACAACTGACTCTGTAGTAATATTCTGACATGCTCATCATTTTACAAATCCTGACCTGCTAGAAGTGTTTGTGTAAATACAATTTCTGCTTCCACTTGTATAAGTTGCCTCGAAAGCCAGATAAGGTCTGCCTAATCTTCAGTACCATTTGTGAACACGCTGAGGATGCTAGCAGATCTTGATGGCATGATTATACATAGATTCCAGGACCTAATTCAAGTGGTTTATGAAGTTGCCACTGTCTTGACAGTGATTCTGTTAGCTTGAATTGTCAATATCTAACAGGTGTCCTGTATAGTCATACCAGAGAGACTGGGCTCATGTCAGGAGCTGCTGGTGATAGTATTCTACAAAAGGCCAATTCACAGACATAGAAAATAGAATAGAGATTACTTTAGGCTAGCAGGAGGCAAGGAATAAGGAGTTATCGTTTAATGGGCATAGGGTTTCACTTTTCAAGATGAAGTGAGTTCTGGAGATGAATGGTGGTGATTGTTCCACAACAATGTGTCCGAAAAGATTAAAATATTAGACAATGATTTGAAGCTGTTGTAACAAAATTCTGTCTGTGCAATTTTATAAGGAAATGAGTGAAATGACATTAAATACATAGAAGAGGTATAGTAAATATTGTTGGTCATCTAGGCAACAACTTTCTCGGTATTTTAATAGAGGTAAATGAATACAGTGAGTAGGATAGACTTGTAGCCTCAAGAGAATCCTGACATGAACTCATGAGGGCCCTCTTTTTGAGCCTACAAGTTAGTTAATCTTTTGAAACATAATGGTAATGTTATCTTCTATTTATGTTATCTTCTATTTACAGGAAAGATAATAAGTGTAACTATTGTCATTTTCGTCTATATCTGCATCTGTTTACATACAGGTGAAAGAGACCTAGTCTTATTTCCATATATTCTAGTCATAAGTAAAAGACTTTTTAGGCTTAGGTCTGGAAAACTTTAAGTCCTAATAGTATAAGGTTGAGTTTTTTTTTAAAGTTTAGTATTTTTTATTTGTTCAAACATCACATTCCTGATAAGGCCAACTTACAAACTAAAACATTCTTTGTAAATTGTTAAGCAGCTTTTTAAAATGAAACAAATTGAATGTACAAATTTAGTAAGCATTCGAGCACTGTTTATAATCCCCTTAATTATTTACATTCCCTTATGCATGTCAAATGTAAATAACAACTATAATCAGTTATTTCTAATTAAAAATGCAAAACAAGTAAATTCTCTAAAATGTCAGAGATTCTTTAACATGTTATCTCTTGAGCATTTCATATGCTACATATAAGAAACATAAATTATCATCATGACTTAAAATATATTTCACATAAACTATCACAGTATTAATATTTTCTGTATATGATATCACTATCTCTATATTACTTCTACAACTTGATGGATTTGCAAAGTCATTTATCCAACTAAAGAGTGAAAATTACTATCTTTAGCAGTGCCAGGATCTCCAGATAAAGATGCAAAACCAAGATCCTGCTACAGATCCAGGTTAAACCGTCTGATTTGGTGGACTGGAATGTGGGATCTGATCTATGATCCTTTTCCAAGGCAGTAACACCATATCAACAGGGAGACTCAAAGACAGGCTTTTAGCTGCCATGCAGCTTTGCAGTCCTTAAAATATATTCCTTCAGTAATTTTCCTTGTGGAAATTTCACCTTTATGCAAATTTTATTTTCAACTTTTTATTGTCTGATTTAGATAGATGGAATTCTGCACCCACCACAAGGAATCCAGCTAATTGCCTTCAATTAGAGTTAATTGAATCATGTACCCCTTTCATTGTGATAGTATCCTTTTATATTATATTATATTATATTATATTATATTTTATTTATTTTTTTCCTTTTTTAAAATTATACTTTCAGTTCTGGGTTACATGTGCAGAACGTGCAGTTTTGTTACATAGGTATATATGTGCCATGGTGTTTTGCTGCACCCATCAACCTGTCACATACATTAGGTATTTCTCTTAATGTTATCCCTCCCCTAGAGCCTTACCCCTCACAGGCCCTGGTGTGTGATGTTCCCCTCCCTGTGTCCATGTGTTCTCATTGTTCAACTCCCACTTATGAGTGAGAACATGTGGTGGTTGGTTTTCTGTTCTTAGTTTGCTGAGAATGATGGTTTCCAGCTTCATCCATGTCCCTGCAAAGGACATGAACTCATCCTTTTTTATGACTGCTTAGTATTTCATGGTGTATATGTGCCACATTTTCTTACCCTAGTCTATCAATGATGGACATTTGGGTTGGTTCCAAGTCTTTGCTATTGTGAATAGTGCCTCAGTAAACATACATGTGCTTGTGTCTTTATTGAAGAATGATTTATACTCCTTTGGGTATATGCCAATAATGGGATTGCTGGGTCAAATGTTATTTCTAGTTCTAGATACTTGAGGAATTGCCACACTGTCTTCCACAATGGTTGGACTAATTTATACTCCCACCGACAGTGTAAAAGTGTTCCTATTTCTCCACATCTTCTCCAGCATCTGTTGTTTCCTAACTTTTTAATGACTGCCATTCTAACAGGCATGAGATGGTATCTCATTGTGGTTTTGATTTGCATTTCTCTGATTACAAGTGACGATGAGCATTTTTTCTTATGTCTGTTGGCTGCATAGATGTCTTCTTGTCAGAACTGTCTGTTCATATTCTTTGCCCATTTGGTGGTGGGGTTGTTTGCTTTTTTCTTGTAAATTTGTGTAAGTTCTTTGTATATTCTGTGTATTAGCCCTTTGTCAAATAGATAGATTGCAAAAATTTTCTCTCATTCTGTAGGTTGCCTGTTCACTCTGGTGATACTTTCTTTTGCTGTGCAGAAGCTCTTTAGTTTAATTAGATCTCATTTGTCAGTTTTGGCTTTTGTTGCTGTTGCTTTTGGTCTTTACCCATGTCTATATCCTGAATGGTATTGCCCAGGTTTTCTTCTAGGATTTTTGTAGTCCTAGGTCTTACGTTAAAGTCTTTGATCCATCTTGAGTTGATTTTTGTATGAGGTGTAAGCAAGGGGGGTCCAGTTTTGGTTTTCTGCATATGGCTACCCAGTTTTCCAACACTGTATATTAAATAGGGAATCTTTTCCCCATTGCTTGTGTGTGTCAGGTTTCTCAAAGATCAGATGGTTGTAGATGTGTGGTGTTATTTCTGAGGCCTCTGTTCTGTTCCATTGGTCTATATATATGTTTTGGTACCAGTACCATGCCGTTTTGGTTACTGTAACCTTGTAGTAAAGTTTGAAGTCAGTTAGCATGATGCCTCCAGCTTTGTTCCTTTTGCTTAGGATTGTCTTTGCTATGCAGGCTGTTTTTTCTTCCATATGAAGTTTAAAGTAGTTTTTTCCAATTCTGTGAAGAAAGTAGTTGGTACCTTGATGGGTATAGTATTGAATCTATAAATTACTTTGGGCAGTAAGACCATTTTCATGATATTGATTCTTCCTATCCAAGTGCATGGAATGTTTTTCCGTTTGTTTGTGTCCTCTTTTATTTTGTTGAGCAGTGGTTTGTAGTTCTCCTTGAAAAGGTCCCTCCTTTTCAAATAAAAAAAAATACTTTTTTTTACAGTCATGTGCCACCACACCCAGCTAATTTTTGTATTTTTAGTAGAGATGGGGTTTCATCATGTTGGCCAGGATGGTCTCGATCTCCTGATGTTGTGGTCCAACCACCTCAGCCTCCCAAAGTGCTGAGATTACAGGCATAAGCTACCATGCCCAGCCAGTTGTATGGTTTTGATTGAAGTTCTTACTGTTGAGTTCCAGTTTGCTGTGCTGTGGTCCAAGAGACTGTTTGTTATTATTTCAGCTATTTTGTCTTTACTGTGGAGTGGTTTTTGTCTGATTATGTGATCAATTTTAAAGTGCCATGTGGTGATGAAAGAATGTATATTCTGTTGTTTTTGGATGTAGAGTTCTGTAGATATCAGGTCCACTTGATCCAGAGCTGAGTTCAGATCCTGAATATCTGTTACTTTCCTGCCTTGATGAGCTGTCCAATATTTTCAGTAAGGTGTTAAATTCTCCCACTATTATTGTGTGGGAAACTATGTCTCTTTGAAGGTGTCTAGAAACTTGCTTTATGATTCTGGGTGCTCCTTTGTTGGGTGCATATATATTTAGGATAGTTTAGTCTACTTGTTGAATTGAACCCTTTACCATTGTGCAATGCCCTTGTTAGTCTTTTATGATCTTTGCTGGTTTAAAGTCTGCTTTGTCATAAACTAGTGTTGCAACCTCTGCTTTGTTGTCTTTTCCATTAACTTGGTAAATTTTTCTCCATCCCTTTATTTTGAGCCTGGGAGTGTCATTGCATGTGAGATGAGTCTCTTGAAGACAGCATACTGATGGGTCTTGGCTCATTAACCAGTTTACCACTCGTGCCTTTTACTTTGGGCTTGTAGTCCATTTACATTTAAGATTAATGTTATGTGTGGATTTGATCTTGTCATCATGATGGTAGCTGGTTATTTTGCAGACTTGTTTATGTTGTTGCTTTATAGTATCACTGATGTGTGTGACAGTGTTATGTATAGTAGTGACACTGTAAAGAAAATTAAAAGAATTTTTTTTACTTTGGTTTTTAACTTGTATTCATTTATTTTGAATTGATAAGCAAAGCCCAGCCATAGTGACTTACGCTTGTAATCCCAGAATTTTGGGATCTCAATCTCCAGGGCCTAAGGGAGGTGAGAGAATTGTTTGTGCCCAGGAGTTTGAAGCTTCAGTGAACTGTAATAAATTCACTGCAAACTATCCTGGGTGACAGAGCAAAACCCTGTACTCCTGGCCAAAAAATAAATATAGAAATAAATGCCACTTTAACCATAGCTGCAGATCTCTGTTTATGGTACATCTTAAGCAGTTCACCTTTATCTTTTAATGTGACTTTTCTCTGCCTCTTGGGAGCACTTTTAAAATTATTAGTGGATTTCATATAACTTCCATGGTATTTTTCATGATTTACAGCATTGCATTAAATATGATGAAAAATATTGGACCTGAGAAACAGAAGGTAGTTCTTTTTTACTGACATAATGCAGTTTACTGGGGAGAATAATTTTTTCTATCAAGATAATGGTTAGTGTCCCATGGCTTTTTAGACTTATACTCACAACAGCTGATCTCAATGCAATATCAACAGCAGGTGGCTATGAAATTATTACAGTAGTGCAGTATGTACTATAGTTAATCAATCTTCCTTCCTTTCCCCTTCCCCTTACCTTTCCCATGCCCTTTACTTATATCTTTCTTTCTTCCCTTTCTTTCTTCTTTCTTTATGTTCAGAGTGTCATACTGTTGCCCTGGCTGGAGTGCAGTGTTGCAATCATGACCCACTGCAGCCTTGACCTCCTAGGGCTCAGGCAATTCTCCTACCTCAGTTTCC
The DNA here is from genome assembly GCF_037993035.2 of Macaca fascicularis. Classification (NCBI taxonomy): domain Eukaryota; kingdom Metazoa; phylum Chordata; class Mammalia; order Primates; family Cercopithecidae; genus Macaca; species Macaca fascicularis. The sequence continues at coordinate 2,678,869 of NC_132903.1, forward strand.
CCAGTTGCTGGGATTATAAGCATGCACCATCATGCTCAGCTAATTTTTGTATTTTTTGTAGAAATGGGTTTTGCCATGTTGCCCAGGCTGGTGTTGAACTCCTGGGCTCAAGCAGTCCTCCCATCTTGGCCTTCTGTAGTGCTGGGATTATAGGTGTGAGCTACTGCACCTAGTTTACTAAAGTTTAATCTTATGCTATATGATTCATACTACATCTTTACATTTGTTTATGTTTTCCTTGACTGCAAGTGACTCTGTGTACAGCTGTCACATGTGCATGTTTTCATAAATTTTAATGTTTTGTCACAGATTTATCTTCATTTTATGGTTGTCCATTTCAAGATAAGAGTAGTATCTACATACATTCATGCATTCATGAAATCCTTAATTTTCTGTTAATTTTTTTCAATATTTTTATGCTGTGGAGCTTGTGAGTTTGTTTTTACATTCTTTCAACTTTATACCTCCAAAATATCTAATATATTTATTGCCAAAATGTTTCCACGTATAAGTGGATCCATGTAGTTGAAGCCTGTTTTGTTTCAGGGACAACTATATTTGGATCAGTAGTAAGAATACTGGAGATGGTAATTAAGAATCAAGATAAAATAAAAGGAAGTACACAGAGGAAAAGTAGAACTATTATTGAAAGGTTAATACTTATTATTGTTTCTGATATATTATTGCAGTACAGATCACACCTGTGTGTTTATTCAATAAGTATTTTTGATATGTAACCTAGGTGCTAGGGATAAACAAAGAAGGCATGGTTTTACTCTGGGAGAGTCTATAATGTTGGGAATTCACTTAAGCTGATTTCTTCATTGTTAATCTACAGCAGAGGACATGAAAAATTCTAACTTACTTGCACAACATGGTCACAGAGAAAAGCAATTTGTCATCATAAAGAAGGAAAGCTATAGAATTTTACTTTATTTTATTTTCACAAAAGTTTTCTTATGTCTCCCACCTCTTTATGAAGATTTGGGTTTTGTTGTTGTTGCTTAACGTAATGCTATGATCTTATCTGGAATCACTCTAATTTTTGTTTTAATCAGAATTGATCATAAAATGCCAAGTACTCACATGAACTGTAAATTGGAAGAGGCATAGGCTATAATGAGTAAACTTGGCACTATCAAGAAAGCTATTTGTATGGGAGAGAAGGAGAGATGAGTCCTGATTCAAGTGAAGCTTGCGTACTACTGCTGGGCAGTCCTCTTATTTATCCATCTGTACAACTCTGCCCAACTTCCTTTTACTTAAAAAGGAAGTATATGTATATGTATATGCTTATCCCTCCCATCTTGGCCCCCTATAGTGCTGTCTCATCTATATCTATCTATGCACGTTTTATTATTTTTAATTTATAATGGACAAATAACAGTTGTACGTATTTATAGGATACAAAGATATTTCAATGCATATATACATAGTACAATAATGAAATTGATGAAATAGGGATAATTAGCATGTTCATTAACCATTTGTTATTAACTTTAGTAATTCATCATTTCCTTGTGTTGACATTCTAACATTACCACTATCATAAAATTTACGATACACTGCTTGTTGCTATCATCACCCTACTGTGATAGATATCACCTAATCTGATTTTTCACATCTAATGCTAACTTTGTACCTATTGAACAATGCTGTCTTTCTAACTCCTCTACCTTGCTCATTCTCTGGTAACAACTATTCTACTCTGCTTCTTCAAAATTCACTTAGGTCCTGCATATGAGTGACAACATGTGTTGTTTAACTTTCTGTGTGTGGCTTATTTCACTTATCATAATGTCTTCCAGGTTTTTTCATGTTGCAGTAAATGAAAGGATTTCATTCTGTTTTATGGCTTACTTGTATTTCATTGAATGTATATGCCATATTTTCTTTATCTATTAATCGTTAGATAGGCAATTAGCTTTATTCCCTGTGTTGGATTTTGTGAATATTGCTGAAGTAAACATAGATGTGCAGATATGCTTCGGATACACTTCCTTTTTTTTAAAGCTATATACCTAGCAATTACATTACTGTGTCAGATAGTTGTTGCAGTTTTAATTTTTAATGGAAACTCCATACTGTTTTTCATAGTGGTTATATTACTTTACCTTCCCACTAACAGTGTGTTAGAATTGTCTTTTCTCTGTATTCTCATCTCATTAGTTATTTTCTGTCTTTTTAATAATATTATTTTTATTATATCAGTATTAATATTAGTTATTCTCATTAACATTAATATTAATTATTAATTTTTATATTATTAATTCTTACTGGAGAAAGATGGTATCTCACTGTGGTTTTGACTTGCATTTTTCTGATTATTAGTGATGTTAAGCATTTTTCATATATTTATTGGTCATTTGTCTTTTGAGAAATATCTATTAGGTATTTTTCCCATTTTTTAATTAGATAATTTTTTCCTATTACATGTGTATTTTAATATTTATAATATATAATGTGTATCTAATTTATATGAACTTAAAGTGTGTTTTAAAAATAGGGAAGACATTTGCATTGTTTAACAATCAAAATAATTTTGAAGGAGTTCTGCTATCACCAGTTCCCCTTCTATGGCAACTTTGTTAGTTCATTATTTATTAGTTTATAATTTTATTTATTAGTTTATTGTGTATGCATCTAATATTTATGCACACACATAAAAATATGAATATAAGCAACTGCCTTCATACTAAAGTTACTTGGTAAGCACACTTGTCTATACTAGCTTACTAATATATTATCCTACATGTGTACACAAAGAACTTTTTTGTTTTGTTATAGTTGCATAATATTTCAGAGTTTGGGTGTTTCTTTTTTCTTTTTTGTTTGAGACAGAGTCTTGCCCTGTCGCCCCTTCTGGAGTGCAGTCACGCGATCTCAGCTCACTGCAAGCTCCGCCTCTCGGATTCATGCCCTTCTCCTGCCTCAGCCTCCCGAGTGGCTGGGACTACAGGCGTCCACCACCACGCCCAGCTAATTTTTTGTATATTTGGTAGAGACGGTATTTCACCGTGTTAGCCAGGATGGTCTCGATCTCCTGACCTCAGGTGATCCACCTACCTCGGCCTCCCAAAGTGCTGGGATTACAGGCGTGAACCACCGCGCCCAGCTTCTTTTTTAATTTTTATTTTTTGGTCCTTGTAGCTTCTGTTATTTTTACAAAAAAACCTGAGCTTTTGAAGATGGGTGCATGATGTTCGTTTTGCTTAGTTTTCTCTGTATTCTCATCAGCATTAGTTATTGTTTGCTTTTTTAAATAGTATTAATTCTTACTGGAGTAAGATGGTATCTCACTGTGGTTTTGCCTTGCATTTTGCTTAACGTTTGAATATATTCAGTTGTTTCTGTTTTTCTTCATTTACTTAGTGTCCTATAAGTGAACACCTAGCACTTTATAAACATTTGTCTAAATGCCATACAATGTAAGACCTACAGTATAAATGAGGTGAAGTTCAGACTCATAGGCAAAATGAGAGAAATATACAAATAACCATGTCTATTGTAGTGCTTTGTGATGTGTCAGCTGTGTACAAATTGTCTAGAATCTGAGTGATTATTAAAATGCAGATTATTGGGCCCCACCCTAGAACTAATGAAACAGAAACTATTTTTATGGGGCACAGAAATCTGTATTTATTCTTTTTTTTTTTTTTTTTTTTTTTGAGACGGAGTCTCACTCTGTCACCCAGGCTGGAGTGCAGTGGCTGGATCTCTGCTCACTGCAAGCTCCGCCTCCCGGGTTTACGCCATTCTCCTGCCTCAGCCTCCCCAGTAGCTGGGACTACAGGAGCCCGCCACCACGCCCGGCTAGTTTTTTGTATTTTTCAGTAGAGACGGGGTTTCACCATCTTAGCCAGGATGGTCTCGATCTCCTGACCTCGTGATCCGCCCGTCTCGGCCTCCCAAAGTGCTGGGATTACAGGCTTGAGTCACCGCGCCCGGCCAGAAATCTGTATTTATAAATGACCTCTCAAGATTATAAAAAGGCAGTGATGAATTACTAGATTTACTGAATATTGGTAAGAAGAGTGAGTACCACTTATTGAGGACTCTGTGTATGCAGAATTGAACAAGTTGCTTTACATATATTAACCATATAGTACTGTCCAAAACCCCAAGTATCTAAAAGGTGTGAATTAAGTGGTATTTCATCACAGGCTTCACTGCAGGAGGTCAACCAGTCTCCATGCTATGCCTTCTCTCATACTATAATATACAGCACTGGGGTTTGCCACCAAATTACCTTCTTGGGTTCTCTTCTATGGCAAAACAATATATTAATAATATTAATATATCATACATTATAACACATTAATATATGATATATTAAGGTAATATATATCAATTAATAAATAATATATTATTGATGTATTATATCAATTGTGTCATTCATATATTAATTATATACTTGATTATATATTTATATATAATTATATAGTAATTATATGTATTATTTATATTAATAATTATGTTAATATATTATAATTAATACATCATAATATATGCTAAATATATGGTGTATGATTAATAGATTATAATATATTAATATATAATGATTACTGTATCACAACATATTAACACTAATATTAATATATTGTTAATTATAACATATTAATTATATGTGCAATTAGATTTATTATATGTCATGATATATTAATATATAATTAATAAAGAATGTATAATATATTAATAATGTATCATACTATATTAATTACTATATAATATTTTACATAATTACTATAGTATAATATATTAATGTATTAATATTTAATATAGTATGATATATTAATCAATATATTAAAATAGTATGATATAGTAATTGTATAATATAGTAATATAGTATGATATATACTATAGTGTATATTACATACTATATTAATTATATACTATATTATATAGTATATAATAGTATATATAATATACTATATTAATTATTAATATATCATGATATATTAATAAATTTCTAGAAGAAGCTTGATATCCTCACATCTTTTTTGAGGGCTCCATGGTCTCTAAAGTCCTCTTCCACTATATTCATGTAAGTTATTCTTTTTTATGCTGCTTAACAGTATTGATCTCTTTCAGGAAGCCTTTATCTAGAGCCAGCTGCATAATTTATTCTGCATCAGGTATTATGGTTCTTGAGTTGGAAGGTGAATATATTTAAAAATAAAAAAATTATAGAAAAATATGATTTTTATTTATTTCGTACACTTAAATATTCTATTTGCAAGAATACAAACTTTCTTTAATTTTTGGCAAATTAGCATTCCTATGAGATTACTTTGTCTGTGTATAATTGTGATTAAAAATAGCAAATTAAAAAAAAAAAAACAATGGCCAGATACAGTGGCTATGCCTGTAATCTGGCATTTTGGGAGGCTGAAGCAGGAGAATCATTTGAGACCAGGAGTTCAAGAGCAGTATGGGCAACATAGCCCTCATTTCTACAAAAACTTTTGAAAATTAGGTGGGCATGGTTTGTGTGTCTGGAGTCAGGTTCTCAGCAGGCTGAGGCAGAAAGATTGCTTGAGCCGAAGTGTTTGACACTGACCTAGGCAAAATAGTGAGATATTTTCTGTACAGAAAATAATTCGCTAGGCAGGGTGTTGTGCGTTCTTAACTTCAGCTAATCAGGAGGCTGAGGCGAGAGAAGCCTGTGAGGCGAGGAGTTTGAGACAAGCATGGCAACTGAGTAAGACTCAATTTCTACAAAAAATAGAAAATTAGGTGGGTGTGATGGCATGTGGCTGTAGTCCCACCTACTTGTGATGCTGTGGCAAGAGTTTGCTTGAGTTTAGGATACTAATTCTGGCAGTGAGCCATGATTGCATCACTGCATTCCATCCTATGTGACAAGAGCAAGACCCTGTCTCTAAGAAAATAATAAAATAAAAATAACAGGAAGACATCAGCAAAATGGCAGAGTTGGTAGCTCCAAGCATTTGTATCTACACAAAAAGAAGTAGTAGTCTAAATCAACTTTGTAGGAGTTCTGAAAAACAGTCAAAGGTTTGTAGTAACCAAGGAAATGTACAATCAAGAAAGATGGCTGGGCATGATGGCTTATTACCTTTATTCTTTATTCAGTTTCTCAAAAAATTGGCAAATCAGTTTCAGAGTTTAATTTAAATGTTTATTAACAGACACAATTTTTTTAGAGCATAGATTGACAAACATTTTTGGTAGAGGGCCAGAAAGTAAGTATTTTAGGTTTTGCAGGATATACTGTTTCCGCTATTCAGCTCTGCAGAAAAGCAGCTATAGATAACAGGTAAACGAGTAGTTGTGGCTGTATTCCTTTAATAGTTAACTTATAAAACTGGGCCACAGACAAGACACGGTCCCTGGGCCACAGTTGGCTGATCTCTGACCTAGAATGGTAATTTCTGAAGACTTTATAGTTGTATTACTCTTTTTTTTTTTTTTTTTTTTTTTTTGAGACGGAGTCTCGCTCTGTAGCCCAGGCTGGAGTGCAGTGGCCGGATCTCAGCTCACTGCAAGCTCTGCCTCCCGGGTTCACGCCATTCTCCTGCCTCAGCCTCCCGAGTAGCTGGGACTACAGGCGCCCGCCACCTCGCCCGGCTAGTTTTTTGTATTTCTTAGTAGAGACGGGGTTTCACCGTGTTATCCAGGATGGTCTTGATCTCCTGACTTCGTGATCCACCCGTCTCGGCCTCCCAAAGTGCTGGGATTACAGGCTTGAGCCACTGCGCCCGGCCAGTTGTATTACTCTTGACAATATTGTTCTTCTTTTTCTTTTTAAATTTTTTTTTATAGAGATAGGGTCTCACTATGTTGCCCAGGCTGATCTGGAGCTTCTGTGCTGATGCAATCCTCCTGCCTTGGCCACCCAAATTATTGTGATTACAGACATGGGCCACCATGTCTAGCCTGAACAATTTCTTGGTCTTCTAAAAGAATATCAGGAAATGGACCTGAATTAAAATAAATTTTATTTGAGATTTTGGAGAATTTTAAAATGCCCTTTGATAATTTGTGAAGCCTTGAGTTAGTCATAAAATCATATTTGGGAATTACTACTTGAAACAGAATTGTGAATATTTTTAAATGCTTCTCTTGTAATCTTACTAAATGAAACATTATTAATTGGAAAGGCATTGGACTTTTGCATTTACTTAAGCCTTATTAAGTAAAGACAAAATATCAGTGGAATGCAGAAGACAAAAATATCAAAAGAAAGAAAAAGGGGAAAATATTAGAAAAACAGAAATAATTAGCTACTATTTTGGAATTTTAGCAAATATTGCATAGTATAGTTAATAATGACAGTCCATGTTTTAGATTTTCCACAACAGCCTATGTGCACATACATATTTTTGACCACACATATTCTTTGGCTTAAAGGATATGGTCAATCTCTTCATCACACAGAGAAGAATCTGTCACAAAAAAAAAAAGATTTTTTTTTTCCTAATGATTTTGTAGTGAGTATAAGGGACATGGGAGTCATTGAATTTCTTTAGTAATTTATTGCTTTTTATAATAAGATTAGAAATAGAATTTAGATATTCTTAAACCAGTTTTAGAGGCACCAGATCAGTTCTTTAATTACTTAGGTAGAAGGTCCTAAAAATAGCAATTAGGTTGCAGGCAAGTTACACAGTTGTTATCCTTGTTTATGAGACTGGCACTGGGCTGGCTGCTTCCCAGCTATCATCTCACAGATGGAGATATTTTTTATTTATTTATTTTCTTCTGAGAAAAAGTTTTGTTCTTGGGGCCCAGGCTGGAGTGCAATGCCCCAATCTTGGTTCACTGCAACCTCTGCCTCCCATGTTCAAATAATTCTACTGTCTCAGCCTCCTGAGTAGCTGGGATTATAGGCGCTTGCCACTATGCCTGGCTAATTTTTGTATTTTTATTAGAGATGGGGTTTCATCATGTTGGTCAGGCTGGTCTCTAACTCCTGACCTCAGGTGATCCACTTGCGTCAGCCTCCCAAATTGCTGGGATGACAGGCCTGAGCCACAGTGCCCGGTGCCCCAGATGAAAGTATTGTTGCATCCGTGTTTGATGAGGAAACAGATGTTAGTTTACGAAGGTCATGTAACCAGGAGAGGCAGGTATGGGTTTAAATATTTCTGACTTCAGAACCATGTAAAATGTATCAAAATGTGTATCAATAAATATATCAGGTATTCAAATATATTTTTTCAAGTGTTTATTTTTGTTCGTTTCTTCATTTTTCTTTTTTGTTGCACAGAGTGTCTTACTCTGTTGCCCTGGCTGGAGTACAGTGGCACAATCGTGGCTCACTGCAGCCTCAAGCTCCCAGTTCAAGCAATCCTCCTACCCCAACCTCCTAATTATCTGGGTCTACAGGCTTGCACCTCCAGACCTTGCTAATTTTTAAATTTTTTGGTGTTTGCAGGGCCTTCCTATGTTGCCCAGCCTGGTCTTCAAGTCCTGGTTTCAAATAATCTGCCTGCCTCAGTCTCCCAAATTATTGGGATTACAGGTGCGAGCCACTGTGCCTGGACTGTTTTCAAATATGCCTTGATGTGAAGTTATTAGAAATAAAAAGACTTACTGGTTATAACGTGGTCTAGTAAAGTGAGATCTATAGTTGGAGCAGGTTTATTGAAAATGCAGTTGTATGACACTTCCAGAAAGGGAAAGATAGTCAAGTTTAGCTATAGTTACCTTACACATGAATCTTTTTGTTTTCTCTGAAGTTTTATTCAGTTCAGTATAATTGGTAAGAAAAATATTTAAGTACAATTATTGATTGAGTTCATAACACCATATTTTAAATTGTACTACCCTTAAAGTAATATTCCTTTATACCAAGCATTTTTACTACTTTGTTTACCTTTTGTTCTTTTATATGCCATGAGATACTGGAAGGATTCCTTTATTCCATACAACACACGACCTTGTTAAGGTCTTGAACTTCTTACTAAATATCACTAATTTCTATTTACAAAGTGATTTCCTTCTAAGAAAATTTTTTTAGAAACTTCATTTCTTCTCATTGTATAAAATTATAAAACCGATTAGTATACTTTCACTGTTTAAAAAAAAAGTCCAGCAGTTTTGGTAAAGCAAAAAAAAGCCATTCCCAACTCCTGTGGTCAAACATTCCTGCAGAATGCTATTTGCTGGAGCACTTTCTTCAGATTTTTTAACAATTGAAATTGTGGAAAGATTAAAACAATATTATAAATTGTTCCTGAATGTTTAAATGGATTTTCTCTGTTGAGAATATGTTTTCAATGTTATTTCCTTTTCTTTTTTTTCTGCTTCTGAAAGTTTGATTTTCATGGTAAAACAAAGTTGGTACACCAACTTAGACTTAGTTGGCAGTATGAAGAAGCAAGAAAGAGGCAAGAAAGCCCATTTTAAAAATCATTCCTTCTGCTTACCTGCTTTTTCCAATAGAGAGAAATTTAACATAATTTAGTATGCGCCTAACAAAAATTTCATTGGAAAAGTGTGGGATGTAATATAAAATAATGATTCTCATTTATATTCAGTATTGTTTAGATCAGGATTCAGTCTACCTCTCAGCCTCCTCCCTTTCAATAATTGACCATCAGTCTCACACCAGCTTAATTCCACCATCTTTTTAAATGTGTGCTTTTTCTAACTAAATAAGCTAGTGGGAAAAGCCACATTATCTTTGTTTAAAAGACATTTTAAATATTGAGTCAACCCAGAATAGCACCATTCTATTTCATTTTGTTTAGAAAGAATGTAAATGCAGCAATTTATATTGGCCTGTGTTTTAAATAATAATGCCTTTTGAAAATCAAGACTTGCATGTCTACTTAGGAAGTTTTTTCTTTTTTTTTTGAGATGGAGTCTGGCTCTGTCACCCAGGCTGGAGTGCAGTGGCACAATCTCGGCTCACTGCAACCTCTGTCTCCTGGGTTCACGCCATTCTCCTTCCTCAGCCTTCTGAGTAGCTGGGGACTACAGGCGCCCGCCACCATTTTTGGCTAATTTTTTCTGTGTGTTTTTTTTTTTTTGGTAGAAACGCGGTTTCACCATGTTAGCCAGGATGGTCTTGATCTCCTGACTTCGTAACCTGCCTGCCTCAGCCTCTCAAATATTTAGAAATTATTTATTTATTTATCTTGGAAATACTTAAACGTAGGATATGGGCAAAACCGAGAGATGATGTGTCACGTATGTCTTCAAATGCTTATAACATTTTGTTTTTAATATTACCTAACCATCTTAGCTTTTTACCCCTAATTCTACAGATGTTATTTTTGTCTCTGTGTCTTAGGTAAGCATCTTAAAACAAAATTATTGGAAAATATGTCTTTAAGACTATGAATAAGTTTTTAAATGAAATTTTTTGGTCACAAATGAAATATTAACCTTGGGGGAGGATTACATAACAGAATACCAGGTTGGATAAGGAGGGTACTTTTCTGGGAAGCTAAATATTTGGGCCTTATCAGTGTACTGTATTGTTCATGAATGTCTGGAAATCTATCTTTGTTGGCTTGTTAGAAAATGTAAAAATAGCAAGTAAAGCAGTCTACAGGACCCTGCTACAAGGCAAGCTTTAATTGACACAAGCCTTCTGTTTTGTAGATTTCCTATCCAATTCTTCCTTCCTTATTAGGGTATACTAGTGTTGGACTTTAAATTTCACATGAAACGCTGCAAAGTTTATGTAGCTTATACTGACTGTTTACATGATCACGTTCTTTATCATGCATTTCTTCATTTTAGCTTGTTGGTATTTAGCTGCTGTCTATTGTAAATGTTCTGCTGTCCATTTTTGCATACTTTTACTGAAAGTGCTCTTGTGCTGTAGTTTGCTATGTGTTAGTACCATTTCCCAACATAGCAAGTGATTTATTTGTTTCTAGAGATAGTATTGGTACAGAATGAGTAACATTTTAAATGTTATGGTGTGTTTGTGAGAAGGGTAAATATTTAGGAAAATTATTGATGAGCGAATACTGCATTTGCTGTATACTGTTTAAAGTATTACTTTTAAGAGTGAGGTTATGCAGAAAAGCTGAAGTAGGTCAGTTGAATAGGAAGCTCTGTAAAGTTGACCCGTCTACCAAAATAGTAAGTGGAAAAAATGATTCACATCAACCGTTTAAGAACTACGGAATGTCATCAGATGCATGTAACAACCATGTATATGCTTTGTGAAGCAAGAGGCTGTTGGTCTTTGATAAGAGAACACAGTGCATAAACCAATACCATCTCCCATTTTGCACTGCTCTCTTGGCTTTTGAGATAGTGATTTATGTTTCTGGAGTGGTTGGCTGGTGCCAAATTGGGCAGTTGGGACTATATTTTTCAAAAGTGCTATGTTGTATGTTCTAGTCAGTCTGGCTGATTGCTAACAAACCTATGGAGGAGTTTGCCTTGGTTTTGGTTCTTTGGAGGTACATCACATTTTCTTGGTAGCATGTGTTGGAAAATTTTAAGGAACAAAGCATTCTCCATCCATTAGGAAACATACATTTAAGAAAAAACTCTGGCCAGGCATGGTGGCTCATGCCTGTAATCCCAGCACCTTGGGAGGCTGAGGTGGGTGAATCATGAGGTCAGCAGTTTGAGACCAGCCTGACCAACATGGTGAAACCCTGTCTGTACTAAACACACACACACACACACACACACACACACACACAATTAGTCAAGCATGGTGGTGGGCACCTGTAATCCCAGCTACTTGGGAGGCTGAGGCAGGAGAACTGCTTGAAACTGGAAGGCAGAGGTTGCAGTGAGCCGAGATTGCGCCACTGCACTCTAGTCTGGGCAACAAGAGTAAAACTCTGTCTCAAAACAAACAAACAAACAAACAAAAAACAACCAAAACAAACAGACAAAAAACAAAAACCAAAAAAACCTGATAGGTCTTTGGGTGATCAGAGACAGTAAAAGACAAGTCACTGATCACATCAAAGAAATACACATTTTGCAAAAGTTTGGAAAAGTTATAAATGTACAGCAGCATCCATCAGCAATCCCTGAGCAGTAGGGAAATGTGATTTTCAAAGTTACCACATTTTAATTCTTAAAAGTCCAATGCTAAGAAACAAGCACAGATACATAAAAATAAAGCATGAGAAGAAATAAGAAAGTATGTTGATAAGGTTTGTCCCCACCAAATCTCATGTTGAATGTACTCCCCAGTGTTGGGAAAGAGGCCTGATGGCAGGTGACTAAATCATGGGTGTGGATTTTCCCCTTGCTGTTCTCATGATAGTGAGTGACTTCTCATGAGACCTGGTAGTTTGAAAATGTATCACATGTCTTCCTACACTCTCTCTCTCCTGCTGTGGCCATGTGAAGATTGTGCTTGCTTCTCTTTTGCCTTCTGCCATGATTGTAGGTTTCCTGAGGCCTTCCCAGAAGCAGAAGCCTGTGTGGCCTGTAGAACTGTGAACTGATTAAACCTCTTTTCTTTATAAATTACTCAGTCGTAGGTGTGACTTTACCGCAGTATGAGAATGGTGTAATACAATTGTCCATTCCTGGAAGAAAAAGAAGCTGACGGGAACTAACTTGAGAAAGCCTAGACACCGGATTTACTAGTCAAAGATGTTAAAATAACTGTCTTAGATATGCTTGCCTAACAAGGGAACAGTGGACAAAACAAAACAAAACAAAACAAAAACAAAAATGGAAAAGCAAAAACTGAAGAGAATCCAGAAAACAATGCATGATCAAAAGGAAACTATCAGTGAAGAGAAATCATGAAAGAAAATCTCACAATTACTTAGAAGCTGAAATCTTCCATGACTGAAAGTGAACAGTTCAGTGGAAGAATTAAACAAGAATTAAACAAGAGAGTTGAGCAGGAAGAAGGATGTAAACTTTAAGGTGAGCCAATCAAGTTTATCCAGTCGGAGGGGCAGAAAGAAAAAGAAAAGAAGAAAAATGAACAAATCTTGGAGGAACAGTGATGTGACAAAATCATGCGTATCAGAATGTGTGTCATGCATGGTATTCCCAAAGGGAAAAGAGAGAGAGAAATGGCCAGAAAAAATAATTACTGAAAACTTCTCTAGAGTGAAGAAAGTTATGATTATACCCAGGAGGCTTACCAAACTGTTTGCAGGGTAAACACAAAGTTATCCAACCTGAGGTATATAATAGTTAATCAAAATCCAAAGCCAAAGAGTCTTGAAAAAAGCAGGAGAGAAGCTTAAAAACAGAAATCTTCAATAAGATTAAAGGCTGTTTTCTCCTCTGAAAACATGGAGGACAGAAGGGAGAATTATGCCATATTTAAAGTCCCAAGCCAAAAAAGCTGTCACCAGATAATACTTTATCTGGCAAAAACTACCTGCCTAGAATGAAGAGAAAGTAAGACAGTTTGAGATACAAGCTGGGGGAGTTTGCTACTAGTAGATGAGCCCAACAATAAATGCTAAAGGAAATTCTTTATGATGAAATGAAAGGACACTGGACAATAACTTTGAATAAGAAGATATAAAGAATATTGGTAAAGATAATTAGATGACTAAACATAAGAGCCAATATAATTGTACATTGGCTCACTATCTCTTTTTTTGTAAGATTTTTGAAGTAAATACATAAAACAAAAAAAGTATAGAATATATAATTTATATATATTTATTTTTTACATATTTTATGTGTATATATACATACATATATGTTAGTTGGCACACAATGTATAAAGCATAATCTGTGACACAAAAATATATAAAGGAGGGGAATGGGGATATATAGGAGCAGTTTGTGTAGTATTAAAAGTACTATTTGAACTATGCTGTTGCAAATTTAATATGTTAAATGTAATCCCCAAGAAAACCACAAAGAAAAAAACTAGCAAATATACACAAAGTAAAAGAGGGAATCAAAGTGGTACACCACAAAAAGTCAACCAAATTATCTTAAAAGGTGATTATGGAAGGACTGAGGTGCAGAAAACATATTGTATATACAGAAAATTAATAGCTAAGAGGCAGGACAGTTGATCTTTGAACAACATGGATTTGAACTATGTGAATTTATTTGTATGTACATTTTCTCTGCCTCTGTCATCCCTGAGATAGGAAGACTAATCCCTTTTCTTCCTCCTATTTCTCAACCTTTTCAACATGAAGATCCGTATGAAGAATGAAGACCCTTATGATATCCATTCCCACTTAATGGATAGTAAATATATTTCCCCTTCTTTATAACTTTTTAACACTTTGTTTTCTCTAGCTTAATTTCATATAACAATATAGTGTGCAATACATATACTTTACAAAATATGTATTCATCAGTTATTTATGTTGTTAGCAAGGCTTCCAGTCATCAGTAAGCTATTAGTAGTTAAATATATAAGGAATCAAAAGTTATTCATAAATTTTTGTCTGTGCAGGGGTCAACGCCTCCAATCCCAACATTGTTCAAGTGTCAACTGTAATTATTTATTGGTAATTACTTTATTATAAATGGATTAATCTCAAATTATAAAGGAAAGATTGACAAAATGAATAAAAAACTGTCCCATATGCTCAATATGAGAGACTCACTTTACAGAAAGCCATATAACAGTTGGAATTATAAGGAGAAGAAATGATATTCTATGCAGATAGTAACCAAAAGAAAAGTAAATGTATTATTCAGTTGAAATAGACTTTATGTCAGAGAAGAGTTACAAGAAACACAATGATACTTTATTTATAAAAAATTTATTTCAATGTTTTTAAAAGAAAGACATAGACAAATTAAATTTAACATAGTTTATTTGAATAAAGGATTTTTTTTTTCATGAATTAACTAGCACTCACCACCGGGAGAGATTCAGAGAGTTCCACCCAGCAAAGAGGGCAGGCAATATTTATATACAGAAAAGGGGAATGAGATACAAAAACAGCTTGATTGACTACAGCTTACTTTTTTGCCTTATTTGGCAAGATCTGGCATGGTCTGATGAAACATTCCCATGTAGACAAGATCTAAGCAGTTGGCAGGTTGTGATTGGCTGAAGTTTGTCTTCTGTGATTGACTGAAACTCAGCTACCTTTTAAAAGAATATACCACAAAATGGGGTTGCAGTTTCTTTAGGCACTAAATTAGGTTGTAGTTTATTATGTAGGGAATCAAAATACAGAGGTGACTTTATGCCAAATTTAATTTAACACCTATAAGAAGGCATAAATATTAGATGTTTATACAGACCTAACAAAACAGCAGCCCCCAAACATTTGAAGCGTGAATTCACAGATTTGTTTTTATTTTATTTATATGTTTTGAGATGCGGTCTTGCTCTGTCACCTGGGCTGGAATGCAGTGGTACAATCATTGCTCTCTGAAGTCTCAACCTCCTAGCCTCAAGTGATACTCCTACCTCAGTCTCTTGAGGAGCTAGGACTACAGGTGCACACCACCACACTCGGCTATTTTTTTAAAAAATGTTTTGGTTGCAATAAGGTTTCACTATGTTGTCCAGGCTAGTCTCAGTCTCCTGGGCTCAAGGGATCCTCTTATCTTGACCTAATGCAGTGTGATAATAAGCATGAGCCACCTTGCCTGGCCAAAGTGGCAGATTTGAAGAGAAAAATAGAAAGTTCTGCCATAATAGATTCAGACCCCACTTAAGTAATGAA
Source organism: Macaca fascicularis (assembly GCF_037993035.2). Classification (NCBI taxonomy): domain Eukaryota; kingdom Metazoa; phylum Chordata; class Mammalia; order Primates; family Cercopithecidae; genus Macaca; species Macaca fascicularis. Next base: position 2,694,450 of record NC_132903.1, read on the forward strand.
TAGAACAATCAGAGAGAACATCAACATGGAAATAGAGGACTTTACCAAAATTATTTGAACCAATTAGAAGTAACAGACCTATTCAGAACACTCCGCCTAGCAGCAGCATAATATACATTTTTTCAAGTGCACACAGAACATTCTCAGATTATTGCTGCCTCAATATCTTAGGCCACACAATAAGTTCCATAACCTTAAAAATGTGAAAGCAAACAAAGTATCTTTTTAAATCTTAGTGGAATGATGGAATGACTCTAGAAATCAAAACAGAAGAGAAACTGGAAAATTCACAAATATTTGGAAATTAAACAAATCCCTTTAAACAAATAATGAGTTAAAGAAGAAATTACAAGGGAAATTAAAAAAAATTAGGTTAATGAAAACACATACATGATATATGAAAATGTGAGATGCAAAAAAGCAATGCTTTGTGAGAAACTGATAATAGTAAATCCTTATGTTTACGTAAAGATCTCAAATAAATAACCTATTTGTACTTCTGATGACACTACAAAAAAAAAAAAAAGCCAACTCATCCCAAAGCTTGCAGAAGAGAGTTAATAAATATTGCCCTGTAGATAAATGCAATAGCAAATAGAAAAACAATAGAGAATACAAGGAAATTAGAAGTTGCTTCTTGGGAAGATTAACAAAATTGACAAAATTTTAGTGAGATTGACAAAGGAGAAAAGAGTATTCAAATTGTCAAAATCTGACATGTATGTAGAAAAATTACTACCCATTTTGCATAAGTAAAGAGGATTCTAAGAAAATAATGTGAAGAATTGTATGTCAGCAAATCAGGTAGTTCAGATGCAATGGATAAATTTCTAGAAATGCTCAATTTCTGAAGGCTGAATTATGAAGAAATAGAGAATCTGAACAAACATAATTTGCAAAGATATTGAATTAGAAATCAAACATCTAACAACAAAGAAAAGGCAGATAGCTTGTCAATTAAAATATCATGTATTAATGGAAATATTATGGTACTGTAAGGTCAAGAGAGCAGATAATTGCCATTGGAAAGGCAGTTTGTTACTCACAGTTCCAAGAGTCACAGGGTATGCCATGCCACTGGCAGCACATAGGAAAGCACCAGATTGGTCATAAGGCAGAGAGAAGGGATTAATTGGAATAGAGAGGTTTTATTGAGGTTTCTAAGGACAGGAATGATGAAGTAGAATAAGTAGGCATAAAATTGACTAGTTTGAATAATTCTGCTGGGCTCTAATGCAAGAGGGCTGTCTCCAGTTTTCCCTGCCTTGCTGTTGGGCAATTAGGGTAGGTGGATAATGTTTTAACGTGTGACAGTCCAATAATGGAGGTTGTTGGGAGTGTGGACGGTTGACTGTTTTGTTTGTATTTCAAAACCTGTCCCTGTGTGGAGAATTTCTTCTCAGAGTGGAGATGATGAGAAAGCTATGCAACTCAGGCAGTTTCTAAAGTTATCCAGGACAAGCTATACCAATGATATTTATGAAGGGCAGATGTTAAAACATCAAGTTTACAGAAATTAGAAATGTAGTTTTTATAGCTTTCACTGGTGACTTATACCAAACCTTTAAAGGAGAATGAACATCAACACTTCTCAAAGTCTTTGAAAATAATGAAGAAGAAGAAATACTTTCCAAAACCATTATATTGTTGTTGTAGGAATGAAGGAGGACTAGAGAGACCTCGGGGAGAAACAGGAGGATTTTTATCGAGTGCACTCAGATCCAGCAGATTAACATCCAAAAAGTGCGCCCAGAATAAAGACAGCACTTCTACACACTCTTCTAAAAGAGCGTGGGCCCACTTGTAACAAGCTTACAGTGGCACAAAGCATAGTGGCATGAAAGCAAGGATACAGATGCAGAACAAAGCCAGTTAATCAAATAGTAACAGGTTCATAACTCAGAATTACATGTCACTCTTGCTGTGCAGTCCAGATGGCTGTTAACCCAGGCTTACTCTAGTGCCTTGAACAGGCTTATCTCATAACCTTTGCTATGGCGCCTAGATGACGGCAGCCCAGGCCCGCTCAGGCAAGTCTTACAGCCTTCACTGTGCTGCTTAGGTAAAACAGAATACTTGAAGTTACTAGTTACAGAAAACAGGAATCTATAAACTCATAAGTTTACACATATTATAGGGTAAAGGAAAATTTATTTTTCTTATCCTTATGTTGAGTGAGTGCTGGCAGTCTCCAAAGCACATTCCTTTGAGCTCTGGCTCCTTAGATAATGTTATTGAGACTTCATCTGGGTTCAGGCTTTGCCAGTTACTGCCTTTGGGATTAGTCAGCCCAACATAGAAAGCTTTTCTCTTTTTAATATTATTTTTCTTTCTTTAATTTCCTGCCTCAATATGATTACCCTGAAAAGAAAACCATAAAAATACACTGCATGAAAACTACACATCCAGATCTCATTACACACTCAATTCTTTTATGAATATAGATGCAAAAATTCTAAAGAAAATAATAGGAAATAAATTCATAAGCATAGTAATGGGAATTTACCCCATGACCATGTGAGGTTTATTCTAGGGATATAAGGAATGTTCAGCATCTGAAAATCTAATCGCTGTTCTATACTATGTCACTAGAATGAAGGGGAACAAAAGGAAAACATAAGATAATATTAGTGAAGGAAAGGCACTGGCCAAAATTCAATGCCTTTCTATGATGAAAATACACACAAAAAACTATGTATACAAAGAACCATTCCATGATAGATAGAGTTTATATTTGCAAAATAAAAACTAATACTCCTTGAATGATTTCAAGCTTTTTCTCTAAGAGCTGTAACAAGTATTCCAGCCTTCGCAACTTCAATAAGGTTCTGGAAATTCTAGCCAGGCAGTTAGGCAAGAAAAATAAATAAAATTCAACACTGGAAAGAAAGTAAAATAATCTCTGTTGTAGATGGCATAATGTTATGTAGAAAATCTGAAAGACTCCCCTCAAATTAATTTTAGAATGTAAATTAATTCAGCAAAATTGAAAAGACACATGCCTTTGGGTTCCCAAAGCAGGCAATAGGACTACTTTAAATATTTTTAATTTTTAAAAGCCAAGTTAAAGGAGCGAGCCTTCTTGATGAAATACAAATGACTCAGGCAACTTTTGCTTTAATTTTTAAGCTAAGAGCACTCATTCAAGAAATGTGCACAAACTATAGCTGTTTCCATAGAAACTCAGTCTTGATGATGTGAAAAGAAAATATCTTGGGCCCTCAAAATCCCTAAGCCAAAGGGAAAAAGCAGCTAGGCACTGCTTAGGGCCAACCTGCCTCCCATTCTATTCAAAGTCATCCCTCTGGTCGCTGTGATAGATGCATATCTGATTACCTCCTTTGGAAAGGCTCATCAGAAACTCAAAAGAATGCAACCATCTGTCTTTCACCTACCTGTAACCTGGAAACCTTCTCCCTGCTTCCTGGAAACCCCCTCCCTGCTTCAAGTCTTCCTACCTTTGTTTCAAGTTGTCCCACCTTTCCAACTGAATCAATGTTCATCTTACATATATTGATTGATGTCTCATGTCTCCCTAAAATGTATAAAACCAAGCTGTGCCCTGACCACCTTGGGCACATGTTGTCAGGACCTCCTTGTCAGGCCTCTGAGTCAAAGCTCAACTATTGTAACCCCTGTGATGTGCACATACATGTTCAGATGGCCTGCAGGAGCAAAGAAGTCTGGGGCAGCCAAGAAAAGCACAAAAGAAGTAAACACCCAGTTCCTGCCTTAACTGATTAACCAGCATTACAACATTTCACCGTTGTGACTTGTCCCTACCCTACCTTAACTGATCAGTAGACCTTGTGACATTCTTCTTCTGGACAGTAAGTCTTATGATCTCCCCACCATGTACCTTGAACCCCTCCTCTGCTGACAATAGATAACCACCTTTTACTGTAATTTTCCATTACCTACTCAACTCCTATAAGGCAACCCTTTCCCCATCTCCCTTCACTGACTCCTTTTTCGGACTCAGTCCACCTGCACTCCGGTGATTACAAAGCTTTATTGCTCACACAAAACCTGTTTGGTGGTCTCTTCACATGGACATGCTTGACACTCCTGAGGCTGTATCATGGTCATGCACCCTCAACCTTGGCAAAATACACTTTCTAAGTTAACTGAGACCTGTCTCAGATTTCTGGTATTCACACTTCGGTAACCTCAGGGGGATTGTGAGTGGAGATGGCCCTGACTGTTGACAGATCTTCTGTCAGTGTTTGGTACCAGCAAGAGCTAACTTCATGGCTGAAACCAATAGGGAAATTTGCTGAAGTCTGAGAGCACCCTCTTCAGAGAATCCCTGATCTCCCAAAAGTTGGTCAAGATTTAAAGTTTATTTTGCTGTATAATTCCTCTTTTCTTGGAGTTTTACTTGCTTCCAACAGGGAGGGAATTTTCCTGCTTCCATGATGATAAAACAGGTAACTCCTTTATGGAATTTGAGCTCCCTTCCAAGAAAGAAGAAGAGTTGTTTTGTTTTTTTTTTCCTGCTTCTAGGATGGTAGAAAGTACTCTACAGCCTGAGACCCATCGCTATGTAAGAAACTGGTTTGGGTTCTGTCTTGCATATTCTTTTTAAACAGCTAAAGTTAGCATTAACAACCAGCTGGTGTTAATTTCAGCTTACACTTAGAGTGCTCAGAAATCATATAACTCGTATCATCATTGTTAGTTTAGCAGCATTTTGTCCTAACTGAAATATGGTAATGAGATTTTAGAATTTTTTTTTAAAGAGCTTAATGGTTATAAGTCAGCTTAATTAAAAGGGTAACACCCAACATTTGTGTTTGTGTATGTGTACATATGTGCATGTTTGTATTTAAAAGTCCTTCATGTTGTTTCTTTCATTAGGTTTTCACGCTTAAAACCTTGCCTTTTTTAGCAAAAGTTTTTTTCTTCTCAGTTGACTGAGTTCTGCTTTCACCTGATTTTATTTTATTTTTTGATTGAAATACTTATTGCAACACAGGCTACTCGAATTATTTAGGAAGAATGTAGTTTAGACACTCAAAAATGTTTTGGTTAAAAAAAATTTAAGTGTACTGTGAAAGCATCTCCTTCTAGCACCACCAGACTTTTTCTTTCTGTACCTTAAGATTTAAATTTTCTATTTTATTTTCACCTCAGTTTTTTCCTTTAATATGTGAATTTAAGGCTATTTAGTTGACAACTGCCTAATGCTATAAAACAGGTTATCAAGAATCTAAAGTCTAAGATAGAAAAAAAAGGGGTAGAGGGTTTTTATGAACCTATAAAATGTACTTCCATCAACATGCCTGATATATCTATGTATTTGTGTTGTGTACACAGTGTTTTAGTACTAAAAATCTATAAGAAAGCTGTAATTAATTGGCTTAAAGAAAAGTAAAAGCACTTAAGTCCAATACTTTATTAGGAAAAAAAAAAAGACTAACCAAGTGATTTTCCAGGTTTATGTAACTTAACTAAAATCTTAATAAATAAGCTAGTGTGAAAATTATTGGTAATGTTACAAATGTCGTAAGAAATGTCAGCATACTTTTTTTGTTTTGCATTTATTAATCAAGTAATTTCAAACTTAACCTTGCCAAATACTATAAGATGTCAAAATTTGGCATAAAAGTTACAAAACTATAAACCCAACCTAAAATAGAGGTCTTTGCTTGTATTTTTTTTTAAACAAATAACACATTGATATGTGTTTAATGAAAATAGCTACATCTTGAATTTAGTAAGATTGCCGTAACTTCTAATCCTGTGGCTTTAGGTAGTCTAGTCAACAGGCGATAAAGAGGTTTGTTTTGGGAGTAAAGAGGTTTGTTTTGGGAAAGGATTGTTACCATCTTTGTTTCAAAGCTAAACTATAAATGAGTTTCTCCAAATGTTAGTTCAGCCTATGCCCATGAATGAACAAGGACTGTTCAGAGCTTAAGAGCAAGATGGAGTCAATTAAGTCAAATCTTTTTGCACTGTCTCAGTTATAATTTTGCAATGGCAGTTTCATAACTTTCACAGTTTTCATAAATAATCAGGGTAAATAATTAAAATAATTAGGTAAATGTAATAGGATAAATTATTGTAGACAAACTGGTCATAATTTAGAAAATAAAGTTAAATGAAATTAAATAATAGATATTTAACTATTTGGGTATTGTCCAATAAATATATACTGTAAGAAAACATTCTTGCTTAAAAAAACTGCATTTTTAAAAAAAAACTGTGAACAGGTTTTGTCTAATTCAAAGCTTATTTAAAGGTTATATATAAAACAGGGTAAAAGGAACCAGGAAATAAAAACATATGTAAAGAAGGTTATAAAAATAAAGAGGTACTTTTTTGTGGTATGAAAGCTTAAAGAGAAATAATTTTATATGACAAAGAATTTTGTATGGTAAATTTTAGACCTAAAATAAAATGACTCATGAAGAAGAGATGTTTAGCACAAACCAGAAAATACAAACATGTTATGAATGATTGCTGTAACAATAAATAAACAACAACAAAAAACTCCCCAAAACTTTAATATGATGAAGTTATCATATTATTATTAAGTTTTGGTTTGCTTAAGGAAAAAAAAAACTGAGATTAAGGTTATTACATCCATATATCTTCCTGTATGTGCTTTTAAAGTCCTTGTGACATTAAGTTACAGGGCTTTGAACCTGGGTCTAAAAAGATGTCAATCAAAATAAATTTCATTCCTGAGACACAGGGCCAAAAATTAAAGTCATTGAACATTCAACTCCTTAAGGCACAGGGACTGTCTTAGATAAGGTGGGCATGTGAGATTGCAAAGACTGATTTTAAGAGAAAAAATAAGTTCAGTTCCTCTATGAACTAAAATTCATGTCAGAGATAACTGATTTGAGACCAGCGTATTGGCCGCTGTGTAAGATTAATATGGTTTTCTTGAAGCACTAACCAAGTCCTTAATAAAGGTTATAAAAGGCTTATGGAAACTATATTTTATGATCAATTTTATAGATTGTTTAAAAAATTTTGAAAAACAAATTTAATCGGTTTCATGCTGTTTTTATTAGGGCTTCTTGTTTGGCAAATTAAGTCTTCTCTCTCAAAGAGTGAATGTTTTCACTTTTTTGAAATCCTTGTGTTATCACTTTGGTTTAATGAATGCGTTTACAGTGACCTATAATCCTGTTTTGTGATATGAAAGGTTTTAAAGCTTCAATATTTGACAAACTTTCCAAAATCAAGTTATAATTTGTCTTTTTCTGACCTAATTAATCCTTTAAGATATTAGGTACCCAAAGTCCATAATTTGACCTATTTGGTAAAAAAATTATATAGGAAGCATTGTGTAATATGAAATGGTGTTTGGTTTTCTTTGGAATGAATATGTATAAATATGTCATTAGTATGTTATTCCCAAAATTTCAGAAAACTCTTGTAATTCTGATATAACTTAGTGTACATTATCAGTAATAATCATAATTGTTATGTTAAAATTATTGTGTGTCACAAAAGTAACAAATTTCCTTGTTAATTGTTTCTTTGACTATGGCTGCTCTAAAACTTTTTGTCATTCGTGGACAAATGTTGTTTTGTTTTGGTCCTGTTTAGAAGGTGGCTTTATAATCAGCTATAAAACTCTAACAGGTGCTCTTGAATACAGGTTTCTGGTAACTTTGGAGACTGTGACATCAGAACAGAGGAAAACTTTTGAGACTCATGGAGAGCTAAAGTGTTCATGCCTATCAGATAGAACAGGAATTAACTGCATGGACTGAATTAATCTTTCTGACATTTTGCCTAGAATATTTGCTTATTTTCTGTTTTGGTTTTCAGTCTTAAAAGTTTTCTTTTGAACTATTTATTGACAGCTGTTAACAATTTAGTGTACTCCTATAAACAAAATTTAGAGCATATTTGTTTGTTTCTACCTGATTTCTCCAGAATTTGGAAACTATTTGTGAGTATTCTTAACTTATCGCAATACAGTTATTTGCATAAGTGCTGTAAGAATCTGTTTTCATTTTTAACAGGACACAATTGGAGAAACTGGTTGTTTTACCAAGGCTTTGACTGGAATGGTGTGCTTTTCTTTAAGCAATAAAACTTGACCTATAGAGCCAATAAAGCCCTTGGAAAACTGGCCTCATATTCTGTGTACACAGTCCCTGCACAGCTTTTCTTACTGGTGGTAAGTAGAGAATGTCACTTTCTGACAGGCACAGAAGCCCCAAGTTTATCTTGGAACCTCACAAGGAGAGGAAATTTACCCAACTCATAGATATTTGATGGCATAAATCCATGGCTGAGCCTGGCTTTTAAAAAGTCTTATCTGAGATTCCTCCTGTGAAACAAATTCCATCGCAGCCAATTTAAAAGCATATGTAAAAAATTATTCTTGCTGCACTGCATACACATAATTAGGCCAAGTATAGTAAAGCAAAAGCAGTCATATCATAATTTGCCTTTAGCAAAAATGGGAAATTGGAGAGGGAAAAAATCATGTTTCAAAACTATAATACACCTGTTGTTAAATTCTAGTCTTGCCTAATGTTTGTCAATTTTTATTATTTTCTACAGTTTGGACTACATTCTAATTTTTTATTGGCTACAAGTTTTCAGAATAATGTTTTCAATTTTTTCCTTCATTTTTCCTAATTTTGAGTCACTGAAGACTAAGCTATGCTTTTGTAAAGCCCTGTAGACTGCAACTAGACAACTTAAACTTCAGAGGAAAATAACGGTAACCTATTTGTATATATAAGCCACTTTCATACCTGCTTACCAATGCATGGACTTCAGAGTAATGTGTCCTATATTGATTTTCCAGGACAGTTCTTTTTTTGTTGTTGCTTTTTCTCCCTTCCTCACCCTATTTTCTCTTTTAGGACATGCGACTTTAGAACCTGCTAAAAATGAGCTTTCCTAGTAATTCAGGACTTACCTGTACAGGAATAAACCATCTTAGGCATGGGAACTGGTCAGGGCAAATCTGCCTCTCATTCTATTCTAAGTCACCCCTCTGCTCACTGAAATAAATGCATATTTGATTACCTCTTTTGGAAAGGCTCATCAAAAACTCAAAAGAATGCAACCGTTTGTCTCTCACCTATCTGTGACCTGGAATCATTCTTTCTGTTTTCAGTTCTCCAGCTTTTGCTTCGAGGTTTTCCACCTTTCTGTACCAAACCAATGTTCATTTTACACATGTTGATTGATGTCTCATCTTTCTCTGAAATGTATAAAATGAAGCTGTGCCCCAACCACCCTGGGCACATGTTGTCAGGACTTCCTGAGACTGTGTCACAGGTGCATCCTCAACCTTGACAAAATAAACTTTCTAAATTAACTCAGACCTCTCAGATTTTCAGGATTCACAGTAGAAACAAAACATTCTGGTTGGGTGTGGTGGCTCATGCCTGTAATCCCAGCACTTTCGGAGGCCAAGGTGGGTGGATCACAGGGTCAGGAGTTTGAGACCAGCCCAACCAACATAGTGAAACCCTGTCTTCACTAAAAGTTAGCTGGGCATGGTGTCATGTGCCTGTAATTCTAGCTACTCAGGAGGCTGAGACAGGAGAATTGCTTGAACCCGGGAGGCGAAGGTTGCAGTGAGCCTAGGTTATGCCACTGTACTCCAGCCTGGGCGACAGAGTGAAAGTCCATCTCAAACAAAACAAAACAAAACTCTGTCCATCCAGTTTCTCTGTGTCTTAGTTTTTGTTGCTAGGATCAGTACTACTGATCATCAGTTGTCAGGAACCAGTGCAGTGTTATAATTGTAGTTGAATTTGATCAGCCATATGCATTTTTCATATTTCTCAGGTGATGTGCTATGTGGGTTTCAGGTTGTGGGATGAAGCTGTGACAAGGAAGGAAAAGCATCTGAGCCTTTGCAGCCCTGTCTTCCCTATGAGGGTCAATATGAAGAAGTAGTATGCAGTATGCATATGACAAGATTTGTAGACTGTATCTCCTTATATACAACAAAAAGACTGCATGCTGCTTTTTATTTGATGTAGTTGCTCTCTGAAGATCTTTCTGTATCAAGAGGAGAAGGTGTTGGGTCAGGGAAGCTGAGGACAGAGTAGAATGTTGTTATATTAGTAGACCATCTCACACCACATATTCTAGATTCAGACTTCTCGAAGTTCCAACGTAAGTTTAGCAGAATAGATGCCGATTTGTGAAGATTTATTTCTATTGGCTGAAGTGGCTTCATTATCCATGTGACTTAGATATCAGCTGATATTTTATTTAATTTTGCTTTTTTTTTTTTTTTTCAAGACAGAGTCTCACTCTGTTGCCCAGGCTGGAGGGCAGCGGTGCGATCTCAGCTCACAGCAACCTCCACCTCCAGGTTCAAGTGATTCTCCTGCCTCAGTCTCTCAAGTAGCTGGAATTACAGGTGCCTGCCACTACGCCCAGCTAATTTTTGCTATTTTTAGTAGAGATGGAGTTTCCCTATTTTGGCCAGGCTTGTCTTTAACTGCTGACCTTGTGAGTCACCCATCTCAGCCTCCCAAAGTGCTGGACCCTTTGCTTTTAAATAGATACTTACTAAAAGGAAACTAAGAGAAAATATAACATATAGCAAACCTGTAGCCATAATTGAAATCTGAATCACAAGGTTCCAGCCTACATCTCATCCTGGAATGTGGCATTGGGGTTTCTCAACACTCATTACCATTGGATGAGATTGTGGGCTGCCTAGAATTCTATTTACTATTCTAGGAAGCAGCAGGATTTTAGGAACATGAGAAATTACATAGTTGACTTCGTATTTTAGGTACAAATTCAAATAATTTGGGATTACACTTGATGTGGCAAATTTGCCTCAACTCCTTGTAATTATTTTCTTTTAACATGTATTATTTTCTTAAAGTGCACATCATACTTAAGATTTCCATGTGAATTGTGAAGGATGCACTTTGTATTTGTGCAGCATATACAGGTTGTTTTTCATGGCTTAATGATGCCTGGCATGTAACAGCAAAGGTATGCAGGAAAAAATAGTAAGAGAAAGATGATTTGTACTTTCATTCTGTCAGCATTAGGCCTGCTTTGAAAATATAATTTGGAAATGGGAGGATAAATATAAAACTTTCATGATTGATGGACAATTTGGTTTTATTTCTTTACTATCCAAGGCATGAGGCCATGTATTTTAAAATTTCAAATGATAGTTGTGAGAACTTTCAAAATGTAGTTGTGAGAATTATGTACAGGCCATAATGCATATCAGAAATAAGAATCAATTAAAAATGTAGTGTACTTGTAGGAAAAGAAAAGTTGACAATTTTAAGTTCCTCTTCGTTTTCTTCAATAATAGACAATACTTTTTGTAAATTTTAATGATGACCTTGTTTTGCCTCTTTGTGTTCAATTTTATTAAAAGTGAATTTCAAAGAATAGACATTCTGCAAATTGCTTTTCCTTTAATACCCAGAATTGGCTTGAAAGCACTGGCAGGTGTCAATTTTCCAACCTGCAAATGAGCTATTTGGAATGGATGTAAAAGAGGGTGCATTATAACTTAGTACATTTTCCAACACATTTTCAGAAAATTTGTTTTTAGAAAACAACTTGTCTAATAAAACTACTGTTGTGAAACCAACTTCTTTACTACTAGGGAACTGAACAAGAGCAAAATGTGTACATTGAGCCATAATGTATATAACCACATTTCATTTTATTGTGCTCTGCTGTATGAGCACTTTGCAGATAATTTGTTTTTTACAAGTGGAAGGTTTGTGGTATCCCTGCAACCAACAAGTTTATTGTTGATATTTTTCCAATAGCTTGTGTTTGCTGTATGTCTCTGTGTCCTATTTTTGTAATTTTTGCAATATTTCAAACTTTTCTGTTTTATTATATTTGTTACGGTGACCATAAATCAGTGATCTTTCATGTGATTATTATAATTGCTTGGAGGCAGCATGAACCGCAATTTTTTAGGATAGTAAATTTAATTGATGAATATTGTGTGTTCTGACTGCTTCTCTGACCAGCTGTTCCCACATCTTTCTCTCCATCTCCTCAGGGCTCCCTATTTATTGAGACCCAACAGTATTTAAAGTAGACCAATTAGTAACTGTACACTGGACTGTAAATGTTCAAGTGAAAGAAAGAGTCTCATTTCCCTCACTTTAAATCAAAAGCTAGAAATGGTTAAGTTTAATGAGGAAGTCATGTTGAAAAGCCAAGACAGGCTGAAAGATAGACCTCTTGTGCAAAACAGTGAACCAAGTTGTGAATGCAAAGGAAATGTTCTTGAAGGAATTAAAAGAGCTACTCCAATAAATACAAATTGATAAGAAAGCAAAACATGCTTGAGTAGAGCACAGCATCATGGCAAACTGAGACAGGAGTAGTGAGCAGAGTGGTGGCAGACAGCATCCCGATGGCAGCAGGGAAAATAATTCCCTACAAGGGATGGGGAGCAACACGAGATGCAGTCACTGGCCTCCAAATGGGTGCACATTCAAAATAATTGCTTCTACCTGGATGTGAAGCAGACATGCTGGGGGTCAGTTCCTGAAGATCACTGAAGTGGGCATGTGAGGCAATAGGGGCCACTTCACTGTGTCAGTGGCCGTGGAGTTCCACAACTACCTGGATGGTTCATTGAGCACTATGTGCAGCTGGGTCCCAGCCAACTGCCTGAGCTGGCCCTGGTACGGGACAAGCAGTGGGCACTCAATAGTGACTGCTAGGTGCACAAGAATGACATGTACTACATGGATCTCAAGGAGAATGAGGCAGCTGGCTATCTGTGCAACTGCAGATATTCAAACCTGGGGCCTTTTGTTTCCTGTGCAAGGGCTCATGGGATTCCTTGAACATCTGGCCAAGCTCTGGCACCTCTCTGACTATGCAAAACAAGTGCTTTTCCTTGTGCCCTCCAATAAGTGTGGCATGTTTATGTGCATGGGTGAGAGAAAGCCCACTCACTTATCACAACTCCATTACTATTCCCTAGAAGGTGGAGGCCAAGTTCTGACACAGTTTGTGCAAGTACTCAGAGCAAATGAAGATTCAAGAGAAGCAGGGAGAGAAGGAGGCTGCCCGTGAGCAACTCCACCAGCACCACCACAAATAGCAAGAGACTATTCCTGCCACCCTGCTACTGCAGACGGGGGAAGAAGGGGAATTTCATTGAACTAAATGGAATGCCTTTACACAAACACTTGCACACATACACACACAGCCATACCCAGAGAGAATATATGTAAAGAAAGAGAGAAAATAGTTAAAAAAAATTTTTTAAGTAACTATTAACTCCAAGGCAGCACCACACACAGAACCTCCAACAACTGACAGTTTCTCTTCCTGAGTTGCCACCCATCGCTGGATTTTGTTCACATTATCCACTGTATAAAATAGAAAGCAGCTGCTAAAAACAAACAGAAAAACAAAATATAAAAGATAATTTTATATCTAAGTTTCCCACTTGATTTAAAAATATAAAGAATTTATTTCCCTAATTATCCAAGAAATACACATTTAAACTATTATTCTTAAAAGGATTTGCCAAATGGTCAAGATTATACTATTGACAGATTATATAAAATTTCTTTTTTCATTTTGAGCTTACATTTGACTTTATCACAAAAACAAGATATTTTAGAACATGCAAAATAATATTTTTAGTTTTATTAATAATTTTCAAGCCTTATGTGAATGTTATGATAATATGTTGACACCCTCTTTACCTGTTGTTAGAAATGTATGTATATATATACATGAGGGTTAGATATGCTGTGTGTCTGACCTTTGTCTAAATGTCATGCAGAAGTTTGTAGAGAGTAAGATGTAGGTTTAACTCATGCATGGTAAACAGTAAGTGCTCTTTTTTATATACTATGCATTACATGTGAACCTTAAACATATATCAGTAGTCAAGGAAACTTCTGTGAACATAAATAAATTATTTTCAAGGGCGTTTACTGATTGTGGTAGGAGAAAAAGCTAAAACGTCCTTACTGCAGGTATGGAGAAAGTTTAAGTTATCTGGATAGAAGTTCAAACTAGCCACAGCATTTTATTAAGCCAAAGCCTAATTTTGACCAAGGTCCTAACTGTCTTCAATTCAGTGAAGCCTCAGATCAGTGAAGAAGCTATAGAAGAAAAGTTTGAAGCCAGCTGTGAGATTGGTTCATGAGGTTTAGAAATAAAAGCTTTCTCCAAAACATAAAAGTACAGGATGAAACAGCAAATGCTGATGCAAAAGCTGCAGCAAGTCCTCTGGATCTATTCTATCCTAGATAGCTGATGAAGGTAGTTACAGTAAACAATAGATTTTCATTGTAGGCAAAAAAGCCCCATTAGAGTCATGATGCCATCTAAAGCTTTTATACCTACAGAGGAGAAGGCAGGGCCTGGCTGCAGTGTTTCAAGGGACAGACTGACTCTTGTTAGGGACTAATGCAGCTGGTGACTTTTAGGTTGAAACAAACCCTCATTTACCATTTTAGAATTATTGAGTCAGTCCTTTGGAGTTATGCTAAATCTACTCTGTCTGTGCTTTGTAAGTGGAAAAACAAGGCCTGGAGTACAGCATATCTGTTTACAGCATGATTTATGGAATATTTTAAGCCCACTATTGAGACCTACCACTCAGAAAAAAAAAGATTTATTTCAAAATATTACTGTTTACTGACAATGCACCTGTTCCTCAAGGGCTTTGATGAAGATATTCTAAAAGATGAATGTTGCTTTGAGGCCGCTAATGTAACATGCGTTCTGCAGACCATGGATAAAGGAGTAATTTCAACTTTCAAGTCTTATTGTTTAAGAAATACATTTCATAGTCTGTAGCTACAATAGACAGTGATTCCTGTTATGGGTCTGGGCAAAGTAATTTGAAAACCTTGTAGAAAGAATTCACTATTGTAGATGCCAAAAAGGAAATTTGTGACTCATGGAAAGATTTCCATGAAAAGATGACTAATTGATGTGGCAAACTTCATTGTTACTTTATTTTAAGAAATGGCCACAGCCACCCCAACCATCAGTAACTGCCACTCTGGTCTGTTGGCCATGGTCAACATTGAGGCAAGACCTACCCCAGCAGAAAGAGTGCAGCTTACTAAAGGTACAGATGATTGTTAGCATTTTTTAGCAATAAAGTATTTTTAATTAGTTGCTTACATCTTTTTTTAAGATATAATCCTATTGTACACTTAACAGACTGTAGCATGAACACAACTTTTATATGCACTGGGAAACAAAAAAATTCATGTGTCTTGTTTTATTGAACTATTTGCTGTATTACGGTCACCTGGAACTGAAACCCTAGTATGTCCAAGTTATATCTATATACCCTTTTCTTTTATGACTTTGTGTTTTCTGACTGGAGTAGTATCTGGAGGAAGACTGTTATCTAATCATGAGATCAGGCTGAGTCCTTGTGCTCCTGTCTAGTTAAGATGGATGGAACGTCGTTTGGCAAAAAGCTGGGCAGCAAGTTTTAATATATGTGCCAAGTGCAGATTATTCACAGTATTTGCATGGACTACAGCGTTGGGAAAGATTCTGAAGTTTGGACTCAGCAGGCAGGAAGTCAGCATTGATTACTGACATGTGCCTTGGGGACCAGAAGACCTGTCTTGCACTTGCCATTCCTGTGTGAGGAGCATCATCTTGGAGGCTAATACAAATCTTTAAAGACACTGGTCAATTAGAAATCTCCAGATCAGGTTGGACCTTAATTTATCCTGAAACTTTTGGGCACCATTATTTCCATTAGCATGGAGGAAGCTTCAGTTAACATCCCATAGCAAGGCAGTAAATTCCGCTCAAGTGGACGTGTTCTAGTTCAGTCATTGTCATTGGGATGTGCTCACAGGCTTATGGTAGAAGCCCCAGGAAGCTCTCCACAAAGCCTGTGAAGTGGAGGATTTGTTCTATCACTGCAGCTTCTACCTTACATTCTGTGGGCTCAGGCAGTCTTACTAGTTCCTATTTAGCATGTCCAATTTAATTAACATTTCTCAAAGGGCAGATTTACGTGCCTTCAGTTGTTGTTGTTCTTCCTTTAGGTTCCTCAGGTTGAATACATGCCCTCCCTCAGTTTTACAGTACTAGTGAGGGGAAACATCTCTAAGTCAGAAAGTTGTACCCACTTTCATAACACATTTAGGTAAAGGAGTCACAATTACCTAACAGAAAGCCTGTTTAAACACTCAAATTTCATAATCTCACCAATCTTTACATTTTTAATGTCCTGGTCCCAGGTACTTTCCTTCTCTACCCCTGGACTAGTGAAAAAGGATTTTACCCTTTCTGGTGAAAAAGGATTTGGGTTCATAGCAGGGAGTTGAGCCAAGGGACTCAGGCCTTTTTGGTCAATCTTTTTCTCTACTTGGCTCAACACTGACACGTACGCAATGTCAGTTTTCTTATTGTAACATTTGACTCTTGATTTTTCCTAAATTTCTGCAGTCAGGGCAAATGTAGAAAACTGATGTGGTTCCCTTTAATGCTGGGGGACCAGCAGGAGTTCTATTTAGTCCAACTAACCTTTGATAGTGTTGCAGAAACATTTGTTTTAATCTAATTATTTTTAATTTTATTTATTCATCTGTTAACTCTTTTTCTGTTTAGGGAAAAAAGTGCAGCTCACTGCCAGCACTAATTTAATTTTACAAAAACGTGCTCTTTGAGGCTGAAGCAAACCTGACTGAATTTCTCTGTGAAAGTAAAATATAAAAACTGTTCTTGGAGTTATTTCTAAACATAACTTGTCTCTAATCCTAATGTAACAGAAATGGGTAAAATGGTCATTATTTAATAATTTTTTTCATGTGGTAATTTCAAAGCATAGAGCAACACAAGGAAACATTACATTAATAAATAATAGAATACAATAATAATAAAAGACAACATATTTTCAGTTTTATAGTACTGAAAAACAGTATTGATTTTGGAAAGCTTGTCAGATATCAAAGTTTAAAAAAAAATTAAGCAATAAAATCCCAGTTCACTATAAATCATTTAGCCAAAATGAAACTCAGAGATTTCAAAAAGGCAATAAACATTTATTAATTGACAGAAGGAAGACTTGGTGTTCCAAACAGCAAGATCAATAAAGACATCATGAGGCCAAATAAATCTGTCTCCACTTTCTCCTTTTTTCCTGTAGTATATTTAAATGGCATGCAAACATCTTTTATTGTTTCTCGGTATTATATAAAAGTTTTTCTCAAAAGGGAAAACCAAACTCCACTTTAGAATCAGTGCATTATTAATACTAAAGCTAATTTTTAATGCACACTTTTAGTTAATTTGCCCATAAGGTAAAATTTCTGTACACCCTTTATTACCCTATGAAGGAGCAGGTCAGTGTTCTAAAACACCCTGTTATTCAGACACACATGCCCAGATTCTGATTTGCATCAATTTTTGGAAAAACTAAATAATAGTGCTGCAGGATTCTTCTTATTGAGAAGTTTGCAAGCCAGGGACCCACAAACAGTGATGCCTCACCAAGGCCTTGCTTGGCCATGCTGGTGTGCCCTGGCTTGCTTATATTATAGCTCATACCTGAGTTCAGTGGTTCCCAAGTTGTTCTATATCACCTAAGAAGAACGACA
The DNA here is from genome assembly GCF_037993035.2 of Macaca fascicularis. NCBI lineage: Eukaryota > Metazoa > Chordata > Mammalia > Primates > Cercopithecidae > Macaca > Macaca fascicularis. The sequence continues at coordinate 2,712,005 of NC_132903.1, forward strand.
GTAGGGAGAACCTTGGAGGGTGAGGAGGGCAGAGAAAACTTTTACTGAGTGATGAAAACAGATTTCAGAAGAGAGGGGACATGGGGGTTGTGATGGTTCCCCTGTGTGGCTGGGTCTGGGGACCTTTATGGACTCAGAATGGCAAGTGCAGTCTTAATTGGTTTATGAGTATGCAAAAGAGTTTAAATCGAAGACACCATTCAAAGATGGGCCTGACAGTCTTGCCCATCTAATCTTTTTGGCATACTCATAAACCAATTTGGAAAGGGTAGGTATTTGTAAAATAGGTGAAGAGTGGGGAGAAATCAGAGGAAAGCATGCCAGATAGGAAGACAAATTCTTAATCCAGTCTGAGGATTTAACTTGCAGTTTGCCTTTCAGGCTTTAAACTGTCTTTGGCTTGGAGGTAGGGTTTTGCTGGGGACTTGCTTCTATCAGTCTAGGCATTTTTCTGATTTAGGTTCAAGTGAATGCCATTATGGGCACAAAGCCCAATCTTAGCTGCTTCCTGCTGACAGGGGGCACTGTTTTGGGAAAATGGTGCCCTCAGAGGCATATCTCATCATCCTCACCAAAAGGGACATTGTCCGAGGCTCCAGTTGTATGTCCGAGGCTCCAGTTCTAATAACCTCAAGATAGATTATTAGAAGTCACATATGAAAACAGGACAAAATTGGCTAAAGATATCTTGGAAATCTGGAGGCTACCAACATGCCAAGATAATTGGCGTCTACAGGTATGCCTGTTAAGATTTGGGTGCATGGGGATTGGCTTTGGTTAGCTCTCTTAGTCCTACTTTCCCAAACACAGAAACCTCTGGGTTATGGGTGCCCTATTTACTCATATCACATGGCAGGATTTGTAGGATAATTGCTCAAAATTAGAATACTAATTCAGACGTTTATATTACCTATCTGTTTTGTTTCTTCTGAGCTGCAACTGCACATCATGGGAATGTTCATAGGAATAAGCAGGGTTAGTCTAAATGTAGGCAAAAGGGGGTCACTTCCAAGATGGCTGAACAGGAACAGCTCTGGTCTGCAACTCCCAGTAAGATTGACACAGAAGACAGATGACTTCTGCATTTCCAACTCATGTACCTTGTTCATCTCATTGGGACTGGATGGACAATGGGTATACCCCATGGAGGGTGAGCCAAAGCAGGACAGGGTGTTACCTCACCAGGGAATTGCAAAGGGTCAGATGATTTCCCTTTTCTAGCCAAAGGAAGCCATGAGTGACTATACCTGGAGGAACAGTTCACTCCTGCCACTTTTCCCATGGTCTTCACAACCAGCAGACCAGGAGATTCCCTCCTGTGCCTGGCTCAGTGCCTCCCATGCCCATGGAGTTTGCTGCTGCTAGCGCAGCAGTCTGAGATTCACCTGGGATATTGGAACTTGGTGGGGGGTGGTGGAGATGTCTGCCATTGCTGAGGCTTAAGTACGTGGTTCTGTGCTCACAGTGTAAACAAAGCAGCAGGGAAGCTCAAACTGGGCAGACCTAAAATCATAAAAACCCTGCAAGAAAACCTGGACCATTCAGGACAGAGGCATGGGCAAAGGCTTCATGACTAAAACACCAAAAGCAATGGCAACAACCAAAATAGACAAATGGTATCTAATTAAAGAGCTTCTGCACAGAATAAGAAGCTATCATTAGAGTGAACAGGAAACCTACAGTATGGGAGAAAAGTTTTGCAATCTATCCATCTGACAAAGGGCTAATATCCAAAATCTACAAATAACTTAAACAAATTTATGAGAAACAACAAACAACTCCATCTAAAAGTGGGCAAAGATGTAAACAGACACTTCTCAAAAGAAGACATTTATGCAGCCAACAAACATGAAAAAATGCTCATCATCACTGGTCATCAGAGAAATGCAAATCAAAACAACGAGACACCATCTCATGCCGGTTACAATGGCAATCATTAAAAAGTCAGGAAACAACAGATGTTGGAGAGGATGTGGAGAAATAGGAACACTTTTACACTGTTGGTGGAAGTGTAAATTAGTTCAACCATTGTGGAAGACAGTGTGGTGATTCCTCAAATATCTAGAACTAGAAATATCATTTGACCCAGCAAATCCATTACTGGGTATATACACAAAGGATTATAAATCATGATAGTATAAAGACACATGCACATATGTGTTTACTGCAGCACTATTTACAATAGCAAAGACTTGGAACCAACCAAAATATCCATCAATAATAGACTGTATAAAGAAAGTGTGGCACATATACACCATGGAATACTATGCAGCCATAAAAAAGGATGAGTTCACATCCTTTGTAGGAACATGGATGAAGCTGGAAATTGTCATTCTCAGCAAAATATCACAAGGGCAGAAAACCAAACACCACATGTGCTCACTCATAGGTGGGAATTGAACAATGAGAACACATGGACACAGGGAGGGAAATATTGTACACTGGGGCCTGTTGGGGGGTGGAGGTCTGGAGAAGGGATAGCATAAAGAGATATACCTAATGTAAATGACGAGTCGATGGGTGCAGCAAACCAACATGGCACATGTATACCTGTGTAACAAACCTGCACAACATGTACCTGACAACTTAAACCATAATAATAACAATCAATTTTTTTTTAGTTTTTATCTGACTAAATTAATTCAAAACAACTTTCTTCTAGTCCTGAGATTGTTTCTTCTGCTTGGTGTAGTCTGCTGTTGAAACTTGGAAATGTATCTTATAATTCCTTCTCTGAATTTTTTATTTTCTAAAGTTCTCTCTGTTTTATTTGTTTTGTTTCATTTTGGTTTTTAAGAACCAATATCCTTGGTAATTTCTTGTTTATATCCTGAATTGGTTTTTGATTTACTTGCTTTTATTTTCAGATTTTGTTTATCTCATTGATCTTCTTTAAAATCAGTATTTTGAAACTGTCATCTGTAATTTTGAGGGTTTCCTTTTGACTAAGATCCACTGTTGAAGAATTGCTGCCTGGGTGAAAGCCATGCCTCTCAGACTGTAGTTCCAGTCCTGTGAAGACTGGAAAGCCAAATTCCTGTGCCCCCAGCTGGATTCCACGTGAACTTCTGACTGTGGGTGACTTCCCCTTCTAAAGATGCAGTACTCCAATGCTCCATGGAGATTTTCCAAAGCCAGAGGTTGCAACTGCCACTAGATTTCAGCAGTATGTGCTAGGATCAAGATTGATGCCCTCCTGGCTACTGGTTGTGAAATAAATAACTATGAAAAAAAAAAGAGAGAAAAAGAGTCAGCCCCCATGTCTGGAAAAATGCCTGGGCACTTTTGAGTGCTGTTTCTTCTCACAGCCTCCTGGCCACTTCCCCAGTTAAATTCTGGGAGTTGGGTGCATCAAGATGCATTCTTGTGCCCTGGATGGCCACAAGAACCTTGCTTTAAGGTTCCTTAGTGAATGTGGATTGTAGAGAGACCCTCAGTCTTGCACTGTGTGTTGGGGATTCACTCTCAGGTTTCAGCGAGATATGCCAACACAATGCCTGCCCACCTTCTCTTCCCCAGTATCTGAAATTTTCTTTTCTGTTGAACTTCTGTGTTCCTACTAGGATAAAAGTTCATAGTGTGAATCTCTACACAAAATCTTGCTTCTTCCATTTGGGTAGGCATACTGGAAAAGCCTCTAGCCTGCCACCTTGGACGAAAGGAAAAATAATGAAAGAAACTAGTCATGAAGCACTAAATCAAGATATGCTGTGAATTTGGGTCGCTAGTTTATTTACAGTTCTTGTGTTGCTGATTTGTGTTTTTTTCTTTCTCCCTCTCTTTTTAAAAATGCAGTCTTTGTCAGGATGCAAATCTATACGTATACCATAAACAACTTTTGAATCTCTTTTCATTTTTCTTGGTTTTGGGGAATATATTTAGAGAATTGCTTTGTAAAATGATCTGTGCCATGAGTAAGCTCTTTAGTCCTCTTTCTGTATTTCTTTCTATGGAAGCTGATCTTTTCAGACTTGTTTCTTAAAGTTTCCTGTGGTAAGATTAAAACACTTATTCATTTCAACTATGTTTTAAAATTTACTTGGATAGAATATTGCAGATTAATGTTTTGTAATTTTCTTTATTATTTTGATATTTGTTTTTCCTGTTTCATTTGAACTTAGTATCTTAGTGTTTTCTTTCTCTTTCTGTTGATTAGTCTAACTTTGTTCTTTTGGCTTAGGATTGTCTTGGCAAAGTAGGCTCTTTTTTGGTTCCATATGAACTTTAAAGTAGTTTTTTCCAATTCTATGAAGGAAGTCATTGGTAACTTGATGGGGATGGCATTGAATCTGTAAATTACCTTGGGCAGTAAGGCCATTTTCACGGTATTGATTCTTCCTATCAATGAGTGTGGAATATTCTTCCATTTGTTTGTGTCCTCTTTTATTTCACTGAGCAGTGGTTTGTGGTTCTCTGTGAAGAGGTTCTTCACATCCCTTGTAAATTGGATTCCTAGGTAGTTTATTATCTATGTAGTAATTGTGAATGGGAGTTCACTCATGATTTGGCTGTTTGTCTGTTATTGGTGTATAGGAATGCTTGTGATTTTTGCACATTGATTTTGTATCCTGAGACTTTGCTGAAGTTGCTTATCAGTTTAAGGAGATTTTGGGCTCAGACGATATACAGTCATGTCATCTGCAAAGAGGGACAATTTGATTTCCTCATTTCCTAATTGAATACCCTTTATTTCTTTCTCCTGCCTGATTTCCCTGGCCAGAACTTCCAAAACTAGGTTGAATAGGAGTGGTTAGAGAGGGCATCCCTGTTTTGTGCCAGTTTTCAAAGGGAATGCTTCCAGTTTTTGCCCATTCAGTATGATATTAGCTGTGGATTTGTCATAAATAGCTCTTATTATTTTGAGATACGTCCCATCAATATGTAGTTTACTGAGAGTTTTTAGCATGTAGGGCTATTGAATTTTGTCGAAGGCCTTTTCTGCATCTATTCTGAGATAATCATCTGGTTTTTGTCTTTGGTTCTGTTTATATGATGGATTACGTTTATTGATTTGTGTATGTTGAACCAGCCTTGCATCCCAGGGGTGAAGCCAAATTGATCATAGTGGATAAGCTTTTTGATGTGCTGCTGGATTTGGTTTGCTGGTATTTCACTGAAGATTTTTGCAACGATGTTCATCAGGGATATTGGTCTAAATTTCTCTTTTTTTGTTGTGTCTCTGCCAGGCTTTGGTATCAGGATGATGTTGGCCTCATAAAATGAGTTAGGGAGGATTCCCTCTTTTTCTATTGATTGGAATAGTTTCAGAAGCAATGTTACCAGCTCCTCCTTGTGCCTCTGGTAAAATTCGGCTGTGAATCCGTCTGGTCCTGGACTTTTTTTGGTTGGTAGGCTATTAATTATGGCCTCAATTGCAGAGCCTATTACTGGTCTATTCAGGGATTCAACTTCTTCCTAGTTTAGTCTTGGGAGGGTGTATGTGTCCAGGAATTTATCCGTTTCTTCTAGATTTTCTAGTTTATTTGTGTAGAAGTGTTTATAGTATTCTCTGATGGTAGTTTGTGTATTTGTGGAATCGATGGTGATATTCCCTTTGTGATTTTTTATTGTGTCTGTTTGATTCTTCTCTCTTTTCTTCTTTGTTAGTCTTGCTAGTGGTCCATCAATTTTGTTGATCTTTTCAAAAAACCAGCTTCTGGATTCATTGATTCTTTGAAGGATTTTTTTGTGTCTCTATCTCCTTCAGTTCTGCTCTAATCTTAGTTATTTCTTGCCTTCTTCTAGTTTTTGAATGTGTTTGCTCTTGCTTCTCTAGTTTTTCTTAAAGCCACATTTAATTGTGATGTTAGGGTGTCAATTTTAGATCTTTCCTGCTTTCTCTTATGGGCATTTAGTGCTATAAATTTCCCTCTACACACTGCTTTAAATGTGTCCCAGAGATTCTGGGATGTTGTGTCTTTGTTCTCATTGGTTTCAAAGAACATCTTTATTTCTGCCTTCATTTAGTATTTACCCAGTAGTCATTCAGGAGCAGGTTGTTCAGTTTCCATGTAGTTGAGTGGTTTTGAGTGAGTTTCTTAATCCTGAGTTCTAGTTTGATTGCACTGTGGTCTGAGAGACAGTTTATTATAATTTCTGTTCTTTCACATTTGCTGAGGAGTGCTTTACTTCCAACTATGTGGTCAATTTTGGAATAAGTGCAATGTGGTGCTGAGAAAAATATACATTCTGTTGATTTGGGGTGGAGAGTTCTGTAGATATCTATTAGGTCCTCTTGGTGCAGAGCTGAGTTCAATTCCTGGGTATCCTTGTTAACTTTCTGTCTTATTGATCTGTCTAATGTTGACAGTGGGGTGTTAATGTCCCATTATTATTGTGTGGGAGTCTAAGTCTCTTTGTAAGTCTCTAAGGACTTGCTTTATGAATCTGGGTGCTCCTGTAATGGGAGCATATATATTTAGGGTAGTTAGCTCTTCTTGTTGAATTGATCCTTTTCCCATTATGTCAGGGGCTTCTTTGTCTCTTTTGATCTTTATTGGTTTAAATTCTGTTTTATCAGAGATGAGGATTGCAATCCCTGCTTTTTTTTTTTTTTTTTTTTTTTGGTTTCCATTTGCTTGGTAGGTCTTCCTCCATCCCTTTATTTTAGCCTATGTGTGTCTCCGCAAGTGAGATGGGTCTCCTGAATACAGCACACTGGTGGATCTTGACTCTTTATCCAATTTGTCAGTCTGTGTCTTTTAATTGGAGCATTTAACCCATTTACATTTAAGGTTAATATTGTTATGTGTGAATTTTATCCTGTTATTATGATGTTAGCTGGTTAGTTTGCTCGTTAGTTGACACAGTTTCTTCCTAGCATTGATGGTCTTTGCAATTCAGCATGTTTTCGCAGTGGCTGGTACCAGTTGTTCCTTTCTATGTTTAGTGCTTCCTTCAGGAGCTCTTGTAAGGCAGGCCTGGTGGTGACAGAATCTCTCAGCATTTGCTTGTCTGTAAAGGATTTTATTTCTCCTTCACTTATGAAGCTTAGTTTGGCTGGATATGAAATTCTGGGTTGAAAATTCTTTTCTTTAAGAATGTTGAATGTTGGTCCCCGCTCTCTGCTGGCTTGTAGAGTTTCTGTCGAGAGATCTGCTATTAGCCTGACAGGCTTCCCTTTGTGGGTAAACTGACCTTTCTCTTTGGCTGCCCTTAACATTTTTTCCTTTATTTCAACCTTGGTGAATCAGAGAATTATGTGTCTTGGAGTTGCTCTTCTTGAGGAGTATCCTTGTGGTGTTTTCTGTATTTCCTGAATTTGAATGTCGGCCTGCCTTGCTAGGTTGGGGAAGTTCTGCTGGGTAATATCCTGGGGAGTGTTTTCCAGCTTGGTTCCATTCTCCCTGTCACTTCCAGGTACACCAATCAGACATAGATTTGGTCTTTTCACATAGTCTCGTATTTCTTGGAGGCTTTATTCATTTCTTTTTACTCTTTTTTCTCTAAACTTCTCACTTCCTTTCATTCATTTGATCTTCAATCACTGATACCCTTTCTTCCACTTGATCAAATTGGCTACTGAAGCTTGTGCATGAATCATGTAGTTCTTGTGCCATATTTTTTAGCTCCATCAGGTCATTTAAGGTATTCTCTATGCAATTTCTTCTAGATAGCCATTCATCTAATCTTTGTTTCAAGGTTTTTAGCTTCTTTGTGATGGGTTTGAACATCCTCCTTTAGCTCAGAGAAGTTTGTTATTACTGATCATCTAAAGCCTTCTCTCAACTTGTCAAAGTCATTCTCCATCCAGCTTTGTTCCATTCTTGGTGAGGAACTGCATTCCTTTGGAGAAGAGATGCTCTGATATTTACAATTTTCAGCTTTTCTGCTCTGATTTCTCCCCATCTTTGTGGTTTTATCTGCCTTTGGTCTTTGATGATAGTCACATACGGATCGGGTTTTGGTGTGGATGTCCTTTCTGTTAGTTTTCCTTCTAATAGTCAGGACCCTCAGCTGCAGGTTTGTTGGAGTTTCCTGGAGGTCCATTCCAGATGCTGTTTGCCTGGGTATCAGCAGTGGAGGCTGCAGTACAGCAAATATTGCAGAACGGCATATGTTGCTGCCTGGTCCTTCTTCTGGAAGCTTCATCTCTGAGGGACACCTGGCCATATGAGGTGTCAGTCAGCCCCTACTGGGAGGTGCCTCACAGTTAGGCTACTCAGGGGTCAGGGACCCACTTGAGGAGGCAGTCTGACCATTTTCAGATCTCAGACTCCATGCTGGGAGAACCACTACTCTTCAAAGCTGTCAGACAGGGACATTTAAGTCTGCAGAAGTTTCTGCTACCTTTTGTTCAGCTATGCCCTTCCCCCAGAGATAGAGAGTCTGCAGAGGCAGCCAGGCCTCATTGAGCTGAGGTGGGCTCCACCCAGTTCAAGCGTCCTGGCCGCTTTGTTTACCTACTTATGCCTCAGCAGTGGCAGACGCCCCTTCCCCAGCCTCGCTGCCACCTTGCAGTTCTATCTCAGACTGCTGTGCTAACAGTGAGCAAGACTCTGTGGGCATGGGACCCTCTGAGCCAGGCACATGATATAATCTCCTGGTGTGCCATCAGCTAAGACTATTGGAAAAGGCAGTATTAGGGCGGGTGTGTCCCAATTTTCCAGGTACCGTCAGTCGTGGCTTCCCTTGGCTAGGAAAGGGAATTCTCCAATCCCTTGTACTTCGCAGGTGAGGTGATGCCCCACTGTGCTTTGGCTCATGCTCTGTGGGCTGCACCCACTGTCCGACAAGCACCAGTGAGATGAAACCAGTATCTCAGTTGGAAATGCAGAAATCACCCCTGTTATGCATCACTCATGCTGGGAGCTGTAGACTGGAGGTGTTCCTATTTGGCCATCTTGGAACCTCCCCTCGATGAATGTTTTTTCTAATGTTTTGTTGCATTTGGAAGATCTGTCCAGTACTGAAAGTGGGTTGTTGAAGTCTCCACCTGTTATTTTTTTGAGGTCTATCTCTCTTTCTAGCTCTAATAATATTTCCTTTATCTGTGTGCTGCAGTGTTAGGTGCATATATATTTGAAATTGTTATGTCCTCTTGCTGAATTGACCGCTTTCTCATTAAATAGTAACTTTGTTTCTTATAGTTTTTGTGTTGAAATCTGTTTTGTCTGATATAACAACTCTTGCTCTTTTTTGGTTTCCATTGGCATGGAATATCCTTTTTCCATTCTTTTATTTTGAATCTATGTGTGTTTTTACTGGTGAAGGAGGTTATTGTAGGCAACTGATCAGTGGGTCTTGTTTCTTTATCCATTTGCTCTGTCTATATATTTTGATTGGAGTCTCATACATCTTTTTCTCAAGGACTGGTCCCTGGATTCTTATTTAGTTCATTTGGTGAGGTCATGTTTTGTAGATGGTGTTGGTGCTATTAGATGTTCTTAAGTGTCTAGGCATTGAAGGATTAGGTATTTATTATAATCTTCACTCTCTGGGCTTATTTGTGGCCATCATTCTTGGGAAGTCTTTTCAGATATTTGATATGACTTGAGTGTTGTAATCTAAGCTGTATCTGCTTTAGAGGGCACCAGTAACACTGTGGTTCTTCCAGACTTATGTAGGTGCTGCCTGAATGGTCCTGGGAAAGATCCTGAAAATTATTTGGATTACCAGACAGAAACTCTTACTTCCTTTTCTTTCTTTCTCACAAATATATTATTGTCTTTCTGTGCTTTTAAAGCTGGGGTTGGAGTAACCCAAACATCCTTGTGGCTACTATCACTATGACTGTGCTGGGTAAAATGTGAAGTCAGAACAGCACTGTGTTTCTCCAAAGGCCTGCTATAACCACTCTCTGGCTACTGCCTATGTTTGCTCAAGGCCCTGAGGCTCTACACTCAGCAGGTGGCAAAGCCCATCAAACCTGTGTTCTTCCCTTTAGCATGGTGAAGTCCATTAAGCTCCAAGTGAGTCTAGAAGTGTCAACTGGGCATCACAGACTAGGTATTTAGGCTGGGCTGGTATTCAAACCACATGATTGTCCTTCCCTCTTCCCTCTTCTTTCCAAAGCCAGAGGGGCCTTGCCTTGTGGCCACTGCCACTCCAGACCATGAGGAATACCACTGGACTACAACCAATGTTCTCTTAACTCATGGTCTCTTAAGTCAGCTTGTGGTGAGTGCTGCCTGGCCTGGGGTTCACCCTTCAGGATAATGGGCTCCCTTCTGGCCCAGGGAAGGTCCAGAAATGCTATCCAAGAGTTAAGTCCTGGAACTGAGAGCACCCAAACCCCACTTGGTGCTCTATCCTCCAGTGCCATGCTGGTACATAAGGTGAAAGACAAAGTCTCCTTTACTTTGTCCTCTGCTTTTCTCAAGCAGAAAGAGATTTCTTCCATAGCCACCACAGGTGATTATGTGCTGCATCTCACCAGAAGCCAGCAAGTCTCAGAGCTTCACCCAAGTTTCTTGATGTAGTACTTGGGTATCACTGCTGGTTTTTCAGGATCCAGAGGCTCTTCAGTGAGCAGGTAGTGAATGCTGCTGGGACTGAGTCCTTTTCTTCACAGCAGTGGATTCTCTTCTGGCCAAGGGTGTGTCCGGAAATGCCATCTGGGAGCTAGGGCCTGGAACAGGAGCCTTACCATGATGTGACCAGTGCCCTATCCTGGTATGGCTGGTATGCTATCCTAGATGAAAGACAAAGTCCTCCCCACTTTTTCCTCTGTCCTCAAACAGATGGAAGTGGTCTCTTTTGGAACCACAAGCAGTGCACCTGGTATTATGGGAGGGATGATGCCAGCACTCTTGGCTGGTCTAGCTCATGCCTCAGTATGTCATGTGCACCCCAAGTCCACTATCTTTGGGCCTAATTCAGCACTAGGACTCATCTAAGTATTTCTGTTCTTATAATTTAGACTGCCTTTCAAGTTTATCTGGAGACACAGTAATGCTGTAGTCTGCAGTAGTGAGGTTTGCAGAAACTCAAGTTTCTACCACTGGGATTGGTAATTTCCATCTGGCTAGAGCTCATTTAAATTCTCCCTTTGTGGGTGGGCATAAACTAAGTTTGGTTTGGTTTTCCTTTTTGCTCTAACAGGACAGCACTGACTTCGTTGCTCTCCAATAGCAGTGTTTTCCAACTGCCATTTACCAGAGATGCTCTTTGCACCACACAGACTCTTCCTTGGGGGCTGTACTGGAGAAGTGGCGTTGATACTTCAGGACTGCTTTTTCTGTCTCTTCATTGCCTCCTTCAGCAATATGAATTTAAAACCAGGTACTGTGAGTGCTCACTTGATTTTTGATTCTTAGGAAGATATTTTTTCTTTGTAGATAGGTGTTAACTTGGTTTGTTCTCAAGGGGGATTATTGGTGGACCTTTTCATTTTGCCATCTTGCTCTACCTTCCTCTGATATCTATCTTTTCAGTGGAGCATTTAGTTCATTTACATCCAGATTAATATTGATATGTAAGACTTTGTCTTACTTGTAATTTTCACAATGCTTTATAAATTCTTTGTTTCTTACTTTTTCTTGATCTTTGCCTTTGCAGTTTTATGAAATTCTGTGGTGTTGCCATTTGATTCCCCTCTTTTCCTCATTTGTGTGATTGTTTTATAAGATGTGTGAGTTTTATATTAGTATGTGTTTTTGTCATGGTGAATACAATTTTTCATTTCTATGTTTAAAAAATTTTTTGCCATTTTTTATAGGGTCAATATAGTGGTGGCATATTCCTTCAATGCCTGCTTATCTGAGAAATACTTTATTTCTTCTTTATTTATGAAGCTTATTTGGCAAGATGTAAAATTTGGACTGACTTTTTTTTTCCTTTAAAAGAAAATGCTATATTTATTTTTATGGCCTGTAAGATTTCTGCCAAAAGATCTGTTAGTTGGGTAAAGTGTTCTTTATAGGTGATTATAAACATTTTTCTCTTGCTAATTTGAAAATTATTTCTTTCACTTTGACTTTAGACATTCTGAACATAATATAACATGGTGAAACCATTTCAATATGTTTTCCTTGGGATTTCTACACTTACTGTATCTGGATTTCTAACTCTCTTTTTAGAGTTAGGAAGTTTTCCTTCTTTATTTTCTTAAAAGGTTTGCTAAGCTTTTAAAAAAAAATCTCTATTTGTTTTGGAAATCCTGGTAATTTGTAAGTTTGGTAATTTTTGATAGTCCCAGATGTCTCAAAGGGTTTTTTATTTTATCTTTATTATTTTCTAACTGTATTATTTCAAAAGATCTGTCTCCAATTTCTGAGATTATTTGTTCTGCTTGGTTTAATCTTTTGTTATAGTGTTTGAATATTTTATATTTCTTTTAATGAACTTCTATTTCCAAATTTTGTAAAAAAGATAGTCATTTCCTTGGCAAATTTTGCATTTATATCTCAATCAATTTTCTGATTTCTCTTTTTGTTTTTTGGATTTATCTTACCTCTCATTGAGCTTCCTTAAAATCAATATTTTGAAATCTTTATCTGGCATTTTGATAAATTATTTCTGATTGAGATCTGATGCTGGACAATTGCTGTGGACCTTTGGTGGTGTCGTACTACTCTGATTTTTAATGTTTCCTGTGTCTTTCTGTTGATACCTGCACATCTGATTTAGCAGTTGCTTGTTTCTGTTTTTTGAAATGGCTTTTGTAGGGAAGAATTTATTTCTAAAGACATACATATGTTATTGGTTGAGTAGGATACTTTGGCATTGATTTTGGGTGTCTGTGGTAGTCTAACACTTGCATGACTTTTTGGGTAATCCACAAGGTCAGTGGTATCTGTAGTTTCCTTGGTGGCTTATGGTACAGTTATTAATTTGGGGTGTGGTGAAGTTTTGCTTGAGACTTAGAGGGCGGCTGTGTCAGTCTTTGGGTCCTACTGGTGACAGCAGTGGTCTGGTGTGCCTGTTTATAGGCCCCCAAGCAGCTTACACTGTCTCCAGTCATGCAGGTCTTAGAGGGCTGAGTCTTTGTTGACTTGCTTAGGAGTTAGCAATAGTAGTAGAGTAGTAAAGTAGGTTGTGTTGGCCATTTCTCATGCCTCTGCTCTGTTGGTATGGTTTTGATAATGGCGGTAGCAGTGATGGAGTGACCTAAATGGTCCATGTTGGTATTGTTGGTAGCTGTGATCAGTTGGGCTGACTAGTCCCCTATTCTATGGCTGCCTGTAAAGAGTGATGGGTATTGTTCTAATGATCCTTAGGAGAGGTCTCCTGTTTCTCCTTTGGCTGGGTGATGGCTATACCTACATCACCTCAAACTTGGCCCAAGGGTGGGGCACAGCCCATCATTAAACTTTCACAATGTCACCAACTGTGGCACTGTAACCAGAGAGGGTGAAGCTCCTATAAGGTGAATAGCATGGGCAAGGAGCTGCAGGGAATGCAGTCTTATTGCATGTCAGTCTTATAGCAACTCACTATAGGACAGGGAGTGCTGTTCTAGATAAGCCTAGGGGAATGTGGTTTCCCAGTTTCTCCTTGACCATGCAGCAGTGGAAATCATTTAAGCCTATAGTCAGGCTGAAGGCAGAGCATAGACCAGCATTAATCTCTCAAAATGGTGCTTTGGGCCTGGGACCAGAGTAGGTGGGAGACCTCCAAGACAAGCAGTGTGGGCAAGAAACTGTGGGGATGGTGACATGCTTCATCTTAGTCTTAACAGCACCCACGTCATGGTAGGTACCCAGGGGTACATGGGAGTGTTCAGATTTCCCTCTCCCTCTTGGCAGCAGTGTAGCAGCAGAAGCTATGTCTGTAGATTCCAGTATCTGGGCTCTCAAAATAGTACCCAGCTGAAGCTGCTCTAAGCTCAGATGACTGTCAGATCTATGTTGGTTTCCTTTCTGGAGTAAGATTTCTGTGCAATCTTTAGGCACCTTCTTATTTCAGGCCCAAGTCCCTAGTGGTTCAGGGGTTTTTCCTGTAGCCAAAATGACAAAAGCCTGTTTCAGAGTGTGGAGCCTAGAAGTTTGTCTCTTATTCTTCCCATCCAGGAGCCTTAGGTAGTCTCCAGTTAGTCAAGCTGCCTTGAATCCTCTCATTACTTCTGGGGCTTCCCAATACCTCTCTTGTGAATCCTGGTATTCTCTTCTAGACAATCTATTCAAAATGTAAGTATTTACATCTACTTACTATCCTTTTTTTCCTCAATGAAGGAAGCACACTACCTGCATCTAATCAGCCCACCTAATTGCCTCTAGTTTGCTTTTAAGAACAACAGAGAGTAGGCCGGATGTAGTGGCTCACGCCTGTAATCCTAGCACTTTGGAAGGCCAAGATGGGCAGATCACAAGATCAGGAGATCAAGACCATCCTGGCTAACATGGTGAAACTCTGTCTCTACTAAAATAAAAAAAAAATTAGCTGGGCATGGTAGTGGGCACCTGTAGTTCCAGCTACGTGGGAGGCTGAGGCAGGAGAATGACATGAACCTAAAAGACAGAGCTTGCAGTGAGCACAGATGTGCCACTGCACCCCAACCTGGGTGACAGAGTGAGACTCTGTCTTTAAAAAAAAAAAAAAAAGAAGAAAACAATAGAGACTGTTTGTTGATTCCTATAATGTTTGAACATGTTACCAGCTGGAGTCCCAGAAAATATTTTCACATATCTTTGAACTTTAAGAGCCCATTTTGTTGGTGCTCTGGTTTAATGTCATACATGCAAAAGCCAGTTACATGCTAGCACTAAATCCCAAATGGCAAATAAATGCAAGTGCAGGTGAAAAACAAAGTATGCACTTAACAAGAATAATAAGAAGTTGCCTCCTCTAAACGAAGGAGAAAGGAAAGATCCCTTTCACTGAGATCTCAATTTGAAGGGAAAAATACCCTTTTATCTAGACTCCATAGCTGGGGTCTGCAGAAGAATCCTCTCAAATAAGACATCTCCAAACCAATACCGTCAAGCAGGAGAAAGCTGCCTCCCTAAATAAATCACAAATAAGATGGAACTGAAGTAAAATCATGAGCTTAGCCCAAAAGAGACTGACTAAAGGAAAAAGAGAAAACCTGCAGAAGCAGATGACACAAAGAGCCCGAATGTGACTACCTCATGCCACAGTTTCAAAGTAATTTGAACTTTGAAAAATCAGGCCAGTTTTCAAAGTGATTTTTTTTCTGAGGTTTATAAGCTTTGACTCTTCTTCTGAAATAAAATATTTCAAAGTCTGATAAAATATAGAGATAAATATGTGAATTTAAAATGCTTTATTAGGGTGGAAAGAATTGGCATTGACAAGATACATGCAGACTAGGTGGTCATAAATATGCCTGAAGTACAAGACCAAGGTTACAGTTGCTTGTTTCCATTTTTTGAAATGGCTTTTGTAGGGAAGAATTTATTTCTAAAGACATACATATGTTATTGGTTGAGTAGGATACGTTGGCATTGATTTTGGGTGTCTGTGGTAGTGTTACAGGCTATAGGTTTTATTAAAAAGAGAAATGTTACATATTGCTCAAGAAAGTTATTTGCCACCAGTAAGGCTTTGGGGAGCTGTCAAACTCCTGCTAGTCATTAGATTAGACTGGTTATAGATGAAACAGTATGTAGTTTTAGCAGTTTGGCTTGCAGGGAATAGCATTCTTAGAAAAAGTTTTGTGGCATAAGTACTTTTTTGTTTTGACTTCTTGACTCTGCTTTAGTTGTATGTGAAAAGAAGAACCCAATTTGTATGATCCACTTTCATACTTTGAAACATTTAGTCACTTTAAAAAGAAATACCAAACCTATTAGCAGTCGCTCCACATTTATCAAAATCCCCAGACATAGACAACCACTAAAATACTGTTGCTGTTTACATTTGCACTGATTGTAACTGTCATACAAATTGAATCAACAAATATGTGGTCTTTTGAGCTATCTTTTTACTTAGTGTAATTACTTCTTTTTTTTTTTTTTTTTTTTTTTTTTGAGACGGAGTCTCGCTCTGTCGCCCAGGCTGGAGTGCAGTGGCCGGATCTCAGTTCACTGCAAGCTCCGCCCCCCGGGTTCGGGCCATTCTCCAGCCTCAGCCTCCCGAGTAGCTGGGAGTACAGGCGCCCGCCACCTCGCCCGGCTAGTTTTTTTTTTTTTTGTATTTTTTAGTAGAGGCGGGGTTTCACCGTGTTAGCCAGGATGGTCTCGATCTGACCTCGTGATCCGCCCGTCTCGGCCTCCCAAAGTGCTGGGATTACAGGCTTGAGCCACCGCGCCCAGCCCTTAGTGTAATTATTTCAAGGGTTATCCATGTTTTAACATTTGTCAATGCTTTATTTCTTTTATTGGATGAATAATATTCCACACACACACACACACACACACACACACACACACACACACACACACACAGCAGTTTATCCATTCTTCTTTTGATAGACCTTTGTGTTGTTTCCTTCTTTTGGCTTTTATAGATAATGCTGCCATGAACATTTATATACAAGTTGTTGTGCAAATGTATGTTCTCACTTCTTTTGGGCATACACCTACAAATAAACTTACTAGGTGTTGTATAAGAACTTTATGTTTATCATTTGAGGATATGCCAGACTATATTCCACAGTGGCTACACCGTTTTACATTCTCACTAGCAATGTATGACGGTGCAGTTTTTCTACATCCTCACCAACACTTGTTTTCTTTCATTGACAGATGTTATATAGTTTCCCATTGTACACCAGTTTCATTTTCTATTGTTTCAATTACCCACAGTAAACTGCAATCTGAAAATAGGAAAGTCCAGAAGTAAACATATGAATTTTAAATTGCAGGACATTTTGTGTAGTATGATGAAATTCTGCAGTGTCTCACCAAATGATGCAAGTCATATCTTTTTCTCATGAGTCTCCACTGTATACTCTACATATCCAGTAGTCTGCTGCTGCCATCTCTGTCACTAGATTAAAAAAAAAAAAACATAGTATTTATATGAGTGTCCAGACATTCACTTGAAGATCTTGAGGGACTATGTATTTAGGGTGTACACCATAATGTTCTGCATATTTAGACATTGTGGAATTACTAAATCAAGCTGTTTAACATATATATTATCTCACATGCTTTTTTATAGTGAGAAAAATCTAAATCTTAAAATCTAAATCTACTTAAAATCTACTGCTTAGCAAATTTCAAGTGTACAATATCTTGTTATACGTGTTATAACATAACTATAGTGACCATAATGTATAATAGATTTCTTGAATTTATTCTTCCTGTCTAACTGAAAGTTTGGGTTGTTTGACCAAACTCTCCCCAAGTTCCTCATCACTTCACCCAGCCTCTGGCAATTATCATTATACCCCTGTTTCTTTTCTTTTTTCTTTTTTTTTTTTTGAGACAGAGTCTTGCTCTGTCGCCCAGGTTGGGGTGCAGTGGCCGGATCTCAGCTCACTGCAAGCTCCGCCTCCCGGGTTTAGACCATTCTCCTGCCTCAGCCTCCCGAGTAGCTGGGACTACAGGCGCCCACCACCTCGCCCGGCTAGTTTTTTGTATTTTTTAGTAGAGACGGGGTTTCACCGTGTTAGCCAGGATGGTCTCGATCTCCTGACCTCGTGATCCGCCCGTCTCGGCCTCCCAAAGTGCTGGGATTACAGGCTTGAGCCACCGCGCCCGGCCTATACCCCTGTTTCTATTTGACTGACCATTTGATATTCCACATATAAATGTTGTAACACAGTATTGGCCTTTGTATGCCTGACTTATTCCATCTAACATAATGTGAATTCATCCAAGTTCATATATATTGTAGCAAATAACAGAGTTTCCTTCTTTTTAAAGCCTGTATGGTACTCCCTTGTGTTTGTATACCACATTTTCTTTACACACTCATCTGTTTATGAGCACAGGTTGATTCCATATCTTAGCTATTGTGAATAATGCTGAAATGAGTATGGGATTGAAGCTATCTCTTTGATTTACTGATTTACTTTTCTTTGGATATATACCCAATATTGGAAATGTTGAATCATATGGTAGTCCAAATTTTTATGTTTTGAGGAGCCCCCATTCTATTTTCCCTAATGTGTATACTAACTTACATTCCAACTACCAGTGTCCGAAGATCCCCTTTTATCCACATCCTTGCAAAACTTATCTTTTTTTTTTTTTTTATAAAGTCCACTCTAACAAGTGTTAGGTAATATCTTATTGACATTTAAGTTTGCATTTGTATGTCTTCCTTGGAGAAATGTCCATGCAGATCCTTTGTCCATTTTTTAATAGTTTTTTTCTTTATTAGTTATTGAGTCATTTGAGTTCTTCATATATTTTTTGGTAATAATACTTTATCTAATGTGATTGGCAAATATTTTCTCACAATCTGTGGGTAACCTCATCTCACTGTTAACTGTTACTATGCTGAGTATGCTTTTGGGAACATTACTAAAAAAATCACTGCCCATGTAAATGTCATGGAGCTTTTCTTCTTTTATACTAGCAGTTAGTATATGAGGACTTAACATTTAAGTCTTCAATCCATTTTGAGTTTATAACAGATATTGGCCTGTAGTTTGTTTTTCTCCTCTTAACATCAGGATTTGATATCAGGATAACACTTTCAGAGTTTGGAAGGGTTCCCTTCTCTTCTATTTTTTGGAAAGAGTTCAAGAAAGATTGGTATTAGTTCTTTGAATGTTTGGGACAGTTCAGCAGTTAGGCCATCTGTTATTGGGCTTTTCTTTGTTGGGACACTTACATTACTAATTCAGTTTTTTCAGGTTTCTGATTTCTTTGTGATTTCACCTTGTTAGGTTGTATGTTTCTAGGAATTTGTTTCTTCTAGGTTGCTCAATTTTTTGGCATGCAAAAGTTTACAATAGTCTCTTATGACATTTTGTATTTCTGAGGTACCAATTGTAATGTTTCCTTTTTAATTTCTGATTTTGTTGGCTTTCTCTCTTTTTTTCTATTAAAGCGTTTTATTGATGAAAACTAGAATAGCATCCATGAAATTCAGAGAAAGTCTTGAGGGAAACTTTAAGATTACAAAATATTTCTTTAACAAAATGTGTTATTTGTCTTTGTAATAAAATATGTTGCTTGCAAAAAGCATATAATTAGGCTTTGCTTTACATAATCCAAAAAATTTCATTTTTTCCCCAGAGGACCTTTTTGTCCTTTTTAAAAAAGAAAAATTTCAGTAGTTCTGTGGGAACAGGTAGTGTTTGGGTACATGGGTAAGTTATTTCACGGTGACTTCTGAGATTATGGTGCACTCATTAACCAAGTGGTGTACAGTGCCAAATATGAAGTCTTTTATCCCTGACCCTTTTTCCAAGTTCGTTATATCATTCTGATGCATTTGCATCCTGATAGCGTAGCTCCCACTTGCCATAAACTTTTGAGAAAATGCTCAGCATAATTAATTATCAGGGAAATGAAAATTAGAAACAATGAGATAGCCCCTTACTCCTACAAGAATGGCCATAATTTAAAAATAAAAAATAATAGACGTTGGGATGAATGTGGTGAAAAGCGAACACTTTTACGCTGTTGGTGGGAATGTAAACTAGTGCAATAATTATGAAAAACAGCATGAAAATTCCTTAAAGAAGTAAAAGTAGAACTACAACTTGATCCAGCAATCCCATTACTGAATATCCAGAGGAAAAGAAGTCATTATATGAAAAAGATACTTGCACACACATGTTTATAACAGCACAATTTGCAATTTCAAAAATATGAAACCAGCCTAAATGCCCATCAGACAATGAATAGATAAAGTGTGGTATATGTATACCGATACTACTCAGCCATAAAATGGAATAAAATAATGGCATTTGCAGCAACTTAGATGGAATTGGATGCCATTACTCTAAGTGAAGTAACTCAGGAATGGAAAACCAAATATTTTATATTCTCACTTGTAAGTGAGAGCTAAGCTGTGAGAATGCAGAAGGTTTTCTCTTTTTCGGTTTATCTAAGGGTTTGTGAATTTGTCTGACTTTTCAAAAACCTTAGTTTTTTTTCCTATATTTTTCTATTTTATTTGTGTCTGCACTTTATTATTTCCTTTCTTCTAACTGAGGGATTTATTGTTCTTTTTCAAGTTCAAAGGCATCAATTATAATTCTGATCTTACTGATATTCTCTCTTTTTTAGTTTTCCTAAGGATTTGTGAATTTTCTCTAGCTTTTCAAAAACCTTTTTTTAAATTTTTTTCTGTCTTTTCTCTCTATTTTATTCATATCTGCTCTTATCTTTATTATTTCCTTTATTCCTCTTTTGAACTGTTTGTTTCTTCTTTTTCTGGTTCCTTGAGGTATAGTGTTAAGTTTTAATTTGGGATCTGTTTTCTTCTTGATGTAACATTTTTTGGCTATCAACTTCCATTTTAGAACCGCTTCTGCTACATCCTTAAATTTTGATATTGATATGGTGTAAATGTTTGTCTTCTTTAAATCTCATGTTGAAATGTGATTCCCATGTTGAAGCTAGCTCCTGGTGTGAGGTAATCATGGAATCAGCCTTCTCATGAATAGTTTAGAAAATCTCCTTGGTGACTGAGTTCTCATTCAGTTCATGTGAGATCTGGTTGTTTAAAAGTCCAGGACTTTTCTTACTCCCCTCAGCTCTCTTGCTGCCTCTCTCACCATGTGACATACCTACTCATGCTTGCTTCATCATGAGTAAAAACTCTCTGAGGCCTCACCAGAGTCCAAACAGATGCTGGCACAATGCTTCCTGTACAGCCTGTGGAAATGTGAGCCAATTAAGCCCCTTTTCTTTATAAATTATTCAGCATCAGGTATTTCTTTTTAGGAATACAAAAATGACC
The DNA here is from genome assembly GCF_037993035.2 of Macaca fascicularis. Lineage (NCBI taxonomy): Eukaryota > Metazoa > Chordata > Mammalia > Primates > Cercopithecidae > Macaca > Macaca fascicularis. The sequence goes on from NC_132903.1 coordinate 2,732,717, forward strand.
TAATATAGTTATGTTTTTATTTTTGTCTCAAGAATTTTTTTAAAAAAATCCTTTACTTTTATTCTATTTTGTAGTTTAGGAACATGCTTAATTTCTACATATTTGTGAAATTTCTGAAATAGCTTCTAAGATTGTTCTTCCTTTGTGGTTAAAAAATACTTGATAATACAATTTCACTGTTATTCAATTTGTTGGGACTTGTTTTGTGGCTATCACTGTTTGTGCTGGAGAACATTTTTGTGTGCTTGAGGACAATATATATTCTGCTGTTGGATGGAAAGCTCTGTGTATATTAGTTAGGTCTAAAGTGTATTTCAAGTCCACTATTTTCTTATTGATTTTGTTTCTTATTGATTTTGTTTGTTGGTTTTGGTGATCTGCTCCCTGTTGAAAGTGGAATATTTATGGTTCCCTAATATTATTGTACTGTATTCTCTCTCTCCCTTCCTATCTGTGAATATTTGTTTATATTTTTAGATGTTGGGTATATATATGTGTGTGTGTGTGTGTACATATTTATTTATATTTATATTACCTTTTTCATGAATCCCCCTACTGTGTATCTATCCAAAGGAAAAAAAAAATTATTGTAGCCTCACCAGTGCACCGAGATATAGCAGGTTCTTATTGTCTGAGTTAGTACCCAGAATTTTTTGTTTTATGTTTAAGATGACTAAGGAGCATGGACACAAGGATGAGATTGGAGCAAAAGTTTAATAAAAGAAAGAAGAAAGCTGTCCTCCAGCAGACAGGAGGCCTCAATGGATTGTCCACCATCAGGCTGAGGTTCAGGGTTTTACGGACTGTGAAGGGCAAGGAATGTGCTTAGTTTGCAGGCTGTCTTGGAGAATGCATGCCTCAGCTTGGGATCAATCAGGGGCTGAAGTGATGATTCATAGAGGCTGGTCTTACAATCCAAAAAGGAAAGGAAAGTGCCCACAGGATGCCACTGGAAGCCACTGTGTTGATTTGCACAAAAGGAGAAGAAACTCATTTTTTCTGGGAGCCTGCTGATTATACAAAGGACAAAGGCATTTCTATGTCAGGCCTTGTTCTCTTAACGAAATGAGCTGGTGTTCTGTGCAAGTTTTTATCCAAATGGCCCAGAGGTTTTTCTATCTGTGCAGCCGTGGGCATGTTTTCAGGCACAACACCTTGTGCTAGTTGCCTTATGGGTGCCTGCAGCTTGAATAATTTCCCAGGCTGCTTTTTGTGTTATGTAGGGATGAGGCACTGATGTGAGGCTCTCCAGGGACTGTTCCCTTGCTTTCTACCTAAGGCAAGCTAACTAACTCCTCTCAAAATCATCACATCAAGAATGATTTATTTTACTTTAATGACCTTTATCATTACATTATTATTATAGGGTGACCTTCATTATTATATTATGATCTTCTTTTCTTGTTTTACAGTTTTTGGCATAAAGTTTCCTTTATTCTAAAGTTTTCTTTAATTTAGGTATAGCTAGCTCTGGTTAGCCCAGTTGGGGTGTCCTGTTTAGAGGGGGGATTGAGAGGTGACCTTATTGCTTTGGGTAATAAGATTATTTTCATGATGATGATTCTTCAATCCATGAACATGGGATATGTTTCCATTTTTTGATGTCACCTATGATTTGTTGCAGCAGAGCTTTATATTTCTCCATTTAGAGCTCTTTCATCTCCTTAGTTAAATATAGTCCTAATGTGTCCAGAGTTGGTTCCTGCTAGTGGGTTCGTGGTCTCAGTGACTTCAGGAGTGAAGCCAAAGACCTTCACAGTGATTGTTACAGCTCTTAAAGATGGCACAAAGCCAGAGTGAGCAGTAGCAAGGTTTACCATAGCATGGAAGGGGACACAAGCGGGTTGCTGCTGCTGGCTGGGATGGCCAGCTTTTGTTTTCTTATTGGCCCTTCCCATGTTCTGTTTCCATCCTGTCAGAGTGCCCTTTTTTCAGTCCCCCCTATGGTTGACTACTTCTAGAATCCTGCTGATTGGTGCATTTTACAGAACACTATTTGGTCCGTTTTACAGAGCACTGAATGGTGCGTTTTACAGAGTGCTAGTTAGTGCATTTTACAGTCCTCTTGTAAGACAGGAAAGTTCCTGATTGGCTCATTTTACAACCTTGTAAGATAGAAAAGTTCCCCAAGTCCCCATTTGACCAAGGAAGTCCAACTGGCCTCACCTCTCAATGCCCCCAGTAAACAGGACACCCCAACTGCTGTTGGGAACTGGGCGATGACTGCTCTAGCTACTCCCTGCCAGATAGGGTGAAGAAGGGGCCCTGCAGTTGTAGTGTCCTCCAGAGGGGAACCCTCTAGGCCAGTCAAAAGGCCAGTGGGTCAGTCTAGGGGCCCTCAGTAGAAGTTGTGAGTTGAGCTCATTTGAAGTTCCATTTGTAAGACTATCTGTAGCTCGATGGCCTCAATCCTGGAGGAAACAAATTTGGCAACGAGGTTAAAAATACAAGCCCAAAGGCAAGAAATACTAGATGGTTGTCACAGGACCTAGAAAGGGGAGAAGCCATGTTGCCCAGCTCCAGAGGTTGGTATAAGAATTTGGAAGGTGTTGTCTGATTTCAGAAGCCTTTTCCTGTAAATGCTGGGCAGCACCTCATACTATCCCTGACTGGTTAGTGTAAAAACAACACTCTTCCCGTGAGAAGGTGCCAAGTCCTCCTTTTTCAGCAGTGAGGAGGTCTAGACCTCAGCGGCTTTGGAGAGTCACTGCTGCCAAAGAATCTATTTGGGATTGGAGAGTAAGGATAGATTTTGCCATTTCTTGTAAACTGTCTGAGAAATCTTTTGAGAGTATGTGGTAGTGGGATAGTAAAGTAGATAAACTGGCTATTCTGGTTCCTGTAGCAGTGCCCATTCCTAACCCTACAAGTAGAGGTATTAGTGGTATGGCCCTTTGGTGATGGACTTGAGCTTTGAGGGGAACTGATAGGGTCTGATTTCCTGGGGCGATGTCAATGTTGGGACTTAGGAAGACTAAGGTGCAGGTGCCTGTCCATTTGGTGGGCAGACAGATATAGGTTTAAGTTCCACATAAGAAAAATATATCTTGACTGGGTAGACCGAACTGGTTGTGTATGTTAAAAAGGTGTGTTTTCATTTTCTCATACTCCTAGAGTACTTGCCAAGGTAGCTCCAGTGAGTGGCTAGAAAGGGGTATTGGGAGCAAACTGAGTGGCTCCCTGTGTTCTGTTTTCCCATTGGAGAAAAAACTGTTTTGTATCTACTAGGAACCATTTAAGGGAGTGATTGAAAGAGGGGATGAGAAGGCATTCACTACTGTTGGGGGCACTGCTGCAGAGGGTCCAGGGGTGAATGGTCATGCAGGGAGTGTGTTTGCCAATACAAAACCCAGAGTATTTGTTAAGCAGGGAGGAGGTGATGATTTTGGGGGGCCCTGAGAAGCAGACAAGACATCTGAATGGAACTGTTTGGGTGACTTGCAAGTTACTGTGATCAGTTAGCTGGCGCTTGAAGTTGTGGGGTGTAAATACACTGATGGGAGAGTAGGTGCCCCAGGGACAGACCTGGTAACAGGTTGTGTGGATGCATAAAGGGTCTTGGAAAGTTAAGATAGTATTCGTGGTTACAGAGCCGTGTATGAACTTTTCATTGCTTGTGTAATAGGTGAGGTTGAAAATGTTAGAGTATAAAAACTGGATTGTGCGTCCTGTTAGGGTATTTTTGATCCTATCAGAGATGGGGAAATCAGCTAATGATTGTATATTTAGAAATTGGAAAGAGTCTTTTCCTTCATAGCTAGGGTGGTAAGTTAAGTTAGTAAAGACCCAGTTTCTTTGTGGGAACAGGAGTGGCCACGTAAGCAGTAGCTGATAGAGACATACAAAGCCAACAGTTGTTTGCCAGGGAAGGATTAGACTGGATTAACAGAGGTTAAGTTGAGTCTTGTAGAGATAATTAGGAGCTAGTGGAAGGGGAGGGGAGACTGTCTGGGGTTGCCAAGGAAGCAGGAGGGATAGATAGGAAAGAATGTGTAGGAAGGTAAAGAGGGTGCCCTGGAAGATGAGATCATTTTATCATCTGATTGGAAGTGGGAGTAAATTGCTATCAGAAGGAAGGATGATAGGGAAAAGGTTGATGTGATTAGGATTTTCGTTCCGGCAGGAACTACTGTATATAGTCCTACTGCAAAGAGTATGATTAAAAACAGTAAAAGGATTCCATTTAAGGGGCATGGAGGGGTGTTAAAGATTATGTAGTTTTTCACTTCTTTTTTAAGTAGGAAGTGGTTTTTTCTCAGGATCAGCTGTAGAAGCCTTTTTAGTCTGAGATGTTTCCTTCCAAAACAGAAGATGCAAGTCCTCCAAAGGCTCACAGGTGTATCAATGCTGGTCTGGCTGATCCTGGGACTCCTGAGTTGAAGGTCCTGCAGGTCCCTCAGGGGGTGTCCAAAGTTTAAGTTGGGTGTGGTGAATCCACGATTCCACTCCTGCCATCTTAACTGCAGTGGAGGTAGGGAGGATTACCAAGTATGGTCCTTCCCACAAGGAATCCACAGATGGAGAGGTAGAGTGGAGGGACTTGACCAACTGTAGATTTCCTGGTTGGAACAACTCTGTTCTTTTGTCTCTGTGACACCCTTCAGGTAGGTTTTTAAGGTTTTGTTGATGTTTTGCCAAGGAAATTATATCCTTGACCAAGTTGGCCATTTCCTGATCAAATAGGAGGTCATTTGTGAGAAAAGGTCGTCCACACAGCATTTTATATGGACTGAACCCCATTTTGTGAGGAGAATTTCAGATTCTCAATAAGGCCATGGGCAAGAGAGTAGGCCATGGGAGGTAAGTTCCCTGTGTTTGTTTCCTTAAGTGCCTCTTTAGTGTTTTATTTGCCTTCTCGACCTCTACTGAAGATTGTGGCCTCCAGGCACAGTGAAGATGATATTGTATCCCTAGTGCCCTAGAAATTTCCTGAGTTATTGTGGCTTTAAAAGCCGAACCATTGTCGCTTTTTAAGCTTTGGGGAAGGCCAAATCTAGGAATTATTTCATGAATTAGGACTTTAACCACTTCCTGAGCCTTCTCTGTCTTGAAGGGGAAGCTTCTATCCAATTTGTAAAGGTATCAACACAGACCAACAAGTATTGAAATCCCCTTGACTTAAGCATATGGGTGAAGTTTAACTGCCAGTGCTCTCTGGGATAGTGCCCTATTCTTTGTTTCCCCGGAGGGGCCTTACAATGGACCAAGGGATTATTTCCTTGGCACACCTCACAGGCTTTGACTACTTGTCAGATGGTCCAGAGGAGATTTGGGCCTGTAAATTGGGATTTGGCCATTTGACGAATGTTTTCAATACTCATATGAAAACTTTGGTGGAGGATCTTAAGTATTTTCCACTGGCTGGCTTCGGGTATGAATATCTTTCCTTCTTCTGTCACCCTGAGGGGAGAAAACTATTCCCCCGTCAAAGTCCCCATTCTGTTTCAGTCAGGGAATACTGGGGCTTAATCTCTTGGAGAGGGTTGTTCCATATCAAGGGTCCTTCCATAAGTATTTCTAATGGGAGATGCCACCTGGCAGCAATTTTGGCCTCAGCGTCTGCCTAACAGTTTCCTTCTGACTTTTCTCCTTCACCTTTCTGATGGCTTGACAGTATGACTGCCACCTCCTTGGCTTTTTTCACTGCATGCAATAACTCCATGATTTCCTTGTGGTATTAATGGGGGTTTCCCCAGAGATTAGGAACTCCTTGTCTTTCTATATTGCAGCATAAGCACGTAGGATTAGATTGGCATATTTGCTATCTGTATATACGTTTATTCTTTTTTCTTTCCCAGTTCTAAGGATCAGGTAAGCACCTCTAGTTCTCCTAACTGGGTGCTGCACCCTGGGGAAAGAGGCTTACTTTCACCTACTGTTACATCAGTAACTATGGCTAACTCACCCTTCATATCCCATTCTCCACAAATGAACTTCCATCAGTATATGGGTTAAGGTCAGGATTAACTAAGGGAACTTCTAAGAGATCCTCTCAGGCAGCATAGGTCTGGGCTAAAATTTGTTGGCAGTTATGCTCGATTGGTTCCCCATCCTCTGGGAGAAAAGTAGCAGGGTTGAGGGCCACACAAGTGCATATTTGAAGCACTGGTCCCTCAAGGAGTAGCGCCTGGTATCTAAATAGGCAACGGTTGTCTGATAGCCATAAACTCCTTTTGGCACCTCGTATGCCATTTACATCATAGGTAGTTGAGATGGTGAGATCCTTTCCTTGGTTTATTTTGACAGCCTCTGATACTAAAATAGCCACCATCACAACTACCTACCAAAATGGCCACCATCACAACTACCCATAAACAGTGAGGCCAGCCTTTTGCTACTACATCAATTTTCCTTACTTAGGTATGCCACTGGTTGTGGGTTTGTCCCACAAGTTTGAGTAAGGAATCCAAGAACTATCCTCACTCTTTCTCTGATGTATAAAGAGAAGTTTTGTCCTGTGGGAAGGCTTAAGGCTGGAAGCTTGTACTAGGGCCTGCTTTAAGGTTTTGAAGGCTGTTTCTACCTCTGGTTCCCATTCTAGTATGTGAGTATTTGCCCTTTGGGTCTCTTTGAGTATAGAGTGGCCTGGCCATAATGCTGTACCTGGGGATCCATAGTCAGCAAAAGCCAGTGATCCCAAGGAACCCCACAACTGTTTCAATGTCTTAGGGCAAGGATAAGCCAGCATAAGCTGTATTCATTCTTTGCTGAGGGCCCTGGTTCCTCTGGCTAAGATTAGGCCTACATATTTGACTTGTTGCAGGCAGAGCTGGGCCTTTGATTTAGATGCTTTGTACCCTTGATTATCTAGAAAGTTCAAGAGATCTAGAGTAGCTTGCTGGCATGAGGCTTCTGAACTGGCAGCCAGAGGCAGATCATCCAAGGTGCTTGCCCCGGGCACCCTCAGTCCTATTGTTGGATCATCTGGTTGGGGGCTTCTGGCACAGGAACCTTTGTCCTCTGGGGCAGTGTGCCTTCCAGTGATTACCTTGGCATAGTGGACATGAGCAAGGGGGCAGCTTGTTTCTTGTTGGACAAATTTTTTAAAGGTGTCCTTGCAAACCACACTAACAAGCCCTACTGGGTGATCGGCCTGTTCTGTTTTCTGTCCTCTCTGAACCACCAAGGTTTGTTTGTCTGAGGGCCATGACTAAGACTGTGGCCTCTGATCTTGCTTTTCCTTTTAGAATGTTCCTCTTGGTCCCGATTATAGAACACTGAGGTTGTGAGGTTTAATAATGCCTCCAGATTTTGTTCAGGGCCCAGAGCTTGCTTTTGGAGCTTTCTCTTGATATCTGTGGCTGATTGGGTAATACACTTATCTTTTAGGATCAATTGACCCTCTGGTGAGTTGGGTGACAGAGGAATATACTTTCATAAGGCCTCCTGTAGCTGCCTGAGGAAGTTGGAAGGATTTTCTTCCTTTCCCTGAGTTGTGGTGAACATCATTGAATAATTCATGGACTTTTTCCTAATTCTCCTTAGTCCTTCTAGAACACAGGTCAGGAGATATTTGTGTCCCCATGAATGAGTCTAGGTTCCAGTGGGAATCCATGCTGGGGATGGCTTGGTGACCAGTAGAGAATCTGTCCCTTTCTTCAGCTGTCATTCTATCACTTACTTGACTAAGATACCAGGTATCTCCACACTCTCAGGTTGCAGCTAAAGCCACATTCTTTTCATTAAAGGCCAGGGTTTTATCTAACAATAGCTCTCCAAGTAAGGTCAAAGGTTTGCACTACACCCTGTTGGACACCTATGTATCTAGCAGGATCATCTGAAAACTTCCCCAGGTCTGTCTTGATCTGCTTTAAATCAGAGAGGGAGAAGGGGACATGTACCCGGGTTGGATGAAATCCAACCCCCACAGCTTGAAGGGGAGATAACCAATAGCTTGAGGGGTTTTGTGGTCCCTTGGAGATTTCTTTGCTTGTTTACTTCTGGGTGGGGGAGATTAAAGGAGGTTTATCATTTATAGGAAGGGGAGCTGTAGGGAGGCTAGGATATAGAGGTAAGCTGAGAGATCCTTCTGTGGAATGTAAATTGCAAGCTTTGTATAGTTGTGGATTATCCTTCAATAAAAAGAAAGCTTGGACAGAATGTATTTCACTCCATTTGCCTTCCCTTTTATAGAAAAAGCCAAGCTTCAGGGTAGTCTTGCAATTTATACTTCACTCAGGTGGCCATTTTTCCCCATCATAGAGAGAGTATTGGGTCTAGGCCATAGTGCAGAAAAAAATAAGCCATTTCTTTTTCAGAGTTTGCAGATCAAATTGGTCCCAATGGCTTAGGATAAATTTCAAGGGTGAGGTTATTGATGCCTGAGTGTTTCCCATCTGAAACAAAAAAAAAAAACACCTGCAGTTTTGGTCTTTTTTTTTTCTTCCCCTGCCGAAGAACCCACAGTGGTACCTGGACACTGCTGTTCGGAAAAGATGCACTCACCAAAGCAACAGCAGAAACACTGCCTTTCCTCTTAGACCACAAAGAGGACTGAGGAAGGTTGGATTTAATGGCCCTTATTGGTGCATTATCAAAAACCACACCCTTGCCTTTCCTCTTAGACCATAAAGAGGACCAAGGAAGGTCAAATTTAGTGGTCTTTACTGACACATTCTTGAAAAGCTGTAAGAGTCTTAAGCATTTTCTCCTGTTGGTAGTGGGACCTTACCCTTGTCCTTTAGAGATGATATGCCTTAAAATGCAGTGGAGGGCCAAAATGAGGGAGGGAAGGGATCTACAGGGTTGGAAGAGTGATGCCTTTTGTCCTCATTTCTCATCATATGAATAGGAAGGATATCCCCCTAATTTTGCGGTCTATAATTTCTGAGGCTCCACATATCTTAGCTTTTGGAATAGCCTTTGTTAGACCTGCTAGTCTGAGGAGGGATCCTAAAATTCCAGATAGTACCCCCCACGACAGGGCTTCGAGCAAAAATTATGTCTTTCTGATTGGTGAGCCAGAGTGCCTAAATAAAGGAACAGAGTCCACAAATTTACATTAGAAATCATCCTTATAGGAGAAACTAGAAGAGCACCAGGAACAGGGAGTGGTTTTTGGAAGCAGGACTAGTGTCAGAGAAGACAGGTGGGAGGAAGTTTGTCTGACAAGTGTTAGGACCCAGGAGGCAAGGGTCAGGATACATAGGGTAGGTGGGCAAGTCTCACTTGGGTGATGTAACTTTGAGAGTCTTGCTCATGTCTGCAGGGTCAACCAACTTTTTTTCAGGATCCTGGAGCTTAATGACTTTCCTCTCTGTTGACCCTTGGCTCAGCCCAGAAGTGCAGGAAAAGCGGAACCTGGTTCCAGGGAAAACAACACTCCCAACTCCAAAGAGTTGGGGTGTTGTTAGAGAGCCCTTTCCCAGAAAGCCTGACACCCATATCTTTAATCCAGTGGCCACATTAATCACTGTTAACTGGCCAACAGGTGCTCAGTGTTTAACCCCCAAAATTCTAAGGAAAAATGGAACAGAATAGCAAGCAAAAGGGGTCCAGTGATACTCACCATGTGGCAATGTCCTAGATGAGCCCCCAAGACATGTCTGGAGTTTGTTTCTGCTGGTGGGTTCGTGGTAATGCTGACTTCAAGAATGAAGCCACTGACCTTTGTGGTGAGTGTTACAGCTCTTAAAGATGGCACAGACCCAAAGAGTGAGCAGTAGCAACGTTTATTGTGAAGAGTGAAAGGAGAAAGCTTTCACAGTGTGGAAGGGGACTCAAGCAGGTTGCTGCTGCTGGCTGGGGTGGTCCGCTTTTATTTTCTTATTGGCCTCTCCCATGTTCTGTTTCCATCCTATCAGAGTGCCCTTTTAAAAATCCTCCCTGTGATTGGCCACTTTTAGAATCCTGTTGATTGGTGCATTTTACAGAGCACTGATTGGTGCGTTTTACAGGATGCTGATTGGCAGGTTTTACAATCCTCTTGTAAGACAGGAAAGTTCCTGGCCAGGCACAGTGGCTCATGCCTGTAATCCCAACACTTTGGGAGGCTGAGGTGGGTGGATCACAAGGTCAGGAGATTGAGACCATCCTGGCTAACATGGTGAAACCCCATCTCTACTAAAAATGCAAAAAAATTAGCTGGGCATGGTGGCAGGCACCTGTAGTCCCAGCTCCTCAGGAGGCTGAGGCAGGAGAATGGCGTGAGCCTGGGAGGCAGAGTTTGCAGTGAGTTGAGATCATGCCTGGGCACTCCAGCCTGAGCAATAGAGTAAGAGTCTGTTTAAAAAAAAGACAAGAACGTTCCTGATTGGTGCATTTTATAATCCTCTTGTAAGACAGAAAAGTTCCCCAAGTCCCTTTGTGACCCAAGAAGTCCAGCTGGCCTCACCTGTCACTCAATGTGTGTGGTTTGTTTGTTTGTTTGTTTTTTGTTTTTGTTTTTTGGCAGCTATTGTAAAATGGATAGAGATCTTAATTTGATTCTTGGCTTGGTCATAGGTGTATAGCACAACTACTGATTTGTGGACATTGATTTTGAAACTCAAGACTTTATTAAATTCATTTATGAAATCTAGGAGTCCTTTGGGGGGAGTTTTTAGGGTTTTCTAGGCATAAGAGCATATCATGGGGAATCAGTTAGTTTTATTTCCTCTTTTTCCATGGGGAATCAGTTAGTTTTATTTCCTCTTTTTCCAATTTTGATGCTTATTTTGTTTAATTTTTTATCTTGCCTGATTGATCTGGCTATGATTTCTTCTTTTTTGGTTTCTCTTTACATGGATACCTTTTTCTACTTTCAGCCTATGTGTATTCTTAAAGGTAAAGTCTCCTTTTGGCAACATAGTATTGCATCTTGCTTTTTTTTTTTTTTTTTTTTTTTTTTTTTTGAGACGGAGTCTCGCTTTGTCGCCCAGGGTGGAGTGCAGTGGCTGGATCTCAGCTCACTGCAAGCTCCGCCTCCCGGGTTTACGCCATTCTCCTGCCTCAGCCTCCCGAGTAGCTGGGACTACAGGCGCCCACCACCTCGCCCGGCTAGTTTTTTGTATTTTTAGTAGAGACGGGGTTTCACCATGTTAGCCAGGATGGTCTCGATCTCCTGACCTCGTGATCTGCCCGTCTCGGCCTCCCAAAGTGCTGGGATTACAGGCTTGAGCCACCGCGCCCGGCCTGCATCTTGCTTTTTTAATCAATTTAGCCACTCTGTTTTTTTTGTTTTTAATGGATAAATTATTCCTTTTACATTCAAGGTAATTATTGATAGGTAAGGACTTAATACTGCCATCTTGTTATTTGTTTTCAGTTGTTTTGTAGATCCTTTGTTCCTTTTTTCCTTTCTTGCTGTTTTACTTTGTGATTAGTTTATTTCCTTAGCAGTATGCTTTAATTGTCTACCTGTTACTTTTGGTTTAATCATTGTTGGTTTTTGTTTTATGGAGACAATGAAACATGTGATACATTTTATTAAAAATATATTATGGTTTTAACAAGCTATTAAAGTTGATAATGATGTAATTTTGAGCATATAAGGTCCCATACTTTTATGTCAATCCTTCCCTACACATGCAATTTTTGATGTCATATTTGTATCATTTTATATTGTGTGTCTTTTAAGCTAATGTGGTCATTATATTTTTATTCGGTTTGACTTTTTAACTTCAGAGTAAAGATATAAATGAATTATTTACCACATACTGCCAGCATTAAAATAGTCTCAGTTTGACTGTGTACTTACTAATAGCAATAAGTTTTATCTTCCATATGTTTTTATGTTACTAATACAACTCTTTTCTTTCAGCTTCAAAGACTCACTTTAGCATTTTTTTTAATAACACAGGTGTGAGTAAATTTCTCAGCTCTTTTTGTTTCTTGGAAAGTCTTTAAAAAATTAAAATATAGACATTTTACATATTTATTATTTATAAATGTGTAATTTTCAAATCAGGGTATTTAGAATACCCATCACCTCAAACATTTGCCATTTTTTTCTGTTAGGAACTTTCCAAATCATCTGTTTTAGAAATATACAGTATACTGTTATAATTATAGTCACCCTATTATTTTATGCAACTTTGGAACTTATTTTTCTATATAACAGTCTGTTTTTACCCATTCACCAACCTTTCATTATCCCCAACACACTCTTCTCAGCTCTGGTATCTATTATTTCAATCTCTACCCCATGAGATAGATTTTTTTAGTTCCCTCATATGTGGAAGAATACGTGATACTTGTCTTTCTGAGACTGGCTTATTTTACTTAGCACAGTGATTTCCAATTCCCTATGTGTTGCTACAAATAGCAGCATTTAATATTTTTAATGGCTAAATGATATTCCATAGTGTGTATATATATATATGCCACATTTTCTTTATACATATATATACACATATATATATGGCAAATGACAAATGTTTGAGGTGATGGGTATTCTAAATACCCTGATTTGAACATTACACATTTATAAATTATAAATATGTAAAATGTCTATATTTAATATTTTAAGACTTTCCTAGAAACAAAAAGAGCTGAGAAATTTATTCATCACCACACCTGTGTTATAAAAAATGCTAAAGTGAGTCTTTGAAGCTGAAAGAAAAGAGTTGTATTAGTAACATAGAAACATATGGAAGATAAAATGTGTGTGTATATATATATATATATACACACACACCACATTTTCTTTATACATTCACTAATTGATGGAAAATTGGATTCACTTTATATCTTGGCTGTTTTGAATAGTGCTGTAGTAACATATGGGTGCAAATATCTTTTTCATATACTGATTTTCCTCCCCTTTTTGGTAAATGCTCGTTAATGAAATTGTTGAATTATATTGTAGTTCTATTTTCAGTGTTTTGAAAAATCTCCGTACTGTTTTTCATAGAAGTTGTACAAACGTACTGTCTTCCCAGCGGTGCACGATTTTCCTTTGCCTTCCATCCTTAACCAACATCTTTTTTTTTTTTTTTTGCGATGGAGTTTCACTCCTGTTGCCCAGGGTGGAGTGCGGTGGTGCAATCTCAGCTCACCACAACCTCCGCCTGCTGAGTTCAAGCAATTCTCCTGCCTCAGCCTCCCGAGTTGCCGGGGTTACAATATATTTTGGGGCTGTTAATTTGTCTTCTCTTGACAAATATTTATTCAGATAATTTTCTTACTTTTTAGTAGAACTGTTACTATTTTTATTTTTCTGTTGAGTTATTTGAGTTCCTTGAATGTTATTAATATTAGTTCCTTGTTGGACAAATAGTTTAGAAATATTTTCCATCTTTCAGCAAGTTGTCTTCTCACTTGTTGACTGTTTCCTTCACTCTGCAGAAGTTACTGAGTTCAATGTAGTCTTATTTATCTATTTTTGGTTTTGTCACCTGTGCTTTTAAAGTCCAGCTGGGCACAGTTGCTAACACCTCTACTCTTAGAACTTTGAGAGGCTAAGGTGGTGGATCAGTTGAGGCCAAGAGTTTGAGATCAACCTGGGCAACATGACAAAACCATGCCTGTACTAAAAAAATAAAAACTAGCTGGGCATGATGGTTCATGTCTGTACTCCCAGCTACTCAGTAGGCTGAGGCAGGAGAATCTCTTGAAGCCAAAAAGTGGAAGTTGCAGTGAGCCGAGATGACACCACTGCACTCCAGCCTAGGTGACAGAACAAGACTCTGCCTTCAAAATAAATAAATAAATAAATAAATAAATAAATAAAGTCTTAGCCATAAAATATTTGCCTAAAACATTGTCTTCACATGTTTTTTCTATGTCTTCTTTTAGTAGTTTTATAGTTTCAGGTATGTTTAAGACTTTAATCTACTTTAAATGGTAAAAGACAGGGGCCTATGTTTTATTTATTGATTTTTGCAAATAGATGTTCAGTTTACTCAGAACTGTTTGTTGAAGGGACTGTTCATTACCTAGCGTGTGTTCTTGACACTTTTGTCAAAATTCATCTGGCTGTGAATACATAGATTTATTTCTGGGTTCTCTATTCTGTCCCATTAATCCATGTGTCTGTTTTCACACCATTACTGTGCTTTCTTGGATGATAGCTTTGCAATATATTTTGAAGTCAGGTAGTGTAATAACTCCAGTTTTATTCTTTTTGCTTAATACCACTTTAACTATTTGGGGTCTTTTATGGTTACAAACAACTACAGGAGTTTTTTTTTAATTTCTGAGAAGAATGTCATTGATATTTTGATAGGGATTGCATTGAGTTATTTGGTTGCTTTGCATTGTGTGGTGATTTTAACATTAACTTTTCCCATTCATGAGGGTAGGATATCTTTCCATTTTTTGGTGTGTCCTCTAATTTTTTTTTTTTTACTAATAGGGTACAGAATAAATGTTGAGTTAGCAGGCATGAACGCAATATAAATCTCCTTGTACATCTTCATCAGAGCTATTGGGTGATGAGGTGTATTGTCAATGAGCAGTAAGATTTTGACAGAAATCATTTTTTTTCTGAGCAGTAAGTCACAATAGTGAGCTTAAAATATTCAGTAAACAATGTTGTAAATGTATTTGTTGTCCTCCAGGCTTTGTTGTTCCATTTATAGAGCACAATCTCAGTAGAGTTAGCATCATTCATAAGGACTCTAGAATCTTAAGAATGGTGAATGAGCAATGACTTCAACTTAAAGCCAACATCTGCATTAGCACCTAACAAGGTTGCCTGATAATTGAAGCTTTGAAGCCAGACTGACTTCTGTCTAACTTTTGAAAGTCCTGGATGGCATTTTCGCTGAACAAAAAGCTGTTTCATCTAAACTGAAAATTTGTTTTGTTGTGTAATACCATCATCAATTATTTAAGCTAGATATCCACAACTTGCTGCAACTTTCACACCAGCACTTGCTACTTCACCTTACACTTTTGTTTTATAGACATGACTTCGTTTTATAGATATGACTTCTTTCCTTAAGCTCTATGAACTGATCACTAGTAAGCTTCGGCTTAAGAAAATGCTGGAGCGAGTTTGATCTTCTATCTTGACCACTATAACATTGCAGTAAGCTTGTTTCACTTTCTTATCATTCATGTATTCATATATTCACTGGAGTAGCACTTTTAATTTCCTTCAGTTATTCTTCATTTACAACTTGGCTTACTGTTTAGCGCAAGAGGCCTAGTTTTTATTGTATTTCAACTTTAGACATGCCTACCTCACTAAGCTTAATCATTTATAGCTTTCAATTTAAAGTGAGAGATATGTCATTCTTCTTTGCAGCTGAATACCCGGGGGCCATTGTAGGGTTAATAATTGGCGTGATTTTAATATTGTTTTTTTCTCAGGGATTAAGGAGGTCTGGGAAGAGGAAGTGAGGTGGCAATATGACTAGATAGTGAAGCAGTTAGAACGTATACAACATTCATCAGTTAAATTCACCATCTTATATGTGCATAGTTTATGGCATTAGTAAACAATTACAATAGTAAGATCAAAAGTAAATCATCACAACAGGTATAATAATATTGGGAGTTTTAAGTACTGCATGATAGGGTTTGACTCTGTTCCCATCCAAATCCTATCTTGAATTGTAGCTCCCACAATTCGCATGTATTGTGGGAGGGACCCAGTGGAAGGCAATTGAATCATGGGGACAGGCCTTTTCTGTGATAGTCAGTAATTTTCACAAGATATAACGGTTTTATGAAGTGGATTTCCCTGCACAATCTCTCTTATCTTGTCTGCGGCCATGTTAAGACATGTCTTTCACCTTCTACCATGATTGTGAGCCCTCCCCAGCCATGTGAAACTGTGAGTCCATTAAACCTCTTTCTTTTGTAAGTTGCCCTGTCTTGGGTGTGTCTTTATTAGCAGTGTGAAAACAGACTAATGCACTACGTAATTACCCAAATGTGATAGAAAGGCATAAAGTGATCACATGACTTTGAAATAATGGCACCAGGAGGCATACTCAACACAGGTTTGGCGTGTCTATACAATTGGTAAAAAATGAAGTATCTAGGAAGTATGGTAAAGGGTAATACAATGCAGTGTGCCTGCATATGAGATTGCCACCCAGTTGAATAGTTAATGTGTTTGATAAAGACCTTTGGGCACATTTACATATGAAGTCTTTAACTGGTTAGAAAAATTAATCGTGGAAGAAAACAGTGTAAGATAACTTTTCCTGTAGTGAATCTCTTTAACATGACAGGGTAGTGTTCAACAAATAGTATCTTCGTGTGTGCAAACATTTCCAAAGGTATTGTTATCATAATGTTGAGTGCCGCCTTTTCTCAGCATTGTAGTAAGAACATTTGAACATTATAGAAAGGCTTCAGGAATTGGAAAACCTTAACATTAAATAATTGGAAAACAGAAACACCATGTACCTGTTGGCTTGAAGAAGTTTCAACAAACTTTTTCTATATAATGTAGAAAGTAAATATTTCAGGTTTTGTAGGCTAAATTGACCTTTTTCATTGTAAGGCTGATAGACTTTTGTGTGGTTGGTTTTACATTTAAATTTATAAAAAATCATTTTTAGCTTAGAGGTTTTGTGGAAACAGACAGTGGGCCAGATTTGGCTCATGACCTGTAGTTTGTTCACCATTCATCTAAAGTGTTCAATAAGCATTTTGTTGTATTTGCTTTGTCATGTAAATAGCCAGCACTTCATCTCCTTTTCTTAAAAAGGTGTCATTCGGTGCTCAAAAATTAACAGTTAAAATCAAAATGTGTATATTTCTGCTCGACCTAGCAAAGGTTAATATGAACAAAATGCCATAAATACTAATAAGAATGATAATATGGTAATCATTCATTCAGTCCTCATTTTGATGTCATATTGTTTGAGAAATTCTTAAGATTTTTAAATGTGTTACATTTTTAAGGTTCCTGTGACATAATATAAAATGTGTTAATGCAATACAAAATTCTCTTAATGTGAATTTTTAAGTGTTAAGTTCAGAGGTATATGTGCAGGATATGCAGGTTTGTAACACAGGTAAATGTGTGTAATGAGTGTGTTGTACAGATTATTTCATCGCCCAGGAATTAAGCCTAGTATTTATTAGTTAGTTTCCTGATCTCCCTCCTTCTACTCTCCACCCTCCAATAGGCCCCAGTGTGTGTTTTTCCCCTCTATGTGTCCATATGTTCTCATGATTTAGCTCCCCTATATAAATAAAAGCATACAATATTTGGTTTACTGGCACTATGTTAGTTGGCTAAGGATAATAGCCTCCAGCTTCGTCCATGTCCCTGTAAAGACATGCTCTCATTCTTTTTTGTGGCTTCATAGTATTCCATGGTGTATATGTAACACATTTCTTTATCCAGGCTATCATTGATGGGCATTTACATTGATTCTATGTCTTTCCTATTGTGAATAATGTTGCAATGAACATATGGATACATGTGTCTTTATAACAGAATGATTTATGTTCCTTTGGGTGTATACCCAGTAATGAAATTGCTGGGTCAAATGGCATTTCTGTTTTATTGGCTTTCAGTAATTGCCACACTGTCTTTCATAATGGTTTAACTAATTTATGCTCCTACCAACAGTGTAAAGTGTGCCGTTTTCTCCTCAACCTCTCTAGCATCTCTTATTTTTTGACTTTGTAGTAATAGCCATGCTAAGTGGTGTTAGATGGCATTTCCTTATGGATTTGCATTTCTATTAGAGAATCAGTGATGTTGAAATTTTTTTCATATAATGTTTGGCCACATGCATGTCTTCTAATGAGAAGTGCCAGCTGGATGCGGTGGCTTATGCCTGTATTCCCAGAATTTTGGGAGGCTGAGTTGAACAGATCACTTGAGGTCAGGAGTTCGCAAGCAGCCTGGCCAACATGATGAAACCCGAACTCTACAGAGATTTTTTTTAAAAAATTAGCTGGGTGTGATGGTGCGTGCCTGTAGTCCCTGCTACTTGGGAGCCTGAAGCATGAGAATTACTTGAACCCAGGAGGTGGAGGTTGCCTTGAGCCAAGATCACACTACTGCAGTACAGCCTGGGCAACAGAGTGAGACTCTGTCTCAAAACAAACAAACAAAGAAACAAAACCCTCTTTGTTCATATCCTTTGCTCACTTTTTAATGACTTTTTTTGTTTTGTTTTGTTTTCCCTTGGAAATTCACTGAAGTTCCTTATGGGTGCTGGATATTAGAACTTTGTCAGGTACTTAGTTTGCAAAAAATTTTTATTCCATTCTGTAGGTTGTCTATTTACTCTGCTTATAGTTTCTTTTGCTGTGCAGAGTTCTTTAGCTTAATTAGATCCCATTTGTCAATTTTTGTTTTAGTAGCAATTGCTTTTTGCATCTTTTTAAAATAAAATATTGGTCTGTGCCTATGTCCTAAATGGTATTGCCTAGGTCATATTCCAAGACTTTCATAGTTTTGGGTTTTACATCTATGTCTTTAATCTATCTTGAGTTAAATTTTTATACATTGTTTAAGAAAGGAGTGCAGTTTTTACTTTCTGCATATGTCTATCATAGGTCTAGCTAGACATTTCTGCATATGTCTAGCATATGCAGAAAGTTACAGATTAGATAGTTAGAGGTGTACAGTCTTCTTTCTGGGCTCTCTATTATGTTCCATTGGTCTGTGTGTCTGTTTGTACCAGTTCTGTGCTGTTTTGTTTACTGTAGCCCTCTAGTCAAAGATTTGTCAAAGTTAAAGATTTGTCAAAGATTAGATAGTGATAGGTGTCAAAGATTAGATAGTTATAAGTGTGCAGTCTTCTTTCTGGGTTCTCTATTATGTTCCATTGGTCTATGTGTCCATTAGTGTACCAGTTCCATGCTGTTTTTTTTACTGTAGCCCTGTAGTATAGTTTGAAGTCAGGTAGCATGATGCCTCCAGCTTTGTTCTTTTTGTTTACAATTGCCTTGGCTATTTGGGCCCATTTTTGCTTCCATATGAATTTTAAAACAGTTTTTTTGTAGTTCTTTGAAAATTTTCAATGGCAGTTTAATGGGAATAGCATTTAATCTATAAACTACTTTAGGCAGTATGGCCATTTTAATGCAAAATCCATGGGATTTTTTTCCATTTGTTTGTATCACCTCCAATTTCTCTGAGCACCAGTTTGTAGTTCTTATACAGATCTTTGACTTTCCTTGTTAGCTGTATTCCTAGGTCATTGTAAAATGTAACATTATAGTGAAATCAAAAACTAAAATAGACTTTTCTCAGTATGACATAGTGAATCAATTTCAAGCAAATTAGAGCTTTTTTCCTAGTCAAGAATTGAAGGAATTTATTCCCTTTCATTCTCCATCCTTTGTTTCAAAAAAAGACCATTTTGAATGGCTTTATCATAGGGACTACTTGAGGAAGTGGACCCTGCTAATAAAGATAGATTATTTCATCATCCAGCAATTAAACCTAGTATCCATTTGTTATTTTTCCTGATCCTGTCCCTCTAATAAGCCCCAGTATATGTTGCTCCCCTCTGTGTATTCATGTGTTCTCATCATTTAGTTCCCACTTATTAGTGAGAACATGCAGTATTTGGTTTTCTGTTCTTGTGTTAGTTGGCTAAGGATACCCTGGTGTGGGTAGTATTCAGCCAGAGCCTTGGGAAGAATGGGCTGCATTTGCATGTGGCTTGTTGCTGTGGCAATTTCTTCAATAGCCTTTACTCCAAGTACAGCAAGAATGAGGGCAAGAGGCAGGAGGTGAACCTACTCAGCTTCCATTGGTGGTGCAGCTTTCTTCTTGAAACCCCCTGCTGCTGTCTTACCAGCACATTTGCGCATGTTTGTTTTTATGGAACACCTTGCAACTTCCATAGAACTGTTTGCCTTACAGGTTCTTTCAGCTGCAGCAGCTGCTGGAGTCTCCATTGCTTCTGGTGCACCAATCAGAGGCATGCTTTCAGCCTAGAATAGATGAGAATGGGAAGCAGGGAGAGTTAGTGGTTTTGGGGAGCAAGGTGTAGCTACAGGACTGCCATAGTAGTAAGTCTTCATCTCTTGAACTTCAAGGATTAGAGTTAAAGAAGTATTGGATAAAATTACTGCCATTAAGGAGTCACAATTTCCTTCATTAAATTTGTGTTTTCAAGTATTGTTTTAAATATTGCCAATAGTTTTTTTTTTTAAATTTATAGTATATTTTCTTTTTCTTACAACCAACTTAATTTAGCAATTTTGTTTTCTGCAAAGGCCAGATAGTAAACATTTTAGGTTTTGTGAACCATATATCTTTGTTCAAGTACTCAATCCTGCCATTTTAGTGTAAAAGCAGCTACAGACAATATTTGTGGACATGGATGTTTTCCTATGAAAATCTATTTGTGGACAGTGAAATTTGAAATTTATGTAATTTTTATTTTTTACAAGTATTCTTTCTTTCAATCATTTAAAAATGTAGAAGCTATCCTTACCTTATAGGCCATTCAGAATAATTTTTTGAGCTGTGGTTTTCTAACTCCTGGTCTGCTTTGTTACCTGTCCTAGGGATCTATGGAATTTTGAACTTGACAGTAATGATTTGGAATCTAGTGGGAGAAATTCCTAAGCAGCAAAGCATTCAAGATGTGGTCTAACTGCCTATCCTAACATGTGTGAACAAGGAAATGACCTGAAACTAAAACTAATACAATATTTTAAAGGGAAGCACAGTGTAAAACTTTCAATGTCGTAGAAATGAAAAGCCGATTTTTAAGGGAGCAATTCAAGCCAGGGGCAAAAACTTGCATATCTAAAAGGAAAGCAAGTGCTGATGACCAAGATAATGGTGAAAAGGCCTGAAAGGCATTTCAGAGAATTTTGTGGCACCCCTCCCATCTTTGGCCTGGATTCCTAGAGGACAGACTCACTTCATAGGCCACACCAGGGCTCCTGATGTCTTTCACAGCTTGTGACAATTCCCCTTGAATCCCAGTTGCTCCAGCTCTAGCTATGACTCAAAGGAGGTCAGGTACTGCTTAGGCCACTGCTTCACAGGGTGCAAACCAAAAACCTTAGTGGCTTCCATGTGATGTTAAGCCTGTGAGTGCAGAGTGCAAAAGTTGAGTCTTGGGAGCCTCCACCTAGACTTCAGAGGCTTTATGAAAAAGCCTGGATGTCCAGGCAGAAGACTTCTGCAGAGGCAGAACTCTCATGGAAAACCTCTACCAGGTACATGCAGAGGGGGAGATGGGGAGTTGGATCCCCCACACAGAGTCCCCACTGGGGCACTGTCTAGTGGAGCTCTGAGAAGGGAACTACCATCTTCCAGAGCCCAGAATCATAGATCCACCATCAGCCTGAACCCTGCATCTGGAAACGGCACAAGCACTCAACACTAACCCTTGAGAGCAGCTGTGTAGGCAAAGCCACAGGGACAGAGCTGCCCAAAGCCTTGGGGGCCAACACCTTGCATCATGTCCTGGATGTCCAGTATGTCCTGGGACATGCAGTTAAAGAAGACTATTTTTTGGAGCTTCAAGGTTTAGTGACTGCCCTACTGAGTTTTGAATTTGCATGAGGTCTTTAGCCCCTTTCTTTTGCCCAGTTTCTCCATTTTGAAATGGGACCCTTTACCCAATTTCTGTACCTTTATTGTATCCTCAGAGTAACTAACTTGATTTTGATTTTACATGCTCCTACGCAGATGCAACTAGACTATAAGACTTTGTGCCCTGGACAGTTAATGCTATAATAAGTTAAGACCTTGGGGGACTATTTGGAAGGAATGATTGCCTTTGGCAATATAAGAAGGTCATGATAGTTGAATGTGGAATAGTAAGCCCTAATGTTGGAGGTGGGGCCTAGTGCAATTGGCTCATGAGGGTGGTTTCTCCTGAATGGTTTAACACCATTTTCCTTGTCGTCATGATAGTGAGTGAGTTCTGATGGCATCTCATTGTTTAAAAGCATGTAGTACTCTCTCACCCCATTCCTTCTGCTCCAACAATGTGAAGTGCTAGATGCCTCTTCAAACTCCATCATGGTTTTAAGTTTCCTGGGGTCACCACAGAAGTGAAGCAGATGCCAGCTTCATGCTTTTTGTACAGCTTATGTAACTGTGAGCCAATGAATTCTCTTTTCTTTATAAATTACCCAGTCTCAACTATTTCCATATAGCAGTATAAGAACAGACTAATATATTCATCATCTTTATTTAGTTCCTGAACAGTTTTAAACTCCCAAAGAAAGACAGTACACATCAGTGGTTACCCCCTTCTCTTTCTTACCCCAAACTCTTGTAACCATTAGTCTACTCTTTGTGGGTATGAATTTCTCTATTTTGGCCCTCTCTCATGCATGAGATTATCCAATATATGGTCATTTATGATGGATTTATTTCAGTTAGCAAAATATTTAAAAGTTTAACCCCATTGCAGTAGGTGCCTATTCTTTTTATTTCCAAGTTAGATCATTATAAAAATATACCACATTTTACTCATCTATACATCTGTTCATGGATGTTTGAGTGGTTTATATCTTTTGGCTACTGTGAATAATATTGCTATGGTAGTTTTTTTTTTAATAAAAACTTCTATTAGAGCATAACATTTATACAGAAACATGTACAACTTGATGCATATTCACAAAACACAGATGCTTATGTAACCAGCACACAGGACCAAAAGCAGAATACTACTCTTCAGTGCTACATGTTCTGTTCTTATTGCTTTCTATGTGGTATTTTCACAAATTGTCTCATTTTATTTTATTATTTTATTTCAAGACTGAGTCTCATTCTGTCACCCAGGCTAGAGTGCAGTGGTGCAATCTCAGCTCACTGTAACCTCAGCCTCCCAGGTTCAAGTGATTCTCCTGCCTCAGCTTCCTAAGTAGCTGGGATTACAGGTGCACGCCACCATGCCTGGCTATTTTTTTTTTTTTTGTATTTTTAGTAGAGACGGTGTTTCATCGTGTTAGCCAGGATGATCTTGATCTCCTGACCTTGTGATCTGCCCGCCTCGGCCTCCCAAAGTGCTGGGATTACAGGCATAAGCCACCGCGCCCAGCTGAATTGTCTCTTTATAAAAGACCAAGAAGCAGTGTACCTGAGTCTGTAGTGGTAAAACCCTGAATTAGTGCCTTAAGAACAAGGATCCATGGAGTTTATCTAATAACTGACTGTTTCTAATCCATCATCTCAAAAGGAAGCCTAGATCATGTGCTTTAAAAGAGGAGGTGTTGGAGTAGGAGCTTTATGCTGAACAGATTGGCTAAACATACATATTCATTAAATTACAAGAGGAGCTGTGAATATCCATGAAGGTGCTCCTGATGCATGCATATTGAACAAACATGCATGTTACATATTACCTATGTTCATCATGGGGTGAAGACTTAACATTTAAATATATTACAATTAGGCTTTATGCAGAAAAGAGTCTTTTTAGGACATGAAGGCAATCAAGTAGGTAACCACTGTAAACCAGAATCAGTCCATGTTGGTAGTCTTATCAGGAGAAAGTTACTGAAATGAGTCCTTTGTGCAATCAAAACTGTAGTTATCACTGGTGGAACAGTGGATTAGTCACTGTCTGTGACTAGATGAATTGTAATGAGCTGGATGAGGTGTAAATGTTTTATTATTGCTTATGTCAAGGCCAGTGGTTGTTTAGCTGCTAGAGGAAAACAAAACCTTGTGGTAGTTATAACATAGTTTTTCTTTAAGTGTAAGGATGTAAGTATAAGTGTAATCCCTGTCTGGCAGGGCCTTCAGTCTTGTGTATAATTTAGTATCTTATTGCCATTAAGAGTCTGTTCTGCCAATCACATAATCTCTGTTTTAACATTAATGCTGGCCAGGTGTGGTGGCTCACACCTGTAATCGCAGCACTTTGAGAGGCCAAGGTAGGTAAATCATGAAGTAAGCAGTTCAAGACCATCTAGGCCAACATGGTGAAACCTCATCTCTATTAAAAATACAAAAATTACCTGGGCGTGTTGGCAGGTGCCTGTAATCACAGCTACTCAGGAGGCTGAGGCAGGAGAATCGCTTGAATCTGGGAGGCAGAGATTGCAGTGAGCCAAAACTGGTGCCACTGCACTCTAGCCCGGTGATAGAGTGACACCCGTCTAAAAAAAATTATATATATATATATATATATATATATATATATATATATATATATATGTATATATACACAAATATATAAATGCTTGTCAGTTGTGTCTAAACTGCAAAAGAAAGGAGATATAAGAAGGTGTGTACTTGCTGCTTTTATCTGTGGATCCTCATGAGATTCCATCAGGCCTCTTCATCCCCAGCACGACAGGATGGTGGGAATCAGCATGGAGCAGCTAGCCTAAAATCACCATGACTACATCACTTTTAGGAACTAGTGCAAACCGGGAGCCAACTGTGTCATTTCAGGGCTTCACACAATGGTAGGAGCTGTGGTCTGCCTTGATACAATGTATATGTATATGTTTATGTAGTTGTATATATTTGTGTATATATATGTGTGTATGTACATATGTATGTATGTACATATGTGTGTATGTGTGTGTATATGTGTGTGTGTGCACACATGTGTATGTGTGTGTGTATAATTTTTGTTTTTACTCAAAGACCCAGGCTGATGGAATCTCTACCATTTGGGGCCTGGAGACATTTTTGATTGTCATAAATGGAGGTGACTTGGGGGTGCTTCAGTCATCTGGGAAGGAGAGGCTAGTGATGCTGCTAAACTCACCTCAAACTCAAGACCATCTGTTCACCACAGAGAGTTATCTAGCATTAAATGTCTGTGGTGTCATGATGAGAAGCCTAAGTTTAATCTCTTTGGAAGATTAGGAGTTTGTATTGATTTTTCTTTTGAATATAAAGAGACATAATTACCTTACTAATATGCCTAGATGCATCTGCTTTTTATATCCTCTAAAAATCTTAATAAAAGCCCAGTTTATGGGTCTCTGGAAGAGCTCCATGCTTATTTGGTAGAAGTTTACAGAGCTCAGATAGGATCCACTCACCTAAAATTTGGCTGTCTTGGGCCAAGGTAAATAGACAACCCAGTATCCCTCACTGAAGCACAGTCCCTGTTGAGATGCGACTTCCAGCTCACCAGTGCAAAGCCACATTTGGCAGGGCCTGACCTGCATTCCAGAGGCCCAGTGCAGGAAGCATGTGGGAGTGTCTGCTTGGAACAGGTGCTAGGGGAATCTACAGCCTGTCTGTTATTTTCCCCAAATCATGCCCCCATGAGCTGTCTGGGTTGTACTTTGGAATATTACTCCTCCCCTCTATTGCAGACAAAGTTACCAAGATGACAGTGTCATTGGTGGTCATCATGTTTGAATTAATGGGCATCTGGAGTACACTGTGCCCCTGATGGCGGCAGTCATGACCAGCAAGTGGGAGACCAATGTGTTTGGGAAAGAAGGAATCTACGAGGCACACATCCACTTAAATGGGTATCCTTTCCTTGATGTGAGGGACGAGTTCACCTACTGCACTCTGGCCATTGATGTCATATGGCCCCAGTGGGGAGACACAAAGCTGTCAGTGCTCACCCAGGATAGCATGATCATTGAGGAAGTGGAGATGCTCATCAAGGAGACCAACTACAGTGGCTTTCGCATGGTGGTCTCTGGAGACTCTGAGAGCCTCATTGGATTTTCCCAGAGGAGGGAACTGATTCTCACCATAAGTGAATAAAGGAGAGAAGCTCACGTTTTATTACTAAAAGGTGAATGGCAGCCTTTGTACCCCTAACATTTTATCCAAGATTTTTGAGGTGATGTGCATTAAGCTGGGGCTCTCAAACTTTCATGTGTCTCTGAGTTACTCGGGGACCTGGCTAAAAAGCAGATTCTGATTGAACAGGTCTTGAGTGGGACCTGAAACTACATCCATCACAAGCTCCCTGTTAATGCCAATGTTGCTGGTCCCCACATCACACTGTGAGGAACAAGGCTTTAAACCCAAGTCTTGGGTAGATATTCTTAGTTGGATAGTGACTGCATGTTTGTAAGAAGCCCCCCAAACCTGCTCCTGCTAGGAGGCATGCTGACACTCCTGCCTTTCAGCAATTGTTAGCTAAAGCCTAGAAGGAAGAGAGGAAACAGCCTGGAGCGGCCTGGGCTGAGTTGTCTCAGAGACTTTCAGGCAGACCAGCCAACCAGCTGAGACTGTGACTTCTCAGCTCTGGAGATTTCCCTTGCCAACACGCAAGTCTTTTACTTCACTTTATGACATGATGTCCAGTTCTACAGTTAGATGCCGTTGGGGGTAAATATGCAAAGATATCACTGGAACCAATTGCATGGAATTGTTTTCCTTCTGTGTTTGAACAACAGTCAGCTGCCCTGAGTGGGAAGTTGTTGAGGCTGGGGAGGAGAGGATTGTCATAGGAGTTATTAAGAAATTATTTTAGACAGATAGGAAAAGAAGTCCTTGGGAAGGTGTTGTTATTTTTTTTTCTCTCTCTCTCCCTTTGAAAGCAGCTCCAGAAAAATTTCTTGTCTAATAGAAAAGCCCGGCTCTTAGGGCAGGCCAGCAAACTTTGTTATGCGAATGCCGGCCACGAGAAACTGAGTCCATGCAAGCATGGTGATTCCTGCTGTCTTGTTCTTGTCCCCACATTTGCCTGGCAACATGGCTGCCCCCACATATCCCCAAGTGTGTTGAACATCATGGCACCCTGCATTTGCATATTAAAAGGCTAGGGTGGGAGGGCTAGTTTTTTCATGGGCTACATAAATGACATCCTTGGTCAAACCAATCCTGTGGGCCTTATGCAAATCTCACACCACCTCCTCTAACCTCCTCATATAACTAGCTGTTTACTACCACACTCAGGGTTCCTTCTTTTGGCTTGGAGCCCCCTTCCCTATGTCTCTGTATGGGGGAGCTTCCTCCTTCTTTCTTGCATATTAAATTCTCCATTCCTTAAAACCATTCCACATGTGTCTGTATTCTTTTATTTAAACCAGAATGAGAGAAAGGACCCTCTAATCATTGGAGCCATATCATTTTGGTGCATTGGTTGGGAATCCAAGGTACAACATTAATCAGAGCAGTAAATATAGGAGTGAGTTTAAAATCTGTTCTAACATTTGGAAGTGCTCTTGACATATATTTCAAAATAAAATAAAACAAATCAGTATGCTTCCATCAGCCAGTTACCTATGCTTATCATTGGCTGCTGTTCTAAATACTTGGATGTGAGGCTTGCCGGTGAGAACATGGAGAACCCCCAAATACCCACGGATCATTGGGAATGTTGGCGATGTTTTAAATCAGCTTCTTTTCAGGGGGAGACCTTGCCATCTTTCAAGGCTGGGAGAAGTTCTGAGGCAACTAAGAATTTCTGGCCAGGGCACGTCATGGAGTGATTCAAAGGCCTCTGGACTGGACCTAGCCTCTGAGAGCCCATATGGGTGTTGGCAGAGAATGCTCAGCTATCCTGCTGCAAAACTTTCCTTCTTTTAATATCCACAGTTTCTTACTGTCGCTGTATGTGAAATGTGATGGGCCATAGCTCAGGAAAATGCTGTTGCAATCTTCTAGGAACAGAGTTCTCCCTTTCCCATGGTGAGGTTACTCACTACTGCCTCACTGGCAAGCAAGTAATATTTCTAAGCCAACAGTGTCACCTGGTGGAAATAGAGATCCTCTTTATAAGCCATATTGCTGGTTCTCTGCAGTACATTGCGGCTACACGTTTTCCTTTTTGCACTTTTCTACAGCTACAGTATATAGTTGGTCTGGAGATCCATTTTTTTAGGGAGGCACATAGGTCACACAAGTCTAGGGGGTCAAATGGAAATAACAGGCACAGAACTAGGGCTGCTTGGGGAAGCATGACTGGGCCCAAATGTCTAGTTCCTCTGGTACCATAGCTTGGAGGGTCACACCTAGAGTTATGGGCAGCACATTTAACTGGGTGCCGTCCTAAGATGGATAGATGCATCCTCCAGGAATTGGAAGAGAAAATAGTTGGAGAATAACCTTATTATTTTCTTCTCCAGCCTGGGTCACTCCTCTTTCTAGATAGGTGACATATCATCTTCATCATGACTCTCCTGGAGTGTGGTTTAAAGCACTGGGACTCCTTTGACCCTGAGACTTTGAAGAAAAGGTGTCTCATCTTCTATTGCACAAGGGCACGGCCTTCTTACCATCTTGGGGACAAGCAAACCTGGCCTGCTTGGGGGAGCCTTGATTTATCATATTATCCAACAGTTAGACCTTTTCTGCAAACAGAAGGGCAAATGGACTGAGGTCCCCTATGAACAGGCTTTCTTTGCCCTGTGAGACAACACAGACCTTTACAAACTCTGTACAATTGACCCAGTACTTTCAGCAGCCATGACAGTCAGGACCACAGGGAGTAGTTTCCCAGAGCTAAGGCAGGTTCCAGAGGAGCAAATCTATGGAATGTCCTGGTCCTTCTACTTCCCCTCCAATTGTATCGTCAGCTCCTCCAGCTCCACCGTCTCCAGTATATCCTACTCTCCCTCTTCACTCCTACCCCACAGAAAATGCCTGATAGAGATGGTGCCATGAGGGTTGTCATTACAGGACCTTAAGCAAATGTAATGAGGGTTACATGTAATGATGGCTGTCATTACAGGACTTTAAGCAAATAAAGGGTGATTTAAGCCAATTTTCTCATGACCCTGACAGGTATATAGAAAGTTTCCAGTTTCACTCAGACGTTTGACCTCACACCCAGGGATATTATGTGGCTGTTAGTCAAACCCTCACTGCAGCTGAAAAACAGTCCGTTCTTCGGGCAGCAGAAAAATACAGAGATGAGCAACATGTCTCCTATAGCAGACCAAGAAGAGAAAGAGGAGAGAGGGAAGGCGAAGAAGAGGTGAAAATTCCATTTCCACTGGGAAGGGAAGCAGTTCTGGTAGGCAACCTTGATTGGAACCCCAAACTGAGGAATGAATAAAAAAGGAAGCCCCCCCCTTTTTTTTTTTTGAGTTGGAGTCTTGCCTTATTGCCAAGCTGGAGTACAGTGGTGCAATTTCAGCTCACTGCAACCTCTGTCTCCCAGGTTCAAGCAATTCTCCTGCCTCAGCCACCCGAGTATCTGGGATTACAGGCACATGCCACTACGCCCAGCTAATTTTTGTATTTTTAGGTGAGATGGGGTTTCACCATGTTGGTCAAGCTGGTCTCAAACTCCTGACATTGTGATCCACATGCCTTGGCCTCCCAATATGCTGGGATTACAGGTGTGAGCTACTGCACCCAGTCTGGAAACACTTTTTAAGGTGCATATTAGAAGGCCTGTGGAAGACCAGAGCCAAAACTCTCAATTACTCTAAACTGTTCATGATAGACTAAAGACCAGATGACAATCCTACAGCTTTTATGGAAAGACTGACGGGGACACTAATAAAGCACACCTCTCTATCCCCCAGTTCAGTTGAGGGACAGCTCATCCTGATGGACAAGTTTATTATACAGGCAGTTCCTGATGTTAGAAGAAAGCTACAGAAGCAAGTGATAGGAACAGATAGCATCCTAGAGAATCTCCTGAGAATAGCCACTTCTGTCTTTTACAAAAGGGATCAGCAGGAGGCCTGAGAAAAGGAGAGAAAATACAAGAGAAAAACAGAGTCTCTAGTAGCAGCATTATAACCCTATAGAGTCCTGGATCCCTGAGGTGCATCCACTACCTGTTATCAATGTGGCAAGTCAGGACATTTTAAGAAGGAATGCCCAGGCAGCACGACAAAGCCACCTTGATCCTATCCATCCTGTGGCAAAGACCACTGGAGATGACCTGCACCTAGAGGCAGAGGTTCAGAACCAGTCTCACAGCTGGTCCAACAGGACTGATGGGTCCCAGGGCTCAAACCTCCTGCTCCAGTAACTCAGTCTGCAATGCAGCATAGGAGCCCCAAATGATTCTAAAAATTGAAGGAAGGAAGGTAGATTTGCTTTGAATACTGGAGCCAGTCTCTCTCTCCTCCTCTCTAATCCGGGCCTTTCCTCTTCCCATAGCACAACTCTAAGGGGTATCTCCAGAAAAATATGTAATCTGATATTTTTCTCAACCCCTTAGCTGAAGATAGTAGGACTTACTATTTACATATGCCTTTCTAATCATGTCTGAAAGTCCCACTCCTTTATTAGGTAGACATATTCTAGGTCTTATGGGGGCCAGCATCGTTATAGCCCTAGAAGAAACTCTCTCTGCCCCTGATGGAAGCTAACATTAATCCAAAAATGTGGATAACTCAAGAAAGAGTAAATTGAGCTATAACTACTAGACCAGTCCAGATCTATCTTAAGGATCCCACTTCTTTTCCTAACCAGAGGCAGCATTACCTAAGGCTAGAGGCTAGGAAAGGGCCAGAGCCATTGTCAATAGCCTGAAGATGAAGGGCTTCCTCATATCCTGTAATAGTCCCTGCAACACCCCACTATTAGCAGTGCACAAACCTAATGGGGAATGGAGGCTAGTTCAAGACCTTTGCCTCATTAATAAAGTTGTAGTTTCAATCCATCCAGTGGTATCTAATCCTTACACCGGGTTAACTCAAACTCCGGAGGGAACTAAAATGTTTACAGTTCTAAATGGTTTAAAGGATGCCTCTTTCTGCATACTGTTACATCCTGATTCTCAATATCTCTTTGCTTTCTAAGATCCCTTCGTGCCCCAATGGAGGAAGCATCTCAGGAAAGCAATGAAGCTCCTCCCAACGTCTTAGCTAACAGAAGATACAAGGTTTTAAAACCCAAAACTCAGCTCTGCAAAACCTCAGTGAAGTACCAAGGCTTAGTGCTGTCTGAGGGGACCAGAGCATTAGCGCTAGAAAAGATTAAACCCATTTCCTCCTTCTGCCTCCCTAAAATCTCAAGCAACTAAGAGAATTTGGGGGCATTACAGAATTTTATAGACTGTGGATACCTGGGTATGGCAAAATAGCCCATCCATTATATAACCTCATAAAAGAAACTCAGGGAGCAGAAAATCATCTTTTAACCTGTGTACCTGAAGCTCAAAAGGCCTTCAAATAGTGGAAGCAAGCATTGCTCAAGGCAGCAGCTCTCAGCCTTCCTGTAGGGAAGGTTTTCAATCTATATGTATCAGAAAGGAAGGGAATGGCCCTGGGAGTTTTAACACAGGCCTGAGGACCAGCTCAACAGTCAGCCTTATTTAGGTAGGCCTCTGGGACCAGCAGAACCACTGAGACAATGGCTCAGAAACATGTTGGCCATCCTTTAGCCACCAAATCAAGTTCCTTATTCAGGTAGTCTGGCTACATTTCTAAGCCGTTATCTGGGCACAACAGTGGAGCCAGTAGACTTCACTTATCAAACCTGGCTGCAACAAGTAGACCACAATTACAAACCATCTGGACCACACAGCAGAAAGTCACGGGAAGCATAAACAAATTTTACCTACATTCTCTGGAACCAAAAATGTCACAAGGTGATATGTAGCAAAATTAACCAGCAAACAACCCTAGATGCAGCCATACCAAAGAACTCCCTCAAATTCCCTCTGCAATATCAACCCCTCATTCTATAAGCTTGGGGCTGCTTTCCTTAACTGTTAAGGGGGCAGCCAGCAGGTTAAATAAAGGCTTGCCTGAATTTGGGTCTCTCTCTCTCTCTCTCTCTCTCTCTCTCTCTCTCTCTCTCTCTCTCTCTCTCTCTCCTTTCTCTCGGCTGACCTTACACAGCTTCCTCCCCAAGGAAACTGGGGAACCTGAGAATGACTGTGAACAAGTCATAGTATAGACCTATGCAGTAAGGGAGAATCTCAGGAAAACTCTTCTAGAGAACCCAGACCGGACCCTCTTCACAGATGTGAGCTCTTTTGTAGAGCAAAAGAAATAAGGAAGGATTTTTCATTCAGATTGCCTCTCTGCCTTCAAGCAAAAGCACTCAATTAGCTGAGCTAACAGCTCTTACAAGAGCAATTAAGCAAAGGAAAGGTAGCCAATATTTACACTGACTCCAAGTATACTTTCCTGGTTCTCCATGATCATGCTTCCATTTGGAAGGAAAGTCATTTTTTTTTTTTTTTTTTTTTTTTTTTTTTACCACCAATGAATCTATAAAATGTTGCCAGCACATTAACAGGTTACTCTCCTCAGTTTTCTTTCCATGAGAAATAGCAGTGATGCATTTTAGGTGACATCAAAAGGGAACAAGTGATCTACCTTAAGGAAACAGATTAGCTGATCAGGCAGCTAAGTCAGCAGCAAGGAAGCCTGGAAATATCAATACACTTCAAACTAATCTGGGAAGGCTCCATAAGAGAAATTAAACCTCAGTACTCCCCTATAGAAGTATGTGGGGAAAAGAAAGAGATATCAAACTGTTACTGTGTCTACATAGAAAGAAGTAGACATAAGAGGCTCCATTTTGTTCTGTACTAAGAAAAATTCTTCTGCCTTGACACGCTGTTAATCTGTAACCCTAGCCCCAACCTTCTGCTTGCAAGAGACATGTGCTGTGGTGACTCAAGGTTTAACGGATTTTGGGCTGTGCAGGATGTGCTTTGTTAAACAAGTGCCTGAAGGCAGTATGCTTGTGAAAAGTCATCACCATTCTCTTAATCTCAAGTATCCAGGGACAAACTGCTGAAGGTCTCAGGGACCTCTGCCTAGGAAGCTAGGTATTATCCAAGGTTTCTCTCCATGTGATAGTCTGAAATACGGCCTCGTGGGAAGGGAAAGACCTGATCACCCCCAGCCCGACACCCGTGAAGGGTCTGTGCTGAGGAGGACTAGTAAAAAAGGAAAGAAGGCCTCTTGGCAGTTGAGATAGAGAAAGGCATCTGTCTCCTGCCTGTCCCTGGGCAATGGAACGTCTAGGTGTAAAACCCAATTGTATGTTCTATTTACTGAGATAGGAGAAAACCAGCTTAGGGCTGGAGGTGGGAGGTGCTAGCAGCAATGCTGCTCTTTATGCACTGAAAATGTTTATGGAGATATTTGCATATGCACATCAAGGCACAGCACTTTTCCTTAAACTTATTCATGTCACAGAGATCTTTATTCACATGTCTTTTTGCTGACCTTCTCCCTGCTATGACCCTATTGTCCTGCCACTTCCCTTTTTTCTTTAAGATGGTAAAGATAATTATCAATAAATACTGAGGGAACTCAGAGACTGGTACTGGCACGAGTCCTCTGTATGCTAAGCCCCAGGCCCCTGGGCCAACTTTTTCTTTCTCTATACTTTGTCTCTGTGTCTCATTTCTTTTCTTAAGTCTCTACTTCCACCTGATGAGAAACGCCCACAGGGGTGGAGGGGCAGGCCACCCCTTCAAAGTAGAATGGGCCAACTGGGCGCCATGGCTCACAGCTGTAATCTCAGCATTTTGGGAGACCAAGGCCAGTGGAACATGAGGTGAAGAGATCGAGATCATCCTGGCCAACATGGTGAAACTGTCTCTACTAAAAATACAAAAATTAGCTGGATGTGATAGCGAGTGCCTTTAGTCCGAGCTACTCGG
Organism: Macaca fascicularis; assembly: GCF_037993035.2. Lineage (NCBI taxonomy): Eukaryota > Metazoa > Chordata > Mammalia > Primates > Cercopithecidae > Macaca > Macaca fascicularis. The sequence goes on from NC_132903.1 coordinate 2,766,013, forward strand.
GAGACCGAGACAGGAGAATCACTTGAACCCGGGAGGCCGAGGTTGCAGTAAGCCAAGATCATGCCACTGCACTCCAGCCTAGGGGACAGAGGGAGACTCCATCTGAAAAAAAAAAAAAGAAGAAGAAGAAGTAGTAGAGTGGGCCACTTCTCAAGGGTGTATATTTTAGCCCCTGGATGGCTAGAGTCAGAGGATGGCACACTCCACTTGCCAGCCTTCGGCCACTGGAAAGTTGTTAAAGTATGTCATCAAGCATTTCACCTGGGAAAGGATAAAACTTATCAATGTGCCCAGAGATTGCTTCCCACTCAATATCCCTTTTCAGCAGGAAGCAGCTAGAAAGAGTCACTCACCAAAACCCCCTAACAGCATTTAGGGTGACATTTCCTTAGCAGGGAATGTTACAATGAAATTACTTTAGGCAGACAGACAGGAAAAGGGGTACTTGGGAAACTTTTTGTTTCTTTTTCTTTTAAAGCAGTTCCAGAAATGTTTCTGGTCTAGCAGAAAAGCCTTGCTCTTAGGGCCAGGCCAGCAAGCTTTGTTATGCAAATGCTGGCCATTAGAAACTGGGTCTTTGCAAACTTGGTGATTTCTTGTCTTCTTGTCCTCACATGTGCCTGGCAATATGGCTGTGTCCACATATCACCATGTATGTGATAAGTGGTGCCCTGCATTTGCACATTAAAAAGCTAGGGTGGGAGGGCCAGTTTTTTCCCAGGCTACATGAATGACACACTTGGTCAAACCAATCCCTTGGGCTCTATACAAATTAGACACCACCTCCTCCAGCCTACTCATAACTGGTTGTTTTCCACCACAATGGAAATTCCCTCTCCTGGCTTGGAGCCCCCATCTCTGTGTTTGTATATGAAGGGAGCCTCTTCCTTCTTTCTTGCCTATTAAATTCTCCACTTCTTAAAACCACTTAACGTGTGTCCATATCATTTTATTGAAACCAGTGCACGACAAAGGACCCTGGTGTTCCTCCAATTATTGAAGCTATATCACTACAGGTTATGCCAAGGTACAGGGTCCCAAAGACAGGTGGCTTAGAGCAAGCTTGTTGGCCCCAACAGCCTAGGAAGGGCTGCATCACAAGGGTAGAAGGATGGAGAAAGATTCCTAAGAAATACCAGGCCAAGGGTCAGGCTGAGGGCTGTAGGTCTGGCTGTGAGTTGCTAGAACTCCAGACAAGGAAGAGCAGTGAACCTCAGAGATGTGGAATCCTGCCAAACCTCAAGATGATAGGGGCCAGGACCAGCATAACACGTCTACAGACACATGACAAATGTACATGCCATCCTGCTAAGTGTCCTTGCTCTGTGACCTGCACAACATCTGATGGTAGATCAGGGCTTATGACAGCAGTTATGTATGCCCTTTAAAATTTTACCATACATTTCATCCTCCAGAGTATTTATGCAGTTTTTTTTTTATGGGACTTTTCTCAGCATAATTCCAGAATGCCCCATAGGTAAACCACCATAACCAGAGAATTGCTTATTCTTCCTCTTTCCATTTCTAACACTATTCCATGGCATTTATAAAGCCTTTTTCTAACGTTTCTAAATACCTTAAAATAATTATTTTTGTAAATATCTTTAACAAATGTTTTATCAAAATAAAGATTCAGAAAAGACCCATTTGGAATCCTCAAAGATGATAAAAGCATGAAAAGTAATGAGTTGAAAGGTTGCCAGCCATGGTGGCTCACACATATAATTCTAGCACTTTGACAGCCCAAGGCTGGAGGATTACTCGAGTCCAGGAGTTCCAGGCTAGCCTGGGCAGCACAGTGCGACTTTGCCTGGGCATCACAATGAGACCTTATCTCTACTAAAAATAAAAATTAAAAAATTAACTAGCCATAGTGGCTATGCCTGTGGTCCCTGCTACTTAGAGTGCTGAGGTGGGAGGAAGTTAAGGCAGCATTGAGCCATGATCATGACACTGCACGGCAGCCTGAGAAACAGAGCAAGAACCTATCTCAAAAAAGAAAAGAAAACAAATGGTTTATTTTTTCTACTGCTATATCTTCTAGCATGTGGAAGATGCTGACTTATGTAAATCAATCTTTATCATAAGTCAAGATGAAGAAAAGTGTCAGATCTGTTGGATGAATTGTTTAGGGATAAAGAGAAAGGACTGTTAATTACTGAGAACAGTGGATAGTTGAAAAGGAGGGCTATTTATTATTGAGAACAGTGAGTGAAACCATAGAGAATATTGGTATCATCTTTTTTATTTTGCTAGTGATATTAAGACATCTACATGCAGATGGATGTTTCCATGCCTTAGTGGAAAATAACTTGTTATAAATTCTGCTTTCGCCCCTATATAATCTTTACTTTTTAAAATCATATTATGTTTGTACTGATCATCACTGTGTTTCTTCCAGTTTTCTTTTGTAAACTTTCTCTTTGATTATATCTGTTTTTAGAAGTATATTTAACAGAATAATAGACTATTAGCTCCCTAAAAACATAATTAATGTAGGAGTTGTCAATCTTGGTACTACTGAAATTTTCAGCCAGGTAATTCTGTATTGTGGGGAACTGTTTCATGCACTACGGGATGTTTAGCAGTTACCCTGGTCTCTACATACTAAATGCCAGTAGCCTTCCTCCTCCCAAAAATGCATCCATGCATCATCTCATGAAAATGGGGCAAAAATTGTTTCTAGTTGAGAAGCATTGCTTTAAAACCATTTGATAGCTTATTAGATGTGATTATTTCTAAATATTTTTAACCTTTTTGCCTTAACATTTTCCTAATTACTCATCTATGTCTGACATTGTGAACATATTGCTACTATAAGGTTATATGTCAAATTGAATAACTTTAGCAAAGCTCTCATGAAATGTATTAATACTTCACCTTTTCAGGAGCTGTTGCTGAAACTCATGCTGGTAGAATATACAAAAAAGCTCCTACATTGAAGACAGCTTTTAAAACCTTTGCCTGAACTTTAAAACTTCTAACAATGAAGTTTGTTACTTTTGGAAAATTAAAAGTAGTAATGCATAGTCTTAGAATATTGGGGAAATTAGAAGAAAAAGAAAAAAATTATAAAATGTCACCTGCATTCTCAACCCCCAAAAAGGCCATGGTTAATGTTTAGTGCATTTTTTCCCTCCTTTTAAGACTTAAAAAATACACTTCTCAGGTTATATTTCTGGTTTCTTTTTTCAATGCAGCCCCCAAGCATTCTTAGGGACAGTGAGTCTATTATCTTATGGCATTGGAACATTCCATTTGTGAAGAGTAGGTTTATATTTCATACTAGAAATCTACTATGTGTCGATAGTGTCTTCAGGGCTGGAGTTCAGGGATGACAGTTTGCCATCTCTTCTTCATAAACTTTGTAAACCTACAGTCTGTTGTCTCATTGCAGTCATTTTTGTAACCAATTAAGATTTCTGTTCCAAGCAGGCAGTAGATTCATTTTGTAGAGAGGCGTATAAGCTTTCTTGCTGGTTCTTTCATCCACCAGCCTTTGGCCTGTTTCTAAACTTTGTTATACAAAGTGCAAAGCATTTATATTAAATCTTTATTACAGAGTTTCAAACTGGCCACGTATTTTGATATTAAAACATATACTTGCAGATGGAGGTTTCCTCTTCTGAGAAGAACAATACTTTCCCTTTTGGAGTAGCAAGCGTTACAGCTCAGATCTCCAGTTCTGACCCCAGGTAAGTGGCAGACACAACCTGATACGCTGACATTTACTAAAACTACTCATTCTTTCATTCATGTGTGTATTTGGCAAATATCTGTTTTATGTCTACTGTATGCTTGTCATTGTCCAGCAGTGGGAGTGTACTGGTAAGCAAGAAACAGTCCATTGAGCTAGTAGCTGTTAGCAGTAGGTTTAGAAGAAATATAACCTAATTTTTTATTGTAGCAACAGGACAAAGGGTTCACTAAGTTGTATTTGCTTGTATAAAGGTTTAAATTAATTTGAGTATTCAGTTCCATTTCGGGGTTTGTAGCTTCATCCAAGCTTGACATTTATTATGGTTGTTGAAACAGAGTTCCTGTCACATGTGAATTTTAGAGTCAGTGAGTCTATGAAAATGAGCCTAAAGTATATGTTGACTGTCTCCTCTGATCTGCCATGTCTTCTTACCTTACCTTAAAGTTTAATCTTTAAACCATCTACATTTAAGAACCACATACATGGTGTATACCACGCAGGATCTAACTTTGAAAACATGTTGCCTTCCGTTTATAGTTGAATCACATCTCATTGGATATGATAAAATTTAACTGACCTACATAATGTACAGGTATTTGCCCAGCAGGCTATCTGTTCCCCTGAACCAAAAGATTAAAATTCCAACATAAGGAATCTAATTTGGAAAAATATCTTGAACCTGACTAATTTATTTTATATATGACTTAAAGTAATCTGAGTTTCTAGCACTGTATTGAGCTGTATTTCTAATGAGTTTGTGCTAACCCTCTTTGTATCAGTTTTCCTCTGGAGACAGAAATAGGCTAGTTGTTACTGTAACATATAACAATGGTACTTTCCTTGAGAAGTTCACAGAGTCTAAGGAGGAGAAAATCCACCTTTTCTAGGCCTACTTCATTGGTTCCAATTGTCATATTTGAGATTGAGCTGCATTTCTATGCCATTTGCCTGGGCTCATCATATTAATTTCTTGTTCCTCTCAAGATTCATAATGCCATATGGGCTGTTACAAGTTACTGTGTAAAAATAAAAACAATTTATTAAAGTCATCGGGCAGCTAAGTGAATTTCTTGTCATGTCAACCTCTAGCCCATGATGAAGTAAGGGAACATAAGAAAACCAGAATGGAGGGCCCTGGGCTGCTTGATGTGTCTAGAGTCTAGCAGAGAAGCAGTGAATGTCCCCAAAGGGGCTCTCTTGGTCTGGCCTATCTTGCCAGACTTTCAAGTAAAACTTATTCTTAAACTAAGAATGCTTTCTGTTATTAAAATATTAGGACATTTCCAAAAGCTTGGGGTCTTTATTTAGTTACTTAGCATCGTTAACCAGAATTATCTTATTACCTAGAGAGCCCATAGAATGTAAATAGGTTTAGCTTTATCTAGCCTTTATTCAAGATGGAGTCACTCTGGTTAGGATGCCTCTGACAGAGATGTGATGACTCCATACCATTATCTCCAACAAAGTGTCAAAGTCTGTTTCCATGACTCCATACCATTATCTCCAACAAAGTGTCAAAGTCTGTTTCCATGACTATAACAAAATATTACAGACTGGGTGGCTTTTGAACAACAGGGGAAAAAAACATTCAGTCTATAGCACAGCAATATATTTTTGCTTTGTTTTATTGTGAATCAGGAAAGTAAAAATACAAAGAATACACAGTAGAGCCAAAGTCTCTAACATAGTGTTACAAATATACATACTGTTTGTTTTGATTTGGAGGCATGTCTGAAGATCACATGGAAGGAAGGGTTAGCTCAGTCAGGGTAGCTTGGAACCAATATTGTCTGCCTATTTCTTCCTTCATATCCTGGGCATGGGAGGTGAGTTTGTTTGTGGACATTGTCACTCAATATAGTTTAGGCCTTTGTTGAATCCAGAGGCTTAATTCTCTAATGTAGTTTTCATTTCCGGGGCCAGCAGATTCTAATTTAACCCAGTGGTTCTCTAATGAGGTGACACTAGACAATGTCTGGAGGCAGTTTTTGATGTCACGATGGAATGTGGTGCTACTGACATCTAGTGGATAGAGGCCCAGGATGCTGCTGAACATCCTGCAGTTCACAGAGTGGTCCCTACAACAGATAATTATCTTGTCCCTAATGTCAATAATGCTGAAAATAATAAGCCCTGTGTTGGATGTTCATAAATAATCAAATGAGCATTCTATTTATTCTGCTTTATTTATGTCCTCCTGGTAACAGGGGAACAGGGCACTGCAGGGGTTAAATTTGCAAATACACCATTAGAACTCCTAAGTATCAGGATCAGTGTTCTAAACTCTGACTTCAGGTAAAGGGGTATCTCGAACATGGGAGGTGCCATCAATAGGGAACAAATAAATGTGTTTCTGTGTTTGAGGCTACATTTCATTTCTACTGTTTAGGTTTAAAGGAACTTGGTGGTTTCTCACACTTCAGCATGCATCAGAATCTCCCAGAGGATTAAACTTCTAGGTTAAACCGTTTTCTGGGGCCTAATGCAGAGCTACTGATCCCTGAAGTATGGGATGTGACCCAAAAATGTGCATTTGTAACAAGCTCCCACTGTTGCTGGCTTGGGAACACTGAAGTCAATTTATGCTTCAGTCTTGAGGAGTTGGCATAAATCCCTGCTTTCTAAAGTGTATAGCTGTTTCCCCTTTCCTTTAAAATAGTAAGGCAGTATCAGTTTTCACTGACATTTCCAGTTAATGCTTACATGTTCTTGGCAGGAAGAAGGGGCTCAGGTTCTGTTGATAACCAAACAACGGAGTGTTCTTCAGCTTTAAACACTCTCTCTTTTATACTTAAAAGGTTAGACTGGAACATTTCCCCTTCAAATAAAGCAGTTCTGCCCTTAACACCCACTCAGACATCACAGAGATCCCATGAGGTCTCCCTGTGAAGATCTGGGTGCTGAAATTGGCTCCAAATGTTCTTCAAGAAGTGAAATCACACACTCTTTCTTGATCTACATCTTTAAAACAAATACAGATGCTGCTGCATTAGTTCTGGCAAGGGATCCTTGTCTGTGGAGCCTTTCGTCTCCTTTGGCTTCCTGCCAGGGCAGATGCATCTCTGGCCAGCTCTCATGATTCATGTGCTTGCTAGTCATGCACCTTCCCTGCTCAGGATGGCCAAGAGCCCGAGCTCCGCTCATTGGCCTGGATCACCTGCAGCATTTTTCAGGTCTGGAGTTCAAGGCCATCAGGAAACTAGAGGAGCAACCAGAATGCTGCAACCTAGGATGTCTCCAGTGGCTAATAATGAATTTGGGTGAGATTTTCCCTATGCAGTTTCTGTTCACAGGTGAAAGGAAAGGTGGGTAAGGGAGATGGCATCAGATTTTCCCCAAGCCCTGCCAGGTGCCCCCTAATAAGGGTCTGCACAGGATAGCTTTTGCAGGAGGGCCCAGCTGCTTGGATTTATAATTCACTGGACTCCCATAAATTGCTACTCAAAGGGGCTGCAAGTTCAGACACTTTATTAAAAAAATTATTTTGTTCAGTTTGCATTGCTAGAACCCTGCCAGATGAGATGTTGACTCCTTCTGGGTTGATGTTCAGAAGACTTTTGTTATAATTGCTATCACAATTATTATGAAAATCACAATTATTATGAAAATCATAATTATTATACAAAATTCTTATTACAACCCAGGGCATAATATACAAACATATGGAAGGCAACTTCTAAATTTGCATTCCCACAGTGTGACCTTAACCAGTTTAATTTATAGATGTGTAGCTACAAAACTTCTAACAGAAAGGTATCAGGGCTATTTTAGGCAGTTACCTTATCTTGTGAGACTGTCTCCCAGGTAAAAATAAGAAAGCAAAAACAGAAAGATTTTTTTGGCTGGGGGTAAAGGGTAAAGATGATGTTACAGTAGATTAATCCCTGTAGAAACATTTGCAATCTGACTACAGAAGGTTAAAAAGGGACTCAACAGTGGTCTGTTCTAAGATGGCTGAATAGGAAGAGCTCCTAGCATGATCGATGCAGAAGATGGGTGATTTTGGTATTTCCAACTGAGGTACCTGGTCCATCTCACTGGAACTGGTTGGACAGTGGTTACAGCCCATGGAGTGACAGCCAAAGTAGTGCAGGCATCACTTCACCTGGGAAGCACAGGGGTTGAGGGATTTCCCTTTCCTAGCCAAGGCAAGCCATGACAGACCGTACCTGAAAAAATGGGATGCTCCGCCCAAATACTGCGCTTTTCAATGGTTTCAGCAACTGGCAGACCAGGAGATTCTCTCCCATGCCTGGCTCAGTAGGTCCCACACCCATGGAGCCTTGCTCTCTGCTAGTGCAGCAGTCTGAGATTGACCTGCAAGGCTCCAGCCTGGCTGGGAGAGGGGTATCTGCCAATGCTGAGTCTTGAGTAGGTAAACAAAGTGGCCAGGAAGCTCAAACTGAGTGGAGCACTCCACAGCTCAGCAAGGCCTACGGACTCTATAGATTTCACTTCTGTGGGCAGGGCATAGCTGAACAAAAGGCAGCAGAAACTTCTGCCAACTTAAACATCCCTCTCTGACAGCTCTGAAGAGAGAAGCAATTCTCCCAGCATGGTGTTTGAGCTCTGAGAACAAAGAGACTGCCTCCTCAAGTAAGTACCTGAAACTCGTGTAGCCTAACTGGGAGACACCTCCCAGTAGGGGCTGACAGACACCTCATACAGTTGGGTGCTCCTCTGGGATGAAGCTTCCAGAGGAAAAATCAGGCAGCAATATTTGCTGTTCTGCAGCCTCTGATGGTGATACCCAGGCAAACAGGGTCTGGAGTGGATCTCCAGCAAGCTCCAACAGACCTGCAGCTGAGGGACCTGACTGTTAAAAGAAAAACTAACAAACAGAAAGGAATAGCATCAACATCAATGAAAAAGACATATACACCAAAATCCCATCTGTTGGTCACCAACATCAAAGACCAAAGGTAGGTAAAACCACATAGATGGGAAGAAAGCAGAGAAGAAAGGCTGAAAATTCTAAAAACCAGAGTGCCTCTTTTCCTCCAAAGGAATATGACTCCTTGTCAGGAAGGGAACAAAGCTAAACAGAGAATGACTTTGACAAGTTGACAGAAGTAGGATTCAGAAGGTTGGTAATAACAACCTCTCTGAGCTAAAGGAGCATGTTCTAACCCATTAAAAGGAAGCTAAAAACCTTGAAAAAAAGTTAGATGAATTGCTAACGAGAATAAACAGTGTAGAGAGGACCTTAAGTGACCTGATGGAGCTGAAAACTGCGGCATGAGAACTTCATGACACATGCACAAGCTTCAATAACGAATTCAATCAAGTGGAAGAAAGGGTATTAGTGATTGAAGATCAAATTAATGAAATAAAGCAAGAAGACAGTTTACAGAAAAACAGAGTTAAAAAGAAGTGAACAAAGCCTCCAAGAAATATGAGACTATGTGAAAAGACCAAATCTACGTCTGATTGGTGTACCTGAAACAGATAAAGAGAATGGAACCAACTTGGAAAACACCCTTCAGGATATTATCCAGGAGAACTTGCCTAATGTAGCGAGGCAGGCCAACATTCAAATTCAGGAAATACAGAGAACAACACAAAGATTCTCCTCGAGAAGACCAACACCAAGACACATAATTGTCAGATTCACCAAGGTTGAAATGAAGGAAAAAATGTCAAGGGCAGCAAGAGAGAAAGGTCAGGTTACCCACAAAGGGAAGCCCATCAGACTAATAGCGGATCTCTTCGCAGAAACCCTACAAGCCAGAACACAATTGGGGCCAATATTCAACATTCTTAAAGAAAAGAATTTTCAACCCAGAGTTTCATATTCAGTCAAACTAAGCTCATAAGCGAAGAAGCTATAAAATCCTTTACAGACAAGTAAATGCTGAGAGATTTTGTGCCCACCAGGCCTGCCTTACAAGAGCCCCTGAAGGAAGCACTAAACATGGAAAGGAACAACTGGTACCAGCCACTGCAAAAACATGCCAAATTGTAAAGACCATCAATGCTATGAAAAATTTGCAACAATTAATGGGAAAAATTACCAGCTAACATACTAATGACATGATCAAATTCACACATAATAAATTAACCTTAAATGTAAATGGGCTAAATGCCCCAATGGCCAATTGGATAAAGAGTAAGACCCATCAGTGGGCTGTATTCAGGAGACCCATCTCACATGCAGAGACATACAAAGGCTCAAAACAAAGGCATAGAAGAAAAATCTAACAACAACAACAACAAAAAAGCAAGGGATGCAATCCTAGTTTCTGATAAAACAGACTTTAAGCCAACAAAGATTAAAAGAGACAAAGAAGGCTATTATATAATGGTAAAGGGATCAATTCAACAAGAAGAGCTAACTATCCTAAATATATATGCACCCAATATAGGGGCACCCAGATTCATAAAACAAGTCCTTAGAGACTTACAAAGAGACTTAGACTCCCACACAATAATAGTGGGAGACTTTCACACCGCTCTGTAAATATTAGATGGATCAACAAGACAGAAAGTTAACAAGGATATCCAGAACTTGAACTCAGCTCTGCACCAACTGGACCTAATAGACATCTACAGAACTCTCCACCCTAAATCAACACAGTATACATTTTTCTCAGCACCACATCGCACTTATTCTAAAATTGACCACATAATTGGAAGTAAAACATTCCTCAGCAAATGTAAAAGAACAGAAATCACAACACACTGTCTCTCAGACCACAGTGCAATCAAATTAGAACTCAGGATTAAGAAACTCACTCAAAACTGCACAACTACATGGAAACAACCAACCTGTTCCTGAGTGACTGCTGGGTAAATAACAAAATGAAGGCAGAAATAAAGATGATCTTTGAAACCAACGAGAACAAAGACACAAGGTACCAGAATCTCTGGGACACATTTAAAGCATTGTGTAGAGGGAAATTTATAGCATTAAATGCCCACAAGAGAAAGCAGAAAAGATCTAAAATTGACACCCCAATACCACAATTAAAAGAACTGAAGAAACATGAGTAAATAAATTCAAAAGGTAGCCCAAGACAAGATATAACTAAAATCAGAGCAGAACTGAAGAAGATAGAGACACAAAGAACCCTTCAAATAATCAATGAATCTATGAGCAGGTATTTTGGTTTTTTGAAAAGATAAACGAAATTGTTAGACCGCTAGCAAGACCAATAAAAAAGAAAAGAGAGAAGAATCAAACAGACACAATAATAAATGATAAAGGGCATATTACCACTGCTTCCACAGAAATACAAACTACCATCAGAGAATACTATAAACACCTCTACGCAAATAAACTAGAATATCTAGAAGAAACGAATAAATTTTTGGACACATACACCCTCCCAAGACTAAACCAGGAAGACATTGAATCTCTGTATAGACAAATAACAGGCTCTGAAATTGAGGCAATAATTAATACCCTACCCACCAAAAAAGTCCAGGACCAGATGGATTCACAGCCGAATTCTAAGAGCGGTACAAAGAGGAACTGCTACCATTCTTTCTGAAATTATTCCAGTCAACAGAAAAAGAAGGAATTATCCCTAACTCATTTTATGAGGCCATCATCATCCTGATACCAAAGCCTGGCAGAGACACAACAACAAAAAAAGAGAATTTTAGACTAATATCCCTGATGAACATCCATTTGAAAATACTCAATAAAATGCTGGCAAACCAAATCCAGCAGCACATTAAAAAGCTTATCCACCATGACTAAGTTGGCTTCATCCCTGGGATGCAAGGCTGGTTCAACAAACACAAAACAATAAACATAATCCAACACATAAAAAGAACCAACAACAAAAACCATATGATCATCTCAATAGATGCAGAAAAGGCCTTCGACAAAATTCAACAGTACTTCATGCTAAAAACTCTCAATAAACTAGGTATTTATGGAATGTATCTTGAAATAATAAGAGCTATTTATGACAAACCCATAGTCAATATCATACTGAATGGGCAAAAACTGGAAACATTCCCTTTGAAAACTGGCACAAGACAGGGAAGCCCTCTCTCACCACTCCTATTCAACATAGTGTTGGAAGTTCTGGCCAGGGCTATCAGGCAGGAGAAAAAAATAAACGGTATTCAATTAGCAAAAGAGGAAGTAAAAATTTTCCCTCTTTGTAGATGATATGATTGTATATTTAGAAAATCCCATCATCTCAATCCAAACTCTCCTTAAGCTGATAAACAACTTCAGCAAAGTCTCAGGATACAAAATTAATGTGCAAAACTCAAAAGTATTCCTGTACACCAATAACAGATAAACAGAGAGCCAAATCATGAGTGAACCCCCAATCACAGTTGCTTCAAGGAGAATAAAATACCTAGGAATCCAACTTACAAGGATGTGAAGGACCTCTTCAAGGAGAACTACAAACCACTGGTCAACAAAATAAAAGAGGACACAAACAAATGGAAGAACATTCCATGCTCATAGATAGGAAGAATCAATATTGTGAAAATGGTTATACTGCCCAAGGTAATTTATAAGTTCAATGCCATCCCCATCAAGCTACCAATGACTTTCTTCACAGAATTGGAAAAAAACTACTTTAAGGTCCATCTGGTATCAAAAAAGACCCCAGATAGCCAACACAATCCTAAGCAAAAAGAACAAAGCTGGGGGCATCATGCTACCTGACTTCAAACTATACTAAAAGGCTACAAACTACACCAAACAGCATGGTACTGGTACCAAACCAGACATGTAGATCAAATGGAACAGAACAGAGGCCTCACAAATAACACCATACATCTACAACCCTCTGATCTTTGACAAACCTGACAAAAAGAAGAAATGGGAAAGGATTCCCTATTTAATAAATGGTGCTGGGAAAACTGGCTAAGTATATGTAGAAAGCTGAAACTGGATTCCTTCCTTACACCTTACACAAAAATTAATTCAAGATGGATTAAAGACTATTATTAGACCTAAAACCATAAAAAGCCTAGAAGAAAACAGGCAATACCATTCAGGACAAAGGCTTGGGCAAGAACTTCATGACTAAAACACCAAAAGCAATGACAACAAAAGCTACAATTGACAAATGGGATCTGATTAAACTAAAGAGCTGTGTGTGGCAAAAGCAGCTACCATCACAGTGATCAGGAAACCTACAGAATGGGAGATAATTTTTGCAACATACCCATCAGACAAAAGGCTAATATCCATAATCTACAAACAACTTAAACACATTTACAAGAAAAAAACAAATAACCCCATCAAAAAAATAGGCAAAGGATATGAACAGACACTTTCAAAAGAATACATTTATGCAGCAAACAGACACATGAAAAAATGCTCATCGTCACTGGTCATCAGATAAATGCAAATCAAAATCACAATGAGATATGATCTCACGCCAGTTAGACTGGTGATCATTAAAAAGTCAGGAAACAACAGATACTGGAGAGGATGTGGAGAAATAGGAACAGTTTTTCACTTTGGAGGGACTCAAATTAGTTCAACCATTGTGGAAGATAGTGTGGTGATTCCTCAAGGATCTAAAACTAGAAATACCATTTGGCCCAGTGATCCCATTACTGGGTATATATGCAAAGGATTATATATTATGCTACTATAAAGACACGTACACATGTATATTTGTTGCGGCACTATTCACAATAGCAAAGACTTGGAACCAACCCAAATGTCCACCAATGATAGACTTGGTTAAGAAAATGTGGGACATAAACACCATGGAATACTATGCAGCCATAAAAAAGGATGAGTTCATGTCCTTTTCAGGGACATGGATGAAGCTGCAAACCATCATTCTCAGTGAACTATCACAAGGACAGAAAACCAAACACTGCATGTTCTCACTCATAAGTGGGAATTGAACAATAAGGACACTTGGACACAGGGCAGAGAACATCACACACTGGGGTCTGTCCAGGGGTAGGGACTGGTAGAGGGACAGCATTAGGTGAAATACCTAATGTAAATGATGAGTTGATGGGTGCAGCAAACCAGCATGGCACATGTATACCTATGTAACAAACCTGCACGTTGTGCACTAGAACTTAAAGTATATATATTTTAAAAAGCATCAAAAACTGGCCAAAGGATTTGAACAGACACTTCTCAAAAGAAGATATATAATGTGGCCAAGAAACATACATATAAAAAAAGCTCATCATCACTGGCCATTAGAGAAATGCAAATAAAACCACAATGAGATAGCATCTCATGCCGGTTAGAATGGCGATCATTAAAAAGTCAGGAAACAACAGATGCTGGAGAGGATGTGGAGAAATAGGAATGCTTTGGCACTGTTAGGGAAGTGTAAATTAGTTCAGCCATTGTGGAAGACAACGTGGCAATTCCTCAAGGATCTAGAATTGGAAATACCATTTTACCAGCAATCCCATTACTGGGTATATTCCCAAAGAATTGTAAATCATTCTACTATAAACAAACATGCGCATGTGTGTTTATTGCAGCACTATTCACAATAACAAAGACTTGTAACTAACCCAAATGCCCTTTATGATAGAATGGTTAAAGAAATTGTAGTACATATACACCATGGAATACTATGCAGTCTTAAAAAAGGATGAGTTCATGTCCTTTATAAGGACATGGATGCAGCTGGAAACCATTATCAGCAAACTCACACAGGAACAGAAAACCAAACACTGCATGTTCTCACTCATAAATGGGAGTTGAACAATGAGAATACATGGAAACAGGGAGGGGAGCATCTGACATGGAGGCCTGTCGGAGGTTGAGGGCGTAGGGGAGGAATCCATTAGGAGAAATACCTAATGTAGATGATGGGTTGATGGGTGCAGCAAACCACCATGGCACTTGTATACCTATGTAATAAACCTGCACGTTCTGAACATGTATCCCAGCACTTAAAGTATAATTTTTTTTAAAAAGTAAAAGAAAATTTTGTGCCAAAAAAAAAGAAAAAGAAAGAAAACAGAGGACTAAACTAAATAGAGTGAAGGCCTTTGTTTTGTACTAGATACAGTCCAATTTAAGTGGCTTTATTTAAGTTAGACTTTCTAGTGGGGTCTATGGTGGTCTAGTCCTTTAGGTAGAAAATGTGAAAGAGTGTTTTAAATGTAGGGACAGTCTAATATTTGCTTATTACTCACCCTTCAGCCATTTCATCTTACCAAGAACACCTAAGGATGTTTCACTAGTGTAGACTGAACTTACCCACTGTGCCTTCTCTTGAGATTGCAAGCTTTTTTAGTGATACATCACTAATATATATACATATATATATAACATACATACATATATATAATGCTATCCTAGTAACAATTCCTTTTGATTTTAAAAGACAAAATGCAAATGCATGCAATGTTACTTTTAAAATGTATTAAAATTATATATATTTATAATGCACAACGTGATATTTTCATGTATGTACATATTTTGGAATGGTTAAGTCAGGCTCATGACATTTGCATCACTTCACGTGCTTATCATTTTCAGGGGGACAGAACGCTTAAGTTTACTTTCTCAGCAATTTTCAAATATATAATACGTTGTTGTTATCTACAGTTACCATAAGGTGCAAAGAATCTCTTATTCTTCCTATTTAACTGAAACTTTGTTCCATTTGAGGAACAGTCCCCAATTCCCACTTCTCCTTACATCTTCTGGTAATCACCCTTATATTTTCTCCTTCTGATGCAGGTCAGGTGAGCTCCCAAATTGAGGCTTAGCCTAGGATAGTTCTTGACTTCACCCAGGAAGTAATTCAAGGGCAAGCTGATGGTGTTAACACCGTTTTAAAATTATTGTCATTATTTCAATAATTTTTGGGAAACAGATGGTGTTTGGTTACATGTATAAGTTCTTCAGATGTGGTTTCTGAGATTTCAATGTACCCATCACGTGAGCCGTGTACACTGCACCGAATGTGTCATCTTTTATACCTCACCCCTTTCCCTGCCATTCCTGCCAAGTCCCCAGAGTCCATTGCATCATTCTTAAGTTTTTGTGTCCTTATATTTTATCTCCCACTTAAAAGTGGATGTTTGGTTTTGCATTCCTGACTTACTTCACTTAGAATAATGTTTTCTAACTCCATCCAGTTTGCTACAAATGTCATTATTTCATTAATTTTCATGACTGAGTAGTATTCCATGGTAAATATATATATATACACACACACCATATATTCTTTAGTCACTCATTGGTTAATGGCACTTAGGCTTGTTCCATATTTCTGTGGTTGTGAATTGTGGTGCTATAAACATGCATGTGCAAGTGCCTTTTCCATATAATAACCTTTTTCCCTCTGGGTAGATACCAAGTACTGGGATTGATGAATCAAATGTAGTTCTCCAATTAGTTCTTTAAGGAATCTCCATACTGTTTTCCACAGTGATTGCACTATTTTACATTCCCACCAGCATTGTAAAACTGTTCCTTTCTCACCACATGCATGCTGCATCTCTTTTTTTTTAATTTTGAAATTATGGGAATTCTTGCAGAAGTAAGGTGGTATGGCATTCTGGTTTTGCTTTGCATTACCCTAATAATTAGTGATGTTGAGCATTTTTTCATATGTATGTTGTTCATTTGTATTTCTTCTTTTGAGAATTGTCTATTCATGTCCTTAGCCCACTTTTGGATGAAATTTTTTTTCTTGCAATTTATTTGTGTTCCATGTAGATTTTGGATATTAGTCCTTTCTTGGATTTGCAAATATTTTCTCCCACTCTGTGGGTTGTCTGTTTACTCTGCTGATTATTTCTTTTCTGTAAATAAGCTTTTTAGTTTAACTAAGTCCTATCTATTTATCATTGTTTTTGTTCCATTTGCTTTTGGGTTCTCAGTGATAAACTCTTTGCCTAAGCCAATATCTAGAAGGGTTTTTCCAATGTTGTCTTCTAGAATTTTTTGAATTTCAGGTCTCAGATTTAAGTATTTGATTCATCTTGAGTTGATTTTTGTGTAAGGAGAGAAATGAGGATTCAGTTTCTTTCTTCTACATGTGGCTTGCCAATTATTTCAGCACCACTTGTTGAATAGACTGTACTTATCCCATTTTATGTTTTTGTTTGCTTTGTTGATGACCAGTTAGCCCTAAGTGTTTGGCTTTATTTCTGAGTTCTCCATTCTGTCTCATTGGCCTGCTTGCTTGTTTTTATATCAATACCATACTGTTTTGGTAACTATAGCCTTGTAGTATTGTTTAAAATTGGGTAATGTGATGCCTCTAGATTTGTTATTTGTGGTTAGTCTTGCTTTGGCTATGAGGGTTCTTTCTTTGTTCCATATGAATTTTAGGATTTTTTTTTTCTAGTTCTGGGAAGAATGATGATGGCATTTTGATGGGAATTACATTGAATTTCTAGATTGCTTTTGGCAATATGGTCATTTTCACAATATTGATTCTATTCATCCATGAGTATGGGATGTATTTCCATTTGTTTGTGTTGTCTGTGATTTGTTTCAGTAGTGTTTCATAGTTTTCCTTGTAAAGATTTTTTTACCTCTTTGGTCAGGTATATTCCTAAGTATTTTAATTTTTTTGCAGCTGTTCTAAAAGGGGTTGAGTTCTTGATTTATCAGCTCATCGTTCTTGGTGCATAACAGTGCTACTGGTTTGTTTACAATGACATTATATCTGAAACTTCACTGAATTAATTTATTAGATCTTTTGGATGAGTCTTTAGGGGTTTCTAGGTATACAATTATGTCACTGATGAACAGTGACAGTCTGACTTCCTCTTTACTGATTTGGATGTCCTTTATTTCTTTCTGTTGTCTGATTGTTCTGGTTAGGACTATGTTGAAGAGGAGTGGCAAAAGTGGGGCATCCTTGTCTTGTTAAAATTCTCAGGGAAAATGTGTTTGCCTTTTCCCCATTCGGTACAATGTTGGCTATGGGTTTGTTATAGATGGCTTTTATTACCTTAAGGTACATCCCTTATATGCCTATTTTGCTGAGGGTTTTAATCATAAAGGGATGTTGTATTATGTCAAATTCCTTTTCTATGTCTATTGATATGATAATGTGATTTTTGTTTTAATCTTGTTTATGTGTTGTGGCACATTTACTGACTTTTGTATGTTAAACACACACTGTATCCTTGGTATAAAACCCACTTGATCATGGTGTACTATCTTTTTCATATGCTGCTAGATTTGGCTGGCTACTATTTTATTGATGATTTTTGTATTTTGTTTATCAGGGATATTGGCATGTAGATTTCTTTTTTTGGATATATCCTTTCCTGGTTTTGGCATTAGGATAATATTGGCTTCTTAATGGAATCATTTAGGACTATTAAGTTTTCTCTTAGCTCTGCTTTTGCTGTATTCAGAGATTTTGAGAGCTTGTGTCACTATTATCATTCAGTTAAAATAATTTTTAAATGTGTATTTCCATTTCATGCTTGACCCAAGGATCACTTATGAGCAGATTATTTAATTTCCATGTATTTGCATAGTTTTTGCCCTTTGGATGTGATTTCCAATTTTATTCCACTGTGGTCTGAGAGAGTACTTGATATAATTTCAATTTTCTTAAATGTATTGAAATACAGGAAAGTCAATAAAGAAACAATGAATTTAAACTAGAACAAATGGACTTAACAGATATTTACAGAACACTCTACCCAATAACTGCAGAATATACATTCCATCAATCAGCACATGGAACATTCTCCAAGACAGACCATATGATAGGCTGCAATATAAGTCTCAATACATACTTTTTTCTTTGTCTTTGTTGGAGTCTTTGCTTATTTTTTAAAATTCTTTTTATCTTTGATTTTGTCAGGATGGGTTAATTTGGAAGCCTTGCATGCAACCTAAGTTCTTTCTTCTACTTATTTGATTCTGTTGCTGAGACTTTCCAGTGCATTTTGTAGTTTCTTAAATGTGTCCTTCTTTCCAGAAGTTGTGATTATTTTATATTTATGCTATGTATTTCACTGAAGCTTTTTCCCTTCACATATTGCATCTTTTTTGATTTCATTAAGTTGAACTTCACCTTTCTCTGGTGCCTCCTTGATTAGCTTAATAATTGGCCTTCTGAATTCTTTTTCTGGCAATTCAGAGATTTCTTCTTGGTTTGGATTCATTGCTGGTGAGCTATGGGTGCTGTCAAAAATCTTTGTTTTGTCATATTACCAGAATAGTTTTTTTTTTCTTCTCATTTGGGTAAACTACGTCAGAGGGAAAAATTGGGTCTTAAATGCTTTTGTTCAGATTCTTTTGTCCCACAGGGTGATCCCTTGATGTTGTGCTCTTCCTTTTCCCCTAGGGATGTGGCTTTCTGAAAGCCTTCAGTGATTGTTATTTCTTTTCGATTGTCTAACCACCCTATGAAGCTACCAGAGTCTGGGTTGGTACTGGGAGTGTCTTCACAGAGTCCTGTGATGTGAACTGTCTTCAGTTCTCTCAGCTGTGGATACCAGCACCTGCTCTGGGAATTGGCAGGGGAGTGAACTGGATTTTGTGTGGGTCCTTGGTTATAGTTATGTTTGTTGGGCTAGGTTTGTGTTGGTTGGTCTCCCAGCAGGAGATGGCACTTTCTTTCTTTCTTTTTTTTTTTTTTCAGATGGAGTCTCGCTCTGTTGCCCAGGCTGGATTGCAGTGGCTGGATCTCAGCTCACTGCAAGCGCTGCCTCCCAGGTTTATACCATTCTCCTGCCTCAGCCTCCCGAGTAGCTGGGACTACAGGCACCCACCACTTCACCTGGCTAGTTTTTTGTATTTTTTAGTAGAGACGGGGTTTCACCGTGTTAGCCAGGATGGTCTCGATCTCCTGACCTCGTGATCCGCCTGCCTCGGCCTCCCAAAGTGCTGGGATTACAGGCTTGAGCCACTGCACCAGCCTGAGATGGCACTTTCAGGAGAGCATTAGCTATAGTAGTATAGGGAGGATCAGGTGGTAGGTGGGGCCATAAAGCTTGTAAGACATTGTGTCTTCCACTGCCAGGGTGGGTCTTCAGCTACCAGGGTGGCTAAAGAAAGACCATCCAGAGGACAGGGTTAGATGTTTCTGACCTCAGACTCTCCTTAGGCAAGGTTTGCTGTGGCCGCTGTGGGAGATGGAGTTTTGTTCTGAAGCCAGTGGATTATGTCCCCAGGAATATCATGGTTGCCTTCACTGTCATGCAGGTTGTCAGGAAAGTGAAGAAAAGCTGGCAGTCACAAGATTCACAAAGACTGCATGCAGCCTAAAAGGACAGTCTCACTCAACTGTACACCCACCTCTAGCAGTACTGTTTATTTCCAGGCAGTGGGTAAGCAGGCCTAAGAATTTGCCCCAGGCAACCAGCCTACCAGCTGAGAAAGCAAGGAGGTCTTTCAGGCATGGGGACTGTGCAGAAAAACTGTGAGGCCAGACAAACCATGAGGGGCTTTTATTAGCTTTGCAAGTTAAAAGCTTCTTGGCTTCTTAAAGGGAAACACGTTTTACCACTCAAAGCCTTGGTAAAACAATGAGTTTTTCAATTGTGTCCTGTTGGAAAAGAAAATAGATTTCTTTTGCACTAGTGCAAACAACTATATTGTTGTAATTCAGGAATACTTATAACTAGTTTCCAAATTTTAGAAACACTAGGCAGAGAGAAACAAATATTTGTATGTGGATGTCTAGGTCTCTGGCAAGGCCAGGGAGGTTCGAAATTTGGTTGACAAGAGTACACCTTGCTCAGCTGTTAAAAGCTATTGGGAAAGATTTTTTTTACTCCGAAAAATAAAATAAAGATCAGCAAATGTTCCAAGCAAAAGTCAAAAATATTACTTCCATTTTTTATTAGTCTATTTAGTTAACTCTTGTTCTACAGACATTTGTAAACATTTTATCTTCTTATGAGTTTTGTACTCTTTTCTTTTATAAGAAACCTGCATTTGAGAGAACCTGTTAAAGTCCCACAGTTTGATTATAAACTTTTTGTTTTGGTTTGGTTTTGAGAAGGAGTTTCCCTTTGTTACCTAGGCTGGAGCATAGTGGCATGATCTCCACTCACTTCAATTCCCACCTCCCAGGTTC
Organism: Macaca fascicularis; assembly: GCF_037993035.2. Taxonomy (NCBI): domain Eukaryota; kingdom Metazoa; phylum Chordata; class Mammalia; order Primates; family Cercopithecidae; genus Macaca; species Macaca fascicularis. The sequence continues at coordinate 2,786,692 of NC_132903.1, forward strand.
AAGTGATTCTTGTGCCTTAGTCTCTTGAGTAGCTGGGATTACAGGCACGCACAACTGTGCCCAGCTAATTCTTGTATTTTTAGTAGAGATAGGGTTTCAGCATGTTTTCCAGGCTAGTCTTGAACTCCTGACCTCAAGTGACCCACCAGCCATGGCCTCCCAAACTGCTAGGATTACAGGCATGAGCCACCACCTAGACTCTAAACCATCTTTTCAAGAGAATTAAAACAAGACAACAATTTTCTATAAACGATAAAATGTCCAGGGTGGTTACAGTTAGAAATAGAATTGACAAAGAAATTTGGTTATTTTTGTGATCTACAATAACCCAACATAACAATCTTAATTGTGATTAGTAGCACATATTCAGACATTCAGAATATGTGCTACTACTGAATAGTATGTTAATATTATTTACTGAAATATAACCTGAAGAAGATTAGATAGCATTTCACTGGATTATGCATACCTAAACATGTTAAATAATCCCATTTACCTTACCTCTGCATGCCCAGGGGCCCTCTGCAGCACCCAAAAGCTAGGCATTAGGAAACACAACCTTGAAACTGAAATTTGATTTGGAAAGTCCTTTGAATGTGCTGGAGGTTTAAAACACTTAATTTCGTGAAATAGAATTTTAGATTACCGTACGTCATTTGTTCTGCCAAAATGACCTAAAAATTTGAAAAAGCAGAAAAGTTTTATTAGCCCTTATTATTACATGAAAATCCTGTTTAAAAGACAGAAAGCCAAATTTCACCCTTGCATTAGTTTACTGTTAACGTTAACCCCAATTTTAATGAAACCTTTTAGGATATTTTATTTAATTTTAACCAGGTTAACCATGAGGTGAGATTTTCATACATCTTTTATAATCCCTTACAAATTTTGCCAGAGTAGATTAGTGTTTTAAGAAAACCTTGATGTGTTTGTATTTTAATGCTTAATTTATAAAATTATACTTTAAATTTAGTTATATGTTCACACAAATAATTTATTTTGCAAGTTAATGATTATAATTCACACACAGAATTTCTTTTGCAACATTAGCCTTTACAATCTTTTCACAATTTGCTTAAACTTTCTGCTTTATTTTATCTAATTTAAGACAATACTTTATCTCTAGGAAAAATGAACATTTCCATGCCTTCTTACAAGCTTTTACTAAAAATGTGTTTTACTATTTTTGCATACTTTGCATGTAAATCTATTTTCAATAGTTTTAATTACATAGCATAATGATAATTTTTAGCAGTTCTTAACTTGAATGTAAAACCAGGTAAGTTGTTTTAATTATGTGATAGGTGCAGATAAAGTTTTATTCCTTCTAGCATAGTTACAGGCATGGATGCTTCCATATGTCCCCAGGCCTTACCCATTGTCAAGTAGGCAAGTTGAACAGTTCTTAAATACCAAAGAAGCAGTTTACAACCTTAAAACATTTAGCAAACTTAGTGTCTGACCTACATAATTTAGGCTACCTATTTACATCCTGAAGACATCTGAACTTCTACAATAATCTGCAAAGCTGTTCTTGTTCCTCAAAGATTAAAGTCACATAAACTAAAAGGTACCACAGTCTTCTTTTTTCTTTAAAAAACATTTGATCCAAGCCCTTATGTTTCTTTTAGTCAATTAATTGGACCTCTTTTTAAAATAGATAACACAGACATGACACATACATAAGCTTACATAACCACGTAGAGAAACAGGAGAAGATCCAGTAGTTATAAGATCTTTCATTTGCCCATTTCCAAATCGGATTATTGGCCTCCAGGCGAAGACTTTTAAGAACAGGGCTAGGAAGGCAGTTTCCAGAGGTTTCAGAATTTTTTCCTAAAATGGGATCTGTGGCACCTTATCTGTTTTCCCAAGTAATCCCAGGCCACCAGCAGTTATTCTAGGGGCTTTCATGCCTGCACCAAGAGTAGCAAGACAGAGTGGGGAAAAATAATTCAGTCAACTGATTTTTAAAAATCCCTCTTTCAGAAAAACAAGATTATGATGCAAAAAACCTAAAGGCCGTTTGAATACACTCATACCTTGGATATCCATTTTTAATTAAGCTCAGTGCTCTTTAAGAAAATCCTTTTAAATTAATCAAAACTTTACAGGGAATATAAACAGTGATTCTTGACATTTATTCCCAGTTTACATCACTACTTGTTCACAATCAAGTTCAGGTTCCCCAGTTTCCTCTGGGAGAAAATGGCTGGATTCAGGCAAAGACAGGAGGTTTTACTGGGCTGTAGATCCCTCTAGCAGTAAAATTTGATATTTCAAGAGGCACTTTTCTGTTAGCCAGAGACTTGCTTTAGAGCACAGCAGTCCTGCTATACTGTCTGGGGTGCAAACAGTTAAATTATTCCCCACATTTAACCCATTGGCTGCTGACCTGGACTTCAAGCCTCAGCCAAAATTCCCAGGGCTATTTCCTTCCTTTCTGATACCTACAAACTAAATACCTTCTCTGTGGGAAGACTGAGGCCTGGTGCTTTAAGTAAGGCTTGCTTTAGCTGGTTAAAGATTTTTTCTTTTAGGTTCCCAGGTTGGGGAGTGAGTTCTAGCTGCTTGAGTTTCTTTTATGAGGTAGTATAAAGGATGAGCTATTTCATTGTACTCAGGTATCCACAATCTACAAAAACCTGTAATGCCCCCAAATCCTTTTAGCTGTTTGATGGTTATGGGAAGGGGAAAGCAAAAAATAGGCTTAATCTTTTCCTCATCTAATGCTCCGGTCCCTTTGACAAGACTAGACCTAGACAAAACTGAACTTTAGATTTGGAAATTTTATATCATCTACCTGCTAGAAAATTAAGACAAGCCTCAGTGCCTTCTTGAAGAATCACCTTGGTTGAGACACACAGAGGAGAGTGCTTTAACTTGAGAGTGAGAAAAACTAGAAAGACCTTTAAACAGGGCCTGTTTTAGCAACTTCCTTGCAATGTCAGGGATTGCCTGAGTAATGAACCTGTTTTTTATTGAGTTGGGAGACAGGGAGGTGTGTTTTGGTAAAGTTATCTCAGCCTTTCCAAAAAAGCAGGGGGATTTTCATCTCGTTTCTTATTCAACAAGAACAGTTTAGAGTAATTCAGAGGTTTGATTTTGGTTGTTTGCAAGCCTTTTAAAATGCACATCAGAAAGTGTTTTTCCCCCCACTCATTTTTTGGGATCACTAGGACTTCAATTGGGTTAAGAGACATTTTTTTTTCTTTTTATTGAGAATAGGGATTTTTTTCACTCTCTTTTCCTTTCTAACTAGGTTTCTCTTTTGACTGGCTATTGGAGACATGCTGTTCATCTCTGAATATTTTTGCTGCCTATTTTTCTGTAACAGTTAGGATTTGACTTAAAAGTAGCATAGCATCTCTGCCTGCAGGATTAAACACTTGGATTAGATTTTTGAAAGCTTTTATATGACTATCAGGGTATTAAAACAGCCTCACTATCTGGAGCAAACACCAAGGTTAATAAATGTTCAGCCCGTCTGCTTTACAGTTAAGTAAGGCCTAAGTCATTTGGAGTTGGAGCCTGGAAAGAATCAGACTTTATATGCATTTCTGTTTGAATCATAGGCTCCACACCTGGTACATAGTTAAAATCCCTTAACAAGATTTTCACCAAAAGTAAAAGTTGCTAAGAGTTAACTCTGTAATATGTAATTGAAACAACTGCAAAAATAGGTTTACATGCAAGGTATGTAAGGATAATGAAATGTGTTTTTTCGTAAGAGGTTATAAGAAAGTATGGGAATGTAATTATTTGCCAAGGTTAAGGGGTTAAAAGGCTGTTTTAAATTAAATAAAGCTAAAGTTTGAACAAAGCTAAAGTTTGTGTAAGGTTTATAAAAATTTATTGTAGGAGATTCTATGTGTGAAACTATTGGCTAAAGATAAAATGGCATTATTCATATTTTTCCCATAAATTGGACATTGGAATAAAAGCACAACAGAGTTTTCTTAGAACATTGTTCTCCTCTGAGGAAAAAAATTATAAAGGGTTATAAAAGGTTTATGAAAATCTTACCTTATGGTTAAACTAAAGAAAACTAAATAGATGTATAAAATGTCACTAAAAACTAGCTTTAACATTAAAAATACACTAATGGAAATATAAAATTTTGTTTCGTTTTTTTAGAAGGATTTTTATGTAATGTTAAAAGGTGATTAAAGGTTTTCATTTACCTTTTAAGTAGCTATAAAATGAAAGGGGGTAGGGGAGAAAGGAGACAAAGGCGGTTGGCCTCATACTATCTTCATTGGGTCTTGTTTGGAAAGCTGAGTCCCCTCTCTATCAGAATAATGGTTTTTTCCTTTTAAAAGTTTTTGCATTATCATTGTGGCTTGATGAATAACTTACAGTAACCTAAGATTCCATTTTGTAATATCCAATGTTTTAAACCTTTGATATTTTACAAATCTTTCAAAATCAAACTCTACATTATCATGCTAAATCAGCTAATACGAAAGTTGTTTAAACATACAATTTGAATGAACTCCAAGGTCTAAGTCAAATTACCTATGATAACCTATTAGCTATCAGTGGTATGTACTTAAATAGCTATCAGTTCTCTGTAACAACTGTATGCAAGAGGATATAAGTCTAATGTTAAGCATGGACTCATGAGGAACCAGGACAGTTGCTGTGTCCTTCCTGAGCCCTTAAAGTTTTGTTATTAAAGGTTCTGCATTCCAATATTTGTCATGAAAAAGATAAAATAATAGATTGAATATACTGATGTGGTAACTTATAAATTGTGGAAATTGTTTAAAACAAATGTTTTGTTCCATACTTCTGGGAAGATAATCAAATTTTCAGTTACATTTGGCTACCTGAGGGACCACTGAAATATTTATAAAGGCATTTCATTCAATTGTCATTTTCAATGCTTGTTTTCTGATTGTATAAAAGTTTTCTCATGCAAAAGGGCTGATGTTATAACAGATTATTATGCTACAGTGTATTTTCACCAGGTAAAGAAAGCCTTTTATGGTTCAATGAGGATAATCCTTTCACAATCTAGAACCCAAAGATTGGGTATTCTGAGAACATCTGACAAAAACTGTCCATGTCATACACATTACAGCAAAACTTTGGAGCCTTGAACCTTGGGTTCATAATCTCACAACTGAGAAGGGTCCCTCCACGTTCCTGGAACTGCACGCCCATTTGAAACCTTAAGGCAAAACTAACCAGGAAAGTTTCTCCTTAGAAGATGGCATCCTTGATGTAAACAGCTTTTTACAAGAACATGGACCAAGACTTCTACCATCATGAGACTCTTATCTTTGAATATTTTTCCTTATATATGCCTCTATGAACAATAGAAATGAAAGAAATGATTTATTATGTGCACTTCTAGGGTATACTTTTATTTGGGAAAGATTTTGCAGCCAGCCTTAGACATGAATAACCTTATACTTTAATAGATAAAAGATGAAGGCCCAATGTAGCTGAGAAAATTTAGTGGTACACACATTGCCTCATAATCAGTCAAAATTCCTAAACCTACATGGTGGATTAAAGAGAATATTGCCAGGAGACCTTCATTCTTCCAGAAGAACTTCATTTTGTAGGTCCTTTTTCCATAGTTTAGAATAAAAGGTCAATAACTGGAAATGTCTCTCCCACTATAGGCTATACAGCAAATTCTACTTTATTTATTTATTTTTATTAGTATGTATTTTCTTTTTATTATACTTTAAATTCTGGGGTACATGTGCAGAATGTGCAGGTTTGTTACATAAGTATACACATGCCATGGTGGTTTGCTGCACCCACTAACCCATCATCTACATTAGGTATTTCACCTAAGGCCATCCCTCCTATAGCCACCAGCCTACTGACAGGCCCCAGTGTATGATGTTCCTCTCCCTGTGGCCATGTGATCTCATTGTTCAGCTCCCACTTATGACTGAGAACATGCAGTGTTTGGTTTTCTTTTCTTGGGTTAGTTTGCTGAGAATGATGGTTTCCAGCTTCATCCACGTCCCTGCAAAGGACATAAACTCATCGTCTTTATGGCTGCATAGTATTCCGTGATGTACATGTGCCACATTTTCTTAATCCAGTCTATCATTGATGGGCATTTGGGTTGGTTTCAAGTCTTTGCTATTGTGAACAGTGCTGCAGTAAACATACATGTGCATGTTTCTTTATAGTAGAATAATTTATAACCCAGTTATTTTACTGGGTATATACCCAGTTAATTTTCATATAAGCTGTAATGACATTGTTGAGTCAAATGGTATTTCTGGTTCTAGATCCATGAGTAATCGTTACACTGTCTTCCACACTGGTTGAACTAATTTACACTCCCACCAACAATATAAAAGCATTCCTATTTCTCCTCCTCCTCTCCAGCATCTATTTGTTTCCTGACTTTTTAATGATTGCCACTCTAACTGGCTTGTGATGGTATCACTTTGTGGTTTTGATTTGCATTTATCTAATGACTGGTGATGATGAGCTTTCTCAAATGTTTGTTGGCTGCATAAATGTTTTCTTTTGAGAAGTCTCTGTTCATAGTCTTTGCCCACTTTTTGATGTTTTTTTTTTTCTCTTGTAAATATGTTTAAGTTCTTTGTAGATTCTGGATATTAGCCCTTTGTCGGATGGACAGAATACAAAAATTTTCTCCCAGCCGGGTGTGGTAGCTCACGCCTGTAATCCTGGCACTTTGGGAGGCCGAGACTGGCGGATCACGAGGTCAGGAGATGGAGACCATCCTGGCTAACACGGTGAAACCCCATCTCTACTAAAAAATACAAAAAACTAGCCAGGCGAGGTGGCGGGCGCCTGTAGTCCCAGCTACTTGGGAGGCGGAGGCAGGAGAATGGCGTGAACCCGGGAGGCAGAGCTTGCAGTGAGCTCAGATCGCGCCATTGGACTCCAGCCTGGGTCACAGAGCCAGACTCCATCTCAGGACAAAAAACAAAACAAAACAAAACAAAACAAAACAAAATTTTCTCCCATTCTGTAGGTTGCTTGTTCACTCTGATTATAGTTTCTTTTGCTGTGTGGAAGCTGTTTAGTTTAATTAGATTTCATTTGTCAATTTTGGCTTTGTTTTTACTGCTTTTGGCGTTTTAGTCATGAAGACTGTTCATGCCTATGTCCTCAATGGTATTGCCTAGGTTTTCTTCTAGAGTTTTTATGGCTTTAGGTCTTACATTTAAGTCTTTAATTCATCTTGAGTTAATTTTCATATAAGCTGTAAGGAAAGGATCCAGTTTCAGCTTTCTGCATATGACTAGCCTGTTTTCCCAACACCATTTATTAAACAGGGAATCCTTTTTCCATTGCTCTTTTTTGTCAGGTTTGTCAAAGATCATATGGTTGTAGATGTATGCATTATTTCTGAGGCCTCTGTTCTGCTCCATTGGTCTTATATCTATTTTGGTATAAGTACCATGTTGTTTTTGTTACTGTACCTTTCTTTGTATTATACTCTGAAGTCAGGTAGCTTGATGCTTCCAGCATTGTTCTTTTTGTTTAGGATTATCTTGGCTATGCAGGCTTTTTTTTTGGTTCAGTATGAAATTTAAAGCAGTTTGGTCCAATTCTGTGAAGAAAGTCAATGGTAGCTAGATGATAGCTTGAATCTGTAAATTACGTTGGGCAGTATGGCCATTTTCACAATATTGATTCATCCTAACCATGAGCATGGAAAGTGTTTCCATTGTTTGTGTCCTCTCTTATTTCGTGGAGCAGTGGTTTGTAGTTCTCCTTGAAGAGGTCCTTCACATCCCTTATAAGCCGGATCCTAGGGGTTTTTTTGGTTTTGTTTGTTTGTTTGTTTTTTGAGAGGGAGTCTGGCTCTGTCGCTCAGGCTGGAGTGCAGTGGCCGGATCTTGGCTCACTGCAAGCTCCGCCTCCCGGGTTCAAGCAACCCTCCTGCCTCAGCCTCCCCAGTAGCTGGGACCACAGGCGCCCATCACCTCGCCCGGCTAGTTTTTTGTATTTTTTTAGTAGAGACGGGGTTTCATCGAGTTAGCCAGAATGGTCTCATCTCCTGACCTCCTGATCTGCCCGTCTGGGCCTCCCAAAGTGCTGGGATTACAGGCTTGAGCCACTGCGCCTGGCATTCCTAGGTATTTTATTCTCTTAGTAGCAATTATGAATGGAAGTTCACTCATGATTTGGCTCTCTGTTTGTCTGTTATTGGTGTATAGGAATGTTTGTGATTTTTGCACATTGATTTTGTATCCCGAGGCTTTGCTGAAGTTGCTTATTAGCTTAAGGAGATTTTTGGGCTGAGATGATGGGGTTTTCTAAATGTAGAATCATGTTATCTGCAAACAGAGATAATTTGGCTTCCTCTTTTCTTAATTGAATACCGTTTATTTCCTTCTCTTGCCTGATTGCCCTGGCCAGAACTTCCAATAATATGTTGAACAGGAGTGGTGAGAGGGCATCCTTGTCTTGCGCCAGTTTTCAAAGGGATTGCTTCCAGTTTTTGCCCATTCAGTATGATACTGGCTGTGGGTTTGTCATAAATAGTTCTTGTTATTTTAAGATACGTCCCATCAATACCTAGTTTATTGAGAGTTTTTAGCATGAAGCACGGTTGAGTTTTGTTGAAGGCCTTTTCTGCATCTATTGAGGTAATCATGTGGTTTCTGTTGTTGGTTCTGTTCATGTGTTGGATTACATTTATTGATTTGTGTATGTTGAATCTTGCATCCCCAGAATGAAACCGTCTTGATCCTGGTGGATAAGCTTTTTGATGTGCTTCTGGATTTGGTTTGTCAGTATTTTATTGACAATTTTTGCATCAATATTCATCAGGGTTTATTGGCTTGAAATTTCCTTTTTTTGTTGTGTCTCTGCCAGGTCTTGGGATTATGATGATACTGGCGTCATAAAATGAATTTGGGAGAATTCCCTCTTTTTCTATTGTTTGCAATAGTTTCAGAAGGAATGGTACCAGTTTCTCTTTGTACCTCTGGGGAGAATTCAGTTGTGAATTCATCTGGTCCTGAACTTTTGTTGGTTGGTAGGCTATTAATTACTGCCTAAATTTCAAAACTTGTTACTGATCTATTTAGGGATATGACTTCTTCCTGCTTTAGTCTTGGGAAGGTGTATGTATCCAGGAATTTATGCATTTCTTCTAGATTTTCAAGTTTATTTGCATAGAGGTGGTTATAGTATTCTCTGATGGTAGCTCGCGTTTCTGTGGGAACCGTGGAGATATCCCTTTATCATTTTTTATTGCATCTATTTGATTATTCTCCATTTTATTTATTAGTCTGGCTAGTGGTCTGTCTATTTTGTTGATCTTTTCAAAAACCAACTCCTGGATTCATTGGTCTTTTGAAGAGTTTCTTGTGTCTATATCGCCTTCAGTTCTGCTCTGATCTTAGTTATTTCTTGTCTTCGACTAGCTTTTGAATTTGTTTGCTCTTGGTTCTCTAGTTCTTTTAATTGTGATGTTAAGGTGCCAATTTTAGATCCTTCCTGTTTTCTCTTGTGGGCATTAAGTGCTATAAATTTCCCTCTTAACACTGCTTTAAATGTGTTCCAAAGATTCTGGTATGTTGTGTCTGTGTTCTCATTGGTTTCAAAGAACATTTGTATGTCTGCTTTCATTTTGTTTACAGTAGTCATTCAGGAGCAGGTTGTTCAATTTCCATGTAGTTGTGCGGTTTTGAGTGCATTTCTTAATCCTGAGTTTTAATTTGGATGCGCTGTGGTCTGAGAGACTCTTTGTTACGGTTTCTGTTCTTTTGCATTTGCTGAGGAGTGTTTTACTTCCAACTATGTGGTCAATTTTAGAATAAGTGCAATGTGGTGCTGAGAAAAATGTATATTGTGTTGATTTGGAGTGGAGAGTTCTGTAGATATCTGTTAAGTCTGCTTGGTGCAGAGTGAGTTCAAGTCCTGGATATTCTTATTAATTTTCTGTCTTGTTCTAATATTGACTGCGGGGTGCTAAAGTCTCCCACTATTATTGTGCGGGAGTCTAAATCTCTTCATAGGTCTCTAAGAAATTGCTTTATGAATCTGGGTGCTCCTGTATTGGGTGCAGATATATGTAGGATAATTAGATTTTTTGTTGCATTGATCCATTTACCATTACATAATGGCCTTCTTTGTCTCTTTTGATCTTTGTTGGTTTAAAGTCTGTTTTATCAGAGACTAGGATTGCAGCCTCTGCTTTTTTTTTTTTTTTGCTGTCCATTTACTTGGCAAATATTCCTCCATCCCTTTATTTTGAGCCCTATGTGTGTCTTTGCACGTGGGATGGGTCTCCTGAGTACAGCACACTGACTATCCAATTTACCAGTCTGTATCTTTTAATGGGGGCATTTACCCCATTTACATTTAAAGTTAATATTGTTATGTGTGAATTTGATCCTGCCATTATGATGCTAGCTGATTATTTCGCCTGTTAGTTGATGCAGTTTTTTCATCACATCAATGGTCTTTACAGTTTCGTATGTTTTTGCAGTGGCTGGTACCAGTTGTTCCATTCCATGGTTAGTGCTTCCTTCAGGAGCTCTTGTAAGGCAGGCCTGGTGGTGACAGCATCTCTCAGCATTTGCTGTAAAGGATTTAATTTCTCCTTCAACGCTGAAACTTAGTTTGGCTGGATATGAAATTCTGGATTGAAAATTCTTTTCTTGAAGAATGTTGAATATTGGCCCCAACTCTGTTGCAGCTTGTAGGGTTTCTCTTGAGAGATCCACTGTTAGTCTGATGGGCTTCCCTTTGTGAGTAACCCATCCTTTCTCTCTGGCTGCCCTTAACATTTTTTCCTTCACTTCAACCTTGGTGAATCTGGCAATTATGTGTCTTGGAGTTGCTCTTCTCGAGGATCATCTTTGTGGTGTTCTCTGTATTTCCTGAATTTGGATGTTGGCCTGCCTTGCTACATTAGGCAAGTTCTCCTGGAAAATAACCTGCAGAGTGTTTTCCAACTTGGTTCCATTCTTTTTGTCTGTTTCAGGTACACCAATCAGAGTTAGATTTGGTCTTTTCACATACTCCCATATTTCTTGGAGGCTTTGTTCATTTCTTTTCACTCGTTTTTTCTAATCTTGCCTTCTTGCTTTATTTCATTAAGTTGATCTTCAATCTCTGATATCCTTTCTTCCACTTGACTGATTCAGCTATTGATAATTGTGTATGCTTTATGAAGTTCTCGTGCTGTGTTTTTCAGCTCCATCTGGTCGTTTATATTCTTCTCTAAACTACTTGTTCTATTTATAAATTTGTCTAACCTTTTCAAGGTTCTTAGCTTCCTTCATTGGGTTAGAACATGCTCCTTTAGCTCAAAAGAGTTTGTTATTACACACCTTTTGGAGCCTACTTTTGTCAATTCATCAAACTCATTCTTCATCCAGTTTTGCTCCCTTGCTGGTGAGGAGTTGTGATCATTTGGAGGAGAAGAGGCATTCTGGTTTTTGGAAATTTCTGCCTTTTCTGCACTGGTTTCTCTTCATTTTCATGTATTTATCTACCTTTGGTCTTTGAAGTCACTAACCTTCAGCTGGGGTCTGTGAGTGGTTGTCTTTTTTGTTGATGTTAATATTACTCCTCTCTGTCTGTTAGTTTTCCTTCTAACAGTCTGGCCCCTTTGCTGCAGGTCTGCTGGAGTTTGCTGGAGGTCCGCTCCAGACCCTGTTTGCCTGGGTATCACTGGCAGAGGCTGCAGAACAGCAAAAATTGTTGCCTGTTCCTTCCTCTGGAAGCTTCGTCACAGAGAGGCACCTGCCAGATGCCAGCCAGAGTTTTCCTGTAGGAAGTGTCTGTTGGTTCCTACTGGGAGGTGTCTGCCAGTCAGGATACCCAAGGGTCACAGACCCACTTGAGGAGGGCTACTGTCCCTTATCAGAGCTTGGATGGTGTGCTGGGAGAGTTGTCAGGCAGGGATGTTTAAGTCTGCTGAAACTGCACTCACAACTGCCACTTCCCCCATGCGCTCTGTCCCATGGAGTTGGGGGTTTTATCTGTAAGTCCCTGACTGGGGCTGCTGCCTGTTTTCCATAGATGCCCAGAGAGGAGGGACTGTAAGAGAGATGTCTGGCCACAGTGGCCTTGCTGAGCTGTGGTGAGCTCTGCCCAGTTCAAACTTCCCAGGCTTTGTTTACACTGTGAGGGTAAAAGCACCTATTCAAGCCTCATCAATGGCAGAAGCCCCTCACCCCCCACCAAGCTTGAGTGTCCCAGGTTGAAGTCAGACTACTGTGTTAGCAGTGAGACTTTCAAGCCAGTGGATCTTAGCTTGCTGGGCTCCATGACTGAGCCAGACCACTCAGCTTCCTGGCTTCAGCCCCCTTTCCAGGGGAGTGAACAGTTCTGTCTCACTAGCATTCCAGGTGCCACTGGGGTATGGAAAAAAAATTTCCTGTGGCTAGCTCAGTGTCTGCCCAAATAACTGCCCAATTTGTGCTGGAAACCCAGGGCCCTGGTGGCGTGGGTTCCGGCAGGAATCTCCTGGTCTGCAGGTTGCAAGGACCATGGGAAAAGTGCAGTATCTGGGCTGGAGTGTATGGTAGAGTCCCTACTGGCTTCCCTTGGCTAGGAGAGGGAGTTCCCTGACCCCTTGTGCATTCCAGATGCGGTAATGCCTCAGCCTGCTTTGGCTCACCCTCCTTGGGCTGCACTCACTGTCCAAGCAGTCCCAGTGAGATGAACCAGGTACCTCAGTTGGAAATGCTGAAATCACCTGCCTTCTGCATCGATCTTACTGGGAGCTGCAGACCAGAGCTCTTCCAATTCAACCATCTTGCCAGCAGCCCAAAAAATTCTACTTTAAAGGCTATCATTGCACAAAAGCTTTAAATTATTTTGTGAGAGATAGGCTAAATAATAGTGTTGGCTAAACAGAAAAGTACCTCTGCAGCTGCTGACACTTGTGGTCTATGGAGAAATACATGAAATGTAGATTACAAAATTCAGTTGTTGGGGGCTAATGAAAAAGACCACTTAGTCAAGTGAGTAGACTCTTCATCTAGCTCATTCTTTAATCTGTTTAAATTCAAGTGGTTTGGTTTATGGGGACTGTGGGTAAGGAGCATACTGCAACCTCTTGGTTTTATCCTTCCAACAGTCATCATAGTCTTCCTGGTGTGTGTATTCTCTCAGAGGTTTTAAGTGTTTGCAGGCAGCCATCTCTAGATCATTAAATGTCTCCCTTCAACTGGAATGACAAAAGCTGAAAGAAATGTGTGACCATGAGTGCACTGTAACCTACGAATGACATGCTGAGATTGGAAACCCAAAGTGATGGTAACTGAGAGTGGCACTGAGGCCCTAAGTTTTGGTCACACTCTCATCTAGATGAAAACCAGACCAAAAAAGGGGAATTATTTTAAATGAAATTATGGGAGGCCATAATTTTGGAACCGAGCTCATGCACTAGGTCCCAGCAAACCAAACCAAACCAAACTAAAATGGAGTGACACATGCTAACTGTGACATAATCAGACCAATGATTTAATAAAACACAGATCCTAGAATAAACCATGTTTGTTTTTCTTCTGTAAAGAGGATGTTCCAGCATAAGGAGGTACCCTCTATTAAGACCTCATTCTCTCCTTGCAAAACTCACTGCCCTACTGTTTCCCAGTGGGTTTCAAAACCATGTAAGTACATTTACAATTGTGATGGTAACATCAATGACTAAGGGTTTGGTCAATCTCTCAAAATTGAGAAAATGGCCAAAAAGGGTAATTGTTAAAGCAAACAAATGTGGCCTGAGAAAGACTCTGTACTTCGATATTTGAGTCTTTGTGGATGAACTGTAACCTAGCTTAACAGTCAGACAAAATTGAAAACCTAACTTAATAATGTGTACCTGTAAGAATAGCTGAGAGTTATCCAATCCCAGTCACCATACTTCAACCACTCATAGACTTCCAAATGTTCAAACTGTATTCAAATAAGGCAAACACCAAGCTGTACCCAATCTTGTTATTTCTGTACCTCACTTCCAATTCCTGTACACCAGTTACCTTTTTGTCTATCAATTTTTTACTGACCATGAGATACCCCTGGAGTCTCTGAATCTCCTGTGGTTGTGGGGGCTCCCCGATTGGTAAATCATTAATTGCTCAATTAAACTCTTTTAAATTTAATTTGGCTGAAGTTTTTCTTTTACAAGACTCTAGCAGCACCATGTCCATTGGACATTTCTTGTAGGCAACAGTGAAGTTGGGAATTTTTTGAGTGGCACAACCAGAGGAGCTAATGATTTGGCTGTTAGGTGTCTCAAATAAGTGGGGCAGGTAGGGCACTAAGAAGTCGCATTTGGGATTTGTCTATTTGCCTTTGGGGAACTATCTTTTGTAGGCTTGCCTGATATGGCTTCCATGAGGGCAGAGCTAATTTTACAATGCTTAAAAAGATGTGGGCTGTCTTGAAGGGCAAAGAAAGATCTAGTTGTTGGATAATGTTGTAATTCATGCTTCCCTGAGGAGGCCAGGCCTCCTGTCGACAAAATGCCCATGCCCTTGTGCGATAGAATATAAGACATTTTCTTTTCAGAGTCTCAGGGTGAAAGAGTTCCTGTGATTCAGAATGCACTCAGTGAGAGTGCAGATTGTATATGGGTTGTTACCCAGCTAGAAAAAAGAAGGGAAGACAAGGTGTCCCTTAGTCGTCTTCCTTCCTTTTGTGTCCCATGGTTGAGGGAAAGAGACAAAGGGCATTCCCCCATTCTCTTCCTTCCTTTTCTTCTCTGAGTCCTGGTGACTGTCGTATGTATTACCCCCCATGTATACAAGTGTGAATGGAGAAGCTAGTTGGCATGATTTGTTTGTGCTTACCTGCTCAAAACCCTAGGCTTCTTCCCTGCTGGATTCCTAGAACCATTCAGGCTGAAAGTCTCCCCAGGTACTCCAGAGGTCATGGAGAAATTATATAGTAGTTAAATCTGGGCAAGACTCTTTAACGGGGGGAGTGTTCAAATACCATCTCTGACTTCCCTTGCTATGGACCCAGTGAAAAGTTGGAATTTTATAGAATGGAACTGATTAACTTCCAAACATAAAATTCATTTTAAAAAAATTCTGATGTAATTAAATGTTAAACAGGTATCTCAAAAGAGTGTAAGAATTGAATGGCTACCCCTGCTTTGATAGGGACTGTATCAAAGCTAAGATCTGTTTTATCAGGATGGTTTTCTCACACCTGTTGAAAGTGGAGTTTCTCTGTCTACTGATAGGACATGGGGCCTGATCACTGATAGAGGAACATAAAAAGAAAAGAATTGCCATGAATGTCTATCATGAGGGAGAAAAAGCACTTACTAGAAAGTTTAGACTGAAATCCTGAAGTTCCCCTGTCTCAAGGAAATCACATGAACAGCAATTCTTTTACATTCCTGATTACTAAGGTACTAGCTGACTTTACCCAACAAGTCTACATCCCCAGGCTGGAAAAGCACCCACAATATTACTTACAAAGAAGGGATAGCAGACATGATTGCTGGGAAAAGAAACAAAATGCAATAGAAAAGTCTGAAGGTTCTGTTGCTGACATCCGGCAGGCTGTTGGGGACTGGAGTTAGTCCAAGGAGGTGTACTTTAGGTAATACTGAGGTGTAGCTTCAGCCAGAAACCTTCAGTTGCCCTAAGACCTCCTTCCAATCCCATGTGATGACAGTTCTTCTGTGAAAGGAAACTGGATTAGAACACAGCCAACATTCCCAAGGTTGCTCCTGGGGGGAGAAAAACAACTCAGGACAAGAAGCCGTGAAGTGAAAGTAAAGGGTTAAGAGTCCACTCCTTACTCACTCTTCTGATGAATTCCTTTTTTTTGGTCAGCACATCAAAATGTGTTACAGTTTTAACAGTGCACCAAGATGTAACAGTCTATCATTGTCTGAGATAATACCCAGTTTTTTGTCCTACATCCAAGATGATTAAGGAACATGGACACATGGTGATGTTGGAGCAAAAGTTTAATAAGTGAAAAAAGACAGTTCTCCACTACCTGAGAAGGGAGCCAAAATGATTTTCCCCCTCTGAAATTGGGGTCCAGTGTTTTTATGAACTGGGAAGAAAAAGGGATGTGTTTAGTCTGTGGACTATCTTGGAAAACATGTGATTCAGAGAAATTATGGGACTGGGACCCCGGCCTGGGACCAGTCAGAAGTGCATTTGTATGTCAGGCCTTGTTCCCTTATTTGAGTGAGCCAGAGGTTTGTGCAAGTTTTTATCTAAATAGGTTGGAGGTTCTTATCTGTGGAGCCACCGGCATGTCTACAGGTACAACCCTCTCTGCTTGCTTCCATTTTCAGTACCAGCAGCTTGATTTTTTTTCCCCCCAGGATGCTTTTTATGTCATGTGGAAATGAAGCACTGACATGTGAGTTGGGGGCTCTCTGAGAATGCTTTCATTGCTGTCTATCTAAAGCAAGCTAACTAACTCCTCTCACTTTTATTGTCTTATTAATGGTAGGAGTCTTCTGGAAGAGTCTTTAGGATTTTTGTCAGATGGGTAGATAAAATTATATGATGGGCAAAAAGGAAGAATTTGACTTCCTGTTTTCTAATTTGTATGACCTTTATTTCTTTGTCTGGCTAGATTGCTCTCACTAGGAATTCCACTACTGTGTTAAATAATAGTGGTGAAAGTGGATATCTCTGTCTTGTTTTTATTCTTAAGGGAAATGCATTCAACATTTCTCTGTTAGCTGTGTGTTCGCCATACATGACTTCCATTATTTTGTGGCATGTTTGATATCTAATTTGTTTAGAATTTTAAAAATTATATTATTTTATTTATTTATTTTTCTTTTGAGATGGAGTTTCACTCTTGTGGCCTAGGCTGGAGTGCAGTGCTGTGATCTCAGCTCACTGGAAACTCCCCCTTCCAGTTTCAAGTGATTCTCCTGCCTCAGCCTCCTGAGTAGCTGGGATTACAGGTGCCTGCCACCATGCCTGGCTGATTTTTGTAGTTTTAGTAGAGAGGGGGTTTCACCAAGTTGGCCAGGCTGGTCTCAAACTCCTGACCTTGTGATCCGCCTGCCTTGGCCTCCTAATTATTATTTCATTATACTTTAATTTCTGGGATACATAGGCAGAACGTGCAGGTTTGTTACGTAGGTATACACATGCCATGGTGGTTTGCTGCACCCATCAACCCATCACCTACATTAGGTATTTCTCCTAATGCTATATCTCCCCTAGCCCTGCAACCTCTGACAGGCCCCAGTGTGTGATGTTCCCCTGCCTGTGTCCATGTGTTCTCATTGTCCAACTCCCGCTTATGAGTGAGAACATGCAGTGTTTGGTTTTCTGTTCCTGTGTGAGTTTGCTGAGAATGATGGTTTCCAGCTTCATCCATGTCCCTGCAAAGGACATGAACTCATCCTTTTTTATGGCTGCTTAGTATTCCATGGTGTATATGTGCCACAATTTCTTTATCCAGTGTATCATAAAGGGCATTTGGGTTAGCTACACATTTTTGTTATTGTGAATAGCGCTGTGCTGAAATAAAAATACATGTGCATGTTTGTTTTTAGTGAAATGATTTATAATCCTTTGGGTTTATACCCAGTAATGGGATTGCTGGGTCAAATGGTATTTCTGGTTCTAGATCCTTGAGGAATTGCCACACTGTCTTACACAGTGGATGAATTAATTTACACTCTGCCAACAGTGTAAAAGCATTCCTATTTCTCCACATCCTCTCCAGTATCTGTTGTTTCCTTACTTTTTAATGATTGCCATTCTAACTAGTGTGAGATGGTATCTCATTGTGGTTTTGATTTGCATTTATGTAGTGACCAGTGATCATGAGCTTTTATTATGCTTTCTGGCCACATAAATGTCTTCTTTTGAGAAATGTCTGTTGTCTGTTCATAGCTTTTACACGCTTTTTCATGGCGTTGTTTTTTTCTTGTAATTTTCTTTAAGTTTTATGTAGATTCTGGATATTAGCTCTTTGTTAGATGGGTAGAATGCAAAAATGTTCTCCCATTCTGTAAGTTGTGTCTTCACTCTGATTATAGTTTCGTTTGTTGTGCAGAAGCTCCTTAGTTTAATTAGATCCCGTTAGTCAATTTTGACTTCTGTCAGAATTACTTTTGGTGCTTTATTCATGAAGTCTTTGCCCATACCTATGTCCTGAATGGTATTGCCTAGGTTTTCTTCTAGGGTTTTTATGGTTTTAGGTCTTACATGTAAGTCCTTAATCTATCTTGAGTTAATTTTCATATAAGATGTAAGAAATGGGTCCAGTTTCAGCTTTCCACATATGACTAGTCAGTTTTCTCAACACTATTTATAAATAGGAAATACTTTCCCCATTGCTTGTTTCTGTCAGATTCGTTAGGCAGTGTGATGCCTCCAGATTGGTTCTTTTTGCTTAGGATTGCCTTGGCTATGCTATGAGGGCTATTTTTTGGTTCCATATGAAATATAAAGTAATTTTTTCTATTTCTGTGAAGAATGTCAATGGTAGTTTGATGGGAATAGCACTGAATCTATAAATTACTTTGGGCAGTATGGCCATTTTCATGATATTTGTTTTTCCTATCCATTAGGATGAAATGTTTTTCCATTTGTATTTTTCCTCTCTTATTTCCTTGAGCAGAGGTTTATAGTTCTCCTTGAAGACGTCTTTTATGTCCCACATTAGCTGTATTCCTAGGTGTTTTATTATCTTCATTGTGATTCTGAATGGGAATTCATTCATTCACGATTTGGCTCTTGCTTGCTTATTGTTTTTGTAAAAGCATGCTTGCGATTTTTGCACATTGATTTTGTATTCTGAGACTTTGCTGAAGCTGCTTATCAATGCAAAAAGTATTTGGGCTGAAATGATAGGGTTTTCTAAATATAAAGTAATGTCATCTGCAAACAGAGACACTTGACTTCCTCTCTCCCTATTTGAATACCTTTAATTTCTTTCTCTTGACTGATTATTCTAGCCAGAACCTCCACTCCTATGTTGAATAGGAGTGGTGAGAGAGGGCATTTTTGCCTTGCAATGATTTTCAGAGGGAATGCTTCCAGCTTTTGCCCATTCACTATGATATCGGCTGTAGGATTGTCATAAATCTTATTACTTGGAGATATGTTCCATCAATAAAAATTCCAATAAAATTGAGAATTTTTAACATGAAGGGGTGTTGAATTTTTAAAAGGTCTTTTCTTCATCTCTTGAGATAATCGTGTGGTTTTTGTCATGGTCCTGTTTATGTGATGACTTTCATTTATTGGTTTGCATATGTTGAACTAACCTTGCATCCCAGCCATGAAGCTGACTTGGTCGTGTAGGATACGTTTTTTTGATGTGCTGCTGGATTCGGTTTGGAAGTATTTTATTGTGAATTTTCACATCGATGTTCATCAGGGATAGGCCTGAAGTTTTCTTTTTTGTTGTTGTGTCTCTTTCTGGGTTTGGTATCAGGATGATGCTGGCCTCACAAAATGAGTTAGGGAGGAGTCCTTTTTTTAACTTGTTTGGAATTTGTTCAGAAAGAATGGTACCAGCTTGTCTTGTATTTCTGGTAGAATTTAGCTGTGAATCTGTCTGGTCCTGGGCTTTTTCTCTTGGTAGGCTAATAAGTATTGCCTCAATTTCAGAGCTTGTGCTTGGGCTATTCAGGGATTCAACTTTTTCCTGGTTTAGTTTTGATGGGTGTATGTGTATAGAATGTATCCATTTCTTCTAGGTTTTGTAGTTTATTTGCATAGAGGTGTTTATATTATAGTATTTATAGTTTATACTATTCTCTGAATGTTTATAGTATTCTCCGAATGATAGTCTGTATTTCTGTGCTGTCAGTGATGATATCTCTTTCATTTTTTATTGTGCCTACTTGACTCACCTTTCTCTTCTTCTTTATTATTCTAGCTAGCAGTTTATCTATTTTGTTAGTTTTCTCAAAAAGCCAGCCCCTGGATTCACTGATTTTTTCTTGGAGGGTTTTTCATGTCTCTATTTTATTCAATTCGTCTCTGATCGCAGCTGCTTCTTGTCTTCTGCTAGCTTTGGATTAGTTTGCTCTTGCTGCTCTAGCTCTTTTTATTGTTATGTTAGTGTGTCCAGAGTTGGTTCCTTCTGGTGGGTTTGTGGTCTCACTGACTTCAAGAATGGAGTTGCGGACCTTTGCAGTGAAAGTTACAGCTCTTAAAGATGGCACAGACTTAAAGAGTAAGCAGCAGCAAGATTTCCTGTGAAGAGCGAAAGAACAAGTTTCCACAGCATGGAAGGGGACCCCAGTAGTGAGTTGCCACTGCTGGCGGGGGTGGCCAGCTTTTATTCCCTTATTTGTCCCTGCCCATCTCCTGCTGATTAGTCAATTTTATAGAGTCTGATTGGTCCATTTTACAAACTTCCAGCTAGCCACAGAGAGCTGACTGGTGCATTTTTACAGAGTGCTACTTGTTGCATTTTACGAACCTCTAGCTAGCCAGAGAGCACTGATTGGTATGTTTTACAATCCTAGCTACAGAGTGCTGATTGTTGCAATCCTCTTGTAAGATGGAAAAGTTCTCCAAGTCCCCACCTGACCCAGAAGTCCAGCTGGCTTCACTGCTCAATATCCCCTCTAAACAGGACACCCCAACTGCTGTTGGGAATTGGGCGACAACTGCTCTAGCTACTTCCTGCTGGATGGGGTGAAGAAAGGGCCCTGCAATGGTAGTGTCCACCAGAGGGGTGCTCTCTAGGCCAGCCAAAGGGTCAGTGAGTCAGTCCAGGGGTCCTCAGTAGAAGTCATGAGTTGAGCTCATTTGGGGTTCCCTTTGTAAGACCATCTGTAGCTTCATGGCCTTGATCCTGGCAGAAACAAATTTGACAAGGAGGTTAAAAATACAGTGCCTGAAGGTGAGTAATAGCAAGATGGCTGTCACAGGACCTAGAAAGGGGAGAAGCCATTTTGCCCAACTCCAAATGTTGTTATAGGAGTTTGAAAGGCATTGTGTCTGATTTCAGATGCCTTTTCCTCTAAATGCCAGGTGGCATCTCATACTATCCCTAACTGGTTAGTGTAAAAACAACACTCTTCCCGTGAGAAGGTGCAGAGTCCTCCTTTCTCAGCAGTGAGGAGGTCTAGGCCTTGGTGGCTTTAGAGAGTCACTGCTGCCAAAGAATCTATTTGGGATTGGAGAGTAAGGATAGATTTTGACATTTCTTGTAAACTGTCTGAGAAATCTTTTGAGAGTATGTGGTAGTGGGATAGTAAAGTAGATAAACTGGCTATTCCGGTTCCTGTAGCAGTGCCCATTCCTAAGCCTATAAGTAGGGGTATTAGTGGTATGGCCCTGCACTGACAGACTTGAGCTTTGAGGGGCACTGATAGGGTCTGATTTCCTGGGGCAATGTCAGTGTTGGGACTTAGGAAGACTAAGGTGCAGGTGCCTGTCCATTTGGTGGGGAGGCAAATATAGGTTTAAGTTCCACATAAGAAAAATATAGCTTGGCTAGGTAGACAGAACTGGTTGTGTATGAGTTTGTTGTTTTCACTTTCTCATACTCCCAGTATACTTGCCAAGGTAGCTTCTGTGAATGTCTGGAAAGTGGTGTTGGAAGCAAACTGAGTGGCTCCCTGTGTTCTATTTTCCATTGGAGAAAAAAAAAAAACTATTTTGTATCTACTAGGAACCATTCAAGGGAATGATTGAAAGAGGGGATGAGAAGGCATTCACTACTGGTGGGGGCACTGCTACAGTGGGTCCAGGGGTGAATGGTCATGCAGGGAGTAGTATGTTTGCCATTACAAAACCCAGTCTATTTGTTAAGCAGGGAGAAGGTGATGATTTTTGGAGGCCCTGAGAAGCAGACAAGCCATCTGAATGGTGCTGTTTGGGTGACTTGGAAGTTACTATGATTAGTAGGGGCTTGAAGTTGTAGGGTGTAATTACAGTGATGGGATAGTAGGTGCCCCAGGGGCAGGCCTGATAACAGGTTGCACTGGATACATAAAGGGACTTGGAAAGTTAAGATGGTATTCTTGGTTACAGGGCCATGTATGGGCTTTTCATTGCTTGTGTAATAGGTGAGGTTGGAAATGTAAGAATGTAAAAGTTGGATTGTGCCTCTGTTAGGGTATTCTTGGTCCTATCAGAGATGGGGAAGTTGGCTAATGATTGGATATTTAGAAGTTGGAAAGGGTCTTTTCCTTAATAACAAGGGTGATATGTTAAGTTAGCAAAGACCTAGTTTCTTGCGGGAACAGGAATGACCACATAAGCAGTAGCCAGTAGAGACACACAAACCCAACAGTCATTTACCAGCAAAAGATTGAACTGGTTTAACAGACAGTGGGTTAAGTTGAGAGTCTTGTAGAGGTAATTAGGAACTAGTGGAAGGGGAGGGGTGACTCTCTGGGGTATTCAAGGAAGCAGGAGGGATAGATAAGCAAAGAGTAAGTAGAAAGATAAAGAGGGTGCCCTGGAAGATGGGATCGTTTTATCCAGTCTGAGTTAAAGGTAGGAGTAAATTACTGTGAAAAGGAAGGAAGATAGAAAGAAGGTGGATGTGATTAGGATTTTCATCCCGGCAGGAGCTATAGTATATAGTCCTATGGCAAAGAATATGGTTAGTATGCTGGTAATAATATGATGAAACAGTAAAAGGATTCCATTAAAGGGGCAAGGAGAGGTGTTAAAGATTATGTAGGTTTTCACTTATCTTTTTTAAGGAGGAAGGGGTTTTTCCTCAGGATTAGTGGCAGTAGCCTGTTTAGTCTGGGATGTTTCCTTCCAAAATAGAGATGCAAGTGCTCTAATGGCTCACAGGTGTATCAAGGTTGGTCTGGCGAATCTTGGCGCCCCTGAGCTGTAGGTCCCACAGGTCCCTCAGAGGGTGTCCAAAGTTTAACTCAGGTGTGGTGAATCCAAGATTCCACTCCTGCCACCTTAACCACAGTGGGGGCAGAGAGGATTACCGAGTATGATCCTTCCCACAACGAATCCACAGATGGAGAGGTAGAGTGGAGGGACTTGACCAACAGTAGATCTCTTGGTTGGAACAACTCTGTTCCTTTGTCTCTGTTACACCCTTCAGGTAGGTTTTTAAGGTTTTGTTGATATTTTGCCAAAGAAGTTATATATTTGACCAACTTGGCCATTTTCTGACAAGTAGGATGTCATTTGTGAGAAAAGGTCATCCATACAGCATTTTACATGGACTGATCCCCATTTTGTGATGAGAATTTCGGATTCTCAACAGGGCCATGGGCAAGAGATGAGTTTCCTGTGTTAGTTTCCTTAAGTTCCTCTTGAGTGTATCATTTGCCTTTTAGACCTTCCCTGAGGATTGTGGCCTCCAGGTGCAGTGAAGGTGATATTGTATCCCTAGCACCCTGGAAATTCCTTGAGTTACTGTGACTGTAAAAGCCTAACTATTGTTGATTTGTAAGCTTTGGGGAAGCCCAAATCTAGGAATTATTTCATCAATTAGGACTTTAACCACTTCCTGAGCCTTCTCTGACTTGCAGGGGAAGGCTTCTATCCAATTTGTAAAGGTATCAGCACAGACCAACAAGTATTGAAATCCCCTTGACTTAGACATATGGGTGAAGTCTAACTGCCAGTCCTCTCTAGGGTAGTGCCCTATTCTTTGTTTCCCAGGGGAGCCTTATGATGGACTAAGGGATTATTCCTTTGGCACACCTCACAGGCTTTGATTACTTGTCGGATGATCCAGAGGAGATTTGGCCCTGTAAATAGGGATTTGGCCATTGGATGAGTGTTCTTAATACCCATATGAAAACTTTGGTGGACGGTTTTAAGTATTTTCCACTGGCTGGCTTCAGGTATGAGTATCTTTCCCTCTTTTGTCATTAACCACCCCAAGGGGAGAAAACTGCCACTGTGAAAGTCCCCATTCTGTTTTGGTTGGGAAATACTGGGGCTTAATCTCTTGGAGAGGGTTGTTCCATACCAAGGGTGTTTCCATAGCTATTTCTAATGTGAAATTCCTCCAGGCAGCAATTTTGGCCTCAGCATCTGCCCGATGGATTCCTTCTGCCTTTTCTCCTTCACCTTTCTGATTCATTTGGCATATAAGATTGACACCTCCTTGAGTTTTTGTACTCCATGCAATAACTCCACAATTTCCTTGTGGTATTTAGTGGGGGTTCCCGCAGAGATTAGGAACTCCCTTTCTTTCCATATTGCAGTATGGTCATGTAGGATTAGATAAGCATACTTGCTATCTGTATATACATTTATTCTTTTTCCCCCTCCCAGTTCTAAGGCTTGGGTGAGTACCACTAGTTCTGCTAACTGGGCACTGGTCCCTGGGGGAAGAGGCTTACTTTCAAGTATGGCTACATCACTAACTATGGCATAACCTGCCCTTCATATCCCATTCTCCACAAATGAACCTCCATCAGTTTACAGGTTACTGTCAGGATTAGCTAATGGGACTTCTAAGAGATCATCTCAGGTGGCATAACTCTGGACTATAATTTGTTGGCAGTCATGCCTGATTGGTTCCCCATCCTCTCAGAGAAAAGTGGCAGGGTTGAGGGCCACACACATGCATATTTGAAGCAGCAGTCCCTCAAGGAGTAGTGCCTGTCCTACTCCTAGTATCTAAGCAGGCGATTGTCTGATAGCCATAAACTTCTTTGGTACCTAGGATGTCATTTACATCATGACTAGTCCAGACAGTGAGATCCTTTCCTTGTATTATTTTGATAGTCTGTGATCCTGAGATGGCCACTGCCACAACTACCCATAAACAGTGAGGACAGCCTTTTGTTACTCTATCAATTTCCTTACTTAGGTATGCCAGTGGTTGTGGGGTTGTCCCACTAGTCTGAGTAAGGACTTCAAGGACTATTCCTGCTCTCCCTGTGACAAATAAAGAGAAATTTTGTCCTGTGGGAAGGATTAAGGCTGGAGCAGGTACTAGGGCCTGCTTTAAGGTTTTGAAAGCTGTTTCTGCCTCTGGTTTCCATTCTACTAGATGAGTATTTTCCCTCTGGGTCTCCTTGATTATAGTAGAGAGGGGCCTGGCTATCTCACTGTATCTGGTGAGCCACAGTTGGCAAAAGCCAGCAATTCCAAGGGACCCCCTGCAACTGTTTTAATGACTTAGGGTGAGGATAAGTCACTATAGGCTGTATTTGTTCCTTGCTGAGGGCCCTGTTTCCTCTGGCTAAGATTAGGCCTAGATATTTGACTTGTTGTAGGGAGAGTTGGACCTTCGATTTAGACATGTTGTACCCTTGATTAGCTAGAAAGTTTAAGAGATCTAGAATAGCCTGTTGGCATAAGGCTTCTGAACTGGTAGCCAAAAGTAAGTTATACACATACTGAAGGACCAGAGTGCCTGGACTTGAGAAGTGGCCTAGATCTTGGGTGAGTGCCTGACCAAACAAATGAGGGCTATCCCTAAACTCTTGGGGCAAGACTATCCATGTAAGTAGGGAGGTGTGGTCTGTGCGATCCTCAAAGGCAAAGAGAAACTGGGAGTCAGGGTGCTGGGGAATCCAGAAGAAGTCATCCTTGAGGTCCAGAACCATGAACCATTCTGCTTCCTCTGGTATTTGAGATAGTAGGGTATAGGGGTTTGGTACAACTGGATATAGAGGAATTACTGCATCATTGATGAGTCTAAGATCTTGCAGTAATCTCCACTGACCCTTCGGTTTTTGTACTCCTAGAATTGGGGTGTTGCAGGGACTGCTGCATTTTCTTACTAAGCCTTGAGCTTTCACATGTCTAACAATATCCTGTAATCCTTTATGAGCTTCAGGCTTTAAGGGATATTGCCTTTGACAAGGAAAAGAGGTGGGGTCTTAACTTGTTCCCCATATTCATGTAGATAATAGCTCCAGCTTTGGCTAATATGTTGCTCCCTAATAAGGGTGTGGGGTGGGACTTTCAGGCATAACAAGAAAGCATGTGAAAAGAGCAAAGTCTCCCAATTACAACTGAGGAAGAGGGAGAAATAGCTGATTACAGGCTGTCCCAGGAGTTCTCAGATGGTAATGGACCTTGAGGATAACTGTCCGGGATAGGAGGTTAACACTAAGAAAACTTCACCAGTGTCCAGGAGGAAGTCAATTTCCTGTCCATCAATGATTAAACATACCTGGGGCTCAGTGAAGGTGATGTCATGAGCTAGAGCTTGCCCTGGGCACCGTCATTCCTGTTGCTGGATCGTCTGTTTGGGGCCTTCTGGCCCAGAAAGACTTTGTCCTCTGGGGCAGTTCGCCTTCCAGTGATTCCCTTAGCATAGTGAACATGGGTGAGGGACAGCTTACGTCTCGTTGGACAATCTTTTTTAAAGTGTCCTTGCAAACCACACTGATAACAAGCCCGCTGGGTGGTTTGCCTGCTCCATTTTCTGTACTTTCTGAACCACCAAGGTTTGTTTGTCTCAGGGCCATGATTAAGGCTGTAACCTTTCTCTGATCTCACTTTTCTTTTTCAGCCTGTTCTTCTTGGTCCCTATTATAGAACGCTGAGTTTGCTGGGTTTAATAATGCCTCCAGATTTTGTTCATGGATCAGGGTTTTCTTTTGACATCTTTCTCCTGACATCTGTGGCTGATTGGGTAATAAACATATCTTTTAGGATCAATTGACCCTCGAGTAAGCTGGGTGACAGGGGAGTATATTTTGTTAAGGCCTCCCATAGCCACTCGAGGAAGGCAGAAGGATTTTCTTCCTTTCCCTGAGTTATGGTGGACATCATTGAATAATTCATGGACTTTTTCCTAATTCTCCTTGGTCCTTGTAGAATACAGGTCAGCAAATGTTTATGATTCCAGTCTCCATGATCTGAGTCCAGGTCCCAGTGGGTTTCCATACTGGGGTCATCTTGCTGACCAGTAGGGAATTTGTCTCTTTATAATAGGCTGTCCTCCTATTATTTAGTTGACTAAGATACCAGGTATCTCCAAACTCTCAGGCTGTAGCTAAAGCCACATTCTTTTCATTAAAGGCCAGGATTTGATCTAACAATAGCATGACATCTCTCCAAGTGAAGCCAAGGTTTGCTCTAGACCCTGTAGAACATCTATATACCTATCAAGATCATCTGAAAACTTCCCCAGGTCTACCTTTATCTGCTTTAAATCAGAGAGGGGGAAGGGGACATGTACCCAGGTTGGGCCAAATTCCCCTCCCCTTACAGCTTGAAGGGGACATAACCAATGACCCAGGGGGTTTTGTGGTCCTTTGGAGAGTTCTTTGTTTGTTTCCTTCCAGGCATGGGAAATTAGAGAAGGTTTATCACTAATAGGAAAGGAAGCTGTGGGGAGGCTAGGATATGGGGGTAAACTGAGGTCCTCTTGCAGGATGTAAATTGCAAGCTTTGCATAGTTGTGGATGCTCCTTCGATGCAAAGAAAGCTTGGACATAAGGTATTTCACTCCATTTGCCTTCCCTCTTATAGAAAAGGTCAAGCTGCAGAATGGTATTATAATTCATACTTCCCTCAGGTGGCTATTTTTTGCTATCCAAGAGAGAATATTGGGGCCAGACTGTAGTGCAGAAAAAAATGAGCCACTTCTTTTTCAGGGTTTGTGGGTCAAACTGGTCCCAATGGCTTAGGATTAATTTCAAGGGTGAGCCTGTTCATACCTGAGGGTTTCCCATCTGAAAGAAAAAAGCACTGGCAGTTTTGGTTTGTTTGTTTCCTCACCACCACCACCCAAGAACCTACACAGGTCCCTGGACCCTGCTAATCAGAATAGTTGAACTCACCCATGCAGCAGCAGAAACACCACTTTTCCTCCTAGACCACAAGGAGCACCAAGGAAGGTCGGATTTTAGTTGCCCTTACTGATGCATTTTTGAAAACCTGCACCCTTGCCTTTCCTCTTAAACCACAAGGAGTGATGGCTTTTGTCCTCAGATTCTTATCACATGAATAGGAAGGATACCCCCCTATTTGTGGCACCTATAATTTCTGAGGCTTCCCATATCCTAGCTTCAGGAATAGCCTTTGTTAGGCCTACTAGTCTGAAGAAGGATCCTAAAATTCTAGATAGTCTCCCCTCCACCAACGGGGCTTTGGACAAAAATTGTCTTTCTGATTGGTGAGCCTGGATGTCTAGAGAAGGGAACAGAGTCCCGAAATTTATACTAGAAATAATTCTTATAGGAGAAACTAGAAAAGCATCAGAGACAGGGTGTGGTTTTTAGAAGCAGAACTAGCCTCGGAGAACAGAAGTGGAAAGAAGTTTGTCTGACAGGCCTAAGACCCAGGAGGCAAGGGTCAGGATAAATGGGTGAGTCTCACTTAGGTGACATGACTTTGAGAGTTCTACTCATGGCTACAGGGTCAACCAATTTGTTGTCGGGACCCCAGAGCTGAATGGCTCTCCTCTCTGTCAACCTTCGGCCCAGCCTAGAGGTACAGGAAAAGTGGAAGCTGGTTCCAGGCAAACCAACGCTCCCAATTTTGAATAGTTAGGTGTTGTTAGAGAGCCCTTTCCCAGAAAGGCTGACACCCATGTGACCGCCAGTCTTTACTCTGGCGGACACACTAGTCACTTTTAACTGGCTGACAGGTGCCTGGTGTTTAGCCCCCAATTTGCAAGAAAAAATGGAACAGAATAGCAACTGGAAGGGGTCCAGTGGTACTCACTGCTTCGTGATAGTCCCTTCATGGTTGTCAAAATGTGTCCGGAGTTGGTTTCTTCCAGTGGGTTCATTGTCTCGCTGACTTCAAGAATGGAGCCACAGACCTTCGCGGTGAGTTACAGCTTTTAAAGATGGCATGGACTTGAGCAGAGTGAGCAGCAGTAAGATTTATTGTGAAGAGTGAAAGAACAAAGCTTCCCAGCATGGAAGGGGACTTGAGCAGGTTGCCACCGCTGGCTGGGGTGGCCAGCTTTTATTCCCTTATTTATCCCCACCCATGTCCTTATGATTGATCCATTTTACATTGTGCTGATTGGTCCACTTTCCAGACCTCTAGCTAGCCACAGAGAGCTGATTGGTGTGTTTTTACAGAGTGCTGATTGGTGCATTTTACAAACCTCTAGTTAGCCACAGAGCACTGATTGGTGTGTTTTACAATCCTAGCTACAGAGTGCTCATTGTTGCATTTTATAACACTCTTGTAAGATGGAAAAGTTCTCCAGGTCCCCATCTTTCTAGCTTCCTCGTATGTGCACTTAGTGCTACAAATGTCCATCTTAACGCTGCTTTAGCTGTGTCCCAGAGATTCTGGTACATTGTCTCTTTGTTCTCATTGGTTTCAGAGAAGTTCTTGATTTCTGCCTAAGTTTCATTATTTACCCAGGAGTCATTCCAGAGCAGGTTGTTCAATTTCTGTGACATTGTGTGGTTTTGAGTGAGTTTCTTAATCCTGAGTTCTAACTTGACTGTACTGTGGTCTGAGAAACTGTTATAATTTCACTTCTTTTGCATTTGCTGAGGAGTGTTTTACCTTCAATTATGTGACTGATTTTAGAATAAGTGCCGTATGTCACTAAGAAGAATACATATTCTGTTGATTTTGGGCATAGAGTTCTGTAGGTATCCACTAGGTCCACTTGATCCAGAGCTGAATTCAAGTCCTGCATATCCTTGTTAATTTTCTGTCTTGTTGATCTGTCTAATACTGACAGTTAAAGTATCCAACTATTATTGTGTGGGAGTCTAAGTCTCTTTGGAAGTCTCTAAGAACTTGTTTTATGAATGTGTGTGCTTCTGTATTGGGTGAATATATATTTAGGATAGTTAGCTCTTTTTGTGAATTGTTTTCTTTACCATAATATAATACCCTTCTTTTCCTTTTTTTTTTCTTTGTTGGCTTAAAGTCTGTTTTGTCAGAGACTAAGATAGCAACCTTTGCTTTTTTTTTTTTTTTCCCCTTCTATCCCTGTATTTTGAGCTGTATTCATGTGTGTCTTTGCACATGAGCTGGCTGTCTTTTGCTAATATATCTGTTGGTCTGCCAATTTTTTAAATGTTTTTATATAACTAACTTTACTTTTTGTTTTAATTTTCCTTAGTTCTGCTCTCATCTTTACATTTTTTTCTTTTGCTAGCATTGGGTTTGATTTGTGTTCCATTCTCTAGTTACTTCAGGCATGCAATAGGTATTTGATAGGCTATCTTTCTGACTTTTGTTGTAGATATTCAGTGCTATGTTTTCCTCTTATGATTGACTTTGCTGTATCTCAGAAGTATCAATAACTGTGTCATGTTATTCATTTTGAAAAATTTTTAAGTTGTCTATTTTGATTTTATTATTAACCCAAAATTATTTAGGAACATATTGATTAATTTTCACATATTTGTATAGTTTTTAGGATTCCTTTTAAAAATGATTTTTAGTTATATCCTGCTGTATTCTGAGAAGATACTTAATATATTCTTAATTTCTAAAAATTATTGAAACTTGTTTTGTAACCTATTGTGTAATACATCTTGGAAAATGTTCCAAGTGTTGATAAGAATAATGTTTATTTTGCAGTTCTTGGGGAGATCGTTCTGTACATATCTCTTAGGTCCATTTGTTGTAGAGTATAGGGCAAATTCAGTGTTTATTTGTTGACTTTCTGCCTTGACAACCTGTCTAGTACTGTCAGAGGAGTGTTAAAATTTTACATTATTACTGTGTGGATATCTACTCCTTTTAGGTCTTATGGTAATTGTTTTTATAAATATTGGCACTTCAGAGCCAGAAGAATATATATTTAGCATTGTTATAGTGTCTTCTTGAATTGTTCATTTTATCATTATATAATGACCTTCTTTTTCTTTTTTTAACTATTGTTCCCTTAAAGTCTCTTTTATCTGATATATTATTAATAATAGTTACTCCTGCTCACTTTTAGTTTCCACTTGCATGGAACATTTTCCCCACACTTTTAGTTTGAGTCTAGAAGGCTACACAGTAGGTGGCTTTCTTCAAAACAACATATATCTGCTTTGTGATTTTTAAAATCCATTCTGTCAGTCTATATCTTTTAAGTGAACCATTTAGACCATTTACATTTAACATTAACGTTGAAATGTGAGGTTATGTTCCAGTCATCAAGTTGTTACCTTCTCTATCTTTTTCTTCATGCGTGTTATATACACCTGTAAGTTTTGTGCATTCACGAATTTCTATTCTGGTATTAGCTTTTTTCTTTTCTTTTTTAATTTAGAACTCCTTTTAGCATTTCTTTTAGGGTTTTTCTAATGGTAACAAATTCCTCCAGAACTTGGTAGTCTGTGAAATACTTTTTTACAATTTTTTTATTTTTTAATCAATTTTTAAATTTTTATTTTTTGTTTTTCCTTATTTTATAGAATCTAGTTTTGCTGGATAAAAAATTCTTGACTGACATTTATTCTGTTTGAGGAAACTAAATATAGGTCTCTAATCCCTTCCTAATTGTAATGTTTTAATTGTAATGTTTCTGCTGAGAAGTCTGATGTTAGCTTGATACAGTTTTCTGGGTTTTTTTTTTTTTTTTTTTTTTTTTTTGAGATGGAGTTTCGCTCCTGTTGCCTAGGCTGGAGTGCAGTGGCACAATCTTAGTGCACCACAACCTCCGCCTACTGGGTTCAAGTGATTCTCCTGCCTCAGCCTCTCGAGTGGCTGGGATTACAGGGGCCTGCCACCAAGCCAGGCTAATTTTGTATTTTTAGTAGAGATGGGGTTTCTCTGTGTTGGTCAGGCTGGTCTTGAACTCCCAACCTCAGGTGATCTGCCTCGGCCTCCCAAAGTGCTTGGATTACAAGCCTGAGCCACTAAGCCCAGCTGATACATTTTTTTGTATAAATTATCTGATGCTTTGTCTCACTGCTTTTAGAATCATTTCTTTCACATCAGTGTTACATATCCTGACAACTATGCCTTGACAATACCCCATTTGCAATAAATCTCCCAGTTCTTTCAGTTTCTTGTATTTTGATGTCTAAATCTCTAGCAAAGGAAAAAAAGTTTTGCTCTATTATTCCTTCAGATAGATTTCCAACTTTTTGCTTTTTCTTCACCCTCAGGAACATCTATGATGCTTATATTTGAACACTTTACATAATCCAATATTGCTTGGAGACTTGGTTCATTTCTTTTTTTATTTACTTTTGTCTGATTGGGTTAATTTGAAAACCGTGTCTTCAACCCCTGAAATTCTTTTATGACTTGGTCTAGAGTATTGTTAAAAGTTTTCACTGCATGTTGTAATTTTCAAATATATCTTTCATTTTCAGAAGATCTGATAAATGGTTCTTTGAAATATCTGTCTTTTTAGGGAAAAAATTTATTTATATCTTGAATTGTTTTTGAAATTTATTTACGTTGGTTTTCAACTTTCTCTTCCATCTTGAGAAATAACAATCAATATTTTGAATTCTTAATCTGGTATCTTAAACATTTCATTTTGGTTTGGATCCACTGCTGGAGAGTTACTGATAGGTTTTGGAGGTGTTATTGAACCTTGGCTTTTTATATTGCCAGAATTATTTTTGTGGTTACTTTTCATATGGGTAGATTATTTCTTATTATTTTTGAATTTATTTTTTATGACTGATTTTAATTTTTTCTCTCTTTATTTTTATTATTATTATAATTTTTTTTGAGACGGAGTCTCACTGTGTCGCCCAGGCTGGAGTGCAGTGGCCAGATCTCAGCTCACTGCAAGCTCCGCCTCCCAGGTTCACACCATTCTCCTGCCTCAGCCTCCCGAGTAGCTGGGACTACAGGCGCCCGCCACCTCGCCCGGCTAGTTTTTTGTATTTTTTAATAGAGACGGGGTTTCACCATGTTAGCCAGGATGGTCTCGATCTCCTGACCTCATGATCCGCCCATCTCGGCTTCCCAAAGTGCTGGGATTACAGGCTTGAGCCACCGCACCCGGCCTTTTTCTCTCTTTAGAGTGTTACTTTGTGGCTTATACTTTGTGGTCACCTGTCTTTGATTTTGGGGGGCTTTCAATGGCAAAGATTCTGTATGTATTTTGTGCTTTAGAGAATCTTTGTGTCATAGCTTTCTCAGATGCTGGTTTTATCAATGTGCTAGGTGTGTGAGCAAGTTTACCCTCTCCTGTGTGGCTGGAGTGGCAGGGGTGCCATGAAACGTATTTCATTTCTTAGTGGTTTGCACTTCTAATTTTTTTCTCAGGATTGTATTCACTTTGTTGAACAGTGCAGCCTTTAGGCCAGTAGGATGTACTCATGGGTGAAAACCAGCTGCGACTAAAGTAGGTGGGTAAATGAAATACCCAATGGTGGTAAAAGGTTCCAGTCTTGACCCGGGTAGCTGGAGAAGGTCTTAGTGAAATGCAGTAAAGTATTTTCAGGTGGAAAGAAGGGAGTCATTTCAGCTAACCTTCCAGACCAAATCCAAGGAAAGCAGTCTATTTCTCAGGTATGCTCCTGTTCCAGTGTTCTGACTATTCAAATCAGACAGATACTTATTATTATGTGCAGGAAAACTGCTGCTTCAGGTAGAGAGGGACTGCGGCTCTACCCCTCGTGCAAGCGTAGGCCTGGAGCGCACACCTCCTCTGGGGATGCAGTCACCCCTAAGTGCCCTAGAAAGTGTGTACCTGTGTACCCATGCAAGTATTATCTCCATTCTAGAAGTGAGAAACAGATCAAAAGATTTTAAGTGACCTGCCATAGGTAACAGGTACCAAGTGATCGAAGTGGAAGAATCTAATCTCAGGTCCTCTTATCTGAATACTACACTGTGCCTTTTAAAATCACTCATCTTGAAAAGGAGGTAAAAGTTACAATGAGAAAGAAGCCACGGATAGTAGAGGTAGATGAAAAAGATGAAAAAAATTTTAGTTACTATGCGAACATCATATTATTAGTTGACCATGTCTTGATTTATTGACCATAGGGACTTACAGACACTTTTTTTTTTCTTTTGAGACAGAGTCTCATTCTGTCACCGAGGCTGGAGTGCTGAAGTACAGTGGCATGATCTTGGCTCACTGCAAGCTCCGCCTCCTGGGTTCATGCCATTCTCCTGCTTCAGGCTCCCCAGTAGCTGGGACTACAGGCGCCTGCCACTACGCCAGGCTAATGTTTTGTAGTTTTCAGTAGAGATGGGGTTTCACTGTGTTAGCCAAGATGGTCTCGATCTCCTGACCTCGTGATCCACGCACCTTGGCCTCCCAGAGTGCTGGGATTACAGGTGTGAGCCACCATGCCCAGCCCTTTTTGTTTTTTTCCAGTTTGCAAGGTTTAATATTGTTGTTATGTTTATAAAAGTTAATATTTCAGTTTTGTCCAAATGCTACTGAAGTAACAAAGTCCTTAGCTGCAATTACACAACTGTTGCAAGATCCAGCTACTGCAGTTTCTGATGGTTGCCTCATAAGTGGTAGGAACTGGTGTCAGTTCTATTCTACCTCTCATAATGCTTTGTAGATTGACAAAGATGTCACCAAAGAGTCTAGCCATGTTTATGTCATCCTAACCAATATTTCAAATATAAGGTCACAATTTCTTCTTTTGTTTTCACTCTGCAAAGCCTGCAAAAGTATTTTAGAGTTTGGATTCAATAATAGTATATCCCATTTCTTCCTGAGGTTATTTTCAAAAGAGGACTGGAAACCAAATGGAAGAATTTCCATTTAGTAAATATAAGAATTTCTTCCACTGCCTGGGAGAATATGTTTTCTCTCCAATAGATATGTTGGAATTTTACTCATTGGATAATAAGGAAATAGAGTCCAGGAAAACTCACCAGAGATTGTGTTGGTTTGCGTGTTTATAATGAAGATCTGGCATCTCCCTGAGTTGTACTACAAAAAAATGTGTTTTATTATAAAGTCAAACACCTCCTATTCCCAGGTAATTTGATATCAGTTCATAGCCTGCAGTGATTCCAATTATGAGACCAAACTGGATTGAAGTGTATGTACTGAATAACAAATACTTTACACAGTACATGTTGTTGTGTCATGAGGTACATCTCATGCCAAGTGTTATCTAAAGTGCACAGGGCAGACCAAGAGCTTCTTTAGTTCTGTGGTTGAACCATTTGTTTCATATAGAAGTAGAAATTACAGATTTTCAAACAGGGCTTCTAGTTGCCACTCACATGAAGCAGAGTTAGACTGGCTGTCCAATCAGTAAATAAAATGATATAAACCTAATCAACCTCAAGACCTGAAAACCATACTTCTCAATTCTTTCTAGTACATCTGAGTGTGGAAACTTAGTATACATAATGCTCCAGTGAATTCAAGTTCCCGATTGTTGGAAACCTTCGTTAAGAAAAAAGAGGGTGCGAAGGTCAGGGACAAGATGATGCCACCTCTTCGCTCATCAAGCTGGGCCGCTACTCCGCCCTGTTCCTCCCTATGGCCTACTGAGCCACGCGCTACAGTTACCTAAAACCTCGTGCGGAAGAGGAGAGGAGGATAGCAGCAGAGTAGAAGTGAACTGAACTGAAACTCAGCAGGATTGCCAGAGACTTGGTAGAAGATGACAGCGTATTAGAGTGACCCTGCCACCCTCTCTTTAGAGCAGCAGCTGATGAATAAAGCTTCCTCTGTTTTGTGAAAACAAAAACAAAAACAAAAGAAGGAAGGAAAGAAGGAAGGAGGGAAGGAAGGGAGGAAAAAAGGAAAGGAAAAAGTAAAGAAAAAAGAAGGAAAGGAAAAGAGAAAGAGAAAAAAGAAATCTTTTTATTCAGGTAATTATTTTCTTTAACAAAGATACTCTTAGTTTTATTTCAGGGGCTTAAAATTTGGTGTCCTTTCTCTTTTTCTTTACTTGGAATGCTTCAAGGAAAGTATTTTAGAGCTTATATTTTACAGTGTGATTTTATGGAAAAGGAGCTTAATCATGGCAGGTTGCATGCAATCCCACTAATATTTGAAATGACCCTTTAAAAAAAAACCAGTCTTCAGGTTTCTGGAGCAGCATAAGACAAAGCCAAAGAAAAACAACAGAAAAACAGCTGAAGTGCAAAACCACAGGAGGTTGTTCAGGAAGATACATTATTAATGCATCTTAAAGTGTAATCATTATTAAACCCGAGAGTTGACATGAGTGCCCTACATGCTTTGCTTACTCTTCTTTTGGAAATACTAAACAAAACAAAAACAAGTGGATTGATAGGCTTTTTTATGAGCCTTGCTGAGCAATAATATACCTTCAGAGGGCTGGGGATATATCGTATAACTCATATGTGGCTTAGTTTTAGAAGAGTCAAGAGAATAAGTTTTGTACAGCCAGAGGTAATTTTAAAACAACTCAAGTCATTTACTTGAACTTTTTGGAAAGAACCAAATATTTAATGCCTAGAAATACTGCTTACAATGTGTTTTTTTCCTCTCCGATTGACCATCCTCAAGCATTATAAACAGATTTGTGCCTTTTTCAAGTATTCAAAAATCTCAAAAACCAGTTTTTCAAGATTGAGTCTCCCTTGGAGGGCAGGGTGGTCCATATGAAGCTATAGAAGCTGGACAAGTCAGAAGATCTTAAACATTATGGAGAAGAAATTATCTAGTTACATGCTTAAGAATTTGTATAGAAAATGTAGCCAATTCCTCATAAAATCGCAGAAAATACATTTAATAAGCCCCAAGTGAAAATTTAGCTTGACCACTTCTAAGTTCTGAGCTGACAAAGTATAGCTAATTATTTCTGGGTTTTCCAAATCCACACTAGTGTTACCTTATTTTGAATAGGGGCTTTTTAAAATGCCTATGTAAGAATGCCTGTAAGTGAACCTTTAAGCATATACTAGTGAGGAGTAGATTTGGAAAACTTGATTTTGACAATTTTGCAAGGCTGAGAACAATTGTAGAATTCACTTAACTTCCGCTTGGCTTCCTTTTGCTATTTATCTTAAAAACTGAACTTTCTGCCCTTGGACAAAGCTCAAAACACCAATCACAGAGAGAGATTCTTGTGTGCAAATGCCTGCTTCTATGACAAAATCTCCGTACAGTAAAATTCATTAGCTGTTTTGAAGGTTGGAAAATTCAATTATTTGCTTCCTGAGATGAATACAATTTTTCAGAGGTGTCATTCCAAATGGACATGTTTGTAAAACAACATTATGCATATCATCAACAAAAGCCAGATTTCTCACCAGTCTAGCAGTAATTTTAAATATGTAAAGGAATTACACTACAATGGGGCATATTGTTACTAAGGTACTATGCATCATGGAGAAAGGGCATTGTCTTAGCTTGGGAAAGCAGGGGAGTGACACCTGTGCAGGGTGTGGAAGGTACTGTAAACAGAGAGAGCAGCAAAAGCAAAGCTGAAAGTATAGATGAATGGGATTGTGGGTCTCCAGAATTTTGTTCTTCAGAACTTTTAATTACATTGCTAGATTTGACTCATATAAAGCCATCTTTCAGCTTTACGAACCACATGTTTGAATGTTCATCATCAGTTGTAACTAAGATTTTATTTCTGGAATTGTAATGCTTGAATGGACTGATTGTTCTGTGAAAGCAGTTAAAAACTCAAGTAAGATGGCACCAGAAAGCTTTGTAGCTTTGATACAAGTGGTTCTCCTGCTTTTTGTTTCCAGTATAGGCCATAGTGATAACATTTTCTCTTTCAGTGATTATGAAAAATAAAAGAGAAAGAAATAAATGCCCTAACTTGGTGTTTGCCCCTTCATCTAACAGGTGAATTATATTCCTGCAACTGTTAAGGGAGTCTGAATGAACTCTTGGAAGGGGCAGTTATTGTGATATCTTTTTCCTGAGGCTCCATGTGACATTGACTTTAAGAACACTTTCAATGTGTGCAGAGTATAGGCAGTCTAAGCATCGCTGGGCAAGCTATGCTGCACAGGTAGATCCATAAATTGGAATGTTGGAGTCTCTCACCTGGACTCATATATAATTCTATAAGTCCTTTTGACAGATGCCATCCTTTTGACAGTGGTTTGACAGTGGTTTGCAACAGCATTTAGAGGTAGAGTGAGGAGGTAGGGGATGATTTTGTGACCCAGGTGACATTTGATAATGCCTGGAGACTTTTTGGATGTCACAACAGTAGAGGGAGGTGTGTGAATGGCATTTAGTGGATGGAGGCCCAGGGTACTGCTAAATGCCCTTCAATGCACAGGACAGCCTGCACAACATGGAGTTATCCGGCCACAGCTCTCCATAGTGCTGAAGTTTAGAAACCCTAATTTGAACCATGATTTTCATATTTTGGAATGGCTGGCATTCAGGAAATACTAACAGAGCCAGTGTATGAATCTGATGCTGTAAAATTGATTTCTTCAGAGTGAGTTTTCTGTGACTTCTTAGGGGATGTCAGAGATGTTAGGCCTTGGAAGAATGTGCATTACAAAGGAAAGGCTCTCCAGAGCCTTGCAGATAAAGACTTATCTCAGGCTAGCATGAGGCAGAAGACCAACAGGCTCAGGTGCTCAGTTCCAGAAAAATATTTTTCTTTGCCTCACACTGTATTATTTGTTTAGAATCTCAGGTAGACAGCTGAGCACATTAAAATGACATGTTTGTTGTATTTCGTTTCAATACCTTATGTTGACAGGGCTGCAAGCCCAACAAGCTGTTTTGTTAATAGGATTTCACCTATCCTACTTTTCATCATCTTTGGATCAAACACACCATAGAAAGCAAAATAACACATACGCGCGCGCGCACACACACACACGTGCTTTGTTCTAGAAAGGGAATTTCAAGCATAAATGGCTTATCAAGCTCTATGCAAATATCAAGTATATGTCAGCTTACTTCTTATTTTTCTGGGCAGCTCCCCCTTAAAGGAGTAAGAAAAAAATGCCTTGTTGTTGGTGTCTTGGGGCTGTTCTGTTGACAATTGTGAGTACATAGCTGTGGAATGTGCCCACTCATTAGCCATTGCTGTCAGAATGAATACCTCACCTGTCACAAGGAAATGATACCACACTTGTGTAAGTGTCTTAGAGTGTTCCCCAGCAGCACTGTTGAACTTCATAGCCTGAAATTTTTCTTCCTAGCCATGATATTTCTGACATGTTTATCCACATGTGTTTACTCGCACATCTCCCCAAGGCATTTGTGATCGCTGATGCTAGTCAGATACAAGTCATCCTTGAATCCTTGCAAATTCCTGGACCTTCACCTATCCATTTACTAAAACTTTGTTAGCACATCTCCAACAGTGTGCCAGTCCCTGTGCTGAAGGATGCAGATCTAAAAATCAGGAAGCTGTGACTCATGCTTTCAGGGAAACCTGGTAAGGGAAAGAAGGCACATGTGGAAAATAAATGATGACTTTTAATCTAAGAGAAGTCATGTAGAGGGGCAAGGTAGCCCAAAGAAGAAGGGATGCATTGGCCTGTTAGTGTGAGGTGAGGCTCTACCAGAGGAGGTGTGACTTCAGAGCTCAAGCCTAGAAGCCTAGCAAGAATATGCCCATGCAGGAAAGAAAAGCTGGGATGCATGATGGAAGCACAAACCAACATGGGGTCTTACAGGGGTTCCCAAGCAACACACAATGGCTGTCTGGATGTCAGAATTCTGTTGCTAATCAGATGTTATTGATTGAACTGGCATTTGAGGAAGACAGTTTTTGCAGTGGAGAGTTAGGATGTATACATTGCAGCTTGGGAAGGTGAGACCGGGATGCCAAAGCCAGGGAGAACAATGAATAAACTACTGGTGGTGAGGACACAAAGGAAATAAAATATATGGGTTCGAGAGAGAATTCTGATATGGGGTCTACTGGCCTTGATGGCTTGTTGGGTTAGGGGTCAGGGGTGGTGTCTCAGCTGGCAGTGACCAAAGGCTAGTGGAAAATACAGCTTGTCATTATTTTTACAAACATCTTGTTCCCAGTCATGCCAGATAAGCATAGAAACCAAGTCAACATAACTTAGTCCCAGACTCCCACACCAAACTATATTGCTGCATATAAACCCCTGGAGGCATCACTGGCCGGTGGCTTAGAAAACTGGATGAAGGTGAGGCATTTCAATGAAACACACTTTATGGTAGGAGAGAAGTATGGATAATGTTTGGTATTTCACATAATAAATCTGAGTTGCCTGTGGAATGTCCATGCAGGGGTGTCTAGGAAGCAATTTGGTAGGAACTCAGAGAAACAGCTAGGATGAATGTGCTCATTTGCGAGGAATTAAGGTCTAGGTCAGTGGTTCCCAGCCCTGAGAGCATCATCTGTGGAGCCTTTCAGATGTCCAGGTCCACCCCCAGACTAATAATATCAGAGCTACACAGCAGCATATTTAAGAGATGGAGGAATAATTTCCAGAAATCATATTGGTTTCTCAGTGAAAGAGGAGATAACTTTAAGTGGCGCCAGTTCAGGTAGGTGGTTCAGAAAAGAGGTGGAGCAAGTACAGGTAAGAGCTGCAAGTCGACTGGGCGCGGTGGCTCAAGCCTGTAATCCCAGCACTTTGGGAGGCCAAGATGGGCGGATCACGAGGTCAGGAGATGGAGACCATCCTGGCTAAGCCGGTGAAACCCCGTCTCTACTAAAAACTACAAAAAACTAGTTGGGCGAGGTGGCGGGCACCTGTAGTCCCAGCCACTCCCGCCACTGCACTCCAGCCTGGGCGACAGAGCAACACTCTGTCTCAAAAAAAAAAAAAAAAAGAGCTGCAAGTCCTGAGAGCGGGAGGTATGCAATAAACTAATGGCCAACCAGTGCCCTGAGCCCCTCTGGGATAAAAACTGTGAATCTGTGTCCAGTCTGCTTATTTGTGCAATTTTTTGCCCCAGTGTACTTAACATCTGATTTGAGGACAGGAAGTATGGTGGTATGGTTTGATGTTGATTGAGAGTAGAGTTTGCTGAGTCACAGCCAGGAGACAACAGAAGGGCAAGAAGGGTTTCTGCAGCTGACTTTAGAATCTAGGCTGGATAGGGAAGGCATGAAAGTGAAGAGGGGGCTGATGATCCAGAAGAAAATCAAGAAAGGAGGAAGGACTGGAATATTTGAAGTTGTTTTTCTAGTGGTACAATTATAGCAGATGCATGACAGAGTGACTGAACATGCTTGGAAGCAAAAGCTGTTCCAACTGAGGTGGAAAGCAGAAGTGTGGAGAAACATGTTCAGTCTTTATGTACTTGTTTCTTCTGGAAGTCTGCCTTGGTTATTCCCAATTTCCTTAAAGTAAAGCCTGTCTTATAGTGATTGAAAGTGTTTTAGCACAACTGTATTCTATAGAGTGGGGTTACTATATCTGTTATTTTAAAACACCCACAAGAAAACATCAAAACCCCTCACCCTTGCATCAATAAATACATCAGCCAAATTTTTTCTATTTATTGCCAATTATTGATGGAAATTTCAATGTTTCAAGCGAAAAGTTTGCAGAACCAGCATCTCTTAGAAACATCTTTCTTGCTAGAACCATGCATTCTTGCTTTGTGATTGTTTGCCCATTTTATTGCTGTCTGTAGATAATATACTTTCTTGAAGACTATTAATTATGCATACAAATACACCTGTGTAAAAGTATCTGCTTGGAAGAGACCCAGGAATCGAACGTAGGGGTCAGGAAACTGTTTTGTAAAGGGCCAGAGGGTAAATATTTTCAGCTTTGCAGACTAGACAATCTCTGTCACAACTGCTCAGCTCTGTCTTTGTACCCTGAAACCGAATAGACAATACATGAATGTGTTGTAGCTGTGTTCCAATAAAACTTGTTTACAAGAATAGGCAGTGGGCTAGATTTGGTCTGAGACCTGTAGTTTTTTGACGCCTGATG
The DNA here is from genome assembly GCF_037993035.2 of Macaca fascicularis. Lineage (NCBI taxonomy): Eukaryota > Metazoa > Chordata > Mammalia > Primates > Cercopithecidae > Macaca > Macaca fascicularis. The sequence goes on from NC_132903.1 coordinate 2,828,247, forward strand.
TAAGATAATAATAGACTCTAGTGGATTGTGTAATTTTGTGGGAAGATTTCCAAGTTCATATTTTAATTGATTTGACTTTTCAGTTTTGGCATTAAAAAGCCATTTAAATCATAGTTTGTTATGGTGCTATAGAAATGAAGTAACTTGTAAATGATGACACTTGGAAGGTTATAACTACAGATGGGTTTGTGGAAAACTAATAGGTCATTAGATCCTGATGTAGACAGTCATCAGGCTTGTCATCTTTTTATTTTATTTTTATTTATTTATTTATTTTTTGAGACAGAGTCTCACTCTGTTGCCCAGTGTGGAGTCCAGCGGCTCGACTCAGCTCACTGCAAGCTCCACCTCCCGGGTTCATGCCATTCTCCTGCCTCAACCTCCTGAGTAGCTGGGACTACAGGCACCTGCCACCATGCCCAGCTAATTTATTTATTTATTTTTTTTGTATTTTTAGTAGAAACGGGGTTTCACCATGTCAACCAGGATGGTCTCAATCTCCTGACCTCGTGATCCACCCACCTCAGCCTCCCAAAGTGCTGGGATTACAGGCGTGAGCCACTGTGCCCAGCCATCAGGCATGTCAACTTACTCCCTTGAATACTCAAGTACCTCCTCCCTTATCTTGGAGAAAGTGTGTGTCTGACACTACAGTGTCATTTCCTTCAACCATGTAATCCATAAGCACAAGTGAAACAGTGTAATTCAATGTTGACTAGATGAATGATGGCATTCTAAACTATTTCCATATAGAAATTCAGTGTCTTTTGGGAAAGCTGACATTAGATGGAAAATCTGTTGCTAGCTTTTAGAGATTCCTTATTAATAAGCACCTTTTTTAAAATAGTAAAATATGGCCTGACCAAAAAAAAAAAAAATCTTAGACAAGATGTCGAGACTCAATATTGTTCTTATGATTTAGAAGAGACTGATGTGAGAGATGCTTCCCCACAAATAAAATAGATACTCCTTAAAATGTCAATCAGAGTTATATGGTTTCACTATCCCTGTAAAGTATTTACACATTTACAACTAATGCCTATGAAATATTTACTATTAAGGTTGCTACCCTCTGTAGTTGTTTGGTGTTTCAATCAGGGCCCAGAGATGTGTTTTGTTTGTTTGTTTTTTCTCTTCATAATTCTTTGGAGTTAACTGTGTGTACATTGGTAGGACAGAAAAGAAATGAAATGTCAGCTTTTGCCTACAACTCTTCTGGCTGCAAGATAATTTCTCATTTTTTTTTCTTTTCAATATGGGTCACATGGATAATTTATCTGAGCAGGGCATCAGAAGAAGGAGTGAAAAGCAATTAAGGGGAAAAAACACAGCTCCTTACATCCGTGTTGTTCCATGTTGGAAAATGAATACTGGGTATCATTTCTGGTTATCAATTTCTTTTCTTTCTAAAGTTTAATTACTGAATTTTTCACTTGGAACATGCCCAGATAGAACTTATTCAGGTTGCATTCTGAAAAACAGATACCAGAAGTCATGATCTGCTTTTTTCACTCTGGACATGGAAATTCTTATCATAGTGGTCAGCTGAGGTGGTTTCAAGGAATAATACCTGAAGAGATCCTTCAATTCAGGTTTTAGAACAGAAGTCCAAACAAATCATTAACAATAGTTAACCTATCAGATGTAATAAATTACTTTTAAATAAGTTAGTTTATTGAGAGATGTAATTTGAACATATATAATAACAACAGTCTGACACTAACTTCTGTACCCTCTGCTTGAAGCCACTGGGGAACCCTCACTGCGGTGTGATGGGAAGTTACCTTTACTCAACCTGTGAGACTGGATCTTTCTTCTAAACCATCCACGGAGCATAAGGCTCATGCTGATGTGCTTTGGAATGTGCAAGGCCCATCCTATCTATTGCTCTAGTTTCTGCTGGTTTTAATTCAGAGTTTCTCAACCTCAGTACTATTGATATTGGGCCACTTGTGGGAGGCCGACCTGTGCACTGTAGGATGTTTAACAGCACCTTTGGCATCTACTCACTAGATGTCAGTAGTGCCCAGCCTCTTACCCTCATCAGGACAACCAAAATGCCCCCACACATTGCCCAGTGTTCTCTGGGAGGCAGAATCACCCTGGTTAAAACCACTGCCTAATAAGATTGCGAAGCTCCAGGTTTGATATCTTTTAACTGTTATTCTAAAAAGCATTGGCTACATCTGCAAACTGCTGCCTTAGGCTTCTCTCTGCATGTTTGATCTCAACTTTGCATTGAGTCTTGCAGGGGCGTCCTTGCTGAGACAGCTTCTCAAAATTACTAAAGTCCTCCACCTAACTAACACCTTGCCTGCAATATCTATAATTTTTTCAGCCAGGTATTTTCACTACCTCCCCCAGTATTATCTTACCGATAAATAACAGAAGAGTGGATATTGGGTAGACAGTTAGCAAGCTGTGGTATATACAGCCCAACTTTTGTTAATATTTAAAAGTCAAAAACTAAACAGATATTTCTAAACCAGTGGTGGATAGTCACTGTCTGCAGACCACAATCAGTCCACTGACTGTTTTGGTAAATAAACTTCCACTGGGACACAGCCACACCCCTTCATTTACATATGGTCTGTGGCTTTTGTGCTGTCACGCAGAGTAGTTGTGACAGAGAGTATATACAGCCTCTAAAGTCTAAAATATGGTCTTTCTGGCATTTTACAGAAAAATGGTGACAACTCCTGTTATAGACAGACATCTCAATGGAAAAATGATCAGAAGACCTGAACAGACACTTTACAAAAAGGATATTCAAAGACCAATATGCACATGAACAGGTATTCCAACTCATTAGTCACCAGGAAATGTTAGTTTAAACCACAGTGCAATAACACTCCTTTCCCATCAGAATGGCTATAATCAAGAAATAAAGAACTGACAATATCAAGTAGCACATAAATATAGAACTGGAACTGGAAATATGAAACAACTGGAACATCACTGGAGGCACTGTAGCTTGGTACAAAGACTTTGGGAAGCTACTGGGTAGTGTCTACTAAAGCAGACCATATGTCCTCCCTGTGATGGAGCAGTTCCATTCCCAGGAACATACCCAACAGAAATATCTGCATATATTAACCAAAAGGCACGGACCAGAATGTTCATACTGGCATTATTTATTAATAACTAAAAGCTGGTAACAACCCAAATGTCTATCAATAATGGAAAAGGGGAAAAATTGTGTTTTATTCACACAATGGAATATGTTTCAGTGATGAAGATAGAGTCCCACTGCTTGCTACAACATGTAATGCTGACAAAAGAAGCAACACATAAAGGAATGATTCTGTGCCTTAAAGTTCAGAAACAGGTAAACAAATTAACAGTGTTGAAAGTATGGTTCTTTATAGGGATACAGATCAGAAGAGGACTCTTCATGATTTCGGTGGTCATTATACAGGGGATGCACTTTGGCAAAATGCATTGAGTTCTGCAATTATGAGTTCAGAATTTTTCTGCTTATATATTATATTTCAATAAAGAGTTTCAAAAGCAGAAAAATGAAAGAAAATAATGCACATCTTTTTAATGATACAAATGTATCAGCATTGCTGTCAGTCAGTTTTCTATTAAAAATGATGCCTCTGACACGTCCCTCACAAAACAACCACATGAGGCTACACAGCAGCCATGGCCCTTTGTTTGATACTCTGTTTGAATTCTAGTCTTATTCACAAATGAGATAAATTTTCTGCTTCCAGCGTTTTTGCATTTGATTACATCCATCCTGACAGTGTGGCTGACTAGGCAATCTCAGCTCCACATACCCTGTAGCAAGAATCAATGGATTGTATCTGAACTCCTGTGGATTAACCCACTGAACAGATTGCATGCCCCTGAACGTTTTTGCCAAAGGAGAGAGCAAAGGCTGCAAGGAAGCTGAATGTGGAATTTATGGATCCTAAGAAGGCAATTTTGAAGGATTTTTATCCCATTTCTCTTTAGTCTTGGTGAAATTGTAAAGAGGTATGGAGACTAAGCTGTTTTTATGCAAAGTGCTGTCTGCCTCAGTTGTGTTCTTGAATTTTGTTGGCTGGCTGCTGACCCAATCTTATGAGGGAGGCCAAATAAAATGTGTACACCTCTCAGAAAAATCAATGTTACATTTTACAAAAGGATTCGAATATTATTACTCCCAATGGAGGAATTGAGGCCGTTTGTTGTTTTTTGTTTGTTTGTTTTAAAGAAGCGGGTCAGGAGAAATAGCCAGGTCTTCTTAAAGAATCACCCAAATTTTTGGCTGACATACTGAGTTAAATTTGTCCCTTCTCATGGATACAGGTAGGGAGTTATAAAGGAATGAAAAATATTAGATACTAAAAATGAATAAGAGGGATTTAATAATCCAAGTACTAGGACAACTGGTAATGAATTTTTTTCCAAAAAGACTCTGCTATAAGTGAAATTTAAATATCTGTAACTAAATCTAGATATTCAATCAAATAGTTTTCTGGTATATACATAAGACACACTAGTTTTTGTTTCATAAACATCCAAAATCTTTCATTAAAAATTATTATTTTATATATCTGAAACTATATGTGTATATGTTACTTGTGTGTTTGTATTTAAATACATATGTGTAGACATTCAGCAGATTTTTTTAAATTACCACCCTTCAAAGGGGGAAATAAAAAAACCTTGCAAGTGAGAGAAGGAAGTGGAGCTGTTTATAAGAACCTCATAAGATTTAGGTGATCTTGATGCAGTCTCCTAGGTCTGATGTTTAAGAATTAAAGAAAAAAGAGAGAAACACAAAGGGTGGCTGAAGAGTCAACAGGCTTATTTCAAACCTGGGAGGGACTTTGACCAAGTAAGGTCAGAAGCCACACTCCCTTACAGACTTAAGAGTTTTTAGGGATTCAAGGTGGGAGAGTTTATCAGAGGCTTGTACTGCTTTTGGGTATCTTTGTTGTGCTTACATGGAAGGGAGAGTTGTGTGTTTTGTCCCATACATCTTCCTGCAGCTGCAGGCATACCCCTCCGCCCCCCGCCACCCCCGAGTCTGCTTTTAGCTTCCCTGTCTTAGTGTACCTGAAGGGAAAGGAATGTGCTTATTAAGGCCCCCTGTTTTACTGGGGCCCATTGTGTGAGGGTGAAGTTTGGCAGTTACCCAAGAGACTCCCCTCACCCCCTGCCTCCCTCTGTGACCAAGCTGTCTTATCTGTGTTTTACTGTCTGGTTGCTTGTAGTTGCTTGTAGCTAGAAGTGATTTCCTTGAAATGCATGAGGCTAGAAAGGGAGCTGGAACTTAAAGTGGCAGTGTTTGTCCGAGATGATGGTGCTCCTGCTCTACTATGTTGTAGCACCTAAAAGGATCATTTTTTAAAAAGAAATCCAAATATTAGTTTAGGAGAAAACACCACAAATCTTATGATTCACATTTCTGTGAAAATTAAAATCTTGTAGTAGAAGGCAAAGTGATATGCTTGGGTTACTGCTGATTCCCAAGGGGATTCTCAGGGAAATAACTTACCTGTTCCTTCTTTATTTTACTTAGCAGTTTCAGAAGGACAGTTGAGATGGGGGACTGTGGGCATTTGGAAAGACACTTGAGTTGGGGAACTGTGGGCATTGGAACAAGGGTGCCCTTGCCCAGCTTCTGTAGTTAACAGCTAAGTGGGCTTCTCACTTTGTGAACCAAAACATTTACAGAGTCTTGTCTTAGAAGAAGGAAATTATTCTGCCCCTTGATGGCCCTTCAGTGTGGAAACATCAAAGAGATAGGTCTCAATGATAACAGAGTTGATCAGCTGCAAGTATGCAAAGACAGGACACAATTATGAGAGCATAGCCTTTTCAAGGTTTTTTTGTTTTGTTTTGTTTTGTGTTTTAGAAGAAGTCTCGCTCTGTCGCCTAGGCTGGAGTGCAGTGGTGAGATCTTGGCTCACTACCAGCTTCGCCTCCCGGGTTCATGCCATTCTCCTGCCTCAGCCTCCATGCCCAGCTAATTTTTTATTTTTATTTCTTATTCTTAGTAGAGAAGGGGTTTCACATGTGTTAGCCAGGATGGTCTCAATCTCCTGACCTCATGATCCACCACTTCAGTCTCCCAAAGTGCTGTGATTACAGGCATGAGCCACTGTGCCCAGCATTCAAAGGGTTTTGAGTGGACTGGACTTCTTTTGGTGAGAAACCAAATTAGAGAGCCCTGCCTCCTAAACTCTACATAGATTAATATGTTGGGAAGCACCCCTGTTTTGGGAGCTGCATTTACCTCTTCATCATACTGAATTCCTCTGTAGAAGGGCTTTAATATATTTATTCTAAAACCAAAAATGGCAGCCCCGAGATTGGACAGTGTCCTTTTCTGGGTCTATGGTTCATTCTTTCCTAAGGGCCAGATTATAATTTTGAAAGGTTTTGCTTTTGAAATACTACATCACAGACTCCTAAAGATGAGCCATCTGCAACTTTCAACATTTGGATATGGCAGTCAATTTTGGGCCCAATAAGTGATTTTGTTGTATAAGTCAGGTTTCTCCAGGCAGCTGTCATGGAAGTTGTAATTGATTCCTGTTGAGACTGATTCTTGATCTGCTGGTGCTCTAATCACTGATGCTGATTGTTCTCACCTCTTGAAATTGTTATTTACTAACAACGTTCAACAAATATTTCTCAAGTGGTTATTGGAGGACCAGGTTCTGGGTAAAAAAATGAATATGACAGTCCTGATTTTGAGGAGATGAGTTTTTCGGGAGGAAGCAGGCAAGATGAAGATCCTAACTGAGGTATGAACAGGAAGCTAGAGCTCCTATTGGAGAGTGTTGAGGTGAGTAAGGGAATGTTCCTCCTGGAAATCCAGAGAGGCTAATGATAATACTGGAGTTAAGAAAAAATTTCTTAGGCAGATAGTGAGGGTATGGAAGTCCTCAGTAAGGTTTTCCTTTTAATGAAAACCAGCCCCAAAGTCACTATCTTTTCTAAGAGCAGTCTGTAAAGTTGAGCTTCAGACATAAGACAAGCAAACTAGAAGTTTGCATGGTGGAATGCCAGCAATTGTGCCAGTAGGAAAAGGCAACCTGGTGTGTCCAGAATTGGTTCCTTCCAGTGGGACCTCACGGTGAGTGTTACAGCCCTTAAAGGTGGTGCGTCTGGAGTTTGCTCCTTTCAGTGGGTTCCTGGTCTTGCTGACTCCCGGAATGAAGTTGCAGACCTCCCAGTGATTGTTACAGCTCTTAAAGGTGGCACGTCTGGCATTGTTCCTTACTCTCAGTGGTCTTGCTGACTCCAGGAATGAAACCGCAGAGCCTTGCAGTGAGTGTTACAGCTCATAGAGGTAGTGGGGACCCAAAGAGTGAACAGTAGCAAGATTTATTATGAAAAGAGAAAGAACAAACCTTCCACAGCATGGAACGGGACCAAGCAGGTTGCTGCTGTCTGCTCTGGTGGCCAGCTTTTATTCCCTTATTTGGCCCCACCCACATCCTGCTGATTGATCCATTTTACAGAGTGCTGGTTGGTGTGTTTACAATCCTTTAGCAAGACACAGAGTGCTGATTGGTGCATTTATAATCCGTTAGCTAGATACAGAAGTTCTCCAAGTCCCCAACCGACCCAGAAGCCCATCTGGCTTCACCTCTCATTGGGGCTAGGCATGTTCAAAATGAGGGGTACATCTTCCCTTTCCTTTGCTAAAGGGAAGGCACCAGCCAGGCAGAAACTCCATTTGCATAATAAAATTAGGGTGGGGCAATCAGCCTTCTCCACCCTCTAGGTAATGAAGGGGGCCAGCCCCTTTACACCTGTGGGTGTTTCTTGTCAGGTGGGATGACAGACTGAGAAAAGAAATAAGAGACAGAGACAAAGTATACAGAAAGTGGGCCAAGGGAACAGGGGCTCAGCATATGGAGGACCCGTGCTGGCACTGGTCTCTGAGTTTCCTCAGTATTTATTGATTACTATCTCTCTTGTTTTTTTCTCTTTCTCTCTTTTTTTTTTTTTTTTTTTTTTTGTGATGGAGTTTCGCTCTGTTGCTCAGGCTGGAGTGCAGTGGCGCAATCTTGGCTCACAGCAAGCTCCGCCTCCCATTCTCCTGCCTCAGCCTCTGGAGTAGCTGGGACCACAGGTGCCTACCACAACGCCCTGGCTAATTTTTTTGTATTTTTAGTAGATACGGGGTTTCATCATGTTAGCCAGGATGATCTCAATCTCCTGACCTTGCGATCCGCCCATCTTGGCCTCCCAAAGTACTGGGATTACAGGCTTGAGCCACCAGGCCTGGCCTACCATCTCGGAGAGGGAGATGTGGCAGGATAATAGGGTAATAGTGGGGAGAGGGTCAGCAGGAAAACATGTGAACAAAGATCTCTGTGTCATAAATAAGTTTAAGGAAAGGTTCTGTGCCTTGATATGCATGCACACAAACATCTCAGTGCAATAAACAGCAGTATTGCCACTAGCATGTCTCATCTCCAGCCCTAAAGTCATTTTTTCCTATCTCAGTAAATAGAAGATACAATTGGGTTTTATACCCCAACATTGTATTCTCAGGAAGGAGTAGGAGACAGATGCCTTCCTCTTATCTCAACTGCAAAGATGCCTCCCTCTTTAACTAATCCTCCCCAGCACAGACAATTTATGGGTATTGGGCTGGGGGATGGGTAGGACTTTCCCTTCCCACAAGGCCATATCTCAGGCTATCACAAGGGGAGAAACCTTGGACAATATCTGGCTTTCCTGGGCAGAGGTCCCTGCAGACTTCCACAGTGTATTGTGTCCCCGGGTACTTGAGATTAAGAGAATGGCGATGACTTTTAACAAGCGTACTGCCTTCAAGCACTTGCTTAAAGCACATCTTGCATAGCCCTAAATCCATTAAACCTTGAGTCAACAAAGCACATGTCTCTGCAAGCACAGGGTTGGGGCTAGGATTACAGATTAATAGCATCTCAAGGCAGAAGAATTTCTCTTAGTACAGAACAAAGTAGAGTCTCTCATGTCTACTGCTTTCTACGTAGACACAGTAACAGTCTGATCTCTCTTTTCCACACATGTAACATCTGATCAAACCAGTCTCACCAGAGAGAGAGCTGCTCTCCTTCTTCTTTTCCCCGTAAACCCTCCACTTCTAAACTCACTGTTCATGTATTTCTGTATCCTTAATCTTGGTGGGAGACAATGAACCCTGGGTATTTACCCCAGACAATGCCACTTCAATGGGAGTTATACAGGCAAAGGATAAATGAAAGGGAGGTGACAGAGAACAAAGGGTGTTATAGGTGGAGGGAAATTTCCCCGTGAAAACAAAGGAATCATATTTAATGTGTGATCTAGAATTTCAATAAGCATCTCCTCTGGCAAAAAGTTGAGAAGACGGATGGTTGCCTTTTGCAATGCTCAAAGTGTGGAGGGGAGGCTATGTGTACTGTATTAAGTGCAAAAAGTGGCTTGAATTTTTGAAAACCTCCCTAAATCTTCTGTTTTTGTTTTTGAGACAGAGTCTCCCTCTGTTGCCCAGGCTGGAGTGCAGTGGTGCGATCTCGGCTCACTTCAAGCTCCACCTCCTGGGTTCCTGCCATTCTCCTGCCTCAGTCTCCCAAGTAGCTGGGACTACAGGTGTGTGCCACTACGCCTGGCTAATTTTTTTTTTTTTGTATTTTTAATAGAAACTAAAATACACTGTGTTAGCCAGATGGTCTCGATCTCCTGATCTCATGATTCGCCTGCCTTGGCCTCCCAAAGTACTGGGAAAACCTCCCTAAATGTTGATTAGTCTGAAGATTTTATATACAAACATTTTTACCTACACAGAGAGACATGACCTAGAAGTCACAGGCTGTTGAAAAGTTTACGCCATAAAAATAAATCCTAATTTGAATTTACTTCTTCTGATGCCCAGGGTTTTTAAGACAAGACAGAATTACAGGATGTCAAAAGACAAATGTAAACATAGATGTTTTAGAATCCTCTGCTTTTCTGATATCAGAGCATGTGGCATTTAGTGTAATGGAATCCAGGGCAGATGGGTGCAAGCCCCATTCAACTTTGGAGTGAGGGAAACCAGTTAACAAGCATGTGTCCAAAAGTAAGATTAAACTTGCAAGGCAAGCCAGCTGCTTTCAATGTCACTTAGAAAATACTAATTCGTGACCGGGCGCGGTGGCTCAAGCCTGTAATCCCAGCACTTTGGGAGGCTGAGGTGGGCAGATCATGAGGTAAGGAGATCGAGACCATCCTGGCTAACATGGTGAAACCCGTCTCTACTAACAATACAAAAAAAAAAAAAAATATATATATATATATATATATATATATTAGCCAGGCTGTGGTGGCAGGCGCCTGTAGTCCCAGCTACTCGGGAGGCTGAGGCAGGAGAATGGCGTGAACCCGGGAGGCAGAACTTGCAGTGAGCTGAGATCACACCACTGCACTCCAGCCTGGGGACAGAGCCAGACTCCGTCTCAAACAAACAAACAAACAAAAACCAAAACAAAAAACCGAATTAGTGAGAGAGAAATAGTTTGTCAAATGGTTTGAGAACAGTAAAAATACAAATGTAACAAAGAAACGTTGTTTTTGGTTATGGTTATATTATTCTAGAAGAAGTGGACCTGCAGGTGCTTTCTACAGACAAAATGAATTCCCAATACATTTACCTAAGGCTTCTAGAAATAATACAAATGTGTCCTTAAAAGTTCAGATATGTAGAGTAGTAGAATCCAATTTAAAATTTGTCTTGACCAAAGCAGTCTGCTTTCTCTTCACTATAAATGGAACAAAATAATGGAGCTAATAGAGAGGAATACATAGAAGGTAATTTTTTTTCTTTTGGACTCATAAAACTCCAGGAGGGAAATGATGAAAGCCAAAAGCAAAAAACAAACAAACAAACAAAAAATCCAAGACCACTGAACATTTTCTGTAAAAGGCCAGATATTTTAGGTTTAGTGAGCATGCAATTGGTCTCTGGCAACTGCTGTTGTAGTAGGAAAGCAGCCATACACAAGGATGTAAATGAATGGGTGTGACTATGTTCCAAGAAGACTTTATTTACAGATGATGAAATTTGTATTTCATGTAACTTTCACACCACAAAATATTATTCTTTTAATTTTTCCCAACCATTTAAAAACATAAAAACCAATTTTACCCACCTTGTACTAGATCTGAGACAATTATCTCCCGACAAGTTAGTTCTGTTAGAAACTCCTTGGCTGAAAAGTAACATGATTTCATTGTAAAGTTTTTGTTTGTTTGTTTTTGAGACAATGTTTCACTCTTGTTGCCCAGGCTGGAGTGCAGTTGTACCATCTCAGCTCACTGCAGTCTTCGCCTGCCAGGTTCAAACAGTTCTCCTGCCTCAGCCTCCTGAGTAGCTGGGATTGCAGGTGCCCACCACCACACCTGGCCAATTTTTGTATTTTCAGTAGAGATGCAGTTTCTCCATGTTGGCCAGGCTGGTCTCAAACACCTGACCTCAGGTGATCTGCCTGCCTTGGCCTCCCAAAGCTCTGGGATTACAGGTGTGAGCCACCATGCCCAGACCATTGTAAAGTTTTTATAAATTTATTATATGATGATGTTTTCCCCCATTGGTATTTCCTAGGCTTTTCTAGAATGTTCTCTGTTCTTGTAAGGCTTTCTGACATCAATTGTTGTCATGCATTTATTAAGTGCTCACCATAAAGTGAAATGCTGGGGACAGACTGGAGAAAAAGAAATTACTTAACAAGAGAAAGAGAAAGAGGTATAGATGCTCCACTATTTATGGAATTTCAACTTGTGCACTTTCAGAGACACAAACAAGAGAGATACATATTCTGAAGCAAAGCACCCTGGATCTCTCTTCAGCGTCCAAATATGCATCAAAAGGTTCTGGGAGCTCTTTTAGTTTCTGCTCTTTCAAAAAAGAATTCCTCATTTTTCAGTATAGGGAATATTTGCTGTTTTTCTTTGAGGTGTTGAGGAATTTTGCCAGGAACCCTATCTCATGTGATAATCTCAGAGGACCTGAAAGAAGAAAGTGCTATCAAGAAGTAGCAGAAGTGAAAGAAATATAGAAAGAATTTTTAAAAATTGGAATAGATCAGAAAAACTGTTGTAAGCCCTTTGGCAGGAAGAATGATTTTGAGGACAAAGACACCATCATACCACCTGAAAGAAGTTCTGTATCTGTGTAATAATAGCAAACACCGAAGTAGAGCTTCTATGTGTCTCGCTGTGTTTTAAGTGATTACACAATCATATGTGTGTGTATAGGCACTAATTTAATCACTAACAAAAAACTCTGTCATCAATCAACTAATGAGCTCATGAAATGATTGATGAATCAGAGAAACTTGAAGTGTGTGTCTCCCAAATTAGCATCATAGGCCTATTTGTGTTAATTTAAGAGAACGAAATAAATCTGTTAAGTGTACCCAGTCACAGATAGTAGTTCCATGGGTTTGCAGCTTTTGGCATCTGCCCAACCTTAAAGTAAGAAGCAGAACTGCAATTCTATTTTGGGGTGCCATTATGAATACTAAACCTTCTAAGGAATTCCCTGTGGTGCTTGTGGGCAGATTACCCATTTCGGAAGATTTTTAGTGTACGAAATAAAACATGCTGAATGTAGGCAAAGATGCCAGCCAAAGTATGTATCAGTAAGGAGGACAATGAAAAGATTGACTCATATCTCATCCCAGTGGAAATCTGGGGATTGCAAGCTTGTTCAGGACCTCTGGACATAGGAATAAAATCATAAATAGCTTTTAGAGTTTAACATGTACTCAATCAAAAAGTGTAGTGGGCTCTGTTGGTGCTCTGCCTGGAATATCTCAGCTGCTTTACCAGTTCTGTGTGCCTGTCCTATTTTACCAACATATGTGTAGTTTGCTTCTAATGACCAACATCTGTGAACATCCTGTGGGGTTCCGGAGTAGTTGCCCTATACTCACAAAGAGCAGGAAGTGCCTGGGAGTTTACATCACCCTGGGGGCATCCCATAGTCCATGACCTGCACTTACAAAAATATTAAAACCCAAATTCTTTGGCGAACGTGGGACAAACTTTAGATGTAATTGATACTCCAGAGGTCCCCTCATGACCAGAGTGAGACTGGGATTTTGCTAGGAATCACACTGTTACTTGGATTTATTCCCTATCCTACCCTGTTATGTTCACTCCTTACCAGTTTCTCCTGGGAATAGGTTCTTAATAAATCACTTGCACATCAGTCGTTATCTTAGTATCTGCTTGTTGGGAACTGTAAAGCAACGAACACATATATTATTAAGTGAGAGAAGTACTGCAAGGCTTTGCCTTAAATTAGCAATTTAAGATTGAATGAAAGAATGGACTGAAAGAATTGATAGAAGCCACTTCTTTTTTTTTTTTCTTGAGATAGAGCCTTGCTCTGTTGCCCAGGCTGGAGTGCAATGGTACAATCTCGGCTCACTGCAACCTCCGCCTCCTGGGTTCAAGTGATTCTCCTGCTTCAGCCTCCCTGAGTAGCTGGGACTACAGTTGCCCACCACCACCCTTGGCTAATTTTTTGTATTTTTAGTAGAGACAGGTTTTCACTATGTTGGCCAAGCTGGTCTCAAACTCCTGGCCTCGTGATCTGCCTTGGTCTCCCATAGTGCTGGGATTATAGGTGTTAGCCACTGTGCTGGCCAGAAGCCACTCCTTAGCCTTGCACTACTCATGTTGTAATTAGGGAAACAGGAAAAGGATAAAACATTGAAACAGTGACTGTTACATTTTAGTTTGAAGGTCATATAGTGAGACTGCCCACATAGTGCAGCCTTTCTGGCTGATGGTAATCTGGGTTTAGCATATATATGGCCAGGCCAGGGAAGGAGATATCACCACCTCCTGGGAAAGTTGCCTTTCTTCTAGACTTGTTGTAAGTCAGTTCCCTCTTTTCTTTTCTTTCCATTCCTTTCCTTTCCTTTCTTTCCTTTCTTCCTTCCTTTCTTTCTTCCTTCTTTCCCTCCCTCCTTCCTTCCCTCCCTCCTTCCTTCCTTCCTTCTTCCTTTCTCCCTCCCTCACCCTCCCTTTCTTCCTTTCTTCCCTCCGTCCTTCTGTTTGATAGAGGCAGAATTCACATGCCATAAAATTCATTCACTTCAAGTGAAAAATTCCATGATCTTTAACATATTCAAAGTTGGGCAACTGCTATTACAATAACTTTCAGAACATTTTCCTCACCCTGTAAAGAAACACTGCTCTTTAGCTGTCATGTTCTGAACTACTCAATCACCAGTCTCTGCAGTCCTAGGAACCCCTATGTCTGCTCTGTGGATTTGTTTACTCTTGACATTTCATATAAATGAAATAATATAATATGTGGTCTTTTGTGACTTCTTCCAATTAGCATTCAATTTTCAAGTTTCATTCATGTGAATCACATATTGGTATTTCATTCCTTTTGATGGCCAAATAATCTTTTATTGTATGTATAAATCACATTTTGTTTATCAATTTATCAGTTGATGGAAATTTGGTTTGTTTCTACCTTTTGGCCATTATGAATAAATCTTTTTATTTATTATTTTTATTTATTTTTTTTTGAGACGGAGTCTCGCTCTGTCGCCCAGGCTGGAGTGCAGTGGCCAGATCTCAGCTCACTGCAAGCTCCGCCTCCTGGGTTTACGCCATTCTCCTGCCTCAGCCTCCTGAGTAGCTGGGACTACAGGCGCCCGCCACCTCGCCCGGCTAGTTTTTTGTATTTCTTAGTAGAAACGGGGTTTCACTGTGTTAGCCAGGATGGTCTCGATCTCCTGACCTCGTGATCCACCTGTCTCGGCCTCCCAAAGTGCTGGGATTACAGGCTTGAGCCACCGCGCCCGGCCGCCATTATGAATAATTCTACCAGAAATATTTGTCTACAAGTTTTTGTGGACATCTGTTTTCATTTATGTTAGTTATTGCTTAGGAGTAGAATTGCTAGAATGGCTAGTAGAATTTCTTATATTCAGCCAAAATCGAGCCTTCATAACTTTCACACTTGGTTGTTGTCCAGCTTTCTGTAGAAATACGGATAAGACCTTCTTATGCATGACATCTCCTCAAATTATTCATGATCTTCATGTCCTCCTTCAACTTTCAAAGACTGAATATCTTCTGGTTTTCAATCATTCTATGGCTAAAATGGGACTTAGAGAAATGCAGACTGATACCTTCAAAGCTGTCACATTATCTGTTATAATGTACAAAACAGCTTTCGTTTGAAATCTCAGACTTTCCCATCAACATCAGGGAACAAGTGGCTGAGTTTATTTTGCCAAGATGAGAGACAACAAATTATTTTATGGGTAAGAAGACTTTTCAATAGATTCTGCAGGAGTTTTTCCTTTGGAAAATCAAGAGGACTAATGATTTGTGTAGTTTATATATAGATTTGTCATTTCTTCACATGTTAATGTGAGAAGAAAGAATTCTGTGCTTCTGAAAAGTAAAATTTGATGGAAATCAATTATCTTAAGAACTTCAAAAGAAGTCACATGCAGCATTCCTTTTATTCTTAGTCATGAAGACAATGGGAAGAAAACTTGACAAAACCACAGGAAAATGTAGCAAGTTACTTAGCAGGCTCTGGGTTGTGCTGAACTGGGCCAAATATGATGTTCATTTTTTCTTCTTTGGCTATGAATGGATCTGATCCTTGCTTGTTAGTCAAACACTTAGGAATATTTTCCACCATTTTTTTTAACATTAAATCCAGAGCTCAGGATGGCTTCTGGCATTGTCTTATGCTATCTGCATGATGTGGACAAGTCACCCAGCCTTTCTGACTGTCAGTTTCTGCATCGTACTACCACGTCATCAGTGGCTCTCAAACTGTGTTGCACAGGATAATGGCCAAGGGATCTTGCTAAAAATGTCAATCTTGTGACACTGCAAGGGATTCTACAAGTAGGGTTTGGGGAGGTCCTCACAGTCTATTTTTAAAAACCCACCCAAGTGATGCTGATACCTACAGTCATGAAGACCATACCTTCAGAAATACTGACTAGCCACTTTTTTCTGGTCCTTTTTCCACTTGTTCTACATTCCACTGAAAGGCAGAAGAAATCTTACCATCTTTCCAGGCAATATCTTTTCACCTGTGCTGTGTGCAAGGACATGAAGAAAGGAAGACAACCAAAGTTGAAATAATGAAAAAAGTCCCAGGCTGATGCTTAGATTCTGATTTATTAGAAATATTTTGACCAGAAAAATTTTAACCATAAAGCAGGGCTTCTCAACCTTGGCACTATTGACATTTGTGCCTAGGTCATTCTTTGTCTTATGTTTGTGGGTAGTGGGGTAGGGGCTCTCATGTGCAATGTAGAAAGTTGAGCAGCATATCTGGCTTCTTCCTACTAAATACCAATAGCAGCTCCTCCCATCCTTCCTGCTTAAAACAATCAGAAATACCTTCAGATACTGCCAAATGTGCCTTCATAAAGTATAGTCCCAAGGAAAAGAATCAAGAAATCAGGCTTACAGCAGTTTTCTTTGCTTGGTTCTTACTGCACAGCAAGGCAAAGGAGGCCCTGCT
The DNA here is from genome assembly GCF_037993035.2 of Macaca fascicularis. Lineage (NCBI taxonomy): Eukaryota > Metazoa > Chordata > Mammalia > Primates > Cercopithecidae > Macaca > Macaca fascicularis. The sequence goes on from NC_132903.1 coordinate 2,844,736, forward strand.
AAACTGTTGGTGCTTGACCTTGTTGTACCAAGCATTCCTTGGGGATCTGGAACAACCTGGCTCATCCTCTCTATTTTCTGGATAAATAGAAAACAGAGAGGTTAAGTAACTTGGCAGGAAATGGACATTCTGTTTTATTCTTCTGATTTTACTACACTCCTCATAACAAATTTTTAATGTTTGCCTTGTATGTTCTGCCCCATATCATAATTACAAGACAGATTAATTAGGTGGGCAGGTGAACCAATATATGTGAAATTGCTTTGAAACCTGCAAGCACTAGAGTAATGCTGGGTGTCATCATTTGTACTATTCTTGAGCCTCTGAAGCTAGGGGTTTCTTGTGGTTACAAAAGTGGTTTCTTTGGGTAACTAGTCAAGTACTCTATAGGACTCCATGGTGGTCAGTTCTGATCACACAAATGGCCAATATTTACCCAGTCTGTTAGCCTTTTAACAATATGCCATGTTGTGTGGAGACCCAGGTGTGTATGAATCTCCCACGATGGGTGGAGACCCAGAGCTTAGTTCTACTCTTCTGCTGTGGGGAACTTTTTCTTTGTTTGCTTGGGTGGTGCAAGACCTACTTTACTGAATGAAAATGTGTTGTTGGTGTAAGAGGCACTAAGTGGAAATTATTAAAGGATGAATTCCTTATGTCTATGAAAGGTTTCTCCACTGTGGCTCTCGAGACATTTGGGACCAGAACATTCTTTGTTGTGAAGGCTGTCCTGTGCAGCACAGGATGTTTAGCAGCATCTCTGGTCTCCACCCACTGGAGGCAAGTGACACCCTTCCCCTGCAGTTGTGGCAGGCAAAGATAGCTTCAGATATTGCCAAGTTTCTCCTCAGTGACAAAACTTCCTGTGTTGGGAATCACTGGCCTAGGAGATATGGATAGGACACCAGTAATCTAATGATGTAATGAAAGGGTCTGACTTGTCAAAAAGAGTCTCCACTTTCAAACATACTGGAATGGCCTGCAAAGAGATTGGGGTCCAACTACCATTTACATCTCAACTCCATTATCTACTAGGTGTACAAAACAAGTTAATTACCCTCATAAATAAAATGAAGATAATCATACTTTCCCTGCCTTGTTCTGGGGATCCAGATGTTTGCAAAGCATCTAGTTGAGCCTGTGACATTGGTGCTTAATGAATAGTGGATTGTTATCATTTCAAACAATAATTCTAGCACCTGCAGTGTTGGTGTTGCCATGGGAATTCTGCAGGCTTTAGGCAACTGAAACACTGTGCAGAAGAAAGGAGATTATGATCAGAGGGGTGAAGGCAATAGACTAACACTAGATAATGGATATAAATGAAAAATCATTTATTGATTCCCAAGCTGTTATTTGGAAAGTCACAGCTGGAGGGATTGTGGCCTCTCCTTTTCGCCTAATGACCAGTCCTTGAATAGAATATTTATTTTAGAAATGTCTCTCTTTGGGTACCTTTAAAGGATATTCTCCCTGGCTCCCTGGCACTAAGTAATAATTCTTCAGTGAAAATATCAAAATGACAAGAACAAAGTATACCAATGATACCAAATAGAACTTACTTTAATGGTCATTTTTTCCTCACCCTTCCTCACTGGTTTTCCTTCCCTGACTTCTAAGATCATCATATTCTCAACTCCAGTTGATGCATAACTTTATGATTTTTTTTTTTACTAGGATTTGAGGGCAAGGACAATGGTACTGGATGTGCCAGGGTGTTCTCCTCTCTCTTCCCTGTCTCTCCTATGTGACGCAACTCCAGGCACCATTTTTGGAACCACCATGAATTCCTCCTTCACTGGTCTTAAGCCCAGCTGTCTTCAGACTGGGGGTCATCACCCTAAACTTACCTGGAAAAAGGAACGATGCCCTTCATTATTTGTTAGATTTCCCCTTTCTCACTGGAAAGGTTAAGAGGGTGGGAAAAAATTATGACTGTAGAGCAAATGACAGTTGTCATGCTGAGATTTTACCCCCAGTATGCTGAACTTTTGCCTAGTTAGATGTCCTCCTTCAAAAGCGTATTTGCTGTATCCATTGCTCCTGTCTGTATGTGTGGGTGAAGTCAGCCTTGGCATTGCCAATGCCAGGGACTCAGCAGAGCTGGGAGGTTCTTCAATTATAGAGGACACATGATTTCAGACAAAGAAAGCCTTAAGCTACTACTCCAGTTCTCCTTTCTGATCCTGAAGTTTGATTTCCTTAATTTTATTTGTGTAGTCCCAAGAAAAAACCTAAAAGAGAAGACTGTAAACTATGTATGTAGTTTGAGAAAACTGTTGAGAATTGTCCAGCAAACTTGAAGATATGCATGCCTATGAGCAATTATAATCCTGGTTATAAAAATTTGTGCACATGTGCACAAGATGATACATACAATGACGTTAAAGTAGTGTGGTTTCCAGTGGTCCAAAATTGATAAGGACATAAATGTCCATCAACAGTTAAAAAAAATAAATAGTAGTAAACACATGCAATGGAATACTAGACAGCAATGGGAATGAACAAACAACATCTACATACAGCAATATGGATGACCCTTAGAAACAGAATATTGAGGGGGGATCTGGCAAGATGGTCAAATAAGAACAGCTCCGGTCTGCAGCTCCCAGTGAGAACAACACAGAAGGCAGGTGATTTCTGCATTTCGAACTGAGGCACACTGTTTACCCACTGGGATTGTTTAGGCAGTGGGTGCAGCCCATGGAGAGTGAGTAGAAGCAGAGTGGGGCATTGCCTCACCTAGGAAGTGCAAAGAATGGGGGGCCTCCCTTTCCCAGCCAGGGAAGCCATAAGAAACTGTGCTATCCAGCATAGATACAACACTTTTCTCATGGTTTTTGCAATCTGCAGACCAGGAGATTGCCTTGTGCACCTACACCACCAGGGCCCTGGGTTTTAAGCACAAAGCTGGGTGGCTGTTTGGGCAGACACTGATCTACCTGCAGGAGTTTTCTTTTCTTTTCCATACCCCTGTGGCACCTGGAACCCCAGAAAGACAGAACCATTCACTCCCCTGGAAGGAGGCTGAAGCCATGGGGCCAAGTGGTCTTGCTCAGCAAGTCCCACTCCCATGGAGCCCAGCAAGCTAAGAACCACTAGCTTGAAATTTTCACTGCCAGAGCAGCAGTCTGAAGTCAACCTGGAGCAATGAAGCTTGGTGGGGGGAATGGCATCTGCCATTCTGAGGCTTGAGTAGGTGGTTTTCCCAATTGTGTTAAGGAGACCTGGAGGTTCAGACTGGGCAGAACTCATCTGTGGCAAAGAAGCTGTGGCTAGACTACCTCTCTAGATTCCTCTTCACTGGGCAGGGCATCTCTGAAAGAAAGGAAGCAGCCCCAGTCAGGGGTTTATAGATAAAACTCCTATCTCCCTGGGACAGAGCACCTGGGGAAAGGGGCAGTTGTGGGTACAGCTTCAGAAGACTTAAATATTCCTGCCTGCTGCCTCTGAAGAGAGTACTGGATCCTAACAAGGAGGGTTCTCCCAGCACAGTGCTTGACCTCTGCTAAGGGCACAGACTTCCTTCTAAAGTGGGTACCTGACCCCTATGCCTTCTGACTGAGAGAGACCTCCCAACAGGGGTTGACAGACACCTCATGTAAGAGAGCTCCAGCTGGCATCAGGCTGGTGTCCTTCTGAGACAAAGTTTCCAGAGGGAGGAGCAGGCAGCAATCTTTGCTGTTCCGCAGCCTCCACTTGTGATACCCGGGGAAACAGGATCAGAGTGGACCTCTAGCAAACTGTGGCAGACCTGCAGAAGAGAGACCTGACCGTTAGAAGAAAAACTAACAAACAGAATGCAAGAACATCAACATTAACAAAAAGCACCCCCACACAAAACCCCATCCAAAGGTCAACAGCCTCAAAGATCAAAGGTAGACAAATCCATGAAGATGAGAAAAAAACAGTGCAAAAATGCTGGAAATTCCAAAAACCAGAATGCCTCTTCTCTTCCAAATGATTGCAACTCCTCTCCAGCAAGGGCACAAAACTGGACAGAGAATGAGTTTGATAAATTAGACAGAAGTAGGCTTCAGAAGGCAGGTAATAACACGCTCCTCTGAGCTAAAGGAGCATCTTCTAACCCAGGATAATGAAGCTAAGAACCTTGACAAAAGGTTACAGAAACTGCTAACTAGAATAACCAGTTTAAAGAAGAACATAAATGACCTGATGGAGCTGAAAAACACAGCACAAGAACTTTGTGAAGATATACAACTATCAATAGCCAAATTGATCAATCAGAAGAAAGGATATCAGGGATTGAAGATCACCTTACTGAAATAAGGCGTGAAGACAAGATTAGAGAAAAAGAGTGAAAAGAAATGAACAAAGCTTCTAAGAAATAAGGGACAAAGTGAAAAGACAAAGCCTACAGTTGATTAGCGTCCCTGAAAGTGATGCGGAGAATGGAACCAAGTTGTAAAACACACTTCAGAATATTATCCAGGAGAAATTCCCCAAAACAGGCCAACATTTAAATGAAGGAAATAGAATACCACTACAATACTGCTCGAGAAGAGCAGCCAAAAGACAAATAATCATCAGATTCACCAAGGCTGAAATGAAGCAAAAAATGTTAAGGTCACTGAGAAAGAAAGGTCAAATGACCTATAAAGGTCAGGTGACCTATCAGACTAACAATGGATCTCTCTGCAGAAACCCTACAAGCCATAAGGCAATGGGGACCAATATTCAACATTCTTAAATAAAAGAATTTTCAACCCAGAATTTCATATCTAGTGAAACTAGCTTCATAGATGAAGGAGAAAAACAATCCTTTCCAGACAAGCAAATGCTGAGGGATTTTGTTACCACCAGGCCAGCCTTACAAGAACTCTTGAAGGAAGCAATAAATCTGGAAAGCAAAAACTGGTACCAGCTACTATAAAAACACACTATAATATAAAAACCAATGACACTATGAATAAACCTCGTCAGCTAATGTGCAAAATAACCAGCTAGCATCATGATGACAGGATCAAATTCATACATAAGAACATTAACCTTAAATGTAAATGAGCTAAATGCCCCAGTTAAAACACACAGACAGGCAAATTGGATAAAGAGTCAAGACACATTGGTGTGCCATATTCAGGAGACTCATCTCATGTGCAAAAACACACGTCGGCTCAAAATAAAGTCATGGAGGAATATTTATCAAGCAAATGGAAAGCAAAAAAAAAAAAAACCCAAAAAACAAAAAACAAAAAAAACACACCAGGGATCAGAACCCTAATCTCTGATAAAACAGACTCTAAACCAACAAAGATTTAAAAAAAAAAAAAAAAAAAGACAAGAAGAGCATTACCTAATGGTACAGGGATCAATTCAACAAGAAGAGCTAACTATCCTAAATATAAATGCACCCAATACAGGAGCACCCAGATTCATAAACCAAGTTCTTAGAGACCTACAAAGAGACTTAGACTCCCACACAGTAATAGTAGGAGATTTTAACACCACACTGTCAATATTAGATGGATCAGTGAGACAGAAATTTAACAAGGACATTAGGGACATAAACTCAGCTCTGGATGAAGTGGACCTAATAGACATCTACAGAACTCTCCACCCCAAATCAACAGAATATACATTCTTCTCAGCATCACATAGTATTTATTCTAAAATGACCACTTAATTGGAAGTAAAACACTCCTCAGCAAAAGAAAAAATGAAAATCATAACAAACAGTCTCTCAGTCCACAGTGCAATCACACTGGAACTCAGGATTAAGAAACTCACTCAAAACCACACAAATACATGGAAACTGAACAACTTGTTCCTGAATGATTATGGGGTAAATATCAAAATTAAGGCAGAAATCAAGAAGTTCTTTGAAACTATAGCAGGAAGAGGGTCAGACAAAACTCCTCAGACACGGAGTTAAAGAAGGAAGGGGTTTATTCAGCCGGGGGCATCAGCAACACTCCTGTCTCAAGAGCCAAGCTCCCGGAGTGAGCAATTCCTGTCCCTTTTAAGGGCTCGCAACTCTAAGGGGGTGCGTGTGAGAGGGTTGTGATTGAGCAAGCAGGAGGTATGTGACTGGGGGCTGCATGCACCGGAAATTAGATTGGAACAAAACAGGATAGGGATTTTCACAGTGCATTCCTATACAATGTCTATAATCTACAGACAACAACGGATTAGGTCAGGGGTCGATCTTTAACTACCAGGCCCAGGGTGCGGCGCTGGACTGTCTGCTTGTGGATTTCATTTCTGCCTTTTAGTTTTTACTTCTTCTTTATCTGGAGGCAGAAATTGGGCATAAGACTATATGAGGGGTGGTCTTCTCCCTTACTCCCCGCTTTTGAGGCTCTCACTCATGTCTTTTTGCAAGACAGATCGATAGTGATTCATATAGTACACTTGTGCCTTATGGTTAACTAAGGTAGGGATGAAGCTTTTTTTTTTTTTTTTTTTTTTGAGACGGAGTCTCACTCTGTCCCCCTTGCTGGAGTGCAGTGGCCGGATCTCAGCTCACTGCAAGCTCCGCCTCCCGGGTTCCGGCCATTCTCCTGCCTCAGCCTCCCGAGTAGCTGGGACTACAGGCGCCCGCCACCTCGCCCGGCTAGTTTTTTTGTATTTTTTAGTAGAGACGGGGTTTCACTGTGTTAGCCAGGATGGTCTCGATCTCCTGACCTCGTGATCCACCCGTCTCGGCCTCCCAAAGTGCTGGGATTACAGGCTTGAGCCACCGCGCCCGGCCAGGATGAAGCTTTTTATCATTCGAAGAAGTACAGGTAGCAAACAAGGGAGCAGTAAGTAGGTTCCTATTACCATTGTAACTCTTATTATAAGAGTTTTAAATCCTCCTAGTGCTGGGAGCCATTTTCCAAACATAGCCCTAGGATCAAATCCATGCCACACTTGCATGGGCACATATGCCAGTTTTGTTGTATCTGTAACCATGTCTTCAACTACTTGCCCTTGATTATCTACGTGTAGGCAGCTATTAGTAAGGTTAAATTTCATACAGACCTCTTCCTCAGCTGCTAGCAAGTAGTCAAGAGCTAATCTATTTTGATAGATAGAATTTCTCATCTGACTTTCTTCCTGGGCCAGAATAGTCAAGGCTCTGCTGGTTTTACTAGTGATTATTTCTAAGACAGCTTGTAACCATATGATTCGGTTGATCATGTAAATGGGGGTCCAGTATCCCCATGAGCCATCTTGTGCCCAAGTAGCAGGCCCATAATATTGTATGATTCTCTCAGGCCATTCATCATCTTTCCAATTTCCTATAGCTATGCTTCTCTTTGCATGGGAAGCATAGACAGGGAAGCCCAGGAGTTCACCTGTTTTTATGGGCAGTGGGAAGAAAGATGGTTTAACAGTGCCAATAACACAACGACCTGCCCACTGGTCAGGTAATTTGGCATAAGCTCTATGCCCACATATCCAGTATAATCCAGTGGGGGCTGTCCAGTCCTGGTGGGACTCCAGGTGGGTCCACATGGTTTTCAACTTTGGGAATTTACTAAATGGATTCCTCTCTGTGTGATTTGAACTCCACCAAGTGACTGTTTTTGTGGTGCCATTATACAGTTTCTGTCTCTGACAACTAAGTCATCCTACAGGGTGAGTGAATTCTTTTTCTTCTCCAGCTCTGCAATATTGTCCTATAATTGAGTCTTTTAGGACCCAGAAATTATCAGGGGATTCTTTTGAGCTGGGAATTCATCAGGGACTGGATCTGTAGGTACTAATTCTCGGGCTTCCCATGGCCATTGATCTCCCATTACAGTTCCTCCACATACATAACAGGAAGTGACATTGAGAGACTGTGCTACATGCTTGGCTCATTGCAAAAACAAATTTCTTGTTTTTCCTGGAATTTCTGGTACTGGCACATTTAGTTCATCATAGAAAATTTGAAACACTGGCTCAGGAGCGCATTTGTAAACTTCTCCTCGAACCAAGATATTTACTCGAGGATCCAGTCTGGCCCCATCCTAAGGTCACACGCTGCTCTTTTTTCCAGCGAGGATCAAGGGGATTGGTTATTACTAGCTCTAAGGGGTTACACTGTCCCTTAGTACAAGAAGGGCCATTTTTTTCCTTTCTGAAGGCGGACTGGATCCTTTCCTTTTTTTTTTTTTTTTTTTTTTTTAAATCCAAGTGGCCTAAATGATACAAGACCAGTATTTACATTTATTTCAACACAGTCCTAATTTATGACAGATGTACTTATTTTCTGCCATATAGCCTCTTTTCTAATTAAGAGAACTACAACTTATTTCTAACTTATTACTATTAATGACAGCACAGCCATCAAATTTTAAGGTGACTTGTTTGGGCACCCCTTTTTCTTCTGTTTTGGCTAACACTTTACTCGTATCGTTTATGAGCCCCCACCAGTCCTCAGTCCTTAATCTTATTTTAAAAACTGTGGTCATGGGAGGCTCAGATGGGTCATAACACACATCATTGTGTGTTATTGGTCATTTCTTGGGCTACATACCTTGTATAGAATAACATTATACAAAAAGTTCTTTTTAGAATTCCAGTACATTTATAATAACCATAAAATAATAGGACCGTAGCAACCTTTCGTCCTACCTCAGTGACTTGACGTATACACTGGGAACAGCCCTCAGTCTGAGGAAGGTCAGTTGAAGTCCTTACGGCACAAGTCCAAATTTTAAGGAAAATGAGTCCCGTGATCAGTTTCCTCATGCTTCAGCCATGTGTGGACCAGCCAGCTTCCGGGTGTGCCTGGAGAAGGGCATGTTGTCTTCTTCAGAGTCACTCTGCAGGGGTTGGCGAAGCTGCTCCCATTCACATACCGCTTACAGTCTGCTGATGTTTAAGGATGGTCTCGGAGGTTGGGCCTGCTAGAATAAACTGAGTACAATACCTCTACACAGTTATGTTCAACTGGGCTCTCTGATACTGGGAGCAAGGTGGTGAGGTGTAGCATGTTGCAAACTTCAGTGGGTATGTGGGGATTTTCACATAGCAAGCTTTGGTACTTGGTTAATCTAGCATTTGTTAACCAATGATGTCCTTTGGTATTTATTAAAGTACCACAGCATGGGGGGGCTTTATATTCAGGTTTTTCCTAAGAGTTAGCTTATTTGCTTCTTGTGCTAACAGGGCTGTTGCTGCTAGGGTCCTTATACCTGGGGGCCAGCCTTTGGAAACTCTGTCTAGTTCTTTTGAGAGATAGGCCATTGGCCTTGGCCAGGCCCCACAGTCTGGGTTAAAACTCCAACTGCCATTTTTTCTCTTTCTGACACATAGAGTGTAAAGAGTTTTGTCAGGTCAGGTAGTCTCAGGGCTGGGGCCGACATTAGTTTTTCTTTTAACTCATGAAAAGTCATTGCTGTTGGCTGTAAATAGATGTAGTTTATCTAATCGTTGTTTTTATTAACTGTCACCTACTAAAATATTGATTCAAATTCTGCAGCTATTTGATTTCCAGCTTTAAATTGATCTGGTATTCCTGGTGGGACTCCAATTGCGTCTAAATAGACAACAGAGTCGAAAGACCCATAAGGGCCTTCCTTCACTTTATGATGTCTCATTATTATTTTTCCTTCTGGTTGATGAAATGCCAGGGTGAAACGGATAGCCAACTGGACTAAAGTACAAGTGCCACTCCAGTTATTCAGCAGAGTGCCCAGTAAAGGTCCACCACAATACCACCACACATCCGCTCAGGGATGAACAAGGGCTGACTGATTGATAAGCTCTTGAAAATTCTCAAGCTCACTGCATTCTTTCAGGTCACCAAGGAATGCTAAGTTTCCTCCTTGTTGTGAGAGACACGAAGTGAACTTAGTGTTGGGAGATGGAAGCTGGATGGCCCTCAGGGGCTGAACCACAGGGTGCCGGACTTTGGGATATAGCAGAGAGAGAGCTTGGCATGACTTATTACCCCAGACTATAGAATCCTGGAAAAGAGCTACCATGCAGCCTATGTCTGGTCAACTGGAGGACCACCTTAGTAGAAGGGGGAAAATCTGGGCCTCTGGCCTGCCATGTGCACAAGCATAACAATTGCTTTTGTTTAACATGCAGATGGAATAGTTGATCCATTTTAACCAGGCATTTGCATCTTGGTAGCGTGTCTTAATTGCTAAAGTTTGTTTTAAGTCTTTAACTTCTATGATCCTCTAGTAAAATGAATGTATGGTTTTAGGGAAATTACAAAACCAGTTGGGGCCGTCTATCCTTGCTCTGTAGTGGTCCATAGAATGTTGGACCAACTATGGCATGAAAGCTCTACATCAGGGGGCAACACTCCTGGTGGGCACTGGGGTCTTTATCAAAATCGCCCCGGATTAAATGGTCCTAGTTCACTAATGCCTAGTCTGAGGAGAGTCAGGAGCGACAGAAGTACTTTTCTGAAGTAGAAAGCTGTCTTTGACTTGGCAAGTCCTCACACGGTATAACAAGGCAAGCATTAAATGCAATAGTTTGAGGTGAAATTGGCTTGGTTATATTAATAACTAGATGGTCAGCAACAGAACGGGGAAAGAAGAAAGAGTAATAGAATAGATGAAAAGAGTTAAATTTTTCTTAGCTTCAGTTTGGTAGGGTTTTCCCCTGGGACTATGGCCCATGACTCTGGAGGGGGTGGCGTTTTCTTGACTTGGGTGTGATGAGTCCATCCCTTTTTTTGCTGTACGAACAGCAGTCTTGGTGGTTAGCAGTACAAGGTAGGGTCCTTCCCAGGCTGGCTCAAATTTTTCTTCTTTCCACCTTTCGGTAAGAACATGATCTTCAAGCTGGTGCTGGTTTACTGGAAATTCTAGGGGTGGTACATGTGCTAAAAGATTTTTATTTCTTTTTTTCTTTTGCGAGAAAGGAAAGTAGAAGATAAACCAAGTATATAATTTTTAAGAAATTGACCTTTTGTTTTAAATGTGGGACCTTGGCAGTGGACTTTATCGTCCTTAGTGCCTTTTACTGAGAAATTTCATTTAGCACCTATTTTCATTAGTTTTTAAACCAAAGAAAGCCAAATACCATTTTACATTTAACAATGCTTCTTATATGATTTTTATACCAGATAAGCTAAATGTTATCTTTATATTAGTGTGTTATTAATGTTAAACCTAATTTTAATAAAACCTTGTAGACATATTTGTTTAATTTTTAATGTTTGACCATAAGGTAAGATTTTATAGACTCTTTTTAACCTTTTATAATATTTGCTAAAGAGCAGGTTGGTGCCTTAAGAAAAACCTGTTATGCTTTTACTTTAATGTCCAGTTCACAGAAAAACTAGATGATACTTCTTTAACTTTAGCTAATATGTTTACACACAGAATGTTGTTTACAATTAACGTTTTAAAACTTGCTGAAACCTTCAAAACAATAATTTTTAAACAACTTTTTAATGTAGGTAAAAATGTACAGTCTTATGCCTCCTTATAATCCTTTTACCAAAGGTATATTTTGCTTTTCTTATATACCTTGCACATAAACTTTTTTTTTCCAACAGTTTTACATTCAGGAGGCCTAGTTACTTTTAAAGTATACAACATTTTTTGCATAAATTCCTTTTTTAACACACTTTTCTTATAACCTTTTTTCCACAACTTTTATAGGCAATTTTTTGACATGCCTTAACTTTCTGACTTATTACAAACATTTCTCTCTTTAAACAACCAGTTAATTTATTTCAGGACAAGAATTTACCATATAATACTCTTTTTATATAAATTCCCCCCCCCCCTTTTTTTTTTGGAAGATAACCATTCTTTTCCAAAGCGAACCTTTTTTTTTTATGTCTGTGGACCTGACTGTCTAAGGCCACAAGAATAGAAGTTACTACTGTCATGCGCATCCGTGTGAAGAGACCACCAAACAGGCTTTGTGTGAGCAACATGGCTGATTATTTCACCTGGGTGCAGGCGGGCTGAATCCAAAAAAGGAGTCAGCAAAGGGAGATAAGGGTGGGGCTGTTTTATAGGATTTGGGTAGGTAAAGGAAAATTACAGTCAAAGGGGGGTTGTTCTCTGGCAGGCTGGAGTGGGGATCACAAGGTGCTCAGTGGGGGAGCTTTTTGAGCCAGGATGAGCCAGGAAAAGGAGTTTCACAAGACAATATCATCGCTTAAGGCAAGGACTGGCCATTTTCACTTCTTTTGTGGTGGAATGTCATCAGTTAAGGCAGGCAGGGCATTTGCACTTCTTTTGTGATTCTTCAGTTACTTCAGGCCATCTGGGCATATAGTGCAAGTCACAGGGGATGCGATGGGTTGGCTTGGGCTCAGAGGCCTGACAACTATAACACATGTTACACTGTTAACTTTTAGCAAACTTTACTTTTGTTGAAACCTTGTAAGTTTGGGATTTTAATTATCCTTTGCTATTAATAAGACCTTGTTTTGTCCAAATTAGAATTGGTATGATGGCTTTTAAATAGGGTACACTTTTTTTTTTAACTACTTGTATATTTCTCTCTTTCTTTCTCTCTTTGACTTTGTCTCTCTCTCTCTTTGACTTTTCTTTTGCCTCTGTCTCTCCTCTCTGTCTCTGCCTCTGTCTTTGTCTCTCTCTCTCTCTTTCCTTGACTCCCTCTTTGTTTCTTCCTCTCTGTCTCTTCCTCTCTCTCTTTGCCTCTTTTCCTGTCTCTTTCCTTTCTCCCTCTCTGCTGGTCTTCCCTTGCCTCTGCCAGCTGCTTATGCTGCTGTTCTCTCAACCACTGTGTGTTGGGGGTGGGGGGGTCTAAAACCAGTTGTAACCAAGTGTCTATGTACAGGAACTGGTCTGGGTTCCCTGGCTTACATGTTACCTTGTGCTATATCTTTGAAATAAGGGACCTTCCTTCTAATGGCCAACCTACCTCTAATCCTGGCCAGTCTATCTTAGACAAAGTTTTAAGTTTTCCTGGTGTCATAGTACTCCATAATCTCCCTTAAATCCTTTTTTTTTTTTTTTTTTTTTAATTTTCAACATAGTTCCTAGTGGGGTGGGCTCAATTTGTGCCTCACCTGTTTCCTCTAGACAAAACACAATGCTCACACCAGACGTACACCACAAAACAAAGAACAGGTAGAAAGGGCACACACACACTTTTGTAGTTTATACCAAACCAAAATCAAAACCAAAATCAGAGTGTCCAGAAATCCAAGCCAGGTCAAAACCAAAACCAAAATATCAAGCAATCCAAGTGAAGTCAAAAACAAAAACCAAAGTGCTGGTAGAGGCACACCATAGGGGATCAGGCCACGCTTCCACTCAAATGGAGTGGGCAAGTTCCCAAGACCAATCCTGTCAAGCAATTCAAGTCAAAACCAAAACCAAACCAAAGTGCCGATAAAAGCACACCGTGGGTGTTCAGGCCACGCTTCCACTCAAATGGAGTGGGCAAGATCCCAAGACTGGTCCTGTCAAGCAATTCAAACCAAATCAAAACCAAAACCAAAGTGCCGATAAAGGCACGCCATGGGTGATCAGGCCACGCTCCCACTCAAATGGAGTGGGCAAGTTTCAAAAACTAGTCTTACCAAGTTTTAGATGTCCAGACTCCAAGTGTCCATTCCTTCCTGGTGTTCACCCACTGCGCTGATCCTCCACGACGGCCTGCCACACACTGCTCTGACAAGGTGTCCCACCAGGGCAAATGCCCATCCGGGAGTGCTCTCAGGATCCCTGTCGCTCAGGCTGGTCGGAGTCCCCAGCAGGGATGTTCCACAGGGCAGGCTTAAGCCGCCTAAGGAGCTGCTTTGACCATCCACCATTCACCTCAATTCCCGGTCAGGGAACCAATAAATGTAGCAGGACAAGCGTCAGACAAAACTCCTCAGACACCCAGTTAAAAAAGGAAGGGGTTTACTCAGCCGGGGGCATTGGCAAGACTTCTGTCTCAAGAGCCGAGCTCCCTGAGTGAGCAATTCCTGTCCCTTTTAAGGGCTCACAACTCTAAGTGGGTATGCGTGAGAGGGTCTAAGAGAGGGTCCTGATTGATTGAGCAAACAAGGGGGTACGTGACTAGGGGCTGCATGCACCGGTAATTAGATTGGAACAAAACAAGATAGGGATTTTCACAGTGCATTTCTATACAATGTCTATAATCTATAGATAACATAACCAATTAGGTCAGTGATCTATGTTTAACTACCAGGCCCAGGGTGCAGCACCAGGCTGTCGGCCTGTGGATTTCATTTCTGCCTTTTAGTTTTTACTTCTTCTTTCTTTGGAGGCAGAAATTGGGCATAAGACGATATGAGGGGTGGTCTCCTCCCTTAAAACCAGTGAGAACAAAAAGACAATGTATCAGAATCTCTGGGACACATTTAAAGCAGTGTTAAGAGGGAAATTTATAGCACTAAATGCCCACATCAGAAAGTGGGAAAGATCTAAAATTGACACCCTAACATCACAAAAGAACTAGAGTAGCAAGAGAAAACATATTCAAAAGCTAGTAGAGGACAAACAATAAGTAAGATTAGAGCAGAACTGAAGAAGATAGAGACACGAAAAACCCTATAAAAAAATCAATGAATCCAGGAGCTGGATTTTGAAAAGATTAACAAAATAGACCGCTAGCAAGACTAATAAAGAAGAAAATAGAGAAGAATCAAATAGTCACAATAAAAATGATACAAGGGATATCATCACTGATCCCACAGAAATACAAACTACCATGACAGAATACTATAAAGATGTCTACGCAAATAAACTAGAAAATCTAGAAAAAAATGGATAAATTCCTGAACACATACACCCTCCCATGACTAAACCACGAAGAAGTCAAATCCCTGAATAGACCAAAAACATGTTGTGAAATTGAGGCATTAATTAACAGCTTACCAACCAGAAAAAGCCCAGGACCAGATGGACTCACAGTTGAATTCTACCAGAGGTACAAAGAGGAGCTAGTACCATTCCTTTTGAAACTATTTGAAAGAATAGAAAAAGAGGGTCTCCTCCCTAACTCATTTTATGAGGCCAGCATTATCCTGATACCAAAACCTTGCAGAGACAACAAAAAAAGAAAATTTCAGGCTAATAACCCGGATGAACATTGATGGGAAAATCCTCAAAAAATAGTGACAAACTGAATGCAGTGGCACATAAAAAAGCTCATCCACCATGTTCAAGCTGGTCTTATCCCAGGAATTCAATGCTGGTTCAACATACACAAATCAGAAAATGTAATCCATCACATAAACAGAACAATTATTATCTCAATAGATGCAGAAAAGGCCTTCAATGAAATTCAACACCACTGATGCTAAAAACTCTCAATAAACGATATTGATGGACCGTATCTCAAAAAAGTAAGAGCTATTTATGACACACCCATAACAAATATCATACTGAATGAAGCATTCCCTTTGAAAACTGGCACAAGACAAGGATGCACTCTCTCACCACTCCTATCCACCATATTATTGGGAGGTCTGGCCAGGGCAACCAGGCAAGTAAAAGAAATAAAGCGTTTTCAAATAGGAAGAGAGAAAGTCAAGTTGTCTCTGTTTGCTGATGACATAATTTTATATTTAGAAAACACCATCATCTCAGCCCCAAAACTCCTTAAGCTGATAAGCAACTTCAGCAAAGTCTCAGGATATAAAATCAGTGTGCAAAAATCACAAGCATTCCTATACACCAGTAATAGACAAGCAGAGAGCCAAATCATGAGTGAACTCCCATTCACAATAGCTACAAAGAGAATAAAATACCTAGGAATCCAACTTACAAGGGATGGGAAGGACCTCTCCAAGGAAAACTACAAACTACTGCTCAAGGAAATAAGAGAGGACACAAACAAATGGAAAAAATTCCACGCTCATGGATGGGAAGCTAAAAATGGCCATACTGCCCAAATTAATTTATAGATTTAATGCTATTCCCATTAAGCTATCATTGACTTTCTTCACAGAATTAGAAAAAAAAACTTTAAATGTCCTATTTGTCAGGCCTCTGAGCTCAAGCTAAGCCATCATATCCTCTGTCACCTGCATGTATACATCTAGATGGCCGGAAGTAACTGAAGAATCACAAAAGAAGTGAAAATGGCCTGTTCCTGCCTTAACTGATGACATTACCTTGTGAAAATCCTTCTCTTGGCTCACCTTGGCTCAAAAGTTCCCCCACTGAGCACTTTGTGACCCTCACCCCTGCCTGCCAGAGAACAACCCCCTTTAACTATAATTTTCCTTTACCTACGCAAATCTTAAAAAATGGCCCCACCCGTATCTCCCTTTGCTGACTCTCTTTGTGGACTCAACCTGCCTGTACCCAGGTGAAATAAAAAGCCTTGTTGCTCACACAAAGCCTGTTTGGTGGTCTCTTCACAAGTGAAAATATGGAACCAAAAAAGAGTCTGTGTAGCGAAGGCAATTCTAAGCAAAAAGAACAAAGCTAGAGTCATCATGCTACCTGACTTCAAACTATACTACAAGGCTACAGTAACAAAAACAGCATGGTACTGGTCCCAAAAGAGAGAGAGAGACCAATGGAACAGAACAGAGGCCTTGTGAATAACACTACATGTCTACAACCATCTGATCTTTGACAAACCTGACAAAAACAAGAAATGGGGAAAGGATTCCCTATTTAATAAATGTTGCTGGGAAAACTGGGTAGCCATATGCAGAAAACTGAAACTGGATCCCTTCCTTATACCTTATGCAAAAATTGACTCGAGATGGATTAAGGTTATGTCTCCTAATGCTATCCCTACCCTTGCCTCCTACCCTGACAGGCCCTGGTATATGGTGTTCCCCTCTGTAAGTCCATATATTTTCATTGTTCAATTCCACTTACAGTTGAGAATATGCGGTGTTTGGTTTTTTGTTCCTGTGTTAGTTTCCTGAAAATGATGGTTTCCAGCTTCATCCAACTCCCTTTAAAGGACATGAATTCATTTTCATGTCTGCATAGTATTCCGTGGTGTATACGTGCCCCATTTTCTTTATCCAGTCTCATCGATGGGCATTTGGGTTGGTGTGAGGTCTTTGCTATTGTAAGTAATGCTGCAATAAATATATGCTTGCATGTCTTTATAGTAGAAGGATTTATACTTTTTTAGGTATATAGTCAGTAGATGACAGTTTTAAGAGGTGATTTACTCAAGGGTAATGATCAAAAGGCTATGGTTAAGATTTTAAAGACCCAGGAACCCACCTTATGTCATTTAAATACATTAATAATTAAATGGTATTTTTAGGGAAAGGGATTTTTAGCTTCAAGGGCTTAACAGCAAACATGATAGAAAAAATAGTTCTAAGGCTGGGGTGTTCATCTTTGGGAACAGACCACAGTGAAGTAAAAGTCCCTAAACTGGAGCTTGTCTGGCCACTGAATTGCATCTGTATACACATGCCATCCCCCCGCCTCCCACCAGCTGCCCTGACTGCAATTCTTTGAAAGATGCGAGATGGTGAAGCTCAAGTTGCTCCTGTCTCATTTCAAGGGTCTTTGATGACTTCCCATGAATGGTTGCTTTTAGCAGCAGAACAAAGTGAAAGTAAAAAGGGAACTTTGGTGTGTCATTTTTCCAGCTCTGCCTGGACATGTTACAGAGCTTGGAAGGCCTCCAAGGTGAAAGGGCACGCTCTTTTCTCCGACATTGCAGAAGAAAGGAGATTTGGGTAGGTCAGGCTGCAGGGAGAATAGTTCAGTTGACTTTCTTGTAAGACAGGCAACACTCTGGAAGTTCTTGCTTTGGGAAGGGGGTTGATTTTAAATTTATTTTTATTTTTTATTGCAGTATAAAATACACATAGTGAAGGGTATAAAACACACCAGTCTGGGCCGGGCGTGGTGGCTCAAGCCTGTAATCCCAGCACTTTGGGAGGCCCAGACGGGCGGATCACGAGGTCAGGAGATCGAGACCATCCTGGCTAACACAGTGAAACCCTGTCTCTACTAAAAAATACAAAAAACTAGCCGGGCGAGGTGGCAGGCGCCTGTAGTCCCAGCTACTGGGGAGGCTGAGGCCGGAGAATGGCTTAAACCCGGGAGGCGGAGCTTGCAGTGAGCTGAGATCCGGCCACTGCACTCCAGCCTGGGCGACAGAGCAAGACTCCGTCTCAAAAAAAAAAAAAAAAAGAAAAAAAGAAAAAAAGAAAAAAAAAACCCACCAGTCTGAACTGCACTGCTTAGTGAATATTTACATATGAGTGTACTCGAGTAGCTGCCATTCAGATCAAGATACAGGCTATTTCCAATACCCTAGAAGATTCCCTTGTATCACCTTCCTAGTCAATACCACCTTCCCACTTTGGTAACCATTTTATGGCATCTATCACCATGGGTTCCACTTGCTTATTGCACTTAAGCATTTCAATTTCAGTTGCAGAATAAGTGAAATCTTACAGTTTGTACTCTTGCATTTGATTTCTTTCACTTAACATGTTTGCGAGATTAATCCATTCGTTTTGCGCATCAGTAGCATTTTCCTGTTTATTGCTGAGTAGTATTCCATCATTCCTCCCCTTCTCTGACTCCCCCTCCGCCTTCCGGGCCTCGTTCGCCTCCTCCTGCCCCCTCCTCCCCCTCTCCCCTCCCTCTTCTCTACCCTCTTTTTCCTCCTCTTTCCCCTTCGCGCTGCCTGCTTCTCTGGGTCCCCAGCAGCTCCGTTGACCGAGCAGACTCGGCCTCTCCTCCTCCCGCTCCTGCTCGCCTCCCCCTCCTGCCCGCCGCCTCCCCCTCCTCCCCTTCCTCCTCCTCTCCTTCCTCCTCCTCCCCTTCCCCCTCCTCCCCTTCCCTCCTTCACGCTGTCGCTTTTTTTTTTCACGCTGCAGCCTTTTCCAAGTTCCCACCGGATCCGCGGCAGAACTCAGCCAACTAGGCCTGTCCTCCCTCTACTCCCTCTCCTTTTGCCCCCCCTCCCCCTTCTGGCACTGAAAGGACACAAAGATAGATGTGTACCCGCCCCCCACCCGCTACACCCTTGTTCTGCTCTCTAATCTTTGCACGTACCAGAGGCTTCGTAAGTTCTGTAAGTACATGTTTCTCTTTCTGAGGCCAGGTCACAAGGAATGTTTAAGTAAGATAGCCAGGTCACAAGGTGTGTTTAAGCAAGATAGCCATAAACTGGTCGTGCAACCTGATGCAATATAATTAACTGCCTTTGTGTAAAACTGCTCTTCCGCCTCAAGGGTTGTACTGAAATATCAGAAATGGCGGGAACCAATCATAGTTTGCCAAATCGCTTTGTTCAAACTCCAGCCAATCATACCTCCAATTTGTATAATGATTCTATGCCTACTTTCCTTAGACTATATAACATTGTTCGGAGCTCAGTAGGGGAGCTCTCCTGCCCACCTCGTTTCACGAGCAAGTGAGAGCTCCAGGTTCGAACCTGTAATAAAGATCCTTGCTGCTTAGCTTTGACTCTGGACTCTGGTGGTCTTCTTCGGGGAATAAACGGTCTGGGCATAACAGCACCTCCTCACCCACCTCCCCCTTCTTCCCCTTTCCTCCCCCCTCTTCCCCCCTCCTCCCTCTCCTACCTTACCACTTCACGCTGCAGCCTTCTCCACGCCCTTACCACCTCCGCGGGCAAACGCAGCCGACTTGGCTGCTCCTCCTCCCCTACGCCCCCACCCCGCCTCCCCTCCTGCCTCTCCTGCTGCCCCCTCCTCCCCTTCCTCCCCCACCTCCCCTTCCTCTTCTTCTTCCCCTTCATCTCCTTCTTCCTTCACGCTGCCGCCGCCTTCAGGTCCCCACTGGATCCGCGGCGGAACTGCAGCAGACCCGGCCGCGCCAGGCGACCCCCTTCTCCTCATCCTCCCCCACCGCCTTCTCCAGACCTGGCCGCTTCCCCGCCCTCCTCCTCCCACACCTCCAGCTTCGCGCTGCCGCCTTCTGCAGGTCCCCACGGGCTCCACGGGAGAAACTGTACCAGGGGCGCTTCGCACAGCACTAGGCACGCACCGAGCAGGGCTCGCGCCCCGGGGTGCCCCGATGTGGCAGTGAAGTAGGGGGTACTCAGAGACACACTGAGACCCCAGGTTGCGCCCAAGGCGCGCCACTCCTCCCGGGGCGACAGAGGGTACCCACTATACTTCGTGGGGAAGCCCCAGCTGCACCACGCGGTGAGTATCCCGACGCGCAGAGGCCAAAGCGGACGCCACGTTCCATGAGGGGACGGCGGGGGACAATGGGAGTTGAGGTTCCCTACGGGTCCGCAGCAGAGGGGGTGGCGAGTGGCCGGGTACGTCACCCTGAAGTGCTACCTGCTCAGTAACTCTGTGGCGCTTCTCGAAATCCTTTGGTAGGTACGGGGACCTCCAACCCCGGAGTCGTGTTTTTTTGCCCTAGCTTCGTGGTCACTGTGTCCGGGACCGGCGCTGGACTCCGCGCTGCCTCCTCGCTAACAAGGACTGATAAATGGGGTTCCTGGGGTTGGGCTTAGGTTGCTCATTCAGTCTTCAGTGAGATGTGTTGAAAGGGCGGAAATAAGACTGGTCAAGATCTCAGTGTGTGGTGCTGAGATTGCTAGAGAAATGGTGCAGGGAGCGTTAGGGTGCAGCCGCTTCCCTCCTTGGAAAGGGAGTGCATTTCCCTCTTACTTTGTGATGTGATGTAATGTTGCACGTTATAATTAACACTGCACATTAATACAAGAGAATACCAGGGCTCTTCCATCACACCTTCCCCTTCCCTTATGGTGGCTTCTGTTGACACAAAGATTTACTAAAAACCTATTGTGTGCCAGAGGCTGTGCTAGGTACTGCAGATACTGCATTGCAGGAAACACAGCAGACCCAAAGCTCATGGGATTTGCGCTCTTTGAAGGAGTCAAGATTTCAAGGTTAACGACCAACCAAATCCAGATACCAGATTGAGTATATTTTTTGAGAGATAGAAGACAAAGGAAAAAAGGAAAGTTGCTTCTGAGGAATGAGTGCTACTTCTGAAGTTTTTGAGTGCCCCCTCCAGGAAGGGGGACCCGGAGAAGGTTTACCTTACTCCAGTCTTCAGATGTTGATTCCACTTGTAAGATGTGTCGTTTTTGAGCGGAGACATTGCAGTTGTTCTGTCATCTGCTAATTTACTGAGTTTTCCTTGATTTGAACTGTTGAAATTGGACATTCTGCCAACTTTAAAAATCGGAGAAAAGCAGACAGAAAGTTAATAATCATTTGCAAGTTATTTTAAGTCTCTAATTATTACAAAATGAAAAGCTTTAAAAAGTATTATCTCAAAGGTATCTCAAACCAATGGCATTTCAACAGTCGGCCATTGCACAGTGGCTCAAGCATTCAGACATGGCAAGCAAATTAAGAGACAAGGATCTGAGTCCCAGCCTCCCTACATACTAGCTGTGTGGCCCTGAAACAGACATAAAGTCAGTGCTTTGGTTTCTGCATCTTTTAAATGGATATGATAATAAGATCTCTCTCACTGGGTTGTTTTAAGGATTAGGTGTGAGATAATATATGTAGAATAAGAAGGGCTCATAGAAAGTATTCAGTAAATATTGGCTATTATTATTACCCTAAGTCAGACTAAACATTTCTGAGAGCTTTAAATCACTGACTAAACACTGAAGTGCATAATAAGCATCAGGCAAATGCTTTAAGTGACCAAGCATTTAGAGTCACATACAATATATTCCCTAATTCTGGCCTCTACCCTTTTGGATTTTCTGATTCTGTTGTGAATATGGTCTCCAAACAAGCAGAATGAATATTATGGAAGTGGGTGCACAGGAGCCTCAAGGAAGAACTAACTTAAGAATGAAGGCCCTGGTGGCAGCACATTTTAATGTAAGGTATCATTGGAAAGGAATGAAATATAGAACTCCTAGCATGCATATACATAAGCACATAGACACACAAAATAGTGCTATAACTTTATAGCTGTGTTGTCTAAAATGTAGAAGTGTGTTTGTATCAGTTAGCTATTGCCATGCTAATGCTGTGTGACAAACTACTCTTGGCATTCAGTGGCATAAAAAAGCCATCACAGATCCTAGTGGATCTGTGAGTCAGCTAGAGTTGGCTTACCTAGATAGAGCTTAGCTGTTTGACCAGAGATCAAGGTGTCATGGCTCTTCTGTTAGTTCTGTTCCATGTGTATCTATTCTGGGGCCCAGACTGGCTGCATCTAACCGGGGAAGTTAAGCAATGGCAAAGGCACAAGGTGGCAAGTGGAATCAACTGAAGACTCTTGAGACATAGGCAGGAATTTACACACTGTTGTCTCCACCCACTGCCACTGGCCACTGCAAGTCACATGTCAAAGCCTAACTTCAGTGTGTGCGGAAATGCACTCCTTCCGTGATGGGGCTGTGTGGTAAGGATGTGAAGCAATACGGAATGAAGAGATGGGGAATTGATTCACTTTACCTCGGTGTTTAATCAAATTCTCCTGAGAATACCGATATTTTTAAGAAGGTACAAAGCTATCCTGATTTTCTTTTTCTATTTGGTTAGTGAATTCTTTCTGTTATGGATGTTGATATCTATTTCATCATGATACAATTAAATGATAGAGGGAGGGTTTTGAGGTTCTCTCACTGGTATCAGTTCCCATGAGTCCTCAGTGATTGGATGCAGGCTGAATAGACATAAAGGGAATATAGAAATAGACTGCATGATATTAGCATTTAAACAGAATTGTCACAGTCGTCACCTGTTTCCTTCTGTTTGGCAGCCTTGGTTCTTCAAACTATCAAAATGAAATCATCCAGAATCACCTCTCTTTAGAGTTTTTAAATTTACTTTTAAATTGACAATTAAATGTTAAACATATTTATGATGTACAATGTGATGTTTTGAAATTTGTATTCATTGTGGAATGGCTGAATTGAGTTAATCAACATGCATTACTTAACATACTTATTTTTTGTGGTGAGAACACTTAAAATCTATTGTCTTAGCAGTTTTCAAGTATAGAGTACATTGTTATTATCTATAGTCACCACATTGAACAAGGAATATGAATTTATTCCTGCTGTCTAACTGAAATTTTGTATCCTTGATCAGTATTTTCCTGGAGATTTTTTTATCTGCTTCTGTTTACTAGCATCACTTTAAAAAAATTTCTGAATTTAGCTACTGTTTGAAAACCTAGAAGAAATTAAAGGCAATGTGATTTACAAATGGAAGAGTAATATGTTAATCCACTAGAGGCAACATTTGGCAATTAGATTAATTTGATCAATTTGACGTGTAAGTAAATAAGCTATATTAAAAGCAATGTACTTAATGTACACACACAAAATCTCCTTTTTAAAGTTTGAACACTTTCAGTTGATTGGACAGTTGCCAAGTTCTGTTTTCTTTTTTTTCAGTTTGCTGTGTATGTGATCATATGTGGTAGACTGCTATATTACGGTAGCTCAGGTCTTAAATTAGGGTTCAGAAAACTATGGCCTACAGGCCTAATCCACTGCCTGTGTTTCCCATGAACTAAGAAGCAGTTTTACATTTTTAGATGGTTGAAAAAATACCAAAAGAAGAATATTTCATACCATGTGATTATATGAAATGAAGATTTTAGTGTTCATAAATAAAGTTTTATTGAACATAGGCATGTGCATTCACTGACATATTGGCTTTGGCTTCTTACACGCTACAATAGCAGAGCTGAATGGCTGGTTGCAATGGACTGCATGACTTGCAAGCCTGAAATGTTTACTATGGCCCTTGACAGAAAAAATTTTCCTATCTCCAGTCTGAAGCTATATTTCAAATTACCACAGACAATGTGGACAGGTCTATTGTTAAATCAGCATGAAGGCAAAAAAAAAAAAAAAAAAAAAGGGACACATATTTTTGGTATGGAGGAGATTCCTGGGTATACTTTAGATAAGGACAAAATATCAGTGAGAGTATTCATTGATTCACCAGTATATGTGGAGAACTGGGTATGTGTGTAGCACTAGGGAAAAAATTTTCAAAAGCATTGCATCCAATTTTTACTCTAAGGCTTCCTCTTGAATAACAAGATGCATCTGCAAGTATACTGTCTGAAACCTATTTGACTTATCTATTCTGTATATCACTGGAAAATGCTTTAAACATGTTAAGTTAAAAATAGCATCAGGCCGGGCGCGGTGGCTCACGCCTGTAATCGCAGCACTTTGGGAGGCCGAGGCGGGCAGATCACAAGGTCAGGAGATCGAGACCACGGTGAAACCCTGTCTCTACTAAAAATACAAAAAATTAGTCGGGCGCGGTTGCGGGTGCCTGCAGTCCCAGCTACTCCGGAGACTGAGGCAGGAGAATGGCGGAAACCCCGGAGGAGGAGCTTGCAGTGAGCCGAGATCGCGCCACTGCACTCCAGCCTGGGCGACAGAGCCAGACTCCGTCTCAAAAAAAAAAAAAGCATCAGTTTCATGGTTTATTTTACAATTATTCTAGGCAGAATAATTTTCATAAACGTTGCTGTTCTTACCAGTGCAAAGGGGAATCTTAAACTCAGAAAAATATAATTTACTCATTGGTTTAAAATACCAGTTCTTGTGGATGTATTTGAGATTTTTACATTACTGTATGCAGAGCTCCCTCAGAGTAAAGAATGTAAAGGTCCTCCAGGAATGACTCTAAAAACACCTGTCTCCTGTTCTTTAAACTCTGTGTAGCTCACTGAGCGCTTAGCCATAAGAACTGGGGATGAGCGAGCTCTGGATCCTGCCAATGCAGCACGTGTTGTGCCCAAGAATGTAGCCCTGTCTTACACTTTATGATGTTTCTTTTAACTGACTCTTCCACATTCTTGTGACTCTTTGAATGAAGACATCTTGACAGCTTTAGCTCTACACCATGGCCTCCTGTTATTATTTCCTGCAGGTCTTGTCTTAGATCTCAACAGCTTCCTGAGTAAATGTCACCTTGGTGTCTTCTAAGAGGGTCTCACAGAGGCTTACAAAACCATGGCTCCCACTGAATTGAAAGCATAATGTCCATTAGTCTTTGTCTCGCTGAACTGTGCAGGAGGATGAGTCTGACATTTTCTTTGGTTTTGAAGCAAGGGGCTAGGTCAGGACACTGAATAGAGAACCAGGAAAATGTTTCTGATGGTGGGGATGGAATGACTCCTGAAGAAGAAATTCCAGTTGAAAATAGAAACTGGGTCACCACACTTGTGAGAGCCACAGCATCCTATACTTGGAAACTAGCAACCTGTGGCCTTTGAAGGCTGCTATCAGAAGTCAATGGACTGGCCTGAAAAAGGCTATTGTGTTTTATGGCACACCCAAATTGAAACAGGGTTTATCTAGTTTCACAGATGTGCTCGGCTGGAGAATTATGTGGAAATGACTCAACATCATATATTTGTCATGTTCACCAGTGGTTATTTCTTTAGTAGAAAAAGACAATTTGGGAACAGTATTTTCTTGAGAACTATAGTATATGTAACATGATGGAAGCAGTTTCCAAATTAGCATGGTAAGAATTCTCTCCATTGGTGGTCAAGGGGAAAGGGTTATTTTGTTGCAGCTGTATAATATCCCCTGTTTAATTAAATGAAAAGCTCTTAATGATTAAAATGACAAATGACAAATCTATAATTAACTTGGAAATGGCCACAATATTATCATGTTGCTAAGAAAACTGGTGATTTTTTAACTAGTCTAATATAATTCCAGATTATATGTAAAGAGAACTTAATGTCTAGAAACATTTCTGTAGTTCTAAAAAGCGGTGGAATAGAATGTCATTTTGGGAAGTTGCCTTTGCTTGATTCAGCTTATGATCCAAATTTGAGGGAGACCAGGAGTTTTGTCTGCAAATAAAATAAACAGCATGTGCTCTGAAGTGTTTTCTTTTGGTGGGAGTGTGGTTAGTGGTGGAGCAAGGTAGAATTGGTAGCTTTTGACTATAATCAGGAAAATGTTACATGATGTTTATGGGTTGGTTATTGCAAGCTTTAAAATAGTATATTATGATGGAGAAAGTTGCTGTTTTGGGGACTGTTTTACAGAGGTTTTGTGGTAACTTTTATTATTTAAAAATTGTAAACATTACAGATACTGAAATTCTGGTATAGAGATAGGATTATATAACTGAAATTCTGGCATAGAGATAGGATTTTGTTAAAGGAGAGATATATTTTTGATATGTCTTTTGTATCTGTTTGTGAAAGTACCGTGCCTTGCAGAAATCCATAGAAACAGAAAATAGATTAGTGGTTTATTGGGGCTGTAGTTGGGAAAGGGGAGTGACTGTCAGTGAACCCCATAGATGTTACTGAAGTGACAAAATGTTCTCCAACTGGATTATGATGATTGTTACCCAACTCAGTAAATTTACAGGTGAAGTTTATAGAATGTAAATTACATCCCAATGAAGTTGTTTTAAAGTATGCATTAATAAGAGGATCAAAACTTATTTGCAAATGAAGAATTAAAATTAATCTTACATACTCAAACTTGAAAATATTAGTAATGATGTATTTTTTTCTAGGCCACCTCTTAAAAAATTCAAAATGTAATAAATGAGGGGAAACACCATTTTTAAAAAATGAGTGATTCAGGATTCAGGTATCTGAAACATACCCATTTGTAGTTAACACAGAAACATCCTACTGAACTAGAAACCAGACTTTTAAGAAACTCAGCTTTCTAAAATCAAAAGCAAAAACACATCTGAGCAGCTACCAGGATTGTTTATATAATTTGGTAAAAGTATTGCAGAACTCAATGATGGCTACACAATGTGGTACATTTACTAAAATATCATTGAATTATACACATACAATTGGTAAATTTTATGCTGTATAAATTATACTACAATGAAGTTATCTTTCTATACATATGTCATTACTTATATGTTTATTATATATGCAAATATACACATAAATACATAATCATATAAACATAAATATATGTTTATGATTGTATATACTTAGATAAGTATATATAAAAATAGTTATATGTTTATGTATTATTACTTAATATATAAATTTTATAATATATAAGATATATAATATGTTTATATGTTGAATGACCCAGGCCCGATACCTATGTCCCACATAGGGAACTCACAGCAACAGGGCTGTAACCTTATCCTCCTCCTCTTATTTTAGAATTTTTGTGATATTTTGGCCTTGACTATGTGACACTGAAATTTGCTTGGGACTGCTGAAAGCATTCCCTTTGTTTAAAGAGGCTCAGCTTTTCATCCATTGTTTTGCTTTGTTTCTCTTTGCTTTTTTTCTGTCATGGTGCTAACACCTTATTCTCATTTTAACTTCATTTCCTTTTTTTTTGAAAATTTTCTAACTTCTGTTTATAATTCTCTTGCTCATCATAATCATCCAGACACTGTGGTTCTGTTCATGTGAATTTTTAATCTCATACCAGTCAGTAAGGCTGTCTTGTGAAAGCCAGAAATGTGTTCATTAACTTGAGAGGCCTTCCTACTAAATGGTCAACCATGGACCCACAAAGCTATGTAGGAACATCTTGCTCTGCAAACCCAAAATATAACATCATTTGTTGAAAGGCTCTATTGAAATATATAATTCACATATGTTACAATTCACACGTTTAAAGTTTACAATTCAGTGGCTTTTAGTATATCCACAGAGTTGTACAACCTTCACAACTAGCTAATTTTAGAATATTTTTGTTGGCCCAAAACAAACTCCATGCCACTAGCAGTCACTCTGTTTTTAAAATCTCCTCTCCCAATGCTACTCTGATCCTCTGATAACCATTAATTTGCCTTTTGTCTCTGAATTTGCCTGTTCTTGACATTTTATATAAATGGAATCATACAATACATGGTCCTTTGTGACTGTCTCCTTTCACTGAGTATGTTGTTAAGGTTCATCCATGTTATAGAATATATTAGTATTTAATTCCTTTTTAATGCTATATAATGTTTAATTGTATGAAAACATAATAGTTTGTTTACCCATACATCAGGTGATGGACATCTGTGGTGTTTTCACTTTTTCTGCTTTTATGAATAATGCTGCTATGGACTTGTGTGTATATGTTTTGTGTGGATGTATGCTTTCACTTCTCATGAGTATATACCTAGGAGTGGAATTGCTGGGTCATTATGGAAATTCTATGTTTAACTATTTGAGGAGCTGTCAGAGTGTTTTACAAAGCGTCTGCATCATTTTACACTCCCACAATGGTGTTTGAGGGTTCCAGTTTCTCCACATCCTCACTAGTACTTGTTGTTGGTATTCTTATTGGTAGTAGTATTTAGAGACAGGGTCTTGCTATGTTGCCCAGGCTGGTCTTGAACTCCTGGGTTCGAGGAATCCTTTCACCTCAACCTTTTGAGCAACTAGGTCTATGGGTATGTGCCACCACATCTAGCTAGTTTATTTGATAAAAGCCCTCCTAGTCAGTGTGAAGTGTTTTGTTTTAGTTATAAGTTTTATTTGTGTAATAAACAAAAGGGACATTAGATGGTGATCCTTTGTTTCACAACACTATTTTCTATGGTCCTTCTTTTAAAATTCACCTTGGAGGAAGAGTCAGAGAGGCTAGAGGATGTGTGACCACAGGCCCCTGCTTGTGCTCCTGAGTGAACCCTTGACATAAATACCCAGTGAATCATGGAGTGCAATCCAGAGAACTGCCCACCCCCTTCCCTGCAGGCTGTGGATCAACCTGGCTGTAGCTCTAGTTATTATGTCTATTATGCTTGAGAAATGAAGCCTAGGTCAAGACCTGCATGCTGAAGACCATTAGATGGATGAACATAGGGAAAGCACTCCAGAAAAAAAGCAATAGTTTGTGCAAAGATGCTGAGGAACAATGGGGCATGGCAGGTCCAAGCAAATGAGTGAAGAAAGTAGCAGAGAGAGTGAAGGAGTGAGGGGCAGAGTAGCAGAACAGAACTTTGGAGAGATGGGTGGGGTGAAAAATGTCTGGAACTTACAGGCACAGAGTAAGGATACTGGAGTAAGGGGGAGGTATAGAAATAAGCAGTGTGAGGGTTGGAGGGTGTGTGTGCGTCTGTAATGATGATCAGTTTCCTCAATTATAAAATAGATATGATGAAATTGTGTTACAGCCTTTGGGACACTCAGATTAGGAGGTCATTTATTGCCAGGACACCCATAGCATCAACAGCCTCAGAGATCTTGAACACTCTGGTAGGAAGAATTCATGGATGACTACCTTGTGGTCCTGCTTCTGTCTGTTTAAATCTTTAAATCTGCTTCTGTCTGTTCCTTGCACTCACTGAACAGCAATTTCTACAACTCTGAATTTGGACAGCAGCATTAATGCTGGGAAAATTCTGCCATCATTCCTCCTCATAGACCCTATTGATTGGGCCTATTATAGGTATGGCTAAGGGTACTTCTGTTGTATCTGGATAGAGTTTTATGCTTATGAGTTGCTTATGGCTACTAACCAGAGCAAGAGACAACTGTGGGAATGGAAGGAACTTTGTTGTCCTTCTCTGTTACAGACCAGCAAACCACCACTGACAGTAATAACTTAAAAAACTTGGGCGAAGTTGTGTCAAGGATAACTGATACTGTAGTTCATCCCTGAGGCTTATACAGCACTTGCCATACTGTATGCATTGAGAAACCTGGTTGTGATTTTTGTAATTATTTCATTCCGCTTCCCTTCACTTCTACACACATATACATACGTCACTTCAGTAAACTTTGCTAGACAGAGCAGTCAGACTAAGGTCTTAATCTGTGATCCAGGAGCCAATGATAACACTTTTGACCAATGGACAGAAGAAGTATAGTTCTATTTTATTGTTTTTTTTTTTTTATTCATGGTGTTAAAATCATTGTTGTGTTTAATTATTAATCTTACCGCTTCCTTCAGCATTTTGTTTTCATCATGCTTTGGTTAAGTGATTTACAGTTAGCTCACAAATTCCAGGCTCAAGAGTCAAGCTACTCATAAATTCCTTAGAACATTCATTGTACCAGCAGAAATAAAAAAGTACTGGACTCTAGCATATCATTCCTGTCCAATTGCGGCATAATTCTGTTCAATTTTATTCCACACCTCCTCCCCATTCACCTCCAAATGGCCAGTGATTATATGAAACATACATACAATTAGCCAATAAGAACATGAGAACATGCTAAAAACCTTTAGCAATCAGGGATATGCAAATATCAAAACCACAACAAAATACAACTCTATACCCACCAGGAGAATAATGATAAACAATTCAGAGAATATGTTGTTGGTGAGGATATGGAGAAATTAGGATGTATGAATGTAAAATGCTGCAACCACATTGAAAAATGGCCTGTCAATTCCTCAAAAAGTTAAGCATAGAAAATATCTTTATCTTCACTCAGCAATTCCGCTCCTAGGTAACTACACAATAGAAATGAAACATGTACACAAAAACTTATACATGATGTATGTGCATTATTTGTAAGAGCAAAAAAGTAGAAACACCCCAAGCATCCATCAACTGATTAACAGATAAACAAAATATCATCAATCATACAAGAGAATATTATTCAGTAAGAAAAAGAATGAGGTACTGACACATGCTACAACAGGGATGAAGCTTGAAAACATGGTGCTAAGTCTGTCTTGAGCCAGATACAAGAGATCACATATTCTATGATTCCACTTATATGAAATATGTAGAACAGGAAAATCCATGGTGAGAAAATGTAGATTGGTGGTTCCCCAGGGCTGGGGATGGGATATACAGAGCAACTGCTAATAGGTATAGTGTTTCATTTCGAGGTGATAAAAATTCTAAAATTGGTTGTGGTAATGGTTCCACAACTCTGCGAATATACTAAAAACCATTGAATCAAACATCTTAAATGCATGAGTTTTAAAGTGTGTGAATTATATCTCAATAATGTAGTTATAAAAAAGTGAGAAAGCCAACCAATATTATACTTAAATGTTCTATTCCACTGTAAAGTAGTAGTGTATCTAGGCACATTTACTTATAAATCAAAAATTCCCCAGTTATCTATTTAGATGTTGCGTTGATATATATTTAATCTTCTCAGTCTACTTATAATTTGTAGGTGACAGATTATTTTATGTTGTGGGAAACTGAAACAGAATGTCCCCGGACCGTTTATGTGAACAGCGTCTGGCCTTTAACTGGAGACTAAGATATGGTATATTTCAATACCCCCAACTCACATATACCACATACATTAATAAGGGCCAAAATGCTGGGCCCAACCACAACAGCCAACCATAGGAAACTAGGATGCATTTTATATGGACATTTGTTTGGCAAATGTATCACAATCTATTTAACTGGTTGACAGCTGTGGTGGCAGTGGTTTACATGTGTATGTTTACAGTGTGTGTGTGTGTGTGTGTGTGTATGTATCTGTGTAGTTCACAGCAAGATCTGTCAGAATGCTGTAAGCCAAACAGTACTATGAAACTAAAAGGAAAAAAAGATCATTATCTTTGAAAATGTATTCTTATGTGCTGTCAATTATTTGAAGATTGCTTTTCCCAGCTGAAGGTCAGTTTAGCCACCTTTAGTCTGTTGCCAGAGGATCAACAATGGGTAAGATCCCAACCCCTACCCCAGTACCCACTGTGTCTCAACATTTTCCTTGATGATTTACATGAGTACATCATAATCCTTACAACTCTCAGCTGAGCGTGGTTGCTTACACTCATAATTCCAGCACTTTGAGAGGCAAATGCTGGCAGATCACTTGAGACCAGGAGCTAGAGACTAGCCTAGGCAAAATGACAAGACCCTGTCTCTACAAAAAAATAAAATATTAGCTGGGTGTGGTGGCATGCCAATACTTTCAGTTACTCAGGAGGCTGAGGTGGGAGGATTGCTGGAGCCAGCGAAGCTGTGGCTGCAATGAGCCATGATCATTATCACTGCACTCCAGCCTGGGCAACAGAGTGAGATCCTGTCTGAAAAAAAAATCCTGTCTGAAGAAAAAAAAAGTCATTCCAACTCTCTAATGGGGGTTTCTTTATACCATTTTATAGATGAGGAAAGTGGGGCTTGCAGAGGCTAACTTTTCCAAAGTCAGAAAGATAAGTGGTAAAGTTGTGTTGTAAACTCAAGTCTGCTGATTGCAAAGACCACATTCAGGCTCCTTTAAGTTAAGCTGTTTTACATCTTCCCAAGAAGAAATGACATGTTTTACTCTTTTGCTACTGACTTAATTATAATCATTATAAAACTAAAGCAGAAATTGATTATTTGATTATTTGACTAGAAATTTATTACACAGAAATTTATTGTTAACACTAAGTACCAAGGATTTCCAATTTCTATCCTACAGCTTGACATTAACATTTTAAATTATCATTTATTTTCTTACAGATATATCATAATCATACAGTAAACCCTTGATTTTTAGGATACCAACCTGCAGGAATGACCAGTCTCTTTTTAAAAAAGAAAGAAAAAAGAAATTCTCTTTAAAATATAGTTAGGATCCAGCGGTGTTTTTACCCAGCACTGTCTTGCTTAATGGATTTGTCTTAAAAGACATGCCACCCCAATGATGATAGGTGCATGAGAAGCTCATTTTGAGAACTAAGTGTGAAGCAGCAAAGAGGAGCAGAGTGGTAGAAATCACAGTGGCAGCAGCACTGGGGTGACATGGAACCTCAGGGTGGGCACCTGAGGCCACGTAGTGATGGAAATGAGAATCAGCAGAGGGATAGCAGTTTGCTCTTCTTGTTGACACTGGAAAGGATAGCAGCAATGAAGAGGTAGAGTGAGGAACTGCTCTAATCTTTGCTGGAGGGGTTGCCAACAGCCCCTCATACTAGGCCTGTTGGGACACTTGGTGCCATACTGAAAAATAAAACAGTCATAATATATTGTCATAGTGGATTGTCAGTGTGGATGCCCGGAGACATTTATTTCATGTGGTAATATTGTTGCAGTAAAACTCCAGCCAAGAAACACAAAGAGAGCTTTGGAGACCAAAGAGAACTTTAATTCGGGCACACAGGCGGACAGCAGGTTCATGCCCAAAATGGTTGCCAACCCATACAAAGAATGTAGGCTTGCTTATATGCCGTTTGAGGTGGGAAAAGCAAGACAGGATACAGGTTTTAGACGAAGCCAGTAAGTTGTGTAACCCGTGATAATTCTGATAAAACTTACAATTTAGCTGTCTCCACCAGTCAACCTTGGAGCTGGACAGAGCTGGGGTAAGGGAAAACAGAAACATGTGGGGGTCTGAAGGCAGGCGATACCTTGGCAAGTTGAGATAAGCTCACAGCTGCAACTTGTTAGCAATGCTGGGAGGGGCTGCTTAAATTTTGTTTAGCCTATGTGTAATTTTTTAAAAACCTGTACTTAATGTTAACTATTATCTATTATCTATGCTTTGTTCATTATCTTAAACTTTAATGTTACTTGCATTATTTTATTTTCCACAATATCACAACAGATTCATTCAGGTCTTTATTTGATCTGTATTTTCGCCTATAATTACGCTTATAAGAAAGACTGTTGAATGGTTTTAAAATACATGAAATGTCTTCATTAGAGAAATAAAAACCCTTACAATAAGATGGTTATAATATTAACTCTGGGCTATCCAGGATGTCTGCTTACTCATTCCTACATGATCCAGGGTGACTGAAGATTTATCTTACTGGGCTTTAAGAGCTATGATCTACTCTTTTATTTTTAAGATATTTTTCTTTCTTGAGGTTACCTAGGAAGGATATCTTTTGACCACATTTTTTTTTTTACGTCTAGATTAGGGAAACATCTACAACCACATGTTAGATTGGAATGGGAATTAAAAGAAATTAAAGAGTGTAAGCAAAAACTCAGTTGTATGTAAGAAAACCCAGTTTCCCCTAAGGAAGAGAAACAGCTGGAGTCCTTTAAAAAGTAACTGCCTGTTTTTCTGTGGCTAGTGAGCCTTATCTTTCCTCCTTTCCCAGGCATGGTGAAGACCCTGGTTCTCTAGCTGTGCAGCTGCAAGGTCGCTAGACAGATACACTCAAGTCACAAAACATGTTATTCGTTAAGTAAGAAATGATGTAATGCATGCCTCAATTAATTGAATAGCTGTCATTGTTTCTCACTTCTGTAATATGCTTCCCGCTGCACAGATCTCCCCCACCCCAGGAAATGCTTAAAAGTAGCTCTTTGTTCAGGGCTCAGTCCTTTGGATGTTAATCCAACTTGGCCAGTGCACCTAAATAATAAATACCCTCCTGAACCTGACTTGTCACTGTAATTCCTTATCAATCTTGCTACAAGATAAGCTTCTGTGTTTTAAACCGACAAGAGCTTTTGCTGAAGAGCTCTCCTCAGGCAACTGGTTGAGCTCTGCCATCTTGAATGAGTCACGCCATATGTATTTGGAATTTTCTTTGTTTTAATATAGAATATTGTAAAGTCAAAGTATAATAAATTGTTTTCAGATTTGGAGTTTAAGACATACCTGAAGAGGTGGTTTTAATTCCTTTAGATGTCTTATAAAATGAGACTTTTTATATGTTAATGTATAATAAAACTGAATCAAGATTATTTTCCATTTGAATTTTTCTATAGTTTAAAAATATTTCTGTATCCTTTGTTGGTATTGTGTCACTGCAAAACTTTAGTGCAAAGTTTATATTTAGCTAAACTGTTACGTTAACTAAGAAATGCATAAATCTATTAATATTTCTAATTCTCAATTAATTGATCTATGAAGATAAAAAAAAGAAAACATCTATAACCACTCACAAACACAAAAATTCTTAAGATGAGGTTTCTGGAGCTAAAAGACCTGTGAACTGAAAAAAAAAATGGTTTCTGTTGGCAGACAGTGATACTTTCTTTGCGTTCTAATTACATGAAATAATTTTTAGATTAATTAAACAAATACTAACCAAAGGGATTATTTTTATGTTTTCACTGAAATGTTATGTAACAAAGACTGAAGATTGATTTGAATAGATTGGAAGACTGCTTCATTATTGATGATTCTTTTTTTTTTTTTTTCCTGTGGTTTTCTTTTTAATTATCTTTAGTCTTGCGATCACACATTTTAAAATTTGTGTATATCTCCACTACTTTAATCCTTTTAAGTTGGCAAAAGCACCATTCCCAATCACAAATACACAGTTCTACAGTTTTTTGAGACTGAGTCTGGCTCTGTCGCCCAGGCTGGAGTGCAGTGGCCGGATCTCAGCTCACTGCAAGCTCCACCTCCCGGGTTTACGCCATTCTCCTGCCTCAGCCTCCCGAGTAGCTGGGACCACAGGCGCCCGCCACTTCGCCCGGCTAGTTTTTTTGTATTTTTTAGTAGAGACGGGGTTTCACCGTGTTAGCCAGGATGGTCTCGATTTCCTGACCTCGTGATCCACCCGTCTCGGCCTCCCAAAGTGCTGGGATTACAGGCTTGAGCCACCGCGCCCGGCCCCAGTTCTACAGTTTTATGTTTCTGAATGGCTGTTTAAAGACAATCCTAAATTATAACTTAGTTTGACTTAGATTGTAAAGAATTCGAGAGTGAAGTTTAACTTGCTACTATTTTAAAAGCATGTGACCTTATAGATTTGTACGATGTGAGAAGTGTTGAATAATCTTTAATATTACACATAAACCATACTAAAATGCTTTTCAATAAGTAAAAGGAACCCTTTTAAATACAGGGAATTATAATTAGATTGGCATTGTAAGGCCAAAACTGTAGACATTGCTACCTTATTTATCTTCAACCCTTGCCTTTAAGAGGCAAATGAACACAAAATACAGGTGAATCTTGCTTAGTTCTGAGACAGTGAAGGAATTTCCCCAGTATTTAAATATATTCACATAACCAGCTATATAAATCTAAATATAAAACCAATCTCCAGTAAGTTTTAAGATGGCACTCACCATCTTTGCGAAAAGTTGAACATTACTAACAAAGTCTAATCATATCTTTAGAAGGGGTAAACAGTGATAGCATTTACTGAATTGGAATTACTATTAAAATTCAAAAACTGAACATATTCATTTAACCACAAGCCAGTCTTAGTTTTAAATCAGGACTGCCCAACAAAATATTCTGTCAGTCATTCATGATCTGAATTCTGGTGTATGAGATCTATTAAAGTATGGTACACATAAAAAAGTCATGAGACATTTGTTTTGTAATAAATAAGGCAGTGGCCAATTATTACTCATTAGTAGCTTTTTTGAGATAAGCTATCAAGTCTGCCCTTTCTTCCTTCTTCTTAATGCCGACAAAGATCATTTTTGTTCCAGGGATGTACTTCTTGGGATTCTCCAAATACTCCATCAGTGTATCCTCTCCCCAGGTGATGCCTTTGTTCTTATTGGCGGCTGTGTAAGAGTATCCAGGGGCCTGACCTGTCTTCCGCCCGAAGAGACCATGGAGATTTGGCCCAGTCTTGTGCTTGCCTCCCTTTTCAACGGTGTGGCACTGGGAACAGTTCATAATAAAAATCTTCTTGCCTTTCTCAACATCACCCATATTTAATTCTCTTTTTAGTCACTGGTGCAACGAAGATTCCCGCTCCAAAGCAGGACGTCCCCACTCTCTCCATTATTGATGATTCTTATGCTTGTCTTTGGAATCTCTTGCTTGGCTGTTATGTAGAATCGGATTTTAAGGCTTTGATATAAGGATGACCTGGATTCTGGGCTGCTTGTTACCCTGGTAGGTTCTTGAATGAAAAGTTGAGATGATTTGCAGTGGGACAAGACAGATTAGCAATAGAAGATGCAGAGAGTGGAGAGGCTTGTTAGAGGTACGAGGAAGATGGCTTTGACTTTGACTCAGGTGTGAATCAGTTAGGTGGTGGAAGTGAAAATGAAGAGGAGATGCCAAAAGGCAAGAAGTATCAGGAAGGCATAGACTGATGAAACTTGGATATCTGTAACATACTTGCAATGCATGAATGCAACGTTATTCTCTCCTGCCTCTTACAGGCCTGCCCTTTCTCCATCTGTGCATCTTTTGGAAACATTAGAGGATATTCAACATTAACACTGAATATTGAGCCCATTTCAACATTAGACCTTGTTTTTATTTCTGCTTTAACATGGTTTAAGTATGTCTGCAAAGGAATAATTTTTTTAAAATTAATTAATTACTTTTTTGAGACAAAGTTTCACTTTTGTCACCCAGGCTGGAGTGCAATGGTGCCATCTTGGCTCACTGCAGTCTCTGCCTCCTGGGTTCAAGCAATTCTCCTGCTTTAGCCTCACAAGTGCTGGGATTACAAGTGTTACATCATCATGCCCAGCTAATTTTTGTATTTTTAGTAGAGACAGGGTTTCACCATGTTAACCAGGCTGATCTCGAACTCCTGACATTGTGATCCACCTGCCTCGGCCTCCCAAAAGTGCTGGGATTACAGGTTTGAGCCATCATGCCTTGCCTATTTTTTTAATTTAGTTTTGCTCTCGTTGCCCAGGCTGGAGTACAGTGCCGCGATCTTGGCTCACCGCTGTCTCCGCTTCCCAGGTTCAAGCAGTTCTCCTGCCTCAGCCTCCCTCATAGCTGGGATTACAGTCATGCTCCACCGCACCTGACTAATTTTGTGTTTTTACTGTCGACGGGGCTTCTCCATGTTGGTCAGGCTGATAGAGGAAGAAAATTTAGTGACGTTAACCATCCTTTTTCATATCTCAAAGAGTACAAGATTTGTTTATCTAACAGTTTTGCCAAGAAGGCAGTGAATGAAATTTCACTTTTGAAGTATGTTTGAAGTTAACATTTTGTGATAGGGAGCCAAGCTCATTCTAACAACACTTTCCTATGGAAGTGCCTTCCTTTGAGCTCAACATAAATCATGTCTTAAAGTAACTTTCAGCCTGATTAGCATTGTCTAGTAGAAATGAAATTCAAACCACATATGTAATTTTAAATTTTCTAATAGCGCCATTAAGATAAGTTTTAAAAATATAAAGAAACAATTATACATTTTATCTACCTGATACATCTGAAATATTATCATTTATATGGAAACAATAGAAAAGTTACTAACAAGTTATATACATTTTTTCATGCCGAGTCTTTGAAATATGATTCGTATTTTGCACTTATGGCACATTTTAATTTTGACTAGCCACATTTCCAGTACTCACTATTCATTTGTGGCTAGTGGCTATCGTATTTGACACTATGGCTTTAGAGAACTGAATTACGAACCAAAAGATGACAGATTTGATTCAGTTCCCTACTGGGAAAGTTTTCCATCAGCTATGTCTAATTCTCCTTCATACCTACACCCACCCCTTAGCACCCAGTATAGTAAAATTCAGTTACTATTCTTTGCCTGTATTCTCCTCAGCTTTGGATTTCAACCCACTGGCTTTCCCATACCGAGCAGCCAATGCAGACTGTTGTTTTCAATACCTGTTCCTTTCTAAAAAGATGAAGGCAGTAATCATATTTGTGCTTAGCATAAGGAGTTCAAGAGAAATTACCTATTTGTTTTGTGATCCCCCTTCCATATTGCTGGGGCATATTTTCATCTGGGGTTTTATAAATAGGAATTGCCCATCTGGTAAATAGAGTGTATGATAATGGAGATAACCTAGTCGTCCTCCTATACCCTGCCACAATTGACACTCATTTATTCCTCAGAACACCTAATGCTTTATGTAACAGGACTCTGGGAAGAAAGGGCAGTGGCAGGCAAAAATGAAATCGATATGTCAAACATCACTCTTGTGTGAAAATTTTAGATTTGGTATTTAAGCAGAAGGTTTCTTTTTCTTTCCTCTTACAGATTTGTTAAATTACAAGCATGGCTTGATGTTGCCAGGGCAGCATTTTGGAGCTCATGGAGAGAGAGCCAGTGATTTTTAGCCTTCTCTATACAAGAATAGTTGTGGACAAAGCCATCCTAGAAGGGAGGTGATCTCCGTATGGTAAAGCCCAGGTTGTTGCAATGTATTTTACCTTGTGAAATAGGGTGAGCAATCTTCTATTTTGTTAATTCATCTGCTATATAAAGTCTTTCTTAAATTTTAGTAAAACGCTGACTCATAGTCTTTTATGTTTTGACAATGTTCAAAGAACTCCGTGGTCTCTAGCAACCTTTGGACTCCCAAGTAATATTGCAAAGATCTTTATTGTTGGCTTGCTTGAGAGTATTTCTGCTAAGCCCCACCAGTGACTTCCATTTTGTTTCTTCAGATAGTTTTGTTGTTGTTGTTGTTGTTGGAGTTTCGATCTTGTTGCCTAGGCTAGAGTGCAATGGCGCAATCTTGGCTCACTGCAACCTCCGCCTCCCAGGTTCAAGCGATTCTCCTGACTCAGCCTCACAAGTAGCTGGGATTACAGGCATACACCACCACTCCCGGCTAGTTTTGTATTTTTAGTAGAGATGGGGTTTCACCATGTTGGTCAAGCTGGTCTTGAACTCCTTTTTTTTTTTTTTTTTTTGAGACGGAGTCTCACGCTGTTGCCCAGGCTGGAGTGCAGTGGCGCGATCTCGGCTCACTGCAAGCTCCGCCTCCTGGGTTCACGCCATTCTCCTGCCTCAGCCTCCCGAGTAGCTGGGACTACAGGCGCCCACCACCGCGCCCGGCTAATTTTTTGTATTTTTAGTAGAGACGGGGTTTCACTGTGGTCTCGATCTCCTGACCTTGTGATCCGCCCGCCTCGGCCTCCCAAAGTGCTGGGATTACAGGCTTGAGCCACCGCGCCCGGCCTGGTCTTGAACTCCTGACCTCAGGTGATTCACCCACCTCGGCCTCCCAAAGTGCTGAGATTACAGGCTTGAGCCACTGTGCCTGGCTTCAGATAGTTCTTCCAAAACAAATCATCAATTGCCTGATTGCTAAAACTTACGTCACATTCTTTCAATTGTATATCTGAGTCACTGCAAAAAGGCATCTCAGTTTCCTTCCAGAAATTTGGCAGGGGAGCTTCTCACACAACACAGCAATGTATTGGATCTTTTCATTGACACTTGAGACTGGATTCGCTCTGACTGCTCTATCTTTTTTCTTCTTCTAATTTTCCTGGAATTGCCTTTGCTGTCTTCTTGTGTTCTCTTGAGATGACACTTCCACACCTATTCCAGAAGCATCACAATACTTCTGTTTTTTAAAAGCCTTAGCTTTTGTTCATGGGTTCACTTGTACAAGAATATTAACATTGACTCTTGCTTTGTGTAATATTCAGTATATCAAGTTAGTCTTTTAAAAAAATCTTTTTTAAGCCTTTAAACTCAATTTATACATCTCATTTGTGAATTTGTTATTTTTGCATTAATGTTTAAAGACAAAACACAACACCTTTCTTTTGATCCTTTAAATACCAGCAGTGACACTTTCAAATCTAACACTTAAATTTTTAGTGAGCATCTAAATATTCCTTACAATGTTTAAACTTTAGATTTAACTCATCAGATTTCCTTAAATATTTAAACAGAGGTTATAACCTTAAATAATTAAATCCCAAGTATTTTAGTTTAAATCAGAAGTAGTTCAGTATGTCAGATTCTCCAAAAATCAAACACCTCAAAGAACAAATAAAACTTGCATATCCTAACATGTTGACTGCAGAAGTTATTATTACAACCAGGTCAATAGTGTTAACACCAAAGTTTGAATACTTTATTTGCTCCATGTATTTTATCAGTATTACTACTAGTAACTGATTAGTATTAATACTGGTAGCAGCATTGCATTAGTATTCATAATAGTATTAATGCTAGACTACCATTATTATTAGCGCCAGCACCAGCACCAGCATGAGCACCCGTAATATTAGCATAGAATTAACATTAATCTTAGAATTAGATTAGTATTTGTATACTTCTCAGAGTTGCAAGGTTAGCAACCCCTCAGAAAGAAAACGGATTACGAATAAAGAGTTAGTGGTTGAGAATGTCACTTGAAATTTATAAATTTGGGGTTTTCAGTTAGACATTTTTGGACCAAGACACCAAGAACTAGGTTTTGCCATTCTGATCCCTTAACCTTACGGGGACTTTTTTGTGCTATAGTCATTTATACAGCAGTAAGAATTTCTAAGCTTTGACCTTTTCTGGCAGTATAGTGAATCACAGTCACTTATGGTTGATCTTCTTACAGTGTTTTCTTACGTAATTTCTTTGAAAACTTCTGTGACAACTTTTTATTGCCTGATTAGAGAGGGTGACCAATCACCTTTGTTTGTCCAGGAATGAAGGGTTTGCTGGGACATGGAACTTTTCAGCACTAAAACAAGGAAAGTCTCCAGGATGGCTGGTTATCCTAGATTCTACGCCAGTAGTTCTCCACTTTCACTAGAATGGTCTAGGGAACTTTTCAAATATAGCAGGACCCAAGTCCCACTTCCAGAGATTCTGATTTAATTAGTCTATGGATAAGGCCTAGTCATGGATATTTTTGAAATGTTCCCAAGTGATTTTCATGTGTAACCAAGGTTGAGAACCATCGTTCTGCATTCTCTACCCAATTTGACACACCCTATGCAACATTTTATTGTCCACTTTGACCTACTGGAATTTAGCAAAACTTTAATTTGACAAGCATGTGTTTGAGTTCATCAATGTGAACTATTTCCAGTAAATATTTCAGGGAGAAGTCATACACATCTTTCTCGAGCAAATCATGTTATTTGTTATTTTTTAGTGTATTGTGTTTCCATGAATTTTCACGGAATTTTTTGTCATTGCTTAAATTGTCAAGCTTTCAACAATGAGAAGTGTTTTATGCTGACCTATTTGTCCAGTTAGCGCCATCCTTGAAGGTATTCAAGCTTCTTGATGACAACAAAGTATTCCAGATTCTTTTTGGCTTTTCCTGCCACAAGACATGGAATCAACTACTTTCTAAGGATCCTTGTGTCTTCATACTGGTGAAAGTTTTCAGAAACCAAAATCTTGGCTACCTGGGGCACATCAGGTTGTTTCACAAGAGTATTAGTAGTATGTAGACCTTGGACCCATTATCTTGCATAAAACTGAAATTCTTAATTCTCTCACATTTTTTTTTTTTTTGGCATCCCATTGTCCATTCTACAGATCCATGTTTATCTTTATTCTTTTTTTCTACAAACCAGTATGATGTTTGTGCTTTTTAAAGCATCAAAATTCCGTTACCTCTTTATTTACTCTCCTTTCTAATTTCAACTGTGCATCAGGAAAACAGTGTGAATAGACTTCACTTATTTTCTATTTTGTGCTCAGAGGCAAGGCACACCTGTTCTGTCTTCCAGGTTCAAACTCTATTTCGTTTTTTCTTTTTTTGAGACAGAGTCTTGCTCTGTTGCCCAGGCCGGAGTGCAGTGGTACAATCTCAGTCACTGCAAGCTCTGCTGCATGGATTCACGCTATTCTCCCGCGTCAGCCTCCTGAGTACCTGGGACTACAGGCACCCACCACCGCGCCCGGCTGATTTTTTTCTTTTCTTTGTATTTTTAGTAGAGACGGAGTTTCACCGTGTTAGCCAGGATGGTCTCAATCTCCTGACCTTGTGATCTGCCATCTGTCTCGGCCTCCCTAAGTGCTGGGATTACAGGCATGGGCCACTGTGCCTGGCCTCCATTTCCTTTATAGTTTGATAATTTAGTACTTCTTCAGTACTCATATTTTCTGAAGAGTCATCACTCCTTATCTTATCTCTTCATAGTAAATTTATGTATACATTTATTTTATATACATGTATACATTTATTTTATATACATAGTGGAAAGTGGATTTTCCACTGGAATGAGAGGAAGTAGCTATTTTGTTGCCATTTGAAGAGAAGTGGAAATGTATGAGCAAACCATCTTCTCAGTCCTCATATGGGCTGACAATTTGTATCTGAGATGACAGATTTAGGATATGGGGAAGAAATTGAGATCAGAACAGTGCAGACACTAATGGCAGGGACCCCAAACCAAGGGTCAAAAATAAAATCCATGTAGATATTATTTTAGTGAGTTTTGCCCTCATACTGGGTTGTTTTGCAGGGAAAGCGATGGGAGAGAGAAGGGGACATATCTTAAAAAAGCAGTTCCTTTTGCAGTAATTTTGACTTGATCTTAGACCCACCTCTTAATTTTAGAATTCACTCTGAGAAGATATTATGCAAACTGTTATTATCAAATATTTCCTTCATTGGGGATCCTGAGTTTCATCAAGTCACTTTAGATCAGCAATAAAAATCACCTTGAGAGTTTTCAGATTTTTCTCCAGAAGGGACTGTGAAACATGCTGTTTATTTATGGAACTCCCAGTCCTGGTTCTTCAGGACTCCTTTATTTGCTGATCTAAAGATAGCAAAAAAGGCTTTTAAAAATTCATTTCTTATTGAATTTGGGACGTTCTGGTAAATGCCTGTCTGACTAAGGTCATTTATATAGGGAAGGCTTTGCCTTAAGCCCCAAATTGATTTTAGCCAGGAAGAAATAGACTGTCTAATAAATAATGTGGTGTTTATATATGCATTCACCAAATAATAAATCATCCTAAACAATATTACTAGAGATGCCACATCCACTTATCCATTGAGGTAAATTTCTAACAGACAAATCTAAGTAAAACTTGATGTCAGTATAAGCTGCTTTGATCTCATTGTTTCTGACTTTCATTACAGATGAATTTTCACTTGTATTTTTGTTGTTGTTGTTGGTTTTCTTGGTACTTTGATTTGTTTGGGTGAAAACTCAGTGACTCTGTAGTGATCTAGGAAACAGTTTAATACATGCACCCATGTTTCAGAGTCAGACATGCAGATCCTATTTATTCTGGGTATATTTGGGGGGCTGCACTTTTTGTTTGTTCTAAGATGATAAAGCTGAATTATTTTATATATAGCATGCATTCATTATTTTAAAAAGTTGCAATAATAGACAAAATTATAAAGAGTGGGTTATAATAAGAAAACATTCTGAGTACATGGTAGGATCCATATAGTATGTGTGTTATTGCCTTATTTTATCAGGACATCAGTGAAATCAATCAATCTATTGATCACTGGCCTTGCCTTTTTCTTGTCTCTGAATTGCAGAACTTTCTCTTATGCAACATTAATTTTTACTTGTCTTTTTCCTCATCTTAAATGTAAAGAAAGCAGGAACATCTAGAGATAGTGAACTTTGTTATCTCTTGACTCCCAGGATCAAAAATAGCTGTTGCTGCAGTGTGTGGAATAGAAAAGGTTAAAAAGACCATATATACAGAGGTGGTTTGTACAGCCTTCTCTAGTGAATTCCTGCCAGCAGGTATTTTTATTCTGGTAGGAAGTAACTAAAAGATTTATTCAACCCTTGTGTGCAGGCCTCCATAATGCACGTCTAACAAATGTGTGTTTGTGAGAAAGTTCGGTTCTCTCCCTGGTGGCGAAAGGAAAAACTAACACTAGCGCTCCTTATGGGAGGGTATTGATAGGATATGAGATATGATGATACAGCTTTACCCTTCTTACCAGTTTCGCCTGCAGTTTTTATCTCAGCCCCTTGGTTACTTTTGTTCTTTGGACAACAACTTGTTTTTGTCTTCTGTGGTCATTGGGATGAAAGAGATTTAACAAAGTGACAAAGCATTTTGCTTCAAAAATAACTTGAAAAATGCACCTATGTTTCCAGTCAAGATAATTTCAGGATCATAACAGCATGTTCAGGATATTACTCATGGAACTAGATTTTAAGCCTCATGGTCATAGAGATGTCGGCTTTATTTTACTGTTATTTCCTCTGAACTGAGAAAAGACTCTAGAATTCTAACTGTAATGCACACACTTGAAATTAGTAGAAAGTCACCTTTCTATGATGAACAGAATTTGGAGAATATTGCCTCATAGAAATATTTTTTGATAACAATACCAGGAAACCCTATAGACTGCTGCTTTGGGGCCAGGTCCCATGCCACTCAATTAAATACATTCTTGTTTAACCTGTCCTTACAACAACTTTATGAAGGAGGTGCACTCATACCCATACTTAAGCCAAGCAAACACTGCTCACTCTCGCTTCATGTGATAAAG
Organism: Macaca fascicularis; assembly: GCF_037993035.2. Lineage (NCBI taxonomy): Eukaryota > Metazoa > Chordata > Mammalia > Primates > Cercopithecidae > Macaca > Macaca fascicularis. Next base: position 2,889,491 of record NC_132903.1, read on the forward strand.
TATTGACCTATTTTCATTGGTATCCTGATAAGATAAGGCAATAATACACATACTATATGGATCCTATCATGTACTCAGAATGTTTTCTTATTATAACCCACTCTTTATAATTTTGTCTATTATTGCAACTTTTTAAAATAATGAATGCATGCTATATATAAAATAATTCAGCTTTGTCATCTTAGAACAAACAAAAAGTGCAACCCTCCAAATATACCCAGAATAAATAGGATCTGCATGTCTGACTCTGAAACATAGGTGCATGTATTGATTACACTGTTTCCTAAATCACTGCTCCCCTGAATCACTTGGTTAGGACAGATTTCAGCTCAGGTCTCTTTCATTAAGAACCCATCCTTTAAGCCAGTACCAGTAGTTCTCAATGGGGGTATCTGACTCCAAGATGAGACTTGGCAATGTCTGGAAATGTTTTGGGTTGTCACCTGGGAAGGTGCTACTAGTTAATAGAGGCTAAGGATGCTCCTCAACATCCTGTAAGGCACAGTGCAGCCCCCACAACAGAGAATTACCTGGCTTCACATGTCAGTAGTGCCAAGGTTCAGAAACCCTGTCTAACCCAGTGCTATTAAAAACGTATTCTACACAACAGCAGCATCTGCAACACATGGGAGATTGTTAGAAATCAGAATCATAAGCCCCGTCCCAAACCCACTGAACCAAAGACTCTATGGGTGGAGGCCAAAAATTTGTGTTTCTACAAGCCCCCAGGTTCTTCTTGCACATTGAAAGCAGAAAAGCTCTGCTGTAAAACACCAGATCATCCTGTGTCTATTGAGCTGGACACATTATGTGTTTTCCCCACCACTTTCAATGTTAAGCTGTCACATACAAGTATCTCCTCAGGCATCTAAAAGGGAAAAGTCTGGTGTATACTAGGAACTAATGTGACTTATGAGGAAATCAGTGCTATTACAATTCCAGGAATCACGCCTAGCTGAAAATCTAGGAAGGTTCTTTTTCTCTTCTTTTCTCTGCTTAAGGAGGGAAGTCTTGGAGACTTTGTCCAGGTTCAAAAGATGTCAACATATACACAAGGTTGGTTTGGGGTTTGATTATTTAAAATTAAACTTAAAATTAAATGAAGTAAAACCCCTTTTGGAGAACCACACTTATGCTAAATTGCAAATTACGTTGCTTTTGGATTTACTGGCAGCCCCCAAATAAATCATCTTCTCTATTTGTGCATTTTTCTAATCACAAATTATGTTCTGAGAGCCAATGAAATAATTATTTTTGTATGCCTCTCTCTTCAATAATTATTTATCACTTGGTATTTTATGTATTTTTTGTGAGGCATACATTATAGGCAAGGATGCATTGTAAAGAATAAAAAATATCCAGAACATCTTTGGTTCAGGTAGTTCGTACTTTAATGCCACTCCATTCTCTAACTCACTTTTTGTTTTTTTCAAAGTTTGTTGGAAATCTTTTTTTTTTTTAATTCTACTTTAAGTTCTGGGGTACATTTGCAGAACGTATAGTTTGTTACATAGGTATACATGTGCCATGGTGGTTTGCTGCACCCATCAACCCATCATGTACATTTAAGTATTTCTCCTAATACTATCCCTCCCTTAGTGTCCCACCCCATGACAGGCCCCATTGTGTGATGTTCCCCTCCATGGACACAGGGAGGGGAACATAACTCATTTCTTAAACAACGCTGCTAAAGCACTTAAAAAAATATTTTGAAAACTTGGAAAAAAATATCCAATTTACAGTCATTATATATTAATTGATTCCTTTGACTTCAAAAGGTTAAGCTTTTTGTAAAACCTAAAGTTTTCTAATTTAAATATCTTTTCTTTACCATCCATATTTTAGTTAGAAAGAAGATGAGTATTCTTTCAGATTATTCCACACAGGCTCAGCTGCATTAAAATCATCTGGGTGTAGACAAATTGCTTGATCTCTTTCTACTAGGATTCAAATTCAGTAGTTGGGACACTTGGAAAGGAAACCATATTTTAGAAAACATCCAAGTTTAGTCATAAGCATCAATCTGAATTTCTTAATGTGAAGGAATCAAACTGATGCATCTTATAGTTTCATTATTTTGATGGCAGAATGCTGAAAATGTTTTACTCTGTTAAGTGATCAGAAGTCAATGCACCCACAGGCTAAAATGTGTAGAAATTTAGCAAGAATTTAAACAATGGATTCATGGAGCCATTTGTATCACCTCTGCATGGTTGCTATGACTCTGCTAAGTGAAAAAATAAAAAGGGCCAAACCACATTACAGGCTGAGAATTTGGGCACGAAAGCACCACTGGTAAATTATTTAATTTAGAATGATCCTCTGTTGATTAGGCACTGCTGAAGAAGGCTGGGAAATGTATGCATGTGTTTTCCAGATAATTGAAGTTTTTACCCTTTAAGTATTGCCTCCCATTTTCCTCAAAACGATTAGCATGAGAATATGAAAGTGTGTAAAAGGTCAATTTAAGAAGTATGAATTTCACTTCCATCCTATGTCCTGAGCTGGGTACAGCCAGGGATAAGCCACACATTTCTAGCCTTTGAGAGACCCATGCTCTGGGGATGAGACTGACCTATGAGCTATACATCATAGGCTAGCAGATTGCAAAACAGAGTTTGCCCTGAGTGATGCAAAGATCAAGGAGGCTCAACAGGCTTCTCTACCTTCCGAACTTGGAAGATAGTGCTTCTTTTTGCAGTGCAGCTGAGTCTCCACTGTAGATGTTAGTTAGCGAATTCTGCTGTGACCAGGAGGACTCCAGAGAGCCTCGAGGTGTGCAGGTATGTTTGCTGACTTCTGAATGGCTCTAGACAGTCCAGGTACTCTAATTGGTTTTCTTCCTTCCCTTCATTCATCACTATCCTCCATTCCATCTCACAGATTCCTACCGCTAGCCTATAACTAAGGGCGGAATTGAAGGGTGACACAGGAAACCAGATAACCAAACTTACTAAGTAACTTGAGTTATAAACTGAATATGAAGCCCAGCAACTCTGGCCAGAGGGTGATCTTAGAGCTTCCCTATCTTGAGAAGAAAGTTCATGAGAAAGCTTTGGGGTTACTTTTGGGTTAAAGATTATGTTCTGGATAGTTCAAGCCCTAAACAACAGACATATGAATCAGTATAGACATTTCTGTCGTACTTTTTAGGGCCTGAAGACATAAATATTGCTGTTCGTCAATAAATGATTTTGTCTGTTAAACCTGATAGCCTATATATAAAATATATAAATATATATTGTTTGTTTATTTATTTATTTAATGTGAGTTCAGAGGATTCTAGCTCTTCAAAAACCTAATTTGTTTGCAGGTTCCTCATTGTCATCTTTGTGTTTCCTACAACTTCAGTTTCTAGAATAGTTTATTTTCCTATGCCAAATACAACAGGGACCAAAAATCCCTCTGAAGGATTTGGATGGTGTGGTAGCATGTATTGATGGACCCAGTATTCCACTTATCCTTGTATTACACGCTCTTTAGGTAACATAGCAGTGCCCTCTAACTCTGACTCTGGAGTCAGCCTTTTGACTGGCTTTCACCAGTAGGGACATGGAGAAAAGATGGCGTACCTATTGTTATCCTAGACCTAGGTTAAGAGGTCTTACTCGTTCCCACTTGCCCACATGTGGTTCTGTCATGATCATGAGAAGGACATGTCTGAGCTAGAATGCTGGAGAGAGATGAGAGACATGTAGAGTAGAGCTGTATTCCAGCCTGGCCTAGAGCACAGTCCCCCATAGATGCATGTGCTAGCCCATTCAGGATCAGCTACTGTATGGCTTCTGGGTAGGCTATTACACAGCAATAGCTGACTGATACACATGAGTAGAGAAAAAAAGAATTTTCTAAGTAGAGATGATAGTATTGATGAAACCATGAAGAGAAAGGTCCATCAACATGTTGGATTATGAGAAAGTTGACTTGAGTGAAGTAGAATATGCTTATTGAGAAAAATTAGAAAAAAACAAACAAACAAAAAACTGGATAGAGAGTGCTTACTCAAATTATAGAAAAGATTAAGGCCACCCAGAAGAATCATAGTATTATGTGAAAGTACCCTGGAAATAATCTTGTGCCAGGTCTAAGACAGAGTGAGTGAGCAGCCAAACAATCCTGGGAACCAAGTCTTAAGTGTTTGTATGTGATGCAATGTGCAAGAGATAATGGAATGATGGAACAGGGATTTTAAGAAGGTAAATACAACCATAAGTTAGAAGGAATGGTTTGGCTGTCCTGTGAGACTTCTGTAGTATTATGGGACTGGGATCATGAAGCTGTGGAGCAGAGGATAGTCTTGGGGAATAGAAAGGGTGGTTATGGAAGAATTTTGGAGAAAGAAAAAATATTCATGGTGTCTATCGATGAAACCCATGTTTGTCTCATAGTCACACCTGGTATTTAGTAAGTTCTCATTAAAAGTAACCATGCCCATGAAGTATCTTATTGGGATGAAGAAAATGTTCTAAAACTGGTTTATGGTGATGGTAGCACCACTTGGTAAGTTTACTAAAAGTCATTGAATTGCATGCTTGAAATTGGTGAATTCTGTGTTAGGTAAAAGATATCTCAATAAAGAATTTAAACAAACAATGAATATCCTTACCAGTTGTGTTCTGTAGTCCCAAGAGAGCTGTTTTTATTTGAACACCCAAACTCATCCTGCCAAGTTTATGTGGCATCCGCTCCTTCTTTCTCTGATGAAACTATACACAGTGAACCATTGGAGTGCTCACATGTGCTCCACAATATAGAGCCTCCTCTGTTCCCAAGCCAATGGTACTCCATGCAGATACAGGGAAGAGCTCTTGTTCCCCATGCTGGCCCTGTCATTGAGTAACAATGATGTACTGCATGTGTCCATCATGAAAACAGTCCTTTTCATCTTGACCAGAAATCCTATTTTCCTAGATCTGAGATGTATGTCCTGGGTCTGGGCCAAGGGATCAATCCCTTGGCTCCTCTTCTCAACCCTCTCTTCTATTTGCCATCCTTTTTACTTTTTCTCTCCTGGACTGATATCTCTTACTGTCATAAATCTCCAGCCTCTTTTGAATCTTAGCAACAAATGAGTGATAGCAAATGCTGCTGCTGAAAACCTGCTCACAAGGGGAGAATCAAAGATGACATTGAGATGAATCTTCTGGATTTTAAGCATGATGTGGAGCAAATGAGGAAATTGATATGTTTCTTTTAAAAATATATTTTAATAACATTATTGAGGTATGATTCACCTACCATACAATTAACTGATTTAAAGTATACAACTCAGTGGCTTTCAGTGCATTCTCCTAGTTGTGCTTCTGTTACCAAAATCAATTTTAAAACATTTTCATCACCCCAAAAGAAACTCTCTACCCATTAGTAGTCACACCCTATTTTCCCCATCACTCTCCAGCCCCTGCAAACAGTAATCTGCTTTCTGCCTCTATAGATTTGCCTATTCTAAGCACTTCATAGAAATGAAACCCTAAAAGATGTGGTCCCTTATGCCTGGCATCTTTCACTTAGCATCATGTTTCTGTGTTCTTGATTCAATTAAATTAAGACAAAACTTTGACATTCATTTTGTGCCAAGCACTGTACTGGGCACTAGTTAGAAAAAGAGCTTACCTTTCTGGGAGAGTAGAATAACAAGAAACTAATGGATCCCATCCCATTTAGAAAAGGGTTGATCATTTGGAGTGTGCAAGTTAAAGCATGAGGCATGGGACTCACACTGGAAGAATTTTCCTCTGCAGGTCATGGAAGTACCACAGTATTGAATGTAGCAAATTATTTTGATTGTGCTCTTGAGTTTCTTAGATGTGAATGTCTTGCTGGTAATCACTGTTTTACTGCAGAAGCAAACTGGCATCTTGGAGAGCTCATTCTGTCCTTAAGTCTAACATGTTAGTACTAAGACTTTGGACATGCCATGGTACCTCTCTGGGTCCCCTTGTCTCATCAGAAGACATAGAATTGATGGCCTTTGCTTATATTCCACAGGTCTTAGAAGGATCAGACTGGACACTAAATGGGAAAGGGCTTTGCATGTTGCACAGTGACAACTAAACATGATTTTAACAATTGTGCTGCAGAGAATCAGCATTTTGTTGTAATAATTTGTGATGTCATATGTATTAGTTTTCTACTAATGCCATAATAAATTACCACAAGCTTAGTGTATTAAAATACTACAAATGTATTGTCTTCCAGTTCTGTAGATTAGAATTCTGACCCAGATCTCACTGGGCTAAAGTCAGGGTGTCAGCAAGATTCCTTCAGGAGGCTCCAGGGAAGGGTCCTTGCCTTTTGGGCTTCTGTTAATAAAATTTGCCCTGATTCATTGGCTCTTGGTCCCTTCCTCCATCTTGAAAGTCAACATGTTGCATCTGTCTGTGCCTTTGTGCTTTTCTTCCATCTCCCTTTGACAGAATCCAAGTGGGAAAAAGTCTCACTTTTACAGACTCATGGGATTAGATTGATTTTACCTGGATAATTCAGGATAATCTCTCTGTTATAAAGTTTCGGTGTCACAAAATAAATAGCACTCAAATATAAATTTTCTTTTTTTTCTTCTCAGCAAGGCAAGGTACTTCTATAGAAGGGTGTGCCCTCACAGATGGAGCAATGGTGAGCACACACCTGGAGAAGAGAGGGGAAAGGTTCTTATTTCTGACGCCCCTGGCCCCTGCTGCTGTGTTGTTCCCCTATTGGCTAGGATTAGACCACACAGACTAAACTAATTCCAATTGGCTAATTTAAAGTCAGTGATGGGGTAAGTGGTTAGGTGGGAAAAATGGTTACGGCAGAGGAGGTAATCAGAATGAGTCAGGGTGGAGTAGGTAATCAGAATGGGTTAGGGTGGAGTACATAATCAGACTGAGTCAGGGTGGAGCAGGTAATCGGAATAAGGCAGGTTGGAGCAGGTAATCAGAATGAGTCAGGGTGGAGAATGAGGGTGGAGCAGGTATGAAGGTATAACATTATTAATTATGATGCAAACTCCTTTTTCTGCTAATACTATATCTAAGGCTATCCTATTTTTCCCAAGCCATCTGGCTAGTAGCCCTTAGTTGCTCAGCTATTCCTTTAACAGCATCTCTAGTGTAGTTAATAGATCACTGTTGGTTGTAATAGATATTGTTTATCCAATTTACATTTTATTAATTGTCACCCACCAAAATATTTACTCAAATCCAGCAGCTATTTGATTTCGGGCTTTCAGTTGATTTGGTATTCCCTGTGGGACTTTAATTGTGTCTAAATAGAGGTGAGTCGGAAGACCCATAAGGGGCTTCTCTCACTTTACAATGTCTTATTTTTCCTTCCTCTGGTTGATAAAATGCCAGGGTGAAAGGGACAGCTAATTGGACTAAAGCACAAGTGCCACTCCAGTTATTCACCAGAGTGTCCAGTAAAGGACCACCACAATACCACCACACATTCACTCAGAGATGAACAAAGGCTGACTGATTGAGAAGCTCTTGAAAATTCTTAAGCTCACTGCATCCCTTCAGGCATCCAAGTAAAGCTAAGTTTTCTCCCTGTCATGAGAGACATGAAGTGAACTTGGTGTTGGGAGATGGAGGCTGAATGTTCCTCAGGGGCTGACCTGCAGGATGTTGAACTTCTGGATACAGCAGAGAGAACTTCGCATGACTTGTCACCTCAGGCTGGAGAATCCAGAAAAAGAGCTACCATTCAGTTCTCACCTGGTCGACTGGAGGACCATCCTAGTGGAAAGGGGGCAATGTGGGTCTCTGGCCTGCCGTGCACACAAGCATAACAATTGCCTTTAATGTGCAGACTGAATATTTAATCCATTTTAACCAGGCATTTACATCTTTATACCCTGTTTTAATGGCTATGGTTTGCCCTAGGTCTCCTATTTCTAATACTGGGAGCTTGCTTTTGTCATTTGGCATGATGTGAGTCATAGTTTGATTTCATAGTTTTGGGAAAGGGGCAGCTGTAGGAGGCGGAGGAGACAGAACAAAGCATACCTTAAGCCTATAGGATCCTTTCCAGTGACCTCTGCTCCTTACCCAGTGCAGATATCCAATACTATTCCTACTATTCCTGTCCAATAGTAAGTATTGGATATCAGCACTGGGTAAGGAAAGGAAAGGAAAAGATAGGTAGACTAAGCTTTCCTTAGCTTTAATTTGGTAGGGCTTGATCCAGGAACAATGATCCATGATTCTGATGATAATGGTGCTTGCTTTATTTGGGTGTAGTGTGTCCATCCCTTTCTGCTGTATGAACAGGAGTCTCAGTCGTTAGCAGTCGACAGAGACTCCTATTCATAAGGAGTCTGTTTTTAGGGCATAAGAGCCTACCCATAGGCGACAGTATCCATCCAACTAATCCCCAAATTTTCTAAGCTCTTGTTTAGTCTCCAGCAGAGGCAAGAATATGATGGCTTCAATCTGTTCAAGCTCAATTTAACATTTACCTTTGCCAGTTAAATGACTTGTTCGAATATTTGACTAAATAAATTTGGAGACTCCATAAACCCTTGGGGTAAGACTGTCTACCAGTATTACTATTTTTTGACTTGAGTAAGGGTCTAATCTCTCAAAGGCAAATAACTGTCAGCTGTCTTCTGCGAACAGACAAACCCAGTAGCCATCTTTTAAATCTATTACCGTAACAACAGGGTGGGTAGTTTGGACTATTTGATTAATAGCTGTAAGGTCTTGCACTAAACTGGTGTGACTTGTCTGGGTTCTTTACAGGCAGTATTGGAGTATCACAGAGAAGACATTCAATTATTGATTATAGGTTTTAAATTTACCCTGGCTTTTAAAGGATTAGGGTACACTGTTTTCTCTTTACTACTTTTTTCTCTTTCTCTCTCTCTTTCTGACTCTCTGTCTTTCTCTTTCTCTGTCTCTGACTTCCTCTCCCATTTCTCTTTCCTCTCTGCTGGTCTTTCCCTGCCTCTGCCAGCCACTTATAATGCTGTTTTCCCCTCTCCTTCCCCTTCCCCTAGGGTAGGGATCAGTGGAAGTGGAATTCTAAATATTTTTCTTACTACCGGAGGTGTGTGTGAGGTTCAACTCCTGAAATTTGTGAAGGCTCAACCCCTCAAACCAGGGGTGTCTCGCTTTGCCTGCCCCAGATGACTCAACACCTCAAACCATGGATGTCTTGCCTTGCCTGCCTCAGAAGGCTCAACCCCTCAAACCAGGGATATCTCGCCTTGCCAGTCCCAGAAGGTTGATCTGTTTCCTCCCTTTCCCCCTCTGAAGTTCCCTTGCACACTTCTCACTCATGTTGTCCTCTTTGGTTGTTCCCCAAGGGAGAATTAGGTCCCTCTTAGTGTTCACGTGCCCAGTATAAATCTCATGGCAGGATCTGCCCTAGGCCATGTGAGGTAGTTACGGAACTGCAGAGAGGACCCACTCACTCCATCCAGCAGTAGGACTGGTCACTATCCACATGAATAACACCGCAAGTAGAGTTGTTTGTGATCATTCACACACACACATTTAGCCCTCCAGAATTTGACGACCAAGGAAGTACTTTACGTGGCTCCCGTGGCCTCTCCTTCCTTGGTCTGTGCATAGAGTTGTTGCTGCAGTTTGTAAGGATCCTTTATCCTAAGTTGCCTGCCAGTTTCTTTCAGCATTGCTGAGAACTCGGGTTATTCCTTGCATTGGGTGGATCCTGATTTCTCATCCCTGAGGCTGCCACAAGGGGGTGAGGTGCGCCTCCTCATGAAAGAGAACCTGATACTGCCCTAGAGGGGAATGTAATCACGGTGAGCCCCCAGATTGTAAAAGTTTTGGTGCCACAAAAGAAATAGCATTCGACTGTAAAATTTTCTTTTTATTCTTCTCAGCAAGGCAGTTTACTTCTATAGAAGGGTATGCCCTTACAAATGGAGCAATGGTGAGTGCACACCTGGACAAGGGAGGGGAAGGGGTTCTTATTTCCAATGCACGTGTCATTCATTCCCCTTACTGTGAGAAAATTAACACCAAAACAAACCTCATCTATCCTAGGTAATTTAGACCACTTCAAATTCTATTCTGACCTTTGCTATCACACATACCTATATATTTACATATGTGTAATCAGTAATCATGTATCTTCTGTTTTTAGTAGTTATTGTGCACAGGCTGAACTAGTTCTGATTGGCTAAAGAGAATGACGGGGGTGAGTGGTTTGGTGGGAAAAATGATTATGGCAGAGGAGGAAATCAGAAGAGTCAGGGTGGAAAATGAGCCAGGGCGGAGCAGGTAATCGGAATGAGTCAGGTTTCAGCAGGTGATCGAAAAAGATTGCTTTAGGAGGAAGTTACGTTTAAAAGTGAAGACAAATAATTGAACATACTGACATCAATTATTTGAAGAGAAATTTAGAACTCATTTGACATCTCCTTCTCAAGGACTATACCCTTAATTATATCTGCAATGTTTCTTTTACCATGTCAGGCAAAATATTTATGGGTTCCAGGGACTGTTGTGTGGACATCTTTGGGAGGCCATCTTGCTGCCAATAGATGAAGTTTTTTCTTCTCATTGCATCTCACTGTGTTTGTGTGTGCATATGATCATCTTTCTATTTTCTCTTTTCTGTATTATAGCCTTTTTTTAGTTTTCCATTTCCATGTTGTGACACTGTTTATACGTTTTTACTATCTGTTTTTCCCTTGCTACACATTTCTTTTTTCCCTTTATTCTTCCTATTCTTTCCTCCTTCTTAGTATTTTCTTTGTGTTTCTTATTCATTTGGCTATCTATGAATGTTTTGAATTTGCTTTATCTTCCTGGTTTTTCTCTCTAATTTTCTTATCGCCTTCTTTTGAGCCCTCTTGGTCTCTATCTTTACGTAACATTGACTCAGTCCCTTTTTCTGTCCTTCTTAGCTTCTGCTTCTAACCCTTGCTGTCATGCAGAATTCTTATGTTCATGCACACAGATTGTTTAACTTTTGTGGCTCCTTTAGCCCTGACTGTGTGGTTTATATTTAGCAAATAGGAGGTGGGAAAGCAAACATAACAAGAAGCCACTGGTACTGAGAATCACAACCAAGATCTGCAAAACTATGCCCCAAGTTTTGCAGCCAAACTTGAACCTACTGGAGCCCCTGCTAAAACCTCTTAGTGAAATCTCAAAAACAAAAGATACATGATTACTGATTACACATGTGTAAATATGTAGGTATGTGTGATAGCAAAGGTCAGAATAGAATTTGGAGTGGTCTAAATTACCTAGGATAGATGAAGTTTGTTTTGGTGTTTCTCACAATTACAGCAACAACAACAGCCTTTAAAATGTAAACATTTCATGTTATTTCTTTTTCAACTTACGTTGATTTTGTATGATTCTAATAAAGTAAGCATTTGATCAGTTGCAGAACTTTCATGTGTGGACATTGCAGAGAATGATGTTGCTGATAATAAAATGGCATTATGTGTGTGTAACACAGGTTTTTAGTCTTTTTAAGCACTGGAAGTAATCTGTTCAGAGTAAGATCTGAGTTGTACATTGCTGTCCAGAGGAATGTACATGAAGAAAATTTTGCTTCCATTTTCTGGAGGTTCCATTCATAAATTCATTCTCTAAGTATATACTAAGCATATATAAAGTGAAAAAAACAGAGATACTGCTTTAGGCATTAGGGATAAATCAGTGAATAAAATACAATACTTTCTTTTCAAGAGATTATGCTGTAGAACGGGGAGACTGACAAGACAATAAGCATGTAATATGCCAGGTGGTAATTCAGAAGATAAGGGTATAGAAAGATGGAAAAGAGTCAGTAGGATGATTACGGCTCTCTCAAAAGGTGACATTTAATTACAGATATGACATTAAAGGAGACCTGGTATTTAAAGGATGAGTTAATCATTGTTAACAGCTTGCTATCACTTAGGTTCCTGTGTAGGAAGTCTATTTGCATAGTCTGGAGAAAGCCCTTGTCCATCGAAGACAATGATGAGGCAAGTCTCAATCATTTGAGGAGAGGAGATTTTTTTGCTAAAGTTAAGGACGTGCCCAGGAGACAGATATATGCTTTTCTCTGCAGTTGATTTTGAGGGCTCTAAATTAAAGGGGAAAGGGTGGGATAGTGAGAAGCCACAGTTTTCATGTAAATAAAAAGGGGCAGATGAAAAGTTTAAGGAATATTTTATGTAAGATAACAAAGACAAAATGGGGTAGGGAAACAATCAGATATGATTTGTGTCTGGAGGGCTGGGAGTGACTGTACCTGTAAAGACAAACTATCAGTTTGCATTGCCATGGTGAAGTTTTAACAGCTCACCAAGAATCTTCCTGTAGGCAAAATATTGGTGAGGAGAATAGCATTTCATATTGTAACGATCTTATTTAGGAACGAAAAGGGGGAAGCAGGTTTGCATGATCCAGTTCCTAGTTTGACTTTTCCCTTTGACTAAATAAGTTTGTGGTCTCAAAATTTAATTTCCTCTCACACTCTTTCTGTCTGTTAATGTGAAAAACAGATTTTAGTTTAAATTCTTATGTATAGCAGTAAGTAAAAATTAGCACATTCCGAAGACAACATACTGTTTCAGATGTATTTGGTTTTTCAATTTGACTAAGCAAATATATGATTATTCATTGAAAGAGTAGCTCCAAAGGTAGTATTAGATTGCACACTTCTGAGGAATTAAGAGAAGAAATGATTGCAGATAAATTTAAAAAGTTAACATCTTAAATTTTGTAACACCCTAATATACAGCATTATCCAACAGAAATTTTTGTGATGCTGGAAATATTTAATAGCTGCCTTGTCCCAGTGAACAGTCTTCCTCAGAGGTGTTCTTTGTAGCCTCCTTGTCTTTGTCTTTTGAGATGTCCCAAGAACCATAAAGAATGAATCTCCACCCTAGAGCCTACATGAGATGGATTTGACTACACAAGGTCTCTTCAAAAGCAAAACTGTGGCTCCTAAGTACTTGGCAAAGTAAATAACAGTCCTCCAGGATCTGGTTTCAAATTTTAAAGCTGCTCTCTCTTGGGCCCACTCCATACTGCTACCATGGAGAGGGTAGCTAGGCCATAGTGCCTTGTGAAGGAGGAAGATCCTCTTCAAACTCCAGTCCTTTACCTCAAGAGCCTTAGCTACAGGGATGTCTCCTCATGCTTGTGTTTGTATCTTTAGAGAATTTCCATGGGATGTTGGTCTTGATTATTATATTTTAGTTACGTTGTCAAAATGCTGATAATTGCTGAGTCTCTGTTAATAATAAGACATTGCCTCCTCTTTGAAATATTAATCAAAATGTTAGGTACCAAGTTAATTGGTACTCTCCTTAGAGTACCAATTAACTTAATCTCATTTGGATAAATTTTGAAAATGCAGGAAAGAAATGTGGCTGCAAACACCAGGTTTTATTTTTCAGCACCTAGAATCCCACTCTAAAGGAAATAAATTTATCTCACTAACCTTACCAAAAAAATCAAATTTACACAGTTACTCCACCTGTGCCTACCCTGCCTAGGAGTTCACACTTATTGGATTATTCCATTCCATTGCAGCCCAAGTGAAAAAGGCTGGTTGAGCTTGAGGTGTGGCCTTTGCTTAAATTTCATCCACAAAGTGTCCCCTACAGAACATGTGCCCACTTGCTGTATATTTAATCACTGACTCATTAATCAAAAAGTATTTCAGTGAGAAAAATGTTTAGTTTTATATACTGGTTTCATGTGGAAAGAATTGATAATATATAAACATATAGTCAGTATATATTTCATTTACTAGGGAAACATAATTCTGTTGAATTTCCCATCTGATTATAATGACACATCTACATATTTTAATAATAAAACTATAGGAAATACTTACGGGTCTTTGAAAGGAGAAATGAGGTTCTATATTTGGAAAGTAGCTTGGTTGTAAATTGCAAAATTATTTCTGTAGATGGGTTTGTTTCCCCTTTTGTTTTATCAAATGTAGGTATTTATGTCTTAAAAGTAAAGCAGTAAAGAAGAATAACCTTCTCCGTTTAAATATATGTATTTTTTATTTTGGCTTTAAATTCTCAAATAATTATATATATATGTTGTTAAAAGCATGTAATGAGATATACTAAATCTACATTTAGATGATTATATACTTTTACAGATTCATTTTCTATAGTATCACAGCAAAGTCTTGAATCAACTCATCTATTCCAAATTATTATGTGGATACTTAGGATATGAGCATAAGCTCAAGTACTAGTGTTTACTTTATGATATTGGCAGAAATCAGATATATTGAATGACTGTATTTACTTGTTGTCTCTCTTTTTAATTTAGATTCCAATATATAAAACTAGGAATTACCTTTCTCATAAATAATATTTGACCAATTTGTTAGTGATTAACCATGTAGCAGAGGGATGTTTGTTTAGGAATTTCTATTCCAAACCTCTTCATGTAGCTTGTAATTATTTTTATTAAGGATTATAGTAATTTTAAATAATTGAAAATGTCTATGAATTCTTCAGACTAAACTTCTGAAATGTGAAGGCAAGCTTAATGTTGTTGTTGTTGTTATAAAGTAACAACGTATTTTAGTTAGTTAAGACCAGATAGTAAATATTTTAGGCTTTGCTGATGATATGGTCACTGTCACAACTCTGCCATTTGAGTACAAAAGAAGTCATAGACAATACATAAATAAATAAGCATGACTGGTTTCAATAAAACTTTATTGACAATAACAGATGATGTAGGATTTGGTCCATGGATTTTAGTTTGCTGACCCCTGTTAGAGGATAAATAGCTGTGCACTTACTTGTAGCACCAATCTGGTGTGAGAAACACTTAATGGACCATATTAATTAATTAATTAATCCTGGCTGCTGTCCTCTAGGAAACCTCCATCCCTCCAGCTGGATAATGAAATATGCTGATGATTTCTCTCCCTGTCTGCATGGAACTCTTCTTAAAGAATTTGGGCTTTATCCATGAGTAAGATCTGTCAGTGTGCCCAGTGCAACCCTGGTAGAAAATATAAATTAATTATACCTTCTGTGTCTATAAGTTGGCCCTCTTTCCCAGTCATTGTGATACTTAGACCAGTCTTTGTTAACAACATGTTTTTTTGTTTGTTTTAATTGTAGGCATACTTTGAAAATGACCTGCGATCTAAGTGTCAAGAATAGTTAACTCAGGATGGAACCAAGCTGTAGAGCAGGGTGGGCCTCGGGAAGCATGCTCTGGTAGTTCTATGAGTTCTCAGTAGGGAGAGACATTTTATTATGTTCTTCATGCCATAGGTACTGTAGTCTGAGCAAGTGTACAATGAATAAATCAATGAGTTAATCAATAGGAAGATTATAATCTATAGAGAGCTTTGAATTGTAGGAGGTGAACCTATAGCACATTATCACTTTAAACCTAAGATATAGTTTTACAGTGACTTTTTCTGTTGATTGTAATTCCTGCATGTACTGACAACTTGTCTGATAAATGTCTGTTTTTAAGGCATTGTCCAAAATATGGCTCTACTCATTACCCTCTGAGGTTTATCTTAACAAGTACCTTCTGACATTAAGCTTTGATTAAAATGGGGCAAATGGCAGGGAAGAGCTGGAGAGTGGATGGAGGAGGAAGTCAAATTTCCTTTATTACCAGTTTTGAACATTTACAGTGAGGGAACATAGTACTTTTTATATTGCTTATTTCATTTAATCCTCACATCATTCCTCTGAGATTATTTTTTGTATCTCATGTATAAGAAAACTGGGCATCAAATAAATCAATATCTTGTGTAAGGTCACACAGGTGAAGTGATGAGGGTAAGGTTGACTTCAACTCTGTGGCTTCCAAATAGTATACTGTTGAGTGCTCAGCAATGTTATGTCATAATAGCTGGGCTGTAAGTCATGGCTAACTAGGAAAACTTGGAGACCCTTGTTACTCAAAGTGCTGTCCTCAGCCCAGCACTATCAGTCATCCCCTTTCAGACCTGCTGAATAGAATCTTCATTTTCACAGAAGCCCCCAATGATATACTAAAGCACATTAAAATTTGAAAAGCATGATCCTAGACTTTTCCCATGTAACACCTGTTCTGTAGTCTGAAGGTCCGTAGTGACACTTTATCATCAGGAAGGGGAGTAGGCAACAAAACAAACAGAAACTACCACAATGTCCTATATACAAGAAAGCTTTTTCCAGCTTCTTAAGTGCACGTGTACAGTTTTATAGAGGGGCTCAAGGGAGCCTGAATAGTGATTAGAGGGTCGTTCAAACTGGGTTACTTCTGAAAAGGAAAAGACGACTAGGAATAATTACCCTGGGACATTTGGCATGAACTAGAACTGCAGTAACCAGAATGGGACATATGGTCACCTCAGTTATGGTGCCTAAGTTTTATTTGGTGAGAATCTACCAAAATATCAGGATTCTTTAGACTGCAAAACATGAAAGCAGAGAGACAGAAAGTCTATGAGTTTAAAAGGGTGACAATTAATTATTAAGTTATTTTATTCTACAACTATTTATCAAGCTCTTTCCTTGTTTGTCAGGAACTTTATAAGCTACAGAGGTAAGGGATGGACAAGACACAATAGAAGTTAATATGACTAAGTAATACCCTTTAAGCTTGACAGCAACAACATTAGGAAACACGAGAGTTAACCTCATGGAAGTCATAAGTAGCAAGCATCCTGGTTCTATTTCTGTCCTCTGTCTTAAGAAGTGATATAATCTAATATTTTAATTCATGGAAGATGTATCCAAATGTGACAATTAAGGCAGATTGGGAAGTTAGAATTGGAGGAGGGATGAGAATTCTATTTTAGATGATAGCCAAAAAGCTTGCTTTCCCTAATACATCACCTGAGTCTTCTGACAGATACAAAACCAAATGGACCATAATGAAAATTGGAACACATATAAGCTTTTGACTTTATCATCCTTTGTGAATTTTAGAAAGGAGTATTTATCCTAAGGCTTTGTTCACCCTGAGCTATACCTTGTAAATGAAAAGTACAAGATGTGCATCTTCCATACTGAATAATAAACAGCAACCTTGTCCTTTTGTGAACAGTAGTACAATATGCTCTCACAAGATTTACAGATGCATCCATTTAGATAAACAGCAAGAATCCTTATTAACAATTAGCTCTCATGCAAAACCCATGGTAATCTATGCTATGTAGGAAAAGTATTTTATGACCACCATACTTTCTCCAGTGCTTAGGACAGAGTGTAGTGCATAGTACAGATTAGTTAAAACTTGTGGGTTTAGTAAAGAAGTCAGATGGCAGGCATTTCAGGGGTGCTGAAAGAGGAGAACACTGTAGTCCTCTCTGCTTTATTTTTTTTTTTTCAGAATGCAGAATTGGTTGAAGTTCTTTTGTAGATAGTCCCAGGTCAGTGCAAGAAACTAGGAAGGAGAGGGGCAAGGATGGACTTTGTGGCTTTGCTGAGTCTTCTATTCTGGATTTGCTTCTGGAGAAGCAGGTATGCCTACCTGACAGGATGGAAGACTGGAAGCCCCACAATCTGGAGGTAACATTCTGGTCTCTCAAACTTCCTGGGTGATTTATTAGCCAGCCACAAGTACAAGATCTGCCACTTCCAGAAACTCAGCTTCATCAGTGTTCTTGTCATATGAGTTTAAGATCCAGAACAAATAACAATATTTGAAAAATTTTAGATTGCCATACTATTTATACATAATACTTTGTGAGATTAAAACAAGCTCACTTAAAACTTCAAATATTCCTTTGTTATAGCTAGTTCTATATGAAAGTATTGGGTCAATTTTTCCTTGTAGTCAAAATTAATCACAAATGAAATTCAAGTGTGGGCAGCATAGGCCCCATTTTCTCCCATCTCAGAGGCAGAGGCATCTGTCTTCTTGTCCAAATCCCATGCAGTTCTGCTTCGTGAGGGTTGCACCAGATTGTATCATCTTACTTTCCCCCCAGCTTCAGCTTCTACACACTAAGTCATCTCGTCATGTCAGAAGCCTTCCTTGAGCACACGTCTTCCAAAAGCCATCTCTCTTTTACGCCTAAATCTCTCGTAAGAATAGTTTACACTGAAAGCTAGTTCACATACTTATCTATCTTCTCCTGAACTCTGCCGTCTGGCTTTCACCCATCATTCTTTTGAGACCTTTTTACAAGGTTGTAGGAGACGTTCTTGCAAATTCAGCAGAGTGAGTCCTTATTGCATGTTACCTCTGCAGCCTTTCAATCAAGCTGTGTTTTCCTGACAACCCCTTTTCTTCCCTTTCTATAACTCCTTTATTCTCATCCTACCTCTTGGATTTATATCTCTTGGTCTCCTTTGCATGCATCTTATTCCTCCTCTGCTCTTTAAACACATTTCCATCTTAGGCTTCTTCTCCACTCACTGTAGACACATTCCTTTCACCTGTTCTGTGGCTTAGGCTATCACTTTGTTTTATGTTCTTCCATGTTGCAAGGAGCATGCTTGGTTATTTCAGGTAGGAGAAATCTATTCTAAAGTTACACATGAAAGAACTTAAAAGGGGGGAAAAATCTTAGCCCCTGCAAGAGCTGGAACATCAGCCCATGCAAGACTCAAAGGGAACTCATCTCTGCGCAAAGTATGACTCTTTAGCAACATTAAATGTTTACCAGGCTGTAGACTTGACTTCTTTACCGTCTACCTAGGTTTCTGTCTTTCTCCCCACCTCCATCATTTACTTCTGTCCAGTCTACTCTCAAATACCATTTTTTGACTTTTCTTCTCTTTGCCTTATGGTTTTCCCTCCTTTCTGTCACCTGCTGTCTCTTGGTTTCTGCTCTCTCTTTACCCATAGTTCCTTGATATAGATACCATTTATTCTATAACTTAAAAGATTGTCATAATTTTTTATTTGTTTTCCAGCTGCTTTCAATGCCTTCTGGAACTAGGTGGAATATGAATGTATGTATGTATAAATGAATGAAATATCGAATCAGATCTGTTCACTTTGTATCCTTGCAGGCTGCCTCTGATGTCATCATTGCCAGTTGTTGAGTAACTGCTATATAACTGCCATTATGCCATTTACATATTTTTTTCAACTTTCACACACTCTTAAAAAGAGATGGACTCAATGTTTATGTCCTCCCCAAGATTGTTACCTTGAAGCCCAGCCCTGCAATCAGTGTGATGCTGTTTGGAGATGGGGCATTTGGGAAGTGGTTTAGCTAAGGTTATGAGAGTGGGGCTCCCATGATGGTGATGTGGCTTTGTTGTTTGGGGAAATACCAGAAATACCAAAGGTTCATTGTCTGGTGTGAGAGGGTTAATGACACAAACACACGTGGGGTGGTTTAAGGAGAGGAAAGTTTAATGGGCAGGAAAGAAGAGAACAGCTCCCCCATACAAAGGGAGGAGGGCTCCAATATAAAAACCCTGCTTATGAAAGCAGTAGGTTATACTGGGAAGATTGAGGAGGTGGTATCTGATTTATATAGGGCCCGGGGATTAGTTTGACGAGGTGTGCCATATAGGCTGTGAAGAAACTAGCCCTCCCACCTTAATCTTTTATTATGCAGACATAGCTTCTACCTGACTGGTGCCATGACACATGCACACGTGGTGACAAAGGAACGGTAGCAGTAAGTGCCATATTGGGTGGACTTGTACTAAAAATTACAGCTTCTTGCATTTACTCTCTCTGCCTGCAGCTTGACTTTTCAGGCTGCTTTTTGTTAAAAAAAAGAAATGGATTAGCCAGGTATGGTGGTTCATGCCTTTAATCCCAGTACTTTGGGGAGGAAAATGTGACTGGATCACCTGAGGTCAGGAGTTCGAGATCAGCCTGAACAAAATGGTGAAACACTATCTCTACTAAAAACACAAAAATTAGCTGGGTGGGGTGGCAGGTGCCTAAAATCCCAGCTACTTGGGAGGCTGAGGCAGGAGAATCACTTGAACTCAGGAGGTAGAGGTTTCAGTGAGCCAGATTGTGTCAGTGTACTCCAGTCTGGGTGACAGAAAATCTCCATCTCAAAAAAAAAAAAAAAAGAAAGAAAGAAAAGAAATGGTTTGGGGGCTGCTTTTTTTTTTTTTTTTTTTTGGAAGAGAAAGCCTTACCAAGGACTCTTACCCTTGCCAAATGCCTAAAAAATTTATTAGTAACTCCTATATTATTAACTCCTCAGGAGGTGTAAACCTAACTGATTTTGGGGGTTTTGAATGGTAACTCTCTCTGGATACTTCTTATTGCAAAGGGACATCGAGTTGGGGACAGTAGCTGGGGTTCCTTCTGGTCAGTCTAAGAGTCCTCAGAAGAATGGTGTGTCCATGTGTGGTTCTGTTTGCAGCACCATTTGAAGTTTGATTGCATCTGGCTGAGAGGAAACAGTGCAAGTTATAGTATTGAGTATACAAGGTCCAAACTTTATATAAAGCATATAAGCAAGAGGAGGCTTAATAATGGAGCTAAACAATTCCATAAAGAAGACTAAAGAAGACTACAATTCATTGAAGTGGGACTGTAGTCAACTGGGGCTGATGCCAGCATTTTCTCTTATCCTGTCAATGATTTTAATTTGATCATTAACTACCTGTAGGTTTTCCTCTACCTGAATAGAGATTTTAATCCAGAAGCAGCTTGTTTCATTTAAAAGTGCACAGGTACTCCCTACTTCAGCTGTAAGGACATCTAAGGCATGTCTATTTTGTGTTACCACTGAGGCTAAAGATTGTAGTCGTGCTTTTGTGGCTTCTACTTTTGCCTTCCATCCTTGTTGCATCATAATAGAAATTTTAAGTATTGATCTTTCAAGGAGAGGGATGCTCACAAACCAAAATAGACCTCTGACTATAGAATCTCCCATCCATGGTTTTTGTAAGATGGGATTGTCATGTACCTGCCCTCCCCAGTCTGCCCTTTCAGTTAAATCTCCATATGAGGGCATGGAAATAATAGATCTGTTTGTTCAGTGTATTCAAGGTAATGCAGTTTCTAGTAAAAAGCGTACGTTAGGGATGCCACCAGATACTGCCATCTCAGTAGAATTTAAAATGATAAGTCAGGAACTGTTGCTACTATAGTACAGGTTCCCCTCCAATGCCTTGGGAGGATTAAGTGTAGCCAGGAGCCACAAAAAATTTATAACCCTGTTCCTTGAAGAGATGGTTCTAATTTGTGACTTCTGAGACACTGGCAGATTTTTCTCATATCTTAGAAGTTTGCCTCCTTAACATATAATGAGAGCATCCTCAGGATATGGATATTCATATTCAGGACAATCATTTATGATGCCATTTGGAATTTTACATGCAAAGTGAGAAGGGTCTACTTGACAAATGGCACTTCAAAAGATTAGGGGAACAATATATCCTGGCCAATATCTTAGAAATTTGTATATCCAGAAATTTGTAGGCCACCACTGTGGGTGGGCCTCATATGGGCATCTGGAATTCTAGAGGAGGCATGTTTGGAAAGGCCCATGTGTTATTTTTTACTTTATAGCACCATGTGTCAAAGGGGCTACCTGGAGCCTGTCCTTCCCATTGGGAGTTCCAACCAGGAGGAGAGGCCAGATTTTGAAAGCCTCCTCATAGGACTTTGGACTTTCTTGTATCATCCCTATGTGCCTTTTTCACCAAATCTCTAAGCTTTCAGTGATTATAAGTGTGGTGCTAAAATATTTGAGATCTCCAAGGTATAACTACTTTTTCCATTAGCTATTACCTGGGCCAACTTTCCTCAGCCTGAGGATGCAAAGCTTATCTTCCAGGGGAATGTTTCCTGGCAGGGGGGTGTGGGGGAAGTGGTTTCCTGGGAGGAATTAGCTACCCAGTTGAAAGTGCTCCCTTACTATGTCTCATTTGTGCCAGACAAGGCTTTAACGGTTAAAGGTAAAGCTAACAGAGGGAATTGTAAGATGGTAAGTTCTGAGTCATTGAGAGATTCCTTAGTGTTATTGAACTGAGCAAACTTCCCAGGACAGACCCAGAAATTACTTTTTATTGTACATATGGGCAATGGCTGATACTGTGGGAGCTAAAGGGTGTGACATATTACCAAATTCAATCAAAAGTCCCAGCAGACTTAGTGATAGCAAAACGATGATATTTACTTCCTGTCAGTGACTATTATCCCTACTATAAGGATAATAATTGACATGGTTTGGCTCTGTGTTCCCACCCAAATCTCATCTTGTAGTTCCCATAATTCCCTTGTGTTGTGGGAGGGACCCAGTGGGAAATGATTGAACCACAAGAGTGGGTTTTTCATAATACCCACTCATAATGTGGGTGGGTATTATGAAATAATAATGTGTTGTTCTCATAATAGTGAA
Organism: Macaca fascicularis; assembly: GCF_037993035.2. Taxonomy (NCBI): domain Eukaryota; kingdom Metazoa; phylum Chordata; class Mammalia; order Primates; family Cercopithecidae; genus Macaca; species Macaca fascicularis. The sequence continues at coordinate 2,911,724 of NC_132903.1, forward strand.
TCTCACACAATCTGAAGTTTTTAGAAATGTGCTTTTGGAAATGCACAAGCTTTCTTCTCATCTGCTGCTATGTGAGATGGACCTTTCTAATTCTGCCGTGGTTGTGAGGCCTTCCTAGCCACATGGAATTGTAAGTTCAGTAAACTTCTTTCTTTGTAAATTGCCCAGTCTCAGGTATATCTCTATCACCAGTGTGAAAATGGACTAATACAATAATTAACCAAAATTTACACTAATTGAGACTCTATTTGATATTCCACCCTAGGGTTATTATAGTATATAGTTCTGCTGCAAATAGTAGAGTAAGTATGACAGTTCCAGCCAGGGTGGTGTAGTAACTTCCATCTAAAATTGTTATTCTCCAATATATAGAATTGCTTTCTGGGAGACTATGAAGTTACAAATATAATTCCATGCATAATTAAAAATTTTCCTTGCAAATATCCATCAAAAAGAAGTCTTCATATTTGGTGGCGAATCTTGAGAGGTAGAAATGATGAAAAAGTATTTGGTGAGGTAGAGGTGGGACTGAGTAAGATGAGTAACTCTCACCCTGTTACTTACCTTTTATGATTCTCAGCTTAAGCTTTCCTATTTCTTCACATTGATATTCAGGATGTTTCTCTGGGCTGTCAGGGGTTGCTCCTGTAGCTCTCCAGGCTTCAACGTGAGTGTGATATATCCAAGAGCCAATTCCTGTAACTTTTATTGCTGAGGGGGTTTAAAGAAGAACAGCATAAGGCCCTTTGTAGCTTGGGCTCAGGGACAGAGAGAGAAAAGGGAGAGCCTTTACCGATGCTAAATCTCCTAGGTTAAATGGAGGTGGTCTTATTTCCTGGGGTTGGGCTTTTGCTAGTTATGTTAATTCTTGTTGGAAGTGAGCCAGAGAAGCTGCCTGCTTAACTAACTTAGAGGTTTCCTGATAATGAAAATCACTGGTAGGAAAAGACAATTCACACAGCATCTCATAAGGGCTCAGAACTAATTTTGAAGGAGTATTTCTTACCCATAGTAAAGCCATGGGAAGAAGAGAGTGACTCAAGAGAGGTGACTTTGTTGGGATAGTTTTCTAATAATATCATTTGTTTTTTCTACCTTTCCTGAGGACTGGAGTCCCCAAACACAATGGAGATGATACTGTATGGCTACTGTCTTTAAGACCCCCTGTGTGACAGGTGCCTTGAATAAGGGATCATTGTCACTTTTAAGGTACTTAGGTAGACCAAAGCAGGGAGTTATTTCACTAATACTGTTATTATCTCAGAGGCCATTCTTTGTGTATGGAAATGTTTCTACCCAGTTAGTGAAAGTATCTACCCATCCAGGGAAGTAATGAATGCCTTTTATCTCTAGCATGTGAGTGAAATCTGTCTTCCAGTCCTCCCCTGCATATCATCCTACTCTTTGAGTTTGAGGAGAAAGAAGAAAGAAGCTGCTTATTTAAAGGATTAGCTTTAAAACAGACTCCACGAGCATTAACAACATGTTTGACTGTTTTTTAAGTTCTCTTCTGAAAACAGTCTCTGGGCACATTGCTAAGTTTTATCTTTTCCTAGATGAAAAGCTTGCTGAAGGATTTCAAGGACTTTCCACTGACTAGAGGCTTGCAAGTGGAGTCTGCCATCCTCAGGGTGGCCTATTTTATTTCTGCAGGGGAGTATTGAGGTTTAATTTCTCTTTTGGAGCCTTCCTAGATTAGAATGGCTTGCAGTGTGTTGATTCCTTGAAGCTTCCTTGCCACTGGCTTAGCTGCCTGGTCAGGTAATCTGTTTCCTTCAGTTACTTTATCTGTTCCCTTTTGACTTTCCCTGTAATGCATTACTGCTATTTCTCAAGGAAGGAAAACTGAAGATAATAACCTGTTAATTTCCTGGTGATATTTTACAGAAGATTTATTAGTGGTAAGAAAATATCTTTCCTTCCAAATGACAGCATGAGCATGAGAACCAAGAAAGCATACTTGAGAGTTAGTATAAATGTTATCTACCTTTCCCTTGCTTAATGCAGATGCTCTTGTAAGAGCTATCAGTCCAGCTAATTGAGCACTTGTGCCTGGAAAGAGACATGCCTGGAGACAGAGTAGTCATTTAGCATGGCAACTGCATATTTTGCCTTATGGATTCCTTATTCTACAAAAGAGCTCCCATCTGTGAAGAGTACCTTCTAGATTTTTCAGAAGAGTTTCCCTGAGATTTTCACTGGCTGCACAGTTCTGTATGATAACTTGTTGACAGTTGTTGGGGTGATCAGACCCAAAACGAGGTCATGGGGGCGACGAAGTCCTGCGAGTCAAAGGAATGAGAAAAAGTTTGAGAGAGAAAGTGGGACAGGGGGTCATCACGAGTGTGGAGGCTGCAAAGGCCGCGGGTTCTGGGAGCCTACAGTATTTATTGGTGCTCAAACAAACAAACAGGTGGTGAGGATGTGGGGGTTGAAAGGAAACAGTTTATCAAGTGAATGAGAAACGTGGCTGCTTGAGAGAATGGGAGAGCTAGAAGCAAGGAGCCAGCAAGTCTAGCAGACATGCAAGCCCTGCCTCAGCTTCTCTCCCAACACTCAGCTTTTCTCCCAATAACAGTCATGCTCAGGGTCCCCAATTTCCTTGGGAAAGAAAGTGGCTGGATTTAGGCAAGAACGAGTTTTTAACTCGTTCTTGACTGTTGACTGTTGGAACTCTGTTGGAGTTGGAACTCTGACTGTTGGAACTCTCTCATAGTGGAACTTGATTATTTAAGGAGTCAGCTCTCTGTTAGCCAAAGGTTCCCCCTAGAGGACAATAATCCTGCTACATTATGTGAAGTGTAAACAGTTAAGTTGTTTCCCAGGGTTAACTTGGAGGATTCTGGGACCAGCAGAGCCATTGAGGAAATGGCTCTGAGGTATGCTGGCCACCCTTCAGCCACCAAATTATGTTCCTTACTCAGGTAACCCACCAGCTGTTGAGCTGGTCCTCAGGCTTGCATTTACACTCCTGGGATTATTCCTTTTCTTTTTGATTCATACAGAGTGAAGTTGCTCCCTAAAGGCAGGCTGAGAGCTGATACCTTAAACAAGGCTTGTTGTAGTTGATTAAAGGCCTTTAGAGCTTCAATTTCCTAGGTTAAAAGATGAGTTTTAGCTGCCTGAGTTTCTTTTATGAGGTTATATAACAGATGGGCTATTTCACCATACCCAGGTTCCACAGTCTATATCATGTAATGCTCCCAACTCCTCTTAGTTGCTGAGGATTTTACAGACTAGGAAAGAGAAAATAGATTTAATCCTTTCTTCCCCTAATGCTCTGATTCCCTCAGATAGCACTAAACCCAGGTACTTCACTGAAGTTTTGCAATGCTGGGCCTTGGATTTGTAAACCTTATATCCTCTAAGAAGTTAAGAAGAGCTTCAGTGCCTTCCTGTAAGGCTTCCTCAGTTGGGACACAGAGCAGAATATCATAAATGTTCTGCAAGACCCTGACTTGAGGATGAGAAAACATGGACAGGTCTTTTGACAGTGCCTGTCCAAACAGATGCGGACTATCTTGAAATCCCTGAGGCAGCAACGTCCATGATAATTGGGTGGTATGGCCAGAGGGATCTTTGAGGGTAAACAAATTTTGAGAATCAGGATGTAATGATATACAGAAAGGCATCCTTTAAATCTAGAGTGGTAAACCATTTAGCTGTCTCAGGTATTTGAATTAACAATATATAGGGATTAGGTACCACTAGATAGATTGGTTGAAAAGGGGCATCGAGTTGGGGACAGTAGCTGGGGTTCCTTCTGGGGTCTGTCTAAATATAGATCAAATCTTATCTGGATAAGCAAAGATTAGATAACAAGGGGATGTAAAGAAATTGATTTAGATAAGTTAGTTTACTTAGGCCTTGGAATCTGGCCTTTAAACATCCTTGCAGGACTGCTGTCTCTGGGGATCTGACCATGTTAATTACCCACAAGTGTGTTGATTGAAGGCTTTTGTCATGAAATTCATACTAAATAAATGCCTGCAGCGCCAACTTGTTGGGGTCGCCGCTGCTACAACACTTTACAACAGGACACCTTCCTCCATGTCTGTGGGCGACCTGGTCCCCGAGTCACGCAGCCAGACAAAAAACCTGTGTCTGTGTACATTTTTTCATTTGTCATTCAGCCAGCGTCTGCGGGTCAGACCTGGCAGGTATCTACCTAAGAGAAATGAATATACATATCTACATGGAAACATGTACATCAATGTTCAGAGCAGTGTTATTTATAATGGCTAAGAGGTGAAAACAATCCAAATGTCCATCAACAGATTAATGGGTAAACAAATGTGATCTATCAATACAAAAGAATACATTTAGCCATAAAAGAGAAGGTTCATTTGACAACACAGACAAACCTTTAACATGTTATGCTAAGAATCCAGACCCAAAAGACTATATATTGTATAGTTGACATATGAAATGTCCAGAATAGGCAAATCCTTAGAGACAGAAAGTGAATTCATGGTTGTCAGCGTCTCAGAGAGAGGGATGTGAGGAGTAACTGTTAATTGGTATGGATTTCTTTTTAGGGTGATGAAATATTCTAAAATTTTGGTAATGGTTGTATGACTCTTTGTGCTAAAACTCACTGGATTATATACTTTAAAGTGGTGAATTTCATATCATGTGAATTATATTTCAGTTTTAAAGGAAGATACAATTAAGACTCAAGTTTCAGAAAAAAGCAGACCTGGTTGTTTTTCCAGCTTTGTTGTCCACACAGCAGATATTTATTAAATAAATTGCTGCATCCTTAGTGCACTACTATTTATGACTTTTTAACCTGAGATAATTTCTGGGTTTTAAAAGACTTATTAGCAAAAGGGAGATACTTTTGCATCTGTCACACAGGCAGAATTTTTGCAGCTGGCCAGAGATCCGATATCCAAAAGTACTACAACTTTACAGAAAGAAAGGAGAAAAAAATACTACATACAACTATTTGAGTGCAATGGATAGAATTAGGAGTCTGATTAACTGATGAAAACACATAAAATTTGGAGAATAAAGATATGAGCCAAATCATGAGTGTAGGTGGTGAGTTTCCCTAACCCTATCCCTCATCTAACTTAAAAAGAGAATACATTTCCCATCAACAGAGTAGGAGAAAAGCCAGGAATCACCATGAATTAGGGCACTTTAGATTTTATACATCCCCATTGCTTTGGAAGTGATTAAGTTCAATGATGAACAGTGTCTGTAAAGAATGATGCTTTATATGTATGCCTGTCATTTTGAAATTGATTATAAAAGGTAGATAAAATGACTTCCTAACTCAATATAGCTTGGGATGGGTCCATAAGCACAATATCGTTATAATTAAAATCCACAGTGAAATACTCAGACTGAGGGAACAAAAGCCATGGCATTCTAGATTGACCTGAACCTACTGGCAGGTGATATGGCTGTGATGAAATTTCCCAGCAAGAAGTAGTGAAAATGAATTAATTAGAAGCACAGGGTTAGTACTATGTTTGTAGCCAACTATGTGTGTAGCAACAAGGATGTAAAGAGGATATTTGAAAATATACTCCATCCATCAATTATGGTCTACAATAATGTTCTAAACTTGATTTAACACTGTAGCATCATTTTCCTTCTGAGTCTAGGAAATATGAATATTTTGTGTTATTTAAATATGTAATAAATTCTCTATTTGGTTTGTGTAATTTAAAACATAAATGGATGTAATTTTTCTGGAAAGGTTTGTTAGATATAAAGGTACATATATTAAAACATAATGTATGCTATATATTTTATATTTTGCAAATTATATTAAATCACTATAGTGTTGAAGCACAGTCTAACAGTATTTATTAATGTCCTCTCAGACATAAAAAGTATATTTTTAAAAGACAAATTTTAAAAATTAAGAGATTTAAGAAAAATCTACATTGACATACTACTATAATATTTTCTCAAAAAAACAGCAAAAATGTTATATCACCTTGATACTTCATATTAGGTTAGGGTCATATATCCTAGTTAAAGTAGTCCAATTACATGTTCACAACTGATAGGTTCTCTTTGGTCAGATCTTGGAAACACTGAAGAAGTGACCAGTGGTAAAAGTTAACTACTGTACTACCATGTTACTACCAAGTTGTATGAAAAACTAAATTCTTCTATATAGATAACTATTTAATAGCTAGCAGGCACCAAAAATCCAATCTGTTTTGGTAGCTTGGAGATAATCAGTTTTTGCTTTTTCAGGATTTCTGAGCACTTCTTAGAATGAAAAATTTGCCTGAAACACTCACAAATGATTGCTGGCTCATTAAAAATCCTAGGCAGTGACTTTTCTAAAATATGGCTTCACCCACTCTATGGGTACACCCTTTCCAATGATGGAATCAAGGAGAATGGTGAGAAAGTACAGAGAGGAGGCAGAACAATTAGGGAAAAGGGAATTAAAATAGAAGTGAGGGGTGAGACAAAAATTCACTTGGGCTGCTTGCACATTTCCAATTTCAAACTCCTTATCCTAAAATGAGTTTGTTCAACTATCAAGACGTAGGTGTGGCCGTTGGGACAAATTAGCTCAGATTCACACACACACACACACACACACACACACACACACACGATTCTGATGCCTGAGACAGGCTGTTTCCAATTAAAGAAGGACACCCTAGCAAATATGGCAACACTAAAGACTCCTAAGCACTGGCCAAGATAGGTAAATTGCCTGAAAGGAAGTTGTTTAGTTCTCAGGGTGACTTGAAATTAGGGCTTTGTTATTGTTGTTTTAAAATTATTTTGTCTAAGAGAGAGCACTATATGGAATTAAAATTGCCTTCCGTCTCCACTGCACCACACTAGTCAGCCTAACTTAAAGAGGGAAATTCTTTGTTGCCTTTTTTCCAAAGACCTCCAGAGAACTTTTGCTGGGGCTTACCTTTGTTAATCAAACTGAAAAATTTCCAAGGATCTGAAGCTTCTCTGGAGGATACATTGGTGTTGAGATTTCTTCAGTAGTGCAAAGGGTGATGTTTTCCACAACCAACACAGATGTGCATGCTTACAATTTACTTTCAGTCTGGAAACATGTTAGGCATGAATTTCTAATTAGCTACCCACAGATGGATATAGTACTAAGTATGCTTGAACTGAATAATACACTTTGAAGGCGTTTTTTGTTGTTGTTGTTGTTGTTTGTTTTTTTTGGAGAGGAAGTCTTGCTGTTTTACCCTAGGCTGGAGTGCCATGGCTCTTGGCTCACTGCAACCTTTGCCTCCTGGGTTCAAGTGATTCTCCTGCCTCAGCCTCCCAAGTGGCTGGGATTACAGGTGCCTGCCAACATGCCTGGTTAATTTTGTATTTTTAGTAGAGACAGGGTTTTACCATGTTGGCCAGGCTGGTCTCGAACTCCTGACCTCAGGTGATCCCCCACCTCGGCCTCCCACACTGCTGGGATTATAGGTATGAGCCACTGTGCCAGTAGCCTGAAGGCATTTTTAAAGGTCAGTTGACATCTGTTGTATAAAAAGGAAAGATTATATATGTGTGCATATGCATATATAATATATATTCTATACATAGTATACTATTTATATATACTATATTATATATAGTATATATACATCAATCTGGGTAAACATAGTATATAGGCATAATATATAGTCTACATATGTGTGTGTATCTATATATTATATGCCACCTAAAATATCATTCTCAGGCATGTAAGAAACCAACCCAAATCTGCTCTTACCTCATTTCAGATTCCCCATGAGTTCTGGAATATTTTATTCTTGGGGATGACTAAGTAAGAAAGGTACAGCACCGAAGCTAAATTATCATTAGTGACTCAGTAGTGGAGAATTGAGGAGGATTATTCAGATGTGCCAGAATCTCTCTTCTGACCCCCTACATAGAGGACAAGTCACTACTCTTAAGTTGGTACTTGTACTTGCTTCAGCATGACCGTTCCTTTATTTGGACTGGTTAACAGTGTGTACTTGAGGCTGTCAGGCAGTGAATATCCTTCATCTCCTAGCAGATTACAATCTGCTAATGTAATAGCTCCACATCTCTGTTGCATTGTTAGCTGTCTTTGTGTGTGTGTGTAAACTATTTGATCTTGTATTTCATCAACTTACACGAAACTACTTCTTTGCTCAATGAGACCAGTATCCTTTCTGCACCTAAGTTCCACTTATTCAAGAGGACATTGTGTGATAATTATGTGATTTGAACATGGTGCTACTGTGGTATAATTTATTTTTATAGTCATTTTATTAATGATAACAATAAAATACACTCATTACTTGCCATGGAACAGGTTATGTGCTGAGTGTTGGACTTACCTTATGAAACATAAGAGTTGTGCAAGAGTTACTCTAATGATGATTCAAGCATTTCCAGAAGGTAAAGGTGAGAAATTATTGGTCAATGTTGAAGGCTCTCACAACTTGTGGTTTACAACTCTGATTGACAGTGAGTTGTTTGGGCCTCAGTAGTAATTTTCCCACAGACAGGATGTTCTCATTGGCAGGCTCCCAGGACTACTCACAAATCAGTTTAGCCATAACAGAGCTGACAGCACTGTTAGGGCTTCAGTTGCCTCTAAGTGGGAAGTTAACCTGGTATTAATAGTAGGCAGTTTCATCTGCATTGTGGGTCCAGCAGACCTCTGATGGAATTGCCTGTTGTGAAGTGTTGTAGCAGCGGCGACCCCAACAAGCTGGGGCTGCAGGCATTTATTTAGTATAAATTTAATGACAAAAGCCTTCAATCAACACACTTGTGGGTAATTAACATGGCCTTGTGATGCCACAGTACTGTCTTCCCATCACTCTCAAAGAGGACTCAATTTCCCATAAATGTTACAGCGTGCAATTAATCTGGCCTTTAGTCATCCTTGCAGGACTGCTGTCTCTGAGGGTCTGATCATGTTAATTCCCACCTATGAGTGAGAACACACAGTGTTTGGTTTTCTGTCCTTGCAGTAGTTTGCTCAGAATGATGGTTTCCAGCTTCCTCCATGTCCCTACAAAGGACATGAACTCATCCTTTTTTATGACTGCATGGTATTCCATGGTGTATATATGCCACATTTTCTTAATACAGTCTATCATTGATAGACATTTGGGTTGGTTCCAAGTCTTTGCTATTGTGAATAGTGCCGCAATAAACATACGTGTGCATGTGTCTTTATAGCAGCATGATTTATAATCCTTTGGGTATATACCCAGTAATGGGATGGCGGGGTCAAATGGTATTTCTAGTTCCAGATCCTTGAGGAATCGCCATACTGTCTTCCACAATGATTGAACTAGTTTACAGTCCCATCAACAGTGTAAAAGTGTTCCTATTTCTCCACATCCTCTCCAGCACGTGTTGTTTTCTGACTTTTTAATGGTTGTCATTCCTAACTGGCATGAGATGGTTTCTCATTATGGTTTTGATTTGCATTTCTCTGATGGCCAGTGATGATGAGCATTTTTTCATGTGTCTGTTGGCTGCATAAATGTCTTTTTTTGAGAAATGTCTGTTCATATCTTTCACCCACTTTTTGATGGGATTGTTTTTGTCTTGTAAATTTGTTTGTTTTTTTCTTGTAAATTCGTTAGAGTTCTTTGTAGATTCTGGATATTAGCCCTTTGTCAGATGAGTAGATTGTAAAAATTTTCTCCCATTCTGTACGTTGCCTGTTGAGAGTTTCTTTTGATGTGCAGAAGCTCTTTAGTTTAGATTCCATTTGTCAATTTTGGCTGTTGTTGCAATTGACGTTGCCTATGTCCTGAATGGTATTGCCTAGGTTTTCTTCTAGGGTTTTTATGGTTTTAGTTCTTACATTTAAGTCTTTAATCCATCTTGAGTTAATTTTTGTATAAGGTGTAAGGAAGGGGTCCGGTTTTAGTTTTCTGCATATGGCTAGCCAGTTTTTCCAACACCATTTATTGAAAAGGGAATCCTTTCCCCATTTTCTTGTTTTTGTCAGATTCGTCAAAGATCAGATGGTTGTAGATGTGTGGTATTATTTCTGAGGCCTCTGTTCTGTTCCAGTTGTCTACGTATCTGTGTTGGTACCACTACCATGCTGTTTTGGTTACTGTAGCCTTGTAGTATAGTTTGAAGTCAGGTAGCGTGATGCCTCCAGCTTTGTTCTTTTTGCTTACAATTGTCTTGGCTATGCAGGCTCTTTTTTGGTTCCACATGAAACTTGGTTCACCGAGACTGCTGAAGTTGCTTATCAGCTTAAGGGGATCTTGGGCTGAGACAGTGGGGTTTTCTAAATATACAGTCATGTTATCTGCAAACAGAGGCAGTTTGACTTCCTCTCTTCCTATTTGAATATGATTTATTTCTTGATCTTTCCTGATTGCCCTGGCCAGAACCTACAATCCTGTGTTGAAGTAGAATGGTGAGAGAAGGCATCCTTATCTTGTGCCAGTTTTCAAAGGAAATGCTTCCAGCTTTTGCCCATTCAGTATGATGTTGGCTATGGGTTTGTCATAAATAGCTCTTAATATTCGGAGATACATTCCATCAATAACTAGTTTATTGAGAGTTTTTAGAATGAATTCATGTTGAATTTTATTGAAGGTCTTTTCTGTATGTACTGAGATAATCACGTGGTTTTTGTCATTTGTTCTGTTTATGTGATGGATTCCATTTATTGATTTCTGTATGTTGAACCAGGCTTGTATCCCAAGAATGAAGCCAACTTGATCATGATGGATAAACTTTTTAATGCATTGCTGGACTTGTTTTGCCAGTATTTCATTGAGGATTTTCATGTAAATGTTCATCAGGGATATTGGCCTGACGATTTATTTTACTTTATTGTGTCTTTGCCAGGCTTTGGATCAGGATGTTGCTGGTCTCGTAAAATGAGTTAGGGAGAAGTCCTTCTTTTTCTAATGTTCGGAATAGTTTCAGAAGGAAGGGTACCAACTGCTTTTTGTACATCTGGTATGAAAAATTCCACCGTGAATCTGTCAGGTCTTGGGCATGTTTTGGTTGGTAGGCTATCAATTACTTTCTCAATTTCAGAACTTTTTATTTTTCTGTTTAGGAATTGGACTTCTTCCTGGTTTAGTCTTGGGAGGGTACATGTGTCCAGGAGTTTATCCATTTTTTCTAGATTTTCTAGTTTATTTGCGCAGAGGTGTTTATAGTATTCTCTGATGGTAGTTTGTATTTCGGTGGTGATATCCCCCTTATCATTTATTAGTGTGTCTATATGATTCTTCTCTCTTTTCTTCCTTATTAGTCTGGCTAGCGGCCCATCTATTTTGTTTATCTTTTCTAAAAACCAGCTCCTGGATTCACTGATTTTTTGAAGGATTTTTCACATTTCTATCTCTTTTAGTTCAGCTCTCATCTTAGTTATTTACTGTGTTCTACTAGCTTTTTAATTTGTTTGCTATTGCTTCCTTATTCTTTAATTGTGATGTTAGGGTGTTGATTTTGGACCTTTTCCACGTTCTCGTGTGGGCATTTAGTGTGTAAATTTCCTTCTTAATAGTACTTTAGCTGTGTCCCAGAAATTCTGGTATGTCATCTCTTTGTTCTCACTGGTTTCAAAAAACTTTCAAAGTTTATCTGCGTTAAACTTAGTAAGTTACCCAGTAGTCATTCAGGAGCACAGGTTTTTCAATTTCCATGTAGTTGAGCGGTTTGAGTGAATTTCTTAATCCTGAGTTCTAATTTGATTGCACTGTGTTCTGAATGACTCTTTGTCATGATTTCTCTTCCCTTGAATTTGCTGAGGAGTGTTTTACTTCTAATTATGTGGTCAGTTTTAGATGTGATGCTGAGAAGAATGTGTATCCTGTTGATTTGGGTTGGAGAGTTTTGGAGATATCCATTAGGTCCACTTGGTCCAGCACTGAGTTCAAGTCCTGAATATGTCCTTGTTACTTTTCTGTCTCTTAGATCTGTGTAATATTGACAGTGGAGTGTTACATTCTCCCACTATTATTGTGTGGGAGTCTCAGTTTCATTGTAGGACCCTTAAGAACTTGTTTTATGAATCTGGGTGCTCCTGTATTGGGTACATATATATATTTATGAAAATTAGCTCTTCTCATTGAAATAATTCATTTACCATTATGTAATACTCTTTTTTGTCTTTTTTTTTTTTTTTATCTTTGTTGGTTTAAAGGCTGTTTTGTCAGTCTAGGATTGTAACCCCTGCTTTTTTTTTTCTTTCCATTTGCTTTGTACATTTTCCTCCATCCCTTTATTTTGAGCCGATGTGTGTCTTTGCACATGAGATGAGTTTCCTGAATATAGCACACTATTGGGTCTTGACTCTTTATCCAGTTTGCCAGTCTGCGTCTTTTAACTGGGGCATTTAGCCCATTTACATTTAAGTTTAATATTGTTATGTGTGAATTTGATCTTGTCATCCTGATGCTAGCTGATCATTTTGTACATTAGTTGATACAGTTTCCTCATAATGTCCTTGGTCTTTACATTTTGGAATGTTTTTGCAATGGCTGATACTGGTTTTTCCTTTTCATATTTAGTGTTTCCTTTAGGAGCTCTTGTAAGGCAGGCCTGGTGGTGACAGAATCTCTCAGCATTTGCTTCTCTGAAAAGGATTTTATTTCTCCTTCACTTATGAAGCTTAGTTTGGCTGGATATGAAATTCTGGGTTGAAAATTCAGTCTTTAAGAATGTTGTATATTGGCCCCCACTCCCTTTTGACTTGTAGAGTTGCTGCAGAAAGATCCACTGTTGCTTTGATGGGCTTCCCTTTGTAGGTCACCTCCCCTATCTCTGTGGCTGCCCTTAACATTTTTTCCTTCATTTTACCCTTGGAGAATCTGACGATTATATGTCTTGGGATTGCTGTTTTCAGTGAGTATCTTTGTGGTGTTCTCTGTATTTTCTGAATTTGAATGTTGGCCTGTCTTCCTAGGTTGGGGAAATTTTCCTGGTTCAATTCTCCCCCTCATTTTCAGGTATACCTGTCAATCATAGGTTTGGTCTTTTCACATAATCCCATGTATCTTGGGGGCTTTGTTAATTCCTTTTCATTCTTTTGTCTCTGATTTTGTCTTCACACATTATTTCATTAAGTTGATCTTCAATCTCTGATATCCTTTCTTCTACCTGATCAATTCAGCTGTTGTTATTTATGTATGCTTCATGTAGTTGTCGTACAGTGATTTTCAGCTCCATCAGGTCATTTATGTTCCTCTCTAAGAGAATATTCTAGTTAACAGTTACTGTAACTTTTTTTTCAAGGTTGTTATCTTCCTTGGATTGGGTTAGAACATGGTGCTTTAGCCCAGAGGAGCTTGTTACTACCCACCTCTGAACCATACTTCTACCAGTTTGTCAAACTCATTCTCCATCCAGTTTTTTGTCCTTGCTGGAGAGGAGTTGCAGTCATTTGCAGGAGAAGTAAGCATTCTTGTTTTTGGAATTTTTAGCATTTTTGTGCTTTTTCTCATCTTCCTGGATTTATCTACCTTTGATCTTTGATGCTGATGACCTTTGGATGGGGTTTTTGTGTGGGTGTCCTTCTTGTTGATGTTGATATTATTGCTTTCTGTTTGTTAGTTTTCCTTCTAACAGTCTGGCCCCTCATCTGCAGGTCTGCTGGAATTTGGTGGAGGTCCACTCCAGAACTTGTTTGCCTCGGTATTACCAGCACAGGCTGTAGAACAGCGAACATTGCTGCCTGCTCCTTCCTCTGGAAGCTTCATCCCAGAGGGACACCAGCCTGATGCCAACTAGAGCTCTGTTGTATGAGGTGTCTGTGGACCCCTGGTGGGAGATATCTCCCAGTCAGCAGACACGGGGGACAGGGACCCACTTGAGGAGGCAGTCTGTCCCTTAGCAGAGCTCAAGTACTTTTCTGGGAGCTCTGCTGTCTTCAGAGCCAGATGACAGCAGGAACATTTAAATTTGCTTAAGCTGTGCCCACAGCTGACCCTCGCCCCAGGTGCTCTGTCCTAGGGAGATGGGAGTTTTATCTGTAAGCCCCTGACGGTGACTGGTACCTTTCTTTCAGAGATGCTCTGCCCAGTGAGGAGGAATCCAGATAGGCCGTCTGGCCACAACCACTTTGCTGCGCACTGCAGTGAGTTCAGCACAGTCCAAATTTCTGGGAGCTTCCTTAGGAAGCTCCTGTGAGGAGAAAACTACCTACGCAAGCCTCAGTAATGGTGGACGCCCCTCCCCACACCAAGCTCGATTGTCCCAGTTTGACTTCAGACTGCAGTACTGGTAATCAGCATTTTAAGCCAGTGGTGCTTAGCTTCCTGGGCTCTATAGGAGTGGTGCCCACTGAGCAAGACCTCTTGGCTCCCTGGCTTTAGCCCCCTTTCCAGGAGAGTGAGCGGTTCTGTCTCATTGTGGTTCCAAGTGTCACTGGGGTATGAAAAAAAACTGCCGTAGATAACTCAGTGTCCCAGTTTTGTGCTTGAAACCCAGGGTCCTGGTTGTGTAGGCACAAATGGGAATCTCTTGGTCTGCATGTTGTCAAAATCTTGGGAAAAACATAGTATCTGGGCTGGACAGCTTAGTCCCTCAAGGCTACCCTTGGCTAGGGGAGAGAGGTCCCCAGCCCCTTGCACTTTCTGGGTGAGGTAACGTCCCACCCTGCTCCTGCTTGCTCTCCGTGGGCAGCACTCACTGTTTAACTAGTCCCAATGAAATGAACTGGGGATCTCAGTTGGAAATGAAGAAATCACCCCCCTTCTGCATTGGTCTCTCTGGGAGCTGCAGACTGGAGCTGTTCCTGTTTGGCCATCTTCAGATTTTTTTCTTGTTTTTAATTATTTTATCTTTTACTGTTAAATTGTAAGAGTTCTTTATATTCTGGATAGAAGTCTCTCATCAGATTCATGAGTGAGCATTTTATTCAAATGATTTATTTGTTCCCTCCAGCATTCATACTGCATTTCTGCCATCTACTATAAACTGGCATATGACTTGTCTCTTTTACCTCAACTTTCTAAATTTTATACTTTTCTCCCTAGTGAGTGCTTGGGGGCTCTCAGTCTTCTGTACCTAGGGATAAATTTCAGAACTGAGAGACCCCTAAGGTGTCTGACTCAGAGAGTCACAGTGACCCAAGGCTCTCTCCATCCCAAGGCCTTTAGTTGTGCATTCCAGACAGGAAGCCTGCCCGGCCAGCTCCTCTAGCACTTTGAGCAGTGTCCCTCCCTGCCTCCTGTCTCCCTCTCTGTTTCCACACTGCACAGGGCCTCTGTATGGGGAGCATGGGGGCTTGCTACTGCCTGGAACTGCTACTATTGCTGAGGTGTAAGAACCCTGGAGAGGTAAGAAGATAGGGTATGTGTGTTTCATGCTCTGTGTTTTGTGCCTACTGCTAGAAGCAAAGTAGGACCCAAGTCAGAAAGACATGAAAGATTCCATGGGGCAATAATTCCAGAGCAACATCTGGAAAAGGTGAGCATAAGCAAGAAAGAAGGAGAGAAGCAATAGCATTGGAGGGATTTGCTCAGTGTGCTCTGGCACTTGAGTCTCTTTTAACCTCAAAGTTCAGGTGGTTCAAATTACAGTCCCACTGTCTCTGCCTGTTGATTTAGGAGAAAATTGAATCTTCAAACCTGGCTCATGGGAATATTACATATGCCAAGAGATTTAAATATTTATTGAAAGCTCAGAACAAATTATAGTAAGGACCCACCATTTCTTGTACACCATTCCTTTTGGCTATTTTCTCAGAATTTGAAAATCAATGGAATTTGACTTTAACATGCACATTAACTTATAATGGTACTGCTGCATGGGTCTTAGTGATATTCCTGTCCAGTGTTTTCCTGCTAGAGGTGAGGAAACTGAGGTTCACAGTAGATCAGACATTGGCAGAACTGAGCTGAAACTTCCTTGCTATGGAGCCTCTCTTTGGGTCTCGATCATTGGGTACTATATAATGACTGACAATTGATGACAAGGGCATAGGTTGCCTTTTTCCTTAATATAATGAGAGATCAAGATTCTACGACAACTGTAAGCAATTAGGGTACTGATGTGGAACCACAAAATGTGATCCAACTTTGTCCTGTGGCTACTCCATGCAGCAAAGACAGATGACTGGTTTAGAAAACTTTGGTTTTGTTGTTTGCATACAATAAAGGCAGTCTTTGGTGCAAACTGTACTTTTTTTAATGATTCCAGTTATTTTTTAAAAAAGTATTTCATAGAAATAACCTCAAAACTCATCTTTTCATATTATTAATTTTGAGTGTTACCAAATTGTTTAAAGAGCATAATAAGATACTTGCTGATATATCACTGGTATCTTTTATCACTACAAGTAAAATCTGCTTTGAATCCTTCCTAAAGTAAGATTGGTTTATTTGGTGAATTGTTGTTTAACACCAAGAAAGTGAAATCACGAGCTTTTCTACTGATTGGTGATTTATTACCTTAAACAATGTGATAAGGTATAAATCTTCAATTCACTTGCAGATTTTTTCCTCTATCTTGTACACGTTACAATAGGTGTAAAGTAATTAAAATATACATACATTATTTAATTTATTAAAAGCCAAGTTCATTTTGAAGAAAATTTGATATTCTTAGATTATAATTATTTCCAGTTCTTTGAGTGATTCCATTTTGTAGGCACTTTTTATTGTGATTCTGATTATTTACAGTAATAGCAACTATCAATTCAACTAAAGTGGTAATTGCAGATTTTTGGATACCTATTACTGTTCACTGGGAACATTTTTTCCCAGTGTGAATGTGGAACAAAAGCCACAAAAACAGTAAATCCCTTTGCTTTCCCAGTGTCTTTGTAAATTCTGCTGATAAGAAGAATTGGGAGTTATACCTGATGTAAATTGGGAGTTATACACTGGAACATTTTTTCCCAGTGTGAATGTGGAACAAAAGCCACAAAAACAGTAAATCCCTTTGCTTTCCCAGTGTCTTTGTAAATTCTGCTGATAAGAAGAATTGGGAGTTATACCTGATGTAAATGACGAGTTGATGGGTGCTGACGAGTTGATGGGTGCAGCACAGCAACATGGCACAAGTATACATATGTAACAAACCTGCACGTTATGCACATATACCCTAGAACTTAAAGTATAATAATAATAAAAATATATATATTAAAAAAAAAGAACTGCACACTTCAGCAATGTTTAGTAAGTACTTTAAAAATTGACAACTGTCTTTTAAAATAAATAGATTTTGAAACTGATTTGTGTACCTACTTCCAGATTAAGAAAAATCATTTGTGGAAACAAAATTGATTTCAGGTTTCCAATGACAGGGAGAAAATGGGATTGTTTACCTGCAGAGCCTGAATTTATTATTGCATCCAGCTGCACAAATTTGTAAACATGTTCTTCTTTAGTCAGGTCCCTTTAGAAGTAGCCAGTTTGGACTGATGCCTTGACAGATAACATATGTGGAGGCTACAGTGCAGGAAGCTATTGCGATATCTGAACTTTGTCATCTACTTTAATCTAGGCATTAGATGCCAGGTAGAGTATGCAAGCCAATTAGTTCTGCTTCAGTATCATGATAGGGATATATCAGCAGCCATATTTTTCTGGTCATTCTCAGTGAATATCATAATGCTGTTTGAAATGGGCTTTCTATATGTGTTGAGTGTGTTTTCAGAGGGCTGTTTTGGGAAGGAAGATTACGAGAGGGCCAAGACCTCAGTCTCCTAAAACATTATTATTTCATTGAACTAATCAGTGGGAGAAAGACAGGGCCTCATGGTTTCTACAAGCACTGGACTTGTTTTTATTTGTTTTCAATCCGTCCTTTGGAAGCAGAGAAGGCCTGGGAACCATCCATGCACAGGTTCACACTCAAAGCTGGGATAGATGGTGTTCCCCCAGTTGCCATAGCACTACTGGCATGGGAATACTTGCCCATATTTGTAGAGATTTCCTCCCCATCTTTGGCACCTTAGCACAAAAGGAAACTCCCTCATGCAACTGTAAAGCAGTTATTGGGTTAGGGATTCTTCATTTTAAGTTACAGTTAGCTCTCTAGTATATCTTTGGGAGGGCAAATGGTCAGGAAAACTTAAGTTGCAGAAGGAGAGTTCTGTGAATTGTAAGATAATTAGCATCAGTCCTGGCATTCATCCAGGAGATACTGAGAGCACCCTTCCAACTGCCACCCCACTCTGCCCAACCTCCTGTTGTGACTCCAGACATTGCCCAATCATACACAGCTGTCCCTGGTTAAGAACCACTCATTTAGAGGAAATTGGTTTGGTAAAGAAATCCTTATAAAGTGGAATTAGCTGAATTGTGCCAATCTCAGACTGACACGGAAACAGTTTGAGTTGGGAGGCACTGTACACAAAGGCTCAACCCTAGAAAGAAAGTGAAAGGAAGACATGCAGAGAGAGGTGGTCTCAAGGTCTAGCCTCCACCAAGCCTTGTGCCCCCATGACACTCACCTGGTGGATTTGCTCTCCTGTTACCCTCAGAGGGGTGAACTGAGAATGAAGTTTGGTCTTGGAGGCAGCAAAGAACAGTGTCTGAGGATATCAAGTAGAAGGCGGCAAAGATCATGCATTGTCAAAATCAGTAAGGGAGGTGGTCAGGTGGCTACATAGAAGTGATGCATTGATAAATGGCAGACATGATCTATTTCAGTGCCTTTGGCATCAAACACTTCCATTTTATGTCAAATTTTGTGTCACTCCTGCTTCCAACTATGTCGTATACCCTTTGAGGGTTTACAAAGGCATGACAAAGCTCTTTCTGAATATAAGAACTGTAGCCAACATGTTTTGAGTTTGGGATTCATTAACATGAAAGAACTCAGAGTGATATTAGTGCATTTTATGGATGAGTATACTCATATATATTAGTGCATTTTATGGACGAGGAGTAGAGAGGCCAAAAAATTTGTCCAAGTTTCTACAGCACATAGGAAATGGTCATGACTGTGTACGAGATGCTTTGGTTATTTAGGCTGCACATCCTACCACCACATTGAGAAGTTATCTTTGTGCTTCTGTGGATGCTTAACTGACCCCCGTGGGCCTCTACATTCCATGGCCAATTATGAAGCATGGAAAATTATTTCGAGAGGCAAACAAAATTTGGCTGTTTGGAGGAATTGAGATATTTTAATATTGCTCATTTTTAGAATTAATAATAAAGTGAATTTTGGGTCATATGGTGTTTTTATTGACCATAGAGCAATAATATTTGTAAATGGTCTTTATTGATTGAGTTTTATTGTAAAAATAAAAAAATAGAGGATTTAAGTGTGATTTATTGAGGCAAATGTTTTGAACCCAAATGACCACTCCTTTCTTTTCTCTTTAACTCCTTACCACTCCCAGCCCAATCTTATTCCTCAGTATTATCATCTAGAAGAGTCAGGTGTTTCAAATGATGCCAGCATGGACTTTTCCCAACAGGGGTGTGTTTTTGAATATGTAAATGTCAGTCAATGACCCTTACTGATAATGCTTCAGATCAAATGGGAGCAAAAGGAATTGGAAGATACATAACAAAAATAAGTAAGAACTCCAACTAATAAGAGTTTTACAACAGACATAAGCTGATTGCTGTTTTATTAAAGCAATGTGGAGTGGTACTAAATGCCACTATTTTCTGGAAATGTAGGAAACTGAAGTCATTTTTCTCTTGTGAGTCCCATGTTAAACTGCTCATAGTAGGATCTCAGTTATTTTTTCTAATTAATACAGTTTTCTACTATTTTGTACTCTTTTAAAAAGTCTTAGCCTTAAACTCATTCTTGGTATTTTATGCTATTCTTCACTACCAAGGGGAACATTTCAAATTTAGAGAAAAAGTCTTATTTTTGTTTCGCGTGGAGTTGAGAAAGGAGATGGTAATCTTGACATTGCTTGCAAATAAAATGCACACTTTCATCATTTTTTTCTTGATATAATTTTTGTATTGAAAGAAGTGTGATGTGTTGTGGCAGTGATATGAGAACCATAACCATATAATCATTCTCTAGATGATTGGAATGGAGAGAAGTTTCATTTAAAATGTCAAGTAGGGCTGGCCGTGGTGGCTCACGCCTGTAATCCCGACACTTTGGGAGGCCAAGGCGGGTGGATCGCAAGGTCAGGAGATTGAGACCATCCTGTCTAACATGATGAAACCCCCCTCTACTAAAAATACAAAAAATTAGCTGGGCATGGTAGCGGGTGCCTGTAGTCCCAGCTACTCGGGAGGCTGAGGCAGGAGAATGGTGTGAACCTGGGAGGCGGAGTGTGCAGTGAGTCAAGATCGCACCCCTGCACTCCAGCCTAGGCAAGAGAGTGAGACTCTGACTCCAATAGAATAGAATAGAATAGAATAGAATAGAATAGAATAGAATAGAATAGAATAGAATAGAATAGAATAGAATAGATAAAAAAATTCAAGTTACTCAAATGGCACATGACTCTACATTTGTGTTTGGTCTTCTGTTCCTGTGTTAGTTTGCTGAGGATGCTGGCTTCCAGCTCTATCCATGTCCCTTCAAAGGATATGATCTCATTCCCTTTTGTCGCTGCATAGTATTCTGTCAAGTATATGTACCACATTTTCTTTATCCAGTTTATCATTGATGGGCATTTGGGTTGGTTCGTGTCTTTGCTATTGAAAATAGTGCCGCAATATACATACGTGTGCATGAGTCTTTATAGTAGAATGATTTATATTCCTTTGGGTATATACACTGTAATGGGATTGCTGGGTCAAATGGTATTTCTGGTACGAGATACTTGAGGAGTTGCCACACTGTCTTCCACAATGGCCAAACTAATTTACATTCCCACCAAGAGTGTAAAAGCATTCCTATTTCTCCACAGCCTCACCAGCATCTGTATTTTTTTGACTTTTTAATAATTGCCATTCTGACTGGCATAAGGTGGTATCTCATTGTGGTTTTGATTTGTGTTTCTCTGATGATCAGTGATGTTGACCTTTTTCAATGTTTGTTGACTGCATAAATGTCTTTTTTTGAGAAGTGTCTGTTCCTATCCTTTGCCTACTTTTTGATGGGGTTGTTTGTTTTTGTCTTATAAATTTAAGTTCCTTGTAGATTCTGCATGTTAGCCCTTTGTCAGATGGATAGATTGCGAAGATTTTCTCCTGTTCTATAGGTTGCCTGTTCATTCAGATGACAGGTTCTTTTGATATGCAGAAGCTCCTGAGTTTAATTAAATCCCACTTGTCAATTTTGGCTTTTGTTGCAATTGCTTTTGGTGCATGAATTCTTTTCTCATGCCTATGTCCTGAATGATATTGCTTAGGTTTTCTCTTAGGGTTTTTATGGTTTTAGGTCTTACGTTTAAGTCCTTAATCTATCTTGAGTTAATTTTTGTGTAAGGTGTAAGGAAGGGGTCCAGTTTTAGTTTTCTGCATATGGCTAGCCAGTTTTCCCAACATCATTTATTAAATAGGGAATCCTTTCCCATTTCTTGTTTTTGTCAGGTTTGTCAGAGATCGGATGGTTGTAGATGTGTGGTATTATTCTGAGGCCTCTGTTCTGTTCCAGTTGGTCTACATATCTGTTTTGGTACCAGTACAAAATTTTGGTTACTGTAGCCTTGCAGTATAGAAGTCAAGTAGCGTGATGTCCCCAACTTTGTTATTTTTGCTTAGGATTATCTTGGCTCTACAAGATGTTCTTTCATTTCATATGAAATTTAGAGTAGTTTTTTTTTTCTTCAATTCTGCGAAGACTATCAATGGTACTTTGATGGGAATAGCATTGAATTTATAAATTGCCTTGGGCAGTATGGCCATTTTTATAATAATGATTCTTCTTATTTATGAGGATGAAATGTTTTTCCATTTGTTTGTGTGCTCTCTTATTTCCCTGAGCAGTGGTTTGTAGTTCTTCTTGAAGAGGTCCTTCACATCCCTTGTTAACTGTATTCCTAGGTATTTTATTCTCTTTGTAGCAATTGTGAATGGGAGTTCATTCAAGATTTGGCTCTCTGGTTGTGAATTGCTGATGTAAAGGAATGCTTGTGATTTTGGCATATTGATTTTTGTATCCTGAGACTTTGCTGAAGTTGCTTATCAGCTAAAGGAGTTTTTGGGCTGAGGTGATGGGGTTTTTCTAAATGTAGAACTATGTCATCTGTAAACAGAGACAATTTGACTTCCTCTCTTCCTATTTAAATACCCTTTATTTCTTTCTCTGGCCTGATTGCCTTGGCCAGAACTTCCAATATCATGTTGAATAGGACTCTTAAGAGAGAGCATCCTTGTTTGTACCAGATTTCAAGGTGAATGCTTCCAGGTTTTGCCCGTTCAATATCATACTGGCTGCAGGTTTGTCATAAATAGCTCTTATTATTTTGAGATATGTTCCATGAATTCCTAATTTACTGAGTGTTTTTAACATGAAAGGATATTGAATTTTATTGAAGGCCTCTTCTGCATCTACTGCTATAATCACGTAGTTTTGCTTTGGCTCTGTTTATGTGATGGATTATGTTTGTTGATTTACGTATGTTGAACCAGCCATGCATCTCAGGGATTAAGCTGACTTGATCATGGTGGATGAGTAAACATCCAGTGGATGTTCCGCTGGATTTGGTTTGCCAAATTGAGCCCTTTATTGAGGATTTTCACATCCATGTTCATCATGGATATTGGTCTGAAGTTTTCTTTTTTTGCTGTGTCTCTGCCAGGTTTTGGTATCAGGATGATGCTGGATTCATAAAATGAAGTTAGAGAAGAGTACCTCCTTTTTAATTATTTGGAATCGATTCAGGAATGGTACTAGGTCCTTTTTGTACCTCTGGTAAAATTCAGCTGTGAATGTGTCTGGCCCTGGGCTTTTTTGGGGTTGGTAAGCTATTAATTATTGCCTCAATTTCAGAACTTGTTATTGGTCTATTCAGGGATTTGATTCTTCTTGGTTTAGTCTTGGGGAGGTACATGTGTCCAAGAATTTACCTATTTCTTCTAAATTTTTTAATTTGTTTTCATAGAGGTGTTTATAGTTTTCTCTGATGGTAGTTTCTATTTCTGTGAGGTCAGTGGCAATATCCTCTTTATCATTTTTTTTGTGTGTGTCTATTTGCTTCTCCTCTCTTTACTGGTCTAGCTAGCAGTCTATTTTGTTAGTTTAAAAAAAAAAAAAAGCCCCTGCATTGATTTTTGGAGTGTTCTTTGTGTCTCTTTCTCCTTCAGTTCTGCTTTGATCTTAGTTATTTCTTGTCTCATGCTGGCTTTTGGATTAGTTTGTTCTTACTTCTCAAGCTCTTTTAATTGTGATGTTAGCTTTACTCGTGTCTCTCATGTCCGTGTGAAGAGACCACCAAACAGGCTTTGTGTGAGCAACAAGGCTATTTATTTCACCTGGGTGCAGGTGGGCTGAGTCCCAAAAGAAAGTCAGCAAAGGGAGATAGGGGTAGGGCTGTTTTATAAGATTAGGGTAGGTAAAGGAAAATTACAGTCAAAGGGGGTTGTTCTCTGGCGGGCAGGGGTGGGCGTCATAAGGTGCTCAGTGAGGAGCTTTTGAGCCAGGATGAGCCAGGAGAAGGAATTTCACAAGGTAATGTCATCAGTTAAGGCAAGAACAGGCCATTTTCACTTCTTTTGTGGTGGAATGTCATCAGTTAAGGCGGGAACAGGCCATCTGGATGTGTACGTGCAGGTCACAGGGGATATGATGGCTTAGCTTGGGCTCACATGCCTGACATTCCTGTCTTTTATATTAATAAGAAAAATAAAATGAAATAGTGGTAAGTTGTTGGGGCAGCGAAAATTTTGGGGGGTGGTATGGAGAGATAATGGGCGATGTTTCTCAGGGCTGCTTTGAGCAGGATTAGGGGTGATGTGGGAACCTAAAGTGGGAGAGATTAAGCTGATGGAAGATTTTGTGGTAAGGGGCAATATTGTGGGATTGTGAAAAGGAGCTTTTGTCATGTAGAATGATTGGTGATGGCCTGGATGCAGTTTTGTATGAATTGAGAAATTAAATGGAAGACACAAGGTCTGAATTAAGAGAAGGAGAAAAACAGGTATTAAATGACTAAGAATTGGGAGAACCCAGGACATCCAACTAAAGAGTGCTCAAGGGAGTTCAGCATAGCCCTATCAGCAAAGATTATGTATTTACTTTAAGACAGAGATAAGAGTGGTGGTTTGGGGATAGCACCAGGAGGTATCAGCTGTGATGACTTGGAGAAACAGTGTAAACTGGCAGTGTAAACAAGAGCAGGCCATTTATGAGTAGTTAAGAATGGTGAATAGGAGTATAACAAGACAGAAGATAGAAGGGATGACAAGTTTTTTGGGGTGCAGTCCAAGTTGGTCTGATGTCTGGAATGAGACTGGGGCCTAATAAAAAGGAACAGCCATACAGGAGCTCAAATGGGCTGTACCCTGTAGCATTCCGAGGACAGGCCCAAATTCTGAGAAGGGCAAGTGATAAAAGTATTGTCCAGTCCTTTTTAAGTTGGTGGCTGAGCTTGGTGGGTGTGTTTTTAAAAGACTATTTGTCCCTTCTACTTTTCCTGAAGATTGAGGACCGTAAGGGATCTAAAGGTTTCACTGAATACCAAGAGCCTGAAGGACTGCTTGGGTGATTGACTATTAAAGGCTGGTCCGTTATCAGACTGTATAGAGGTGGGAAGGCCAAACCGAGGGATTACATCTGACAGAAGGGAAGAAATGACTGTGGTGTCCTTCTCAGACCATGTGGTAAAGGCCTCTCTACCCATCCAGTGAAAGTGTCTGCCCAGACTAAGGGATATTTTAGTTTCCTGAGTTGAGGCATGTGAGTAAAGTCAATTCCCCAGTCCTGGGTGGGGGCAAATCCACAAGCTTGATGTGTAGGGAAGAGAAGGGGCCTGAACAGTCCCTGAGGAGTAGTAGAATAGCAGATGGAACACTGAGAAGTGATTTTCTTGAAGATAAATTTCCATGATGGAAAGGAAATGAGAGGTTCTAAGAAGTGGGCTAGCAGCTGGTAACCTACATGGAAGAGGTTATGAAATGACAACAGAGTAGAATAGGCCTGTGAGGCTGGAAGGAGATACTTTCCTTGGTCTAAGAACCACTCCTTGTGTGGCAAGAGATTGGTAGGTGGAAGTTTTGGCGGGGAGTAGGTGGGAGTGACCAATATGAAGGAGAAAAACTGGCTGTAAGGGACAGAAGTTGAAACACTAGCTGCTTGTCTAGCTACCTTATCAGCATAAGTGTTGCCTAGAGCAGTGGGATCTCATGCCTTTTGATGGCCCTTGCAGTGAATGCCTCCACCTTCCTTTGGAAGTAAAGCGGCCTTGAGAAGAGTTTTTATTAAAGAGGCATTAATGATGGAGGACCCTTGTGTAGTAAGGAAACCTCTTTTTACCTATATAACAGCATGGTGGTACAGGATATGGAAGGCATATTTAGACTCAGTATAAATATTGACATGTAATTCCTTTGCAAGGGTGAGGGCTCGAGTTAAGGCAATGAGTTGGGCTTGCTGAGAGGTAGTGGAGAGAGGTAGAAAGTATATGCATCAGGTGTGAGGAAGAAAATAGATTTTGGAAGTTATGAGAACTGTAGAGAGTGAGTTGAGCATAATTTGTGATTTTGAGGGACTCTAAAACTATTAAAGCAGTGACAGCCACTGCACACAGACATGAGCGCTAGGCTGAAACTGTAAGGTCAAGTTGTCTGGATAAAAAGGCCACAGGGCACGGTCCCAGTCCTTGTATAAGAATTTCCACCACACAGCCCTGCACTTCAACTGTTTGTGAGGAAAAAGGGTTGGGACACGATCAGCCGGAAAAGCACATGTATTAGGTAATGGATAAGGAAGAAATTTGGGCTTGACTGAAGTAATGGGGGCTGTCTGTGAAGCCTTGCAGCAGTACAGCAGTGCAGTAATTTGCTGAGCCTAATTGGTGTTAGGATCAGTCCAAGGGAAAGCAAGGAGAGGCTGGGATGAAGGGTGCAAAGGAATAGTAAAGAAAGCATGTTTGAGATCCAGAACAGAATAATGGGTTTTGGGTTAGGTATTGAGGATAGAAGAGTATATGGGATAGGCAAAACAATTTGGTTGATAAGACACAGATCCTGAACTAAACTGTAAGGCTTGTCCGGTTTTTGGACAGATAAAAAGGGGGAATTGTAAGGGGAGTTTATAGGCTTTAGAAGGCCATGCTATAACAGGCGAGTGATAACAGGCTTTAATCCTTTTAAAATGTGCTGTGCGATGAGATACTGGCGTTGAGTGGGGTAAGGGTGATTAGGTTTTAATGGGATGGGAAGGGGTGTGTGATCAGTCACCAAGGAGGGCGTAGAGGTGTCCTATACTTGAGGTTTAAGGTGGGGAGATAGAAGGGGAGGATGTGAAGGACGCTTTGAACTGGGAGAAAAGGCAGCAATGAGGTGTGGCTGTAATCCAGGAATAGTCAGGGAAGCAGATAATTTGGTTAAAATGTGTCAGCCTAATAAGGGAACTGGGCAGGTGGGGGATAACTAAAAAAGAGTGCATTAAGGAATGTTTTCCCAGTTGGCACCAGAGTGGGGGAGTTTTAAGAGGTTTAGAAGCCTAACTGTTAATACCCACAACAGTTATTGGGGGCAAGGGAAACAGGCCCTTGAAAAGAAGGTAATGTAGAGTGGGTAGTCCCCCTATCAATTAAACAGGGGATGGACTTACCTTCCACTGTGAGAGTTACCCAATGCTCAGTGTCTGTGATGGTCCAGGGGGCTTCCGAGGTGATTGGCCAGCATCAGTCTAATCCTGAGTTTTAATTTGATTGCACTGTGATCTGAGAGACTGTTGTTATGATTTTGCTTCTTTTGCATTTGCTGAGGAGTGTCTTACTTCCAACTACATTGTCAATTTAAGAAATAGTGCCATGTGGCACTGAGAAAAATGTATATTCTGTTAATTTAGGTTGGAGCATTCTGTAAATATTTATTAGGTCAGAGCTGAGTTCAAGTCCTGATTATTCTTGTTAATTTTCTTACCCATAGATCTGTCTAATATTGACAGTGGGATGTTAAAGTCTCCCACTATTATTGTGTGGGAGTTTACGTCTCTTTGTAGGTCTATAAGAACGTGTTTTATGAATCTGAGTGCTCCTGTATTGGGTGCACATATATTTAGGATAGTTAGCTCTTCTTTGATCCTGTTACCATTATGTCTTCTTTATCTTTTTTGATCTCTGTTGGTTTAAAGTGTGTATTTTCGGAGGCTAGGATTGCAACCCCTGCTCTTTTTTTGGTTTCCATTTGTTCATTTGGTAGATTTTCTTCCATTCCTTTATTTTGAGCCTATGTGTATGTTTGCATATGAGATGGTCTCCTAAACAAAGCACACTGATGGGTCTTGAGTCTTTATCCAGTTTGCCAGTCTGTCTTTTAATTGGGATATAAAGCTCATTTACATTTAAAGTTAATAATGTTATGTGTGAATTCAGTCGTGTAATCATGATGCTAACTGGTTATTTTGCACACTAGTTGATGCAGTTTCTTCATAGTGTCATTGGTGTTTATATTTCAGTGTGCTTTTGCAGTTAGTGTTCTGGTTTTCCTTTCCATATTTAGTGCTTCTTTCAGGAGCTCTTGCAAAGGCAGGCCTGGTGGTGATGAAATGCCTCAGTATTTGCTTCTCTGGAAATGATTTTATTTCTTCTTCACTTATGAAGCTTAGTTTGCCTGGATATGAAATTCTTGGTTGAAAAATTTTTCTTTAAGAATGTTGAATATTGGCCCCTAATCTCTTCTGCTCTACAGGGTTTCTGCTGATATGTCTACTGTTAGTCTTATGGGCTTTCCTTTTTTAGGTGACCTGGCCCTTCTCTTTCTCTGACTTCCCTTAACATTTTTTCCTTCATTTCAACCTTGGAGAATCTGATGATTATTTGTCTTGAGTTTGATCTTCTTGTGGAGTATCTTAGTGTTGTTCTTTATATTTCCTTAATATGCATGTTGGCCTGTCTTGCTAGGTTGGGAGATTTCTGCTGGATAATGTGTGAAGTGAGTTTTCCAGTTGGTTCCATTCTCCACATTTCCTTCAGGTACTCAAATCAATCGTAGGTTCAGTCTCTTTATATAACTCCATGTTTCTTGAAGGCTTTGCTTGTTCCTTTTCATTCTTCTTTCTCTAATCTTGTCTGCACACCTTATTTGAGCAAACTCATATCCTTTCTTCTGCGTGGTTGATTTGGCTATGATACTTATGTACTCTTCACAAAGCTCTCATGCTGTGTTTTTCAGCTCTGTCATGTCACTTACATTCCTCTCTAAACTAGATGCTCTAGTTAGCAGCTCCTCTAAACCTTTATCAAGGCTCTTAATTTCTTTGCACTGGGTTAGAACATGCTCCTTTAGCTCAGTGGGCTTTCTTATTACCAACCTTCTGAAACCTACTTCTATCATTTCATCCATCTCATCCTCCATCCAGTTCTCTGTCCTTGCTGGAGAAGCATTGCGATCATTTGGAGGAAAAGAGGCACTCTAGCCTGCTGGGTTTTCAACATTTTTTCATTGAGTCTTTGTCGTATGTTTATGGGTTTGTCTAGTTTCACACTTTGAGGCTGCTGACCCTGAATGGGGTTTTTGTGGGGACTTTTTGTTGCTGTTGATGCTGTTATTGCTTTCTATTTGTTTGTTTTTCTACAATGGTTAGATCCCTCTTCTGTAGGGCTGCTGTGATTTTGTTGGGGGTTCACTTCAGGCCCTATTCATCTGGTATGCTCCCATGTGTGGAGATGTTCCTCAAAGAGGCAGGGAAACAGCAAAGATGGGTGCTTGCTGCTTATTCTGGGATCTCTGGCCTCTTGGGGCACCAACCTGATGCCAGTAGGATAGCTCTTCTATAGGGATCTGACAACCCCTGTTGGTGGATCTCATCCAGTCGAGTAGCCTGGGGAATAGGACCCATCTAATGAAGCACTTTGACTGTCTCTTGGTGTAGGGGGTAGGCTTTGCTGAAGGGAAAATCACTCATCTGGGCTGCCCGGATTCTTCAGATCTGCCAGGAGGAAAGGCTAAGTCTGCTTGTCCCCAGAGACTGATCACCTCTCTGGGGGCTCAGGGTCAGGGAGAGGAGGGTTCTGGTACCTCCAACAACTGAGCCTCTAGCTGGAGTTGTTGGATTCCTCCAGGGAGACTCACTCATTGAGGAAGGATGGGTCAACCAGGGCTGAAGAGGTGCTCTGTCTGCAGTCTACCATAGCTGACTTGTTTGGGACATGTCTTGGGACCAAGCTGTCTAGGCTCCCTGGCTCCAGCAGGGGAAAAGCACAGCCCAGAGCATAGAGATGGATGCCACCCTTCCCCCATTTGGGGAGCTTAGCGTGTTACGCAGCCATCAGTCTCAGTGCTTGCTGCTGCCCCTCCCTCAAGGAGTACAAACTGCTTAGGCAGTAGGCAGCTATAGCTGTGGTGCTGGTCAGCCCTCCCGCCAGGAACTCAAGAGGCTTAAGCAGATTCTAGCTGAGAGGCTGTTGAGAATCTTCACAGCTCCAGAATTGGGACCCTAGACCCCAGTGGCATGGGTTCATGAGTGGCACTTTTCAATTTATGGATGGCACAGTTCTGTGGCACATGGTTTCTCAGGCTGGGTATCAAGCTCACTCTCCACCTGCCTTGGCTGTGGGGTGGGGGGCTCCCCTGGGGCAACAAGGGAACTCATAACTCCTGAGCTCGTGGAAGACTGAATGCTGGGATTGATTCCAGCCTTGCCAACAAGGAAGGAGTGCTGAGAAAAGCTGTTGGACAGCTAGCCAAGGATATTTCCCATATTCACCAGAGCATTTTGACTGTACTTCTGTCATAGTATTAATACCATTGGCCTTTTTAGTTGTTATTTGTGGGCTTCTTTTATCCCTTTGGTAATTTCTAGATTCCTTAAGGATGTGGACCTATTTTTAACAGCACATAGAGTACTGCCCTGCCCTAGACCGTGCTTATAGAGACTCAATTGACTAGAATTGGTCCAGGCCAATTGATTAAAAATTTTTCTACCTTTAAAAAATTTCTACCTTTAAAAATTGAATCTAAATTCTTTAAAATGAAGTTATTTGCTTGAATATTGACACCCTTCCAGTAAAGTTATGTTTATCCATTCCAGAAAATGATTAAGGGGTCTTAACCATAAAGGTACTGAAATAAATTACCATGGGTGCATGTAATATAAACCCCGAAAAGACTGTTTACAATTCTGTGTGGTTGTAGGAAGAAAAAAAGGATTCAAATATAAATATGAGTGGCACAGAAAATTTGTTTTGAGTCCATTTTACGCATCTGTTAACATTTTGAAGACTGCAGTCTTCAATTTTTACAATTTATCATCTTAAAGATTAGGAAGTGAAATAAATGACTTGTATATAACATCACTGCAATTCTCTATTTGAAGTTCCATTAATAACATTTCTCTTCAGAAAACAAACTACTTAGATAATTTTCAATTCAGTACATTATTATGCATATCACATAATTTTATTTAAAAATCATTTTATGTAGAGTGAGATAAACCAGATTTTGATTGCCGACGTGGTGTGAAGTATACAACTAGTGTTACACGTCCTAATTTGTTTGTTAATATAGTCTTCAAAAATTTATCTTTTTTAATGTAAAGAAATTTTCATATAAAATTCCCTTTATTTGGTTTGGGTTTCAGTGATTGTACATGTTCATAAATTTTTATTTCATCAACGATTTTAACTGATGTGTAAATTTCATTTTTAAAAAAGATTTGGCATACTATAATTTCAATTTTCTGTAAAAGAAAATATAATCCCTATTTACTTGCCAATTTGTATGAGTAAATGAGCAGTTCCTACCTTATTCAAGAATACTCATTCATAATATATTGTCTCAAATGATTGATAGGAAAATTTAAGTTTCATTCAACACAAAGACATGAATAATTTTTAAAACATTTTATTGTCTACTATTGGTACAGTTTTAGTTACAGAATTTGCTAAGTTAAGTGATTTTAAGCAAAAATCATTGTGTGCTTGTGTCATCCCTGAAAGCAACTGAAGTGTTTACTTCAGTTCTCCTCTGATATTCTGATCTTTTAATCCTGAAAAAAATAGCAAAAGGAACAATTAAATAATTTACAAATTAGTACCATTTACAATACATGTATGCCTTCACTTTTGTCAAAACAATGTACAACCATTTAAGTTGAACTCTGTAATTTCCAAAGTTTCTTTGTTCTTTCATTGTCATTAGATACTAGGTGTCCATGAAGCCATCTTCTACCTTCAGAACACTTAAAGCCTATTATTTTATAACAAAATAACAATTGTTACCTTTCTTTGAGTACTTCTTGCATGCCAGGTTCCAAGCTCATAATGCTATTTTATTTTTCATAAAACAACTCTAAGAAACTGTCAGTATTTATACTGAAATTTTACAGAAAAAGAAACTGAGTTTTAAAGAGTTCAAACTATCTGCCCAAAGTCACCTTTCCATAAATAGCTTTGTCAAGGTGTTAGCACATTATAAAGTCCATGGTGTTAATTCGTAATAAGCAGATAAATAAATGCATTTTCTATGCACAGAGAGAACATGTGCTTTAGAGTAGAATAGCCAATGATAGACATCAGATTACCTAGGATTAAATCAATCTCGTTTCTTTTTTTTTTTTTTTTTTTTGAGGCAGAGTTTCACTCTTGTTACCCAGGCTGTAGTGCAATGGTGCAATCTTGGCTTACTGCAACCTCCACTCCCTGGGTTAAACAATTCTCCTGCCTCAGCCTCCCTAGTAATCGGAATTACAGGCATCTGCCTCCACGCCCGACTAACTTTTTTTTTTCCCCTCTTCATATATTTAGAAGAGATGTGGTTTCACCATGTTGACCAGGCTGGTCCCAAACTCCTGACCTCAGGTGATCCACTTGCCTGGGCTTCTCAAAGTGCTGAGATTACAAGTGTGAGCCACCTGACCCAGCCTCAATCAATTTTCAAAAATTCTGCCCCATATTCTCTGTAAACATGCTCACAGTTATGAAGCCATTTATGACATATAGTATGACTTTTTAATTCAGAAGTTATCACATTTATACCTGGACAGATGCTTCAAAATGATATGATTTTATCATTTTTCCCCATTTAAAAGAAAAGAAAATACTCATATATTTGAAGTAACTTTTACAATAGTGCCTCCTTTTTGAGGGCAAAGCCAGAACTTGAACGTAGCTGTCCTGGCTTTCTATCCTGGTCATTTCCACCTCACTTTTCTATTCTTCTCAGTAGTAAATCATCAATAGCTTGTATAAATTGGAATTACAGTTGGATACATATAAGTGATAGAGTCACATAATCTCATATACATAGAAATAAGACTTTATGGATGTGGATAAAGTTTGTTTTATTGATTATTCCCATTCATTTGTAAGTGCTTCTCATAATGGAAGATTCAGTGCTAAATTGAGGTAACTTCTTGTTAAAAGCTTAATATCTTTGGAATCTTAGCACTAAAAAGGACTCTAACAGCATGTTTAGTTTAGCTTTCTCCAAGTTAGATTGAAAACTACTGAAAACAGGAAACCTTCCTATAGGTTTTAAAAGAGATTTCCCATCTACCTTTTGTAGCTTGTTCAAATATTTGCACTCTAAAAATTACTCACCCCATCTTATCTTAAGCCTTCAAGGCAATTATAGCCTTTTCTTGCTAGTCAAATCTTTGAAATGAAAGAACTGATATTCCCTTATGCTGTTGCCCTTAAAATTAAGAGGGTTTAATAATATATTTTTCTAGTAATGGGTTTTCATAATTTATACTCTGGTAGAAATTCAATAATAATAAAATTTAAAGCCACCATGAAAACTGTGGTCTTAATTACCAAGCCACTTAGATACATTTGTTTATAGTGTAAAGACACAACATATTGCTTGAACTAATAGATCATAGACCTGTAACTACAACAACTCTAGACCCTGAGTTGTTGGACCCCTTAGAACTCTGGGGCCAACTTTGCTACACCATTTTAACAGGATTTGCATTGTAGTGGCTTCAAGGTATACTCACCACTTCCTCCTGCTTGGTCTTGTCTGTTGCTGGCCAAGCTTCCAGAGTCAGATCAGGAAGTATGGGGGGCAGGGGCTGCATGGGGAACATCGGAGGCAGAGGTGGCTGTGGCAGCAGGGGCTGCATGGGGTGCACAGGTGGCTGGGGCTGCATGGGCTGGTGAGGCTGTGGCTGAACAGGCTGGGGCTGGTAGGGCTGCTGGGCGGGCGGAGGGAGGTTTGGCTGGTGGTGTTGGGTTGGAGTCATGGAGTGTTGGCCAGGAACGGGCATCATTGGTTGTTGGGGGAGCACGGGCTGCTGAGCTGGCACCACTGGGATGTAGTGATGAGGCTGAAGGGTGTGAGTCAGGGGGTGCTGTTGGGACAGCACGGGGATGATTTGGTGGTGCAGCCATCCACCCATGGGCTCGTAACCATAGGAAGGGTACTGGTGAGAAACAGAGAGGCAGGTTTACCATTGGCTCAGGTGACTCCAGCCAGAGAAGCAGCAGTGTTTTCTTTGCCATTATGGCCCCAGGAATATTTTATTTTTCCTCTGCAAAAATTTGTAACTGTGTACAAGATACGATTTTTTACAAACTAAATTTCCCATTAGTGTCTGTATGTGGAGTACACATAGTGTTTTCTGAAAATGGGAATTTAAATGCATGCCTAATAATTTCAGAGAAGAACAAAATGTCTACGTACTGGTGGTCTTACCATGCTCTGGTACCACTTCAAAGGGGTGAGCACCTTAAGAGAAAGATGTATTAGAGTCCATTTGATTTAATTTACTTTTATCCAATGTAGAAATTCACTGATGCAGTATGAAATATAGACTCACTAAAGCAGTCCTATCAACACTGATAGCCTGAGAACGTGAGTTCTACAAAAGAAAGAAGGTAAACATTTGTCGGGGGCTTCCTGTGTGTCAGGCACTGTGTTTATATCCATCACACACATTCTTCATCTTTTCTCATATGCTAGGAGACAAGTATTATTACTCTCACTTGTTAGATGAGGTCATGGGAAGTTAAAGAGATTCATTAACTTGACTGAAGTTATAAAGGGAGTAAATCTATTTATTTTCATAGCTCCTGCTCTTCATTGTAAGAGCAAAGCAAACATAAAATTATGCCATAATAATGTGACATAATGTTAATTTCATCTTTCCTTTGATGTCACAATGGGGAAAAAAAGGTGCAAACACTGTCCCTCATCCTAAAAACACAGATTTACTGATCAAATTTGTCAGTCTTTTAGGTGTAACAGAACACCTTGCATCAGATTCTTACTAACATTTGTCAGCAGCTTGTGTAAGTAAATAAACTCAAAGATTATTACCTGAACCTGTGAGAGAGGTAAGAATTTTATTCCTTTCTGAACAGTATATATTGGTTAACCTTAGGTTTGGGGATTCTTTTTCTAGTAATACAGCATTTAATCAATAAAAAATTAATTACCTTGCTCATATTATACCTGACAAAGCAGTTTTGTAACTGTTAACTATATTACTGTCCAACATTTTGAAATGTGAATATTACAGTAATTTCCCTCATCCAAATGAGGAAACTGGGGTTCCAAAGAGAGGAAATTATTTCCCCAAAGTCAGTAATTTTACCTAATCTTTACATTTCACCAGATGGGATAGAACCAAGCTGGTCAGTCAGAGTTGACTTTTTGCCCTTTCATGGAATCTTCCTGAGCAGTGGTTCATGATGAATAAGCTTACAGCCATATTTAGGAGGAGAGAGTCAATCCGAGTAATCAGGCAGGAGGGTGGCTGGAACAACACAGGCTTGAGACCAACCATCAGAGCTTAAACTGGGAAGCTGATGGTAGGAACTGTAAAATTGGGACCACTTGAGAAAGCACTTCATTTGGGATGAAGAGTCAACCCACTATTCTTCACAGAACCCAGGGGACTGTTAATGCAAACAGTGATCAAAATTAGTAAAGAGAAAAATTACCTCATAGCTGAAGTTGATATAACCAGGGTGCCCAGGATGAGGTGGTAGCTTTTATAGGGAGGAGGCGAGGAGAATAGAAAGAGAGAGGAAGGGAGAGTGTGAAGGAAGGGAAGAGAGAGTAAAAGATTAAGTCAATATGCAATTGTTCACATTAAGAGAGACTAAAATTACTTTTAAAAAATCTGTATAATATAGACTATATTTAAGGTCTGTTTTTTGTTAAAATAAATGTGCTATGTAGGAGGGGAGACCTCTTATTTTAAAGAGGTCTAGAATAGCTAAATGATTGTTCCTAGGGTTATAGTCTTAAAGTTGGAGACCTGGAAGCAGAAACCAGGACACATTTATTCTCCAGTGATCAAACAACATCCTTCTCCCACCCCAGTGTTGTCAATGAATTCTACCTTACCCTGTCTAACAGTTTACTTGCTGATAAAACTCACCCCATGTTGGGGAGTGAAGTGTGTTTCTTTTACACAGTAAAGAAATATCAACAAGCAGAGAATTGTCTCACAAATATTCCCTTTGTAGATCAGGAGGTGGTCAAATACTTTAAGTATCAAAGGGATTTGTCATAATTGACATGCAAAGTAAACAACACATCCAAACAACAAAAGAAACCACAAGATGGAAATTAATGAATGCCAGAACAAGATGGGTGCAGAAAGTAGAAACTTTATAAATCCCATGGAAAAATGAAAGAGTTTATTTAGGCCAGTCTTTTTCATCATTCTCCCCGTGTTTTTATGGCAGAAAAATTTTAAGTTAAAAATAAAAGGCTACCTGAGTGATTATCTGAATCAGGACTGTCTATCCTCTCTAAGGTGCGCGCCAAGTGTTTGGTGCCTGCATTGTGGAACTCTAGTTGTGCCTGGGGTCCACATGAAGGAAAAGAGAGACAATCATGAAGAAAGTCTCCCTCAGACATTGACCTCATTTAGGACTGACTATATTATATTATTTAAAAATTCTCACATTCCATAGGAGGGTTTATTCACTCTTATCTGAATGTGAATGGTTTTATTCAGGTCCTATACCCTCTTGATCGAGAGCAGGAAAAGGGCTGAATTTGTAATGCTGGCACTCTTGAGAAGACTAGGGATTGCCACAGTGCAGGATTTCAGGAAGGCAGAGCACAGAATCTTGGCTTTGTGCACGAGAGAGGAAGAGAGGAGGTAGGTGTGGAAGCTTGCTGGCTTCTGGTTGTATCAGCTGCTCTTTATGCCACCAAAAAGTAAATGCAGGCTGCTTGGCATGCATGTGTTCTAAGTTCTTTACCTTTATGCACCTGTATCTAGATAGAGTGGGTCTGACATCTGGTGTTTAATACATTTGAATATAAAATATATCACTATATATTGAGTGTAGGCGGGATCCTGGGCAACCACAAGAAAGCCACGTACTTATCAGATGCACCCAAAGGGGTAGGACTTCTGAGATTAGTTAAGATGGTTCTAGAAGTGGATTCCTAACACAGAAATCTTACCCTTTGACGGATAACAACTGTAATCTGTGGAGGGGAAGAAGAGATCTGTAGACTTGAGAGGAGCTGGGTTTTAGACCAAACGGGCATTTTGGTAATATTTTTATAAGGCTGATTAAGCACTTTCTCTGGAGACCTTTCAAGAGTCCTTTTCAAAAGTTTCCTCCAGGCCAGCATTGTAGCTTACGCCTGTCATCCCAGCCCTGTGGGAGGCCGAGGCAGGTAGATCATAAGGTCAGGAGATGATGTTTGGGTGAGGGAGAAGGGACAAGATGGAGGAAGGTTAACAAGAAGGCACAGTTCCTGTTGCTTCCGGGTTCTTCATCAACAACTTGCCGGCTAGGGAAAGTGCAGCCCACCCCAAGGAAAATGCAGATCAACTGAGCATGCACCAGGTGAGGTCAATCCAGAGAAATGGAAACTTACCCAGCCACGCCTACTGAGACGCCCCTATCACGCCCCTATCCCGCCCACTGCACCCCCTCCCAATGCACCCTCCCCCCCCACCCTCTTCCAGTGCCAATGCATAAAAGTCCGCCTCAGGCAGGGAGTCCACGTGACTTCTTTGGCGCCTGCATTCATGGACGGGAGAACCTCACCGGAAAGGCCAGGGGGACTGCCCTGGCCGCTTTTCCTGTGGACCAGTGAACCTCGCGGGAGAGTGCGTGCATATTTGCAGATAAAAAGGCTGCCACTTTCTTCGCTCGTTTTGGCCTTTATTGATATTTAGTCTTTGCGTTATTAATAATAGTAATAAAAAAACAAAACAGTCAAGACCAGCCTGATCAACATGGTGAAACCCTGTCTCTACTAAAAATACAAAAAATTAGTGTGGTGTGCTGGCACATGCCTATAGTCCCAGCTACTCAGGAGGCTGAGGCAGGAGAATCACTTGAACATGAGAGGTAGAGGTTGCAGTGAGCTGAGATCGTGCCACTGCAGTCCAGGCTGCCGGACAGAACGAGACTCCGTCTCAATAACAACAACAAGGAGAAAAACACAAAAAAACCAAAAACTTCCTCCATCTAGAAACGGTGGTGATATTTACAAGCGAATAGTGTCAACTGAAGCTCCTGGGATGCGTGTAAAAATACAGACTTCTAGGCCAAACCCCAGTTGTACCAAATCAGAACCTCTAGTGGAGGTATCTCAGAAGCTATTTTATTTAATTACTTGATTTATTTTTAAATTTTTGTGTGTACATCATAGTTATATATATTCATAGTGTACAATATGATGTTTAGATACATATTTACAATGTGGAAAGATTAAGTGAGGCTAATCAATGGAACACTATAGCCTTAAAAAGGAAGAAAATCCTGTCATTTACAAAGATGTGAAAGAGCATGAAAGACATTCTGCTAAGCAAAATAAGCTAGGAAGAGATAATCTGTTTTCACTCCTCAAAGTGTTTCTTCAACACAAATGTTTTGGGGCCTCTCAGCTTAAACTGTTTTAAACCCTAAAGTTTCCCAGCTAGGGGACAGATTCTTATTTCCACATTTGTAAATTGGACACGACTTATGCTAAGAATCTTTTACTCACAGGCATGGCAAAAGCTGCTCCCACAAGGCAGGCAAACAAAATCCACGTCCCCATTTCTTGATGGTTCTGAAATGAAAGTCAACAACTGCTTTTCTCATCTCTTCTCAGACATGTACATCATAAAGCTATCTTAAAAAACATAATCTGCTTTTCTCATCTCTTCTCAGACATGTACATCATAAAGCTATCTTAAAAAACATAATCTGCATTTGTCCATGGGTAGCAAGTAGGATATTCTTTGCCAGGTTAATTTGTTCATGTTTGATTTCAAGTTCTCAGTCCATTTTATTATTTTGGAGTCACAGTAGTTAGCATAAAATCATTTTTCATTTAGGTTGGAAACTGAACAAGTTTAGGAAAATAAATCATGTCGTTATGTAATTTGGAATGCCATATTCCTGTCTGTCTGTATGGTCCCCTAAAGCCATACAAGCTAGGTATAATTTGTAATTAATAATTAAAGGAACAAAGTTGGCTTTTAGGGTTCAAGAGCCCATCAGGGTAGGTATTTACCCATTACTACACAGCATTTTATCACTTTAAAATGAGCAGCTGAGAAATATTTCTTGTATTACCCATCTAGGTATTGATACTGTTAAAAACAAAGACTGATGATTTGAGGGAAAAACTGTAAGTTATTTGCCAAAATAGATTAAGAAATGACAGGGATTTCCAGCCTTGTAGAACTTCAGGCAAGTGAAATGTCTGAGCTCAGGGGGTCTGCATAGCAAAAGATAAGGTTAAACAGAAAGGCAAAGAAAACAATGATCTGTGTATTTATTGATTCTTCAGTAAGTTTTGGATAATTTATATCTCAAAGATTCTATTTTTATTTCATGGTATCTTCCCTTTAATATATGTTCTAATTTAATTACTCTACAAATTTGGGATGTGAGATATGAATTAAAACTTGTCCACTTAGACATATGCACAATGCTTCATGTCTCAAATTATTGACTAACTTTAAAAATCTTTAAGTAAAAAGACATTAATTTTGGTTAAGACAGTGAATATAATATTTAGTAATGCTGATATGAGTACTACATTGATGTTCTATCCTAAATGTGTGTTATTAAACTTAAAATAATTTTTAAAAGAGATAAAGTTTTAGATGATAGTTTTAGTATGAAATAAGGTATTATTTGATGTATATAACAAAAAAATCTATTCAAATAATAAAGACAGCCTTGAAGTATTATTTCAATTTAGTTTACAAGTAATTAAGATAAATATTTGTTGTGAGTTTGACTTCCAGGAACTCCTTTTGAGTTCTAAAATTAAAATTTAAATACACGTGTAGACAAATACTTTGACGCATTATAAAGTAAAAAAAGATTACGTAATGAGAGTCAAATTTAATCATAATCCAATAGAAGTAACTGATTCTTAACAGCATAAAGTATTAGAAACATGGAATTTATTAGCATCTATTAAATATGAATTACAGAAAAGAATTCAGCAGAATAAAAATAATACAAAATAATGTGTAAAATCCACATACCTTTAAATATATTCAGAGAAACTTTCTTTGTGCAACACAGGGAGGCTTGGTCCTATAGATTTTCTTTAAGTATGGGCTCAGTTTATATCCTTCAAGGTATCTACAACAACCAATCACATTTGTGAAGAAAAAATATGTTGAATGTGACTAAAAATTCCTGTATCATCATAATTTTTTTGCAACCATGGCTAAATATAAGGTAGTATATTATGATTAGTCCATATAGTCCTTCATTATAGTCAATAATATGTTTAACAGGCAAAAGGAGCTTCATTGCACTGTTTTTAAGTCAGCAAATTTGTAGCTTGCACATGCCAAAACATTCAGACTTATGTTTAAGAGGGTCTTATGTCATTGCCTGTGATTGTTTAAAATTTTTAAATCACTACAGCTCTATGTTTTGCTTTCCTTAAAGGTATGTCCTTTGTTCCCTCTAGCTACTCCTTTGTCACCACTCTGTTGTTCAAAAAAGGGCCAAAAGTCTCTCTGGTGTGATCTGCAACTATTTATTATCTAAACAAATTCAAGGTTATCCTAGTAGCAAAACTTTTATGCATGATCTAAAAGGCAAGACCCGAAGGATTTTACACATTAGACAGCACACATAAAAATATATTTAAATACTTAGGAACACCTATCATAAGGCATATTGCCCTGGCTACTTCATCCTACATAGCATATCAACCTTTCTAAGTATGATGGCTCTTTTTTGCCCATGTACTTCTAGCACATTTCTGCTTTCTTTCATGCATGAACCAGATTTTCTTTTTCTTTAGTGTCTCTTTAATTGAATTGTTTTCTTATTTTTAGTAAGCTCTACTTTGCCTAAGCAACAACAAAAATATTTTCCTCTCTGAGAACTGTGATCTGTCTATCAAAAGCATGCTTTTTTATAACCCTTTCATCTTAGTGAACCACATAAATTTATTATTTTATATCTGATCAATTAAAAATAAATTTTTAACTAGCATTGAGATAATTAGTGAGTCTATCAATATTAAATTAATAAAGGAAATAGTAATACCCAGATACAACTAATATTATAGCTCAGTCTTTTTGAATAATTAGCTAATATTTATAAACTTTTTGCATATGAATATTGTACAGTACAGACGAGCAAAATTTGAAGAATTAAATTCAAGGACAAAATATGTATGAAAAGCATGCGTATAATAGTTAATGCTATGATATAAATGTGTGTGGGTTCACCTTACCCAAGTTTCATCAGGGGACAACCTTTAAGTTACTTAGCTTGTCTGAGCCAACTTTCTTCATATATAAACTGGGAACAGTAACAAAACTCTTTTAATAGAATTAGCATGAAAATTAGAAAGGGACATCGTTAGTAAATGGAACGTTATTTATTACCTGTCCTAATTCACCATATGGCACTTAGAAATTTTTTAAAGATGAAAATAAGATTCTAGGATGAAGTAGGGATATTAGTAAGAAATGGATAATTTTTATGAAGAAAGGTAAATCAAGCTAAAAGGAAGAAAGATAAACCTATCACCTTCTACTTCTTCCTATACAGAAAGATGTAGAAGATTATAAAGGGCAACATAGATGAGTTACAGTGAACGCAGAATATAGTTCTAAATGCCAGCTGTGCCCAGGGTGTATATGTATTTATGAATATATTTATTAGTGAATTGTGTATTGAAGGTAAGAAGAATACTCGTTGAAGGAAATTGTAAAAGTAAGTTTTAAGAAAACAGGCTTTAGCTTATTTGTAGACAAGGGGTAAGAGAGGGAGTAAAAGGAGAGAGAAGGGAAGTATAACCCATGTTCTCCTTCAATTTATTTTATTTTATTTTATTTTATTTATGTTTATTGAAGTTCTTAAGAGGATTTAAGAAATTTTTCTACAAAATTATGGGTGATCTCTTCTAAAGAAATGATTGAAAACAAAAAGTAGAGGTCTTGTGGCCTTAACAATGTATTTTATTATGTTGTTTCATATTTTTGAATAAGAAGTTATATATTTGTTCAATGTAAACAACAGAATGCTTGCTTCTAATTCACTGTGGAGAATTGTCCAGAGTTTGATGACCTGTATCTCAAAAACGATGTGATTCCTTCTATTTCTCCCAACTGAATATTCTAATTCATACAATCTTAACATATGGATAACTCTGCTTGAAATCTCTCCATTTAGGTCTCCGTTAAAAATTTAAAAATTATCAGCTGTTTTGGAAGAGAGAACAACATTTCAGTAGAAACTTTTTTATATAAACAAAAATTTCATTTATGAATAAGTTGAATTAAAAAAATATATAATTTATTGTATTGACTACTTCCTGAGGGAGAGGATCAAAATAGCTGATTAGATGTTGCTAACATGTACCACTTCCATAGAGAGAAACCCAAATAGCAAGTGATACTCACACTTTCAACACATTGTCTAAGAGAGAATCCTGGGGTTGAACAGACAAGTGATAAGAATAACTGAAAGCGCTTAAAAAAGGGCTTAAGGTAGCTTGCCCAGCCGGGAACTAAGAGAATCTCCTAAATATGGAAAAAGAGTAAAAGACAAACCCCCAGGGTTCCACCCTTCTGCAACAGGGTTTTGTGATATTGACTATTGGAAATACCCTTGATCCGTGTGTGCCTCAGGATTAACACAGGGAGGGACCTAGGCATTGCACAGAGACATTGCTCCAGAAAGGAACACACCTAGAATCCCACAGACATGAGCCCAGAGCAGCTATAGCGTGGCACCATTCTAAGAACCTTCATGCTAGGATCTACTCCTGCCCAGAGGGCAGACTGAAATGGCTACTGCCACTGGGCCAAAAAGGAAGAAGAGAAAAGGGACCACTAGGACAATCCTTACCATATTGCTACAGCATGCTGTAGGACCAGGGTGTGATAAGTTAGCAGTCCTCACAACTTCTTACTC
Organism: Macaca fascicularis; assembly: GCF_037993035.2. Classification (NCBI taxonomy): domain Eukaryota; kingdom Metazoa; phylum Chordata; class Mammalia; order Primates; family Cercopithecidae; genus Macaca; species Macaca fascicularis. The sequence goes on from NC_132903.1 coordinate 2,954,010, forward strand.
ATGAAACTCACCAGAGAGAAACCTTGCCCTTTCTGGTCGTGGGTTCTTGGCACCATCTTGAGAATTTAGGGTTGGGCTGTGCTCCACACTGGGGCTGAGTCCAAACAGACATGGCTGTAGCTACCATATGACCAGGAAAGGACAGGTGAGACCAGACTGTTAGACAAACATAAGACAATTCCCACCACTCTGCTGTGGGCTACTGTGAGACTAGGGCATGAAGAGTCTTAAGTCTCCACAGCTTCTTTAGCTTCTTACCCATGCCGTTCCACCTGAGAGGCTCCCGCTTCCTGGTGTTTGGCTCATAATGCACCAACCATATCATCCCACAGTAGAGCATTCCTCTAGTAATGCCTCTGTCTGTCACAGCCAGTGTGTGAAGACACTACCAGGACCCTGAGGAGAAGCACCAGAGCCAGGGCTCTAGTATGTTATCCAGGAGCCGAGAAATATCCTGACCCAGCCCATCACCAATGGCATCTGATCCCTTCAGGGATCTGAAGGGTCTGAAGGCCAGGGTCTGAAATCAGACTGACCCAACCTACTGATATTGCCATAGAGAACACCCATCCATTCATACCACCAGCAAGCCAAAGAACTGTACTACCCAATCCATCACAGCTACCAGCAACACCAACATGGGCTTCTGGGTCCCAATGTGTTCCTCCACCACTGCTACTGCTGTCACCCATACACCAGCTGGACAGGGGCCCAAGAATCCACCTAGTCACCTGAACCACTTTTCTTACTACCAGTGTCTAAGTAAGCCATCTGGTGGTCCAAGAATTGACTTTCCAGGACACAGTAACATTGGTGCCTGTTTAAGCTGCATTGATGCCTACAAACAGGGACGCTTTTGATGTACCAATGCCACTGGGAGCATTAACTCATCTGGTATCATATTCCCCAGAAAAACTTCACCATAACTTCAACTAATAACCATACCCTAAGCCACTGAGCAAATCAGAGATACCACTGAACTTGTTTAGTGCTAAAGAAGTCATACAGAGATTACACAACTGCAGGTACCCAAAATCAAAGCCAAATGTCTCAAATGTGCATGTGTGTGTGTGTGCACGCATGTGTGTGTACCTTCAGGAAAAAGTTCTCACCTATCAGAGCAATTTCAAAAACTTGTAAGAAGCAACTGTTATGGGAGATGTGCAGATCCTAACACAGGGACACCGAAACAAGAAAAAGTAAGAAAATATGACATCACCAAAGGACCCCAATAATTATCTAGCAACAAGTCCTCTTTCCCCCTCTCAGGGATTTCCACAGGGACCTTTTACTGAGGATAAGATCATGACATGGTGCCAGGTTTCCCATGCACAACCCTCATTTTGGGTGAGCATTCCTGCCATACTTAGCTCAGGGTGTCCTTTCCGTAACAGCTCTATAACCCTTTGTCTGCCTGCTTATGACCCCACAACAATAATACATTACCTTCTCTGAAGCTGATTTCTGGCACCTAGAGTTAAAATATATTATTTCTCTAATGAAAGGACTGACATTAAAAGTATTTCACTAGGTAACGTATGCTGAGAAACAAAAATTCTCTTCAATAAATGGTGCTGGGAAAATTCAGGGAATGTGATAAATTCCCTTTGTAGCTAGACCAGGTGAGTCTAGTTAAAACCAAGAGAGCTGAGCAAGTAACTTCAAAAAGACCTCAAGCCTCATCATAATCTCACTTTAATGCAAAATGACATTTCTGCCAGTGATACAACAGGTGACTAATCACCAAGGCAATGACCAGAACCACGAAACGACAAATAAAGCAAAACTACAGTTCTGAAAAGTTTAAGCCCACTTTCTGAAAACACATGTTCTTTTTCTTACTTTAGTACAACCTGTAAAGATTTCTCAAAGAACTAAAAATAGTACCACTTGATTCAGCAATCCCACTATCTGACATCTACCCAAAGGAAAACAAATTATTGACTAGGCAATACAAATCCAACAAGATATCAAGATATATAATATGCCATGATCAGTTGGAATTTATTAGAGCAATGTGAGGATTTTTGAAATATGCAAAGCAATAAATGTAGTAAGTTACATCAGCCGAATGAAGAACAAATAAACATATAATCGTCTCAATGCAGAAAAATTTTTTAAAAAATTCAGTGTTCTTCTATTATTAAAAAATTAGCAATTTAGGCATAGAAGGAACGCAATTTTCCTGGTTCTTCATGTTTAAGCTTCCATTTGGAAATAAAGTCTTTTTTTTTTTAACTGCCAATGGATGTTCTATAAAATATCACCAGCAAATTAACATGTTATTATCCTCAGTTTTCCTTCCATGAGAAATGGCAATGATGCATTGTAGATGACATCAAAAGGGAACAGATGAGGTAGGTGAAGGAAACAGATTAGCTGATCAAGGAGCTAAATCAGAGGAAAGGATGCCTCAAGATATCAACACTCTTCAAATCCCTCTAATCTGGGAAGGCTCCATAAGAGAAATTAAACCTCAGTACTCCCCTACAGAAATAGAATGGGTCACTTTTCAAGGGTATATATTTTAGCCCTCAGGATGGCTACAGTCAGGAAGGCAAACTCCACTTGCCAGCCTCCTTTAAAGTCCTTCACCAAGCTTTTCACCTGGGAAAAAATAAAACTTACCAATATGGCCAGAGATTGTTTTCAAGAGAGAATTTACTAAAATCAGTCAAGCAAGTTGTTAATGCTTGAGAAGTCTGTCTTAAAAATAATACCCTGAACAGGTGACTCCTTCTGCCTCAAACCCAAAGAATAGGGGAAGACTCTCAAATAGACTTCACCCACATACCAGAGACAAAGGGCATACCTGCTAGTATGGGTAGATACCTTTGTTAACTTGGTAGAGGTATTTCCATACTATAATGAAAAAGTCTCTGAGGTAATAAAAGTGTTCGTTAATTAAATAACTCCCTGATTTGTCTACCTAAGTATCTTCAAAGTGACAATGGGCCCTCATTAAAGGCAGCTGTCACACAAGGGCTCTTAAAAATACTAGGTCTACACAATATCATCTGTATTGTGCTTCGTTATCCCAATCCTCAGGAAGGGTAGAGAACACTGATATTATCAAGAAACATCTCAGGAAATTGTCCTAAAAACTCACTTTTCTTGGGTCACTCTTCTTCCCATAAGAATAAGAAATACCCTTTCAAAATTAGGTCTGAGTCCTTTTGAGATTCTGTATGGACAGCCTTCCATTAACCAATGATTTTCTATCAGATCAGGAAACCTCAGCGGTAGTTAGGCATGTAACTTCTCTGACTCACTTCCAACAGGAATTAGCGCAATTGACAAAAGCCCAACCCCAGAAAATAGGGCCACCTCTATTTCACCCAGAAGATTTAGTATCGGTACGAAGGGCCTTATACTGTTCTTCTTTCAACCCCCTCAGCAATAAAAGTTACAGGAACTGGCTCCTGGATACATCACATACAAGTCAAAGCCTGGAGAGCTGTGGGAGCAACCCCTGACAGTTCAGAGCAATGTCCTGAATATCAATGTGAAGAAGTAAGAAAGCTTAAGCTGAAAATCACAAAAGGTAAGTAACTGAGTGAGAGCTTCTCATTTTACTCAGTCTTGCCCCTTCTTCTCCAAATACTTTTTGTTGTTTCTACATCTTCCTTTAAGCCAAATAGTAGAATTTCTTTTTGATGGAAATTATTTACTATGCCACCCTTGCAGGAATTGCTATACTCACTCTACTATTTGCTGTAGAACTATATATATACAGAAGCACCAGTGTGGAATATCAGACAGAGCATCTCAATTACTGTAGCATTTTGGTTAATGATTATTCTCATAGCAGGAATGATGGTTACTAACAGGAAGTAAACATGAGTGTTTTACTATCACTAAGTCTGTTGGGACTTTTTATCAGACTTAGTAATATGTCACACCTTTTAGCCCCTACAGTATCTGCCATGGCCCATTTATACAAAACTAACTGTTGGGTTTGTTCTAAGCAGTTTGTTCAGTTCAGTGACACTGAAGAACTTTACAATGACCTGGAACTGACCTGTCTTAGGATTTCCTTTGTTGACTTTACATTTATTTGTTAAAGACTTATCAAGCATAAGTGGGACATGGTATGGGAGAACTTTCAACTGGGTGACTAACCCTTCTCTGGAGAACACTCTGCCCCCAGTGCCAAAGAACACTCTCCCCAAAGAAATAGTAGAGTACAACCAGCTGAAGAAAGAATTTCAGAGCTCAGAGACAGGGACTTTGAGTCAATTCAGACAAAAATGAAGAAAAAATATTTTTTAATGAACGAAACCTATAAAAAACATGAGATTATGAATGAGACCAAATCTATGACTCATTGGCATTCCTGACAGAAAAGGAGAGTAAGCAATTTAGAAAACATATTTGAGGATACAGTCCATAAAAACTTCCCCAATCTTACTGCCTCAATGGGCATGCTAATTCAAGAAATACAAAGAACCCCTGAAAGATACTATACAAGATGACTATCCCCAAGGCACGCAGTCATTAGATTCAATAACGTCAATACAAAAAAAATTGTGAAGACAGGTGAAAAGAAAGATCAAGTCACTTATTAAAGAAACCCTATTAGACTACCAGAACAACTGTTAGCAGAAATCTTACAATCTCAAACAGATGGAGGCCTGTTTCTCAGCATCCTCAAAAAAAAAAAAAAAAAAAAAAAATCAAAAAATTTCATATCCTGCCAAACTGAGCTTCATAAGTGAAGCAGAAATAAAATCCTTATGAAATGAGGAAACAGTAAGGACATTTTTTAACACCAGACTACACTTACAAGAGGTATTTAAGGGAATGTTAAACATGGAAACAAAATATTAGTATCTGATACTACACAAGTGAAACAGAAAGAGTTCCCTTGTTCCCCTCACAGAGCATGAAACTGGGGAGTGGCTTGCTTCTTTATTGCTCCCCTGGTCAAATCCCTAGAGGGAGCAGGGAGGCAGGCAGTTTGTGGGAAGCATTTTTGCATTCTGACCTCATGGCAGCAGGTAGTGTTGAGTGTTTATAGCTCCTGAAACCCAAGTGGGCGTGTGTGGCAACTGTGTTAATCAGCTTAATTAGACCCTCTGCCTTATCACAAGGACAGAGAGCTTTCTATATCCTGGATTCTTGCCCTAGTGTACCGGAAAAATCGGATCACATGGGTTGGAGGATGTGTGCAAGGCTTTATTGAGTGGAACTAGCTCTCAGTGAGGTGATGGGGAGGCCAGAAGGAGGATGGTGTGGAAAGATGGCCTTCCTCTGGAGTTGGGTGGTCCAGCGATCAGACTTTTCTCCCACAACCCCCAACCAAATTCATGCCTTCCTGCCATTGATAGCCTGCTGGCATCTGCTGGTGCCTGTCAGTGTGCTCTTCTACTCCTCTGCTTTTCCCAATACCCAGCTGCTTGTTTGTTAGAGTCTAGGGTTTTTTGTTTATTTGTTTGTATTTTTTTAGATGGAGACTCGCCCTGTGGCCCAGACTAGATCTCGGCTCACTGCAACCTTCTTGGGTTCAAGTGATTCTCCTGCCTCAGCCTCCTGAGTAGCTGGGATTACAGGCGTACACCACTATGCCCAGGTAATTTTTTTTTTTCTTGAGAGGGAGTCTGGCTCTGTCACCCAGGCTGGAGTGCAGTGGCATGATCTCGGCTCACTGCACGCTCCACCTCCCATTCTCCTGCCTCAGCCTCCTGAGTAGCTGGGACTACAGGCACTTGCCACCCACGCCCGGCTGATTTTTTGTGTTTTTAGTAGAGATGGAGTTTCACCATGTTAGCCAGGATGGTCTTGATTTCCTGACCTTGTGATCTGCCCGCCTCGGCCTCCCAAAGTGCTGGGATTACAGGCGTGAGCCAGGGTGCCCAGCCCAGGTAATTTTTTTTGTATCTTCGGTAGGGACAGGGTTTCACCATGTTGGCCAGGTTGATCTTGAACTCCTGACATCGTGATCTGCCTGCCTTGGCCTCCCAAAGTGCTGGGATTACAAGCGTGAACCACCATGCCCAGCCGTTGGAGGGGTTTTTATGGACACAGGATGGGACCTGCGGCAGACTGGTTTTGGAAAAGCATCATTTGAGTGTGAAAACAGGAGTGCCTATCCTCACTTAGATCCATGTGTATAGGCCCAAGAGTGGAACCCTGAATGCTGACCCTGCCCTTTTCTTTCTTCCTTTCTTTTTTTTTTTCTTTTTCTCTTTATTTATTTATTTTTTTGAGACAGAGTCTTGCTCAGTCACCTAAGCTGGAGTGCAGTGGCGCGATCTTGGCTCACTGCAAGCTTGGCCTTCTGGGTTCACACCATTCTCCTGCCTCAGCCTTCCTGAGTACCTGGGACTACCGGCACCCGCCACCATGCCTGGCTAATTTTTTTTGTATTTTTAGTAGAGACAGGATTTCACTGTGTTAGCCAGAATGGTCTTTATCTCCTGACCTGGTGATCTGCCTGCCCTGGCCTCCCAAAGTGCTGGGATTACAGACGTGAGCCACTGCGCCCTTCTGTGACCTGTCCTTTTCTAACCAGCACTTCTCTGCTCTTCTCCCCTATCAAAAAGTAAAATCGAAATCAATACCATGAAGATCTCTCAAAACTATGTGAAAATATGAAAATTAAATAACTTACTCCTTAATAACTCTTGGGAGAACAATGACATTATAGCAGGAATGAAAACGTCCTTTAAAGTTAATAAAAAGAGACAAAAAATTACTTCAGTTTTGGGATACAGTGAAAGCAGTATTGGCAAGAAACTTTATAGTGCCAAATACCTTCATCTAGAAGTTAGAAAGATCTGAAATTAAGGATATATCACACCTAGAAGAAGTGGGGAGAAAGAATAAACCAATCCCAAATATAGCAGAAGAAAAGAAATAACTGAAATCAGGGAAGAACTGAATGAAATTAAAATGAAAAGCCCATACAAAAGATTAATGAAGCTGGGTTGTTATTTCCAAGTAATAAAAAAGTTTGATTTACCACCAGCTAGATTAGCAACAACAAAAAGGTTCCAAATATGTATAATCATAAGTGACAAAGATGTCATTACAACTAATTCTATAGAAAACCAAAACTCTTCAAAAACTGTTAGAAATACCTTCATGCAAGCAATTTAGAAAATCTAGAGAAAATTGATAACTTTCTGGAAACACACACTTCCAGGAAATAAGTAAAAACTTGAATATATCAGTCAAAAGTTAAAAATTTAAATCAGTAATAAAAGACCTACCAGGCAAAGCAAATTCCCTGGACCAGATGTATTTGAAGCCAAAGTCTGCCTATCAGGGGTAGTTTTTTCTTTTCTTTTCTTTTTTTAAAGACCGGGCACGGTGTCTCACGCCTGTAATCCAGCACTTTAGGAGGCCAGGGTGGGCAGATCTCTTAGCCAGGGTTAGAGACCAGCCTAGCCAACATAGTGAAAACCCATTTCTACTAAAAATACAAAAATTAGCCGGGTGTGCTGGTGGGTGCCTGTAATCCCAGCTACTCAGGAGGCTGAGCCATGAGAATCACTTAAACCTGGGAGATGGAGGTTCAGAACGTGAGGAGAGATCATGCCACTGCATTTCAGCCTGGGCAACAGAGTGACTCTATCTCCAAAAAAAAAAAAAAGTAACAATTCGACTGAAACTATTCCAAAAATTGAGGAAGAGTGGCTCCTTCCTAACTCACTCTGTGAAGCCAGCATCATCCTTATACCAAAAATTAGCAAAGATACAAGAAAAATGAACTTTTTAGTTTTATATTCCTGCTGAATATAAACATAAAAACCCTCAACCAAATAGTAGCAAACCAAACCTGCATTACATCAAAAAGTTAATTCATCATGATCAAATAAACTTTATTCCTCACGTACAGAGTTGGTTCAGCATACCCACATCAATAAGTATAATTCACTGCATAAACATTATCAAAAACAAAAATCGTATAATTTAAAAAAGCCATATATGGCCAGGTGTGGCAGCTTACACCTTTAATTACAGCTCTTTGGGAGGTTGAAACAGGCAAATCACTTGAGGTCGGAAGTTTGAGACGAGCCTGGTCAACATGGTGAAACTTCGTCACTTCTAAAAATATGAAAAGTAGCTGGGCATGGTGGTGGGTGCCTGCAGTACCATCTACTTGAGAGGCTGATGTAGGAGAATTGCTGGAATGCGGGAGGTGGCAGTGAGCTAAGATCACACAACTGCACTCCAGCCTGGGTGACAGAGCAAGTTGTTGTCTCAAAAACAAAAAATAAACAAACAAAACGCCATATTTGACAGACCCACATCTTGTATCAATACTGAATGGGGAAAAGCTGAAAGCCTTTTAACTGAGATCTAGAACATGACAAGGATTCTTACTGTCACCACTGATATTAAACATTGTACTGGGGTGTTAGCTGACATCAGATTAATTCAATCAAAATTACAATGATATATCATCATTTGTTATTGCCTATGTTTCATCCAAAAGATGGACAATAATAAATGCTGGTAAGGATATGAAGAACAGGGAACCCTTGCACACTGCTGATATAAATGTAAGTTAGCACCATCACTATACAGAACAGTTTGGAAATTTACCAAAAAACTAAGAATAGAGCTACTACATATGATCCCACAACCTCATTGTTATATATACTTCCAAAATGCAAAATTAGTATATGAAAAAGATACATGCACTCTTATGTTTGTTGCAGCACTGTTTAAAAGCCAAAATTTAGAAGCGACCTAGGTGTTCAATAGATGAAGTGTGTTACTTACACACCATGGGGCACTATTTAGCCATGAAAAATGAGATCTCGTTATTTGCAACAGTGTGAATGGAACTGGAGCTCATTATGTTACGTGAAATAAGCCAGGCACAGAAAGACAAACATCACATGCTCTCACATTTTTTGTGGAATGTAAAAACCAAACCAAGTGAATACATGAAGATAGAGAGTAGAATGGTTACCAGAGGCTGGGAAAGGTATTAACAGAGTGGGGAGGAGGTGGGGATGATTAATCGGTACAAAAAAAATCACATAAAAGAATGAATAAAACCTAGTATTTGACATTACAGCAGAGTGACTATACTCAAAATAATGTAACTGTACATTTAAAAGTAACTAAACTAGTGTAATTGGGTTGTTTGTAACACAAAAGATAAATGCTTTAGAGGATAGATACCTTATTATCCATGATGTGATTACTATGCATTGTATATCTGCCTACAAATATCCATGTACTTCATAATTATATATACCTATTATGTATCCATAAAATTAAATAGTAAAAAATTAACATTTGATAGGTGCTGAAAAAGCTTTGGATAAAACCCAACATTCCTTTATAATAAAACCCCTCAATAGACTAAGTATCTGTCTAAAGGAACATACCTCAAAATAATGAAAGCCATCTGAATCAGCAACAGCAGAAAATATTCTCCTTGAGAACTGGAACAGGACAAGGGTGCCCACTCTCACTGTTCCTCCTAAAGATAGTACTGGAATTCCTAGCCAGAGAAAGCATGCAAGAGAAAGAAATAAAAGGCATTCAAATAAAAAAAAAATAAGTCAAACTGTTTCTTTGTTGATGATGTAATTCTGTACTTAGAAAACCTCATCCAAGGGTCAACAGCCTCAAACACCAAAACTACACAAACTCATGAAGATGAAAAAAAATCAATGAAAACATCCTGAAAACCCCAAAGGCCAGAGTGCCTCTTCTACTCCAAATGACCACAGTGCCTCGAGGGCACAGAACTGGATGGAGGATCAGATGGATGAATTGACAGAAACAGGCAGAAAATGGATAATAAAAAACTATGCTGAGGTAAAGGAGCATGTTCTAACCCAATGTAAAGAAGCTAAGAACCTTAACAGAATGTTAGAGGAATTGCTAAATAGAATAACCAGTATAGAGAGGAACATGAACAACCTAATGGAACTGACAAACACAGAACAAGAACTTCATGAAGCACACACAAATATCAGTAGATAAATAGACCAAATGGAAGAATGGATATCAGAGTTTGAAGATCACCTTGGTGAAATAAGACACGCAGACAACACAAGAGAAATAAGAACAAAAAGGAATAAACAAAGACTCCAAGACACATGGAACTTCGTAAAAAGGCTGAACCTGCAATTGACTGGAGTACCAGCAGGAGACAGGGAGAATGGAAATAGGCTGGAAAACACACTTCAGGATATTATCTAGGAGAATTTCCCCAATCTAGCAAGGCAGGGCAACATGCAAATTCAGGAAATACAGAGAAAACCATTATGATACCCCATGAGAAGATGAACTCCAAGGCACATAATCATCAGATTCTCCAAGGTTGAAATGAAGGAAAAACTGTTAAGGGCAGACAAAGAAAAAGACCAGGTCACCTACAAAGGTAAGTCCGTCAGACTAAAAGCAGACCTCTCAGCAGAAAAGTTTCAAGCCAAAACACACTGGGGACCAATATTCAACAGTCTTAAGGAAAAGAATTTTCAAGCCAGAATTTTGTATCCAGCTAAACTAAACTTCATAAGCGAAGAAGAAATAAAATTCTTTCCAGGCAAGCAAATGCAGAGGGATTTTATTGCCACCAGGCCTGCTTTGCAAGAGGTCCTAAAAGAAGCACTAAATATGGAAAGGAAAAGTTAGTACCAGCCACTTGAAAAACAAAACATAAATACCAATGACACAGTAAAGAAACTGCATCAACTAGTGTGCAAAATAAGCAGTTAGCATCATGATGACAAGATCAAATTCACACATAACAATCTAACCCTAAATGTAAATGGTCTAAATGCCCCAATTAAAAGATATGGATTGGCAAATTGGATAATGAGTCAAGACCCATTCTTGTACTGTATTCAGGCAACTCATCTCACGTTCAAAGACATGCATAAGCTTAAAATAAAGGAATGTAGGAAAATTTACCAAGAAAATGGAAAACAAAAAAAGGAGGGGTTACAATTCCATTCTCTGACAAAACAGATTGTAAACCAACAGAAAAGAGAAGGGCACTACATAATGGTAAAGGGAACAATTCAACAAGAAGAGCTATTTTAAATACATACGTACACAATACAGGATCACCCAGATTCATAAAACAAGTTCTGCAGACCTACAAAGAGACTTAGATTCCTATACAATAATAGTGGGAGATTTTAAAACCCCACTGTAAGTATTAGATCTATGAGAAAGAAAATTAACAAGGATATTCAGGACTTGTACTCAGCTTTGCATCAAGTGGAGATAGTAGACGTCCACAGAACTCTTTACCCCGAATCAACAGAATATATATTCTTCTCAGTGCCACATGGCACTTATTCTGAAATCGACTACATAACTGAAAGTAAAACACTCCAGCAAATGCAAAAGAACTTAAATAATAACTGTTTCTCATACCATAGTGCAATCAAATTAGAATTCAGGATTAAGAAATTTACTCAAAACCACACGATTTCATGGAAATTAAAGAACCAGCTCCTGAGTGACTCCTGGGTAAATAATGAACTTAATGAAGAAATCAGAAAATTTTTTGAAACCAGTGAGAACAAAGAGACAATGTATTAGAATCTCTGAGAAACAGCTAAAGCAGGGGGGCGGAGCAAGATGGCCGAATAGGAGCAGCTCCAGTCTCCAACTCCCAGCGCGAGCGACACAGAAGACCGGTGATTTCTGCATTTTCAACTGAGGTACTGGGTTCATCTCACTGGGGAGTGCCGGACGATCAGAGCTGGTCAGCTGCTGCAGCCCGACCAGCGAGAGCTGAAGCAGGGCGAGGCATTGCCTCACCTGGGAAGCGCAAGGGGGAAGGGAGTCCCTTTTCCTAGCCAGGGGAACTGAGACACACAACACCTGGAAAATCGGGTAACTCCCACCCCAATACTGCGCTTTAGGAAACAGGCACACCAGGAGATCATATCCCACACCTGGCCGGGAGGGTCCCACACCCACGGAGCCTCCCTCGTTGCTAGCCCAGCAGTCTGTGATCTACCGGCAAGGCAGCAGCGAGGCTGGGGGAGGGGCGCCCGCCATTGCTGAGGCTTAAGTAGGTAAACAAAGCTGCTGGGAAGCTCGAACTGGGTGGAGCTCACAGCAGCTCAAGGAAACCTGCCTGTCTCTGTAGACTCCACCTCTGGGGACAGGGCACAGTAAACCAAGACACACAGACACCTCTGCACAGATGCAAACGACTCTGTCTGACAGCTTTGAAGAGAGCAGTGGATCTCCCAACACGGAGGCTGAGATCTGAGAAGGGACAGACTCCCTGCTCAAGCGGGTCCCTGACCCCTGAGTAGCCTAACTGGGAGACATCCCCCACTAGGGGCAGTCTGACACCCCACACCTCACAGGGAGGAGTATACCCCTGAGAGGAAGCTTCCAAAGCAAGAATCAGACAGGTACACTCGCTGTTCAGAAATATTCTATCTTCTGCAGCCTCTGCTGCTGATACCCAGGCAAACAGGGTCTGGAGTGGACCTCAAGCAATCTCCAACAGACCTACAGCTGAGGGTCCTGACTGTTAGAAGGAAAACTATCAAACAGGAAGGACACCTACACCAAAACCCCATCAGTACATCACCATCATCAAAGACCAGAGGCAGATAAAACCACAAAGATGGGGAAAAAGCAGGGCAGAAAAGCTGGAAATTCAAAAAATAAGAGCGCATCTCCCCCGGCAAAGGAGCGCAGCTCGTCGCCAGCAACGGATCAAAGCTGGACGGAGAATGACTTTGACGAGATGAGAGAAGAAGGCTTCAGTCCATCAAATTTCTCAGAGCTAAAGGAGGAATTACGTACCCAGCGCAAAGAAACTAAAAATCTTGAAAAAAAAGTGGAAGAATTGATGGCTAGAGTAATTAATGCAGAGAAGGTCCTAAACGAAATGAAAGAGATGAAAACCATGACACGAGAAATACGTGACAAATGCACAAGCTTCAGTAACCGACTCGATCAACTGGAAGAAAGAGTATCAGCGATTGAGGATCAAATGAATGAAATGAAGCGAGAAGAGAAACCAAAAGAAAAAAGAAGAAAAAGAAACGAACAAAGCCTGCAAGAAGTATGGGATTATGTAAAAAGACCAAATCTACGTCTGATTGGGGTGCCTGAAAGTGAGGGGGAAAATGGAACCAAGTTGGAAAACACTCTTCAGGATATCATCCAGGAGAACTTCCCCAACCTAGTAGGGCAGGCCAACATTCAAATCCAGGAAATACAGAGAACGCCACAAAGATACTCCTCGAGAAGAGCAACTCCAAGACACATAATTGCCAGATTCACCAAAGTTGAAATGAAGGAAAAAATCTTAAGGGCAGCCAGAGAGAAAGGTCGGGTTACCCACAAAGGGAAGCCCATCAGACTAACAGCAGATCTCTCGGCAGAAACTCTACAAGCCAGAAGAGAGTGGGGGCCAATATTCAACATTCTTAAAGAAAAGAATTTTAATCCCAGAATTTCATATCCAGCCAAACTAAGTTTCATAAGTGAAGGAGAAATAAAATCCTTTACAGATAAGCAAATGCTTAGAGATTTTGTCACCACTAGGCCTGCCTTACAAGAGATCCTGAAGGAAGCACTAAACATGGAAAGGAACAACCGGTACCAGCCATTGCAAAAACATGCCAAAATGTAAAGACCATTGAGGCTAGGAAGAAACTGCATCAACTAATGAGCAAAATAACCAGTTAATATCATAATGGCAGGATCAAGTTCACACATAACAATATTAACCTTAAATGTAAATGGACTAAATGCTCCAATTAAAAGACACAGACTGGCAAACTGGATAAAGAGTCAAGACCCATCAGTCTGCTGTATTCAGGAGACCCATCTCACACGCAGAGACATACATAGGCTCAAAATAAAGGGATGGAGGAAGATTTACCAAGCAAATGGAGAACAAAAAAAAGCAGGGGTTGCAATACTAGTCTCTGATAAAACAGACTTTAAACCATCAAAGATCAAAAGAGACAAAGAAGGCCATTACATAATGGTAAAGGGATCAATTCAACAGGAAGAGCTAACTATCCTAAATATATATGCACCCAATACAGGAGCACCCAGATTCATAAAGCAAGTCCTTAGAGACTTACAAAGAGACTTAGACTCCCATACAATAATAATGGGAGACTTCAACACTCCACTGTCAACATTAGACAGATCAACGAGACAGAAAGTTAACAAGGATATCCAGGAATTGAACTCATCTCTGCAACAAGCAGACCTAATAGACATCTATAGAACTCTCCACCCCAAATCAACAGAATATACATTCTTCTCAGCACCACATCATACTTACTCCAAAATTGACCACGTAATTGGAAGTAAAGCACTCCTCAGCAAATGTACAAGAACAGAAATTATAACAAACTGTCTCTCAGACCACAGTGCAATCAAACTAGAACTCAGGACTAAGAAACTCACTCAAAACCGCTCAACTACATGGAAACTGAACAACCTGCTCCTGAATGACTACTGGGTACATAACGAAATGAAGGCAGAAATAAAGATGTTCTTTGAAACCAATGAGAACAAAGATACAACATACCAGAATCTCTGGGACACATTTAAAGCAGTGTGTAGAGGGAAATTTATAGCACTAAATGCCCACAAGAGAAAGCAGGAAAGATCTAAAATTGACACTCTAACATCGCAATTAAAAGAACTAGAGAAGCAAGAGCAAACACATTCGAAAGCTAGCAGAAGGCAAGAAATAACTAAGATCAGAGCAGAACTGAAGGAGATAGAGACACAAAAAACCCTCCAAAAAATCAATGAATCCAGGAGTTGGTTTTTTGAAAAGATCAACAAAATTGACAGCCCACTAGCCAGACTAATAAAGAAGAAAAGAGAGAAGAATCAAATCGACGCAATTAAAAATGATCAAGGGGATATCACCACCGACCCCACAGAAATACAAACTACCATCAGAGAATACTATAAACACCTCTACGCAAATAAACTGGAAAATCTAGAAGAAATGGATAATTTCCTGGACACTTACACTCTTCCAAGACTAAACCAGGAAGAAGTTGAATCCCTGAATAGACCAATAGCAGGCTCTGAAATTGAGGCAACAATTAATAGCCTACCAACCAAAAAAAGTCCAGGACCAGATGGATTCACAGCTGAATTCTACCAGAGGTACAAAGAGGAGTTGGTATCATTCCTTCTGAAACTATTCCAATCAATAGAAAAAGAGGGAATCCTCCCTAACTCATTTTATGAGGCCAACATCATCCTGATACCAAAGCCGGGCAGAGACACAACAAAAAAAGAGAATTTTAGACCAATATCCCTGATGAACATCGATGCAAAAATCCTCAATAAAATACTGGCAAACCGGATTCAGCAACACATCAAAAAGCTTATCCACCATGATCAAGTGGGCTTCATCCCTGGGATGCAAGGCTGGTTCAACATTCGCAAATCAATAAACATAATCCAGCATATAAACAGAACCAAAGACAAGAACCACATGATTATCTCAATTGATGCAGAAAAGGCTTTTGACAAAATTCAACAGCCCTTCATGCTAAAAACGCTCAATAAATTCGGTATTGATGGAACGTACCTCAAAATAATAAGAGCTATTTATGACAAACCCACAGCCAATATCATACTGAATGGGCAAAAACTGGAAAAATTCCCTTTGAAAACTGGCAGAAGACAGGGATGCCCTCTCTCACCACTCCTATTCAACATAGTGTTGGAAGTTCTGGCTAGGGCAATCAGGCAAGAGAAAGAAATCAAGGGTATTCAGTTAGGAAAAGAAGAAGTCAAATTGTCCCTGTTTGCAGATGACATGATTGTATATTTAGAAAACCCCATTGTCTCAGCCCAAAATCTCCTTAAGCTGATAAGCAACTTCAGCAAAGTCTCAGGATACAAAATTAATGTGCAAAAATCACAAGCATTCTTATACACCAGTAACAGACAAACAGAGAGCCAAATCAGGAATGAACTTCCATTCACAATTGCTTCAAAGAGAATCAAATACCTAGGAATCCAACTTACAAGGGATGTAAAGGACCTCTTCAAGGAGAACTACAAACCACTGCTCAGTGAAATCAAAGAGGACACAAACAAATGGAAGAACATACCATGCTCATGGATAGGAAGAATCAATATTGTGAAAATGGCCATACTGCCCAAGGTAATTTATAGATTCAATGCCATCCCCATCAAGCTACCAATGAGTTTCTTCACAGAATTGGAAAAAACTGCTTTAAAGTTCATATGGAACCAAAAAAGAGCCCGCATCTCCAAGACAATCCTAAGTCAAAAGAACAAAGCTGGAGGCATCACGCTACCTGACTTCAAACTATACTACAAGGCTACAGTAACCAAAACAGCATGGTACTGGTACCAAAACAGAGATATAGACCAATGGAACAGAACAGAGTCCTCAGAAATAATACCACACATCTACAGCCATTTGATCTTTGACAAACCTGAGAGAAACAAGAAATGGGGAAAGGATTCCCTATTTAATAAATGGTGCTGGGAAAATTGGCTAGCCATAAGTAGAAAGCTGAAACTGGATCCTTTCCTTACTCCTTATACGAAAATTAATTCAAGTTGGATTAGAGACTTAAATGTTAGACCTAGTACCATAAAAATCCTAGAGGAAAACCTAGGTAGTACCATTCAGGACATAGGCATGGGCAAAGATTTCATGTCTAAAACACCAAAAGCAACAGCAGCAAAAGCCAAAATTGACAAATGGGATCTCATTAAACTAAAGAGCTTCTGCACAGCAAAAGACACTACCATCAGAGTGAACAGGCAACCTACAGAATGGGAGAAAATTTTTGCAATCTACTCATCTGACAAAGGGCTAATATCCAGAACCTACAAAGAACTCAAACAAATTTACAAGAAAAAAACAAACAACCCCATCAAAAAGTGGGCAAAGGACATGAATAGACATTTCTCAAAAGAAGACATTCATACAGCCAACAGACACATGAAAAAATGCTCATCATCACTGGCCATCAGAGAAATGCAAATCAAAACCACAATGAGATACCATCTCACACCAGTTAGAATGGCAATCATTAAAAAGTCAGGAAACAACAGGTGCTGGAGAGGATGTGGAGAAATAGGAACACTTTTACACTGTTGGTGGGATTGTAAACTAGTTCAACCATTATGGAAAACAGTATGGCGATTCCTCAAGGATCTAGAACTAGATGTACCATATGACCCAGCCATCCCATTACTGGGTATATACCCAAAGGATTATAAATTATGCTGCTATAAAGACACATGCACACGTATGTTTATTGCAGCACTATTCACAATAGCAAAGACTTGGAATCAACCCAAATGTCCATCAGTGACAGATTGGATTAAGAAAATGTGGCACATATACACCATGGAATACTATGCAGCCATAAAAAAGGATGAGTTTGAGTCCTTTGTAGGGACTTGGATGCAGCTGGAATCCATCATTCTTAGCAAACTATCACAAGAACAGAAAACCAAACACCGCATGTTCTCACTCATAGGTGGGAACTGAACAATGAGATCACTCGGACTCAGGAAGGGGAACATCACACACCGGGGCCTATCATGGGGAGGGGGGAGGGGGGAGGGATTGCATTGGGAGTTATACCTGATGTAAATGACGAGTTGATGGGTGCAGCACAGCAACATGGCACAAGTATACATATGTAACAAACCTGCACGTTATGCACATGTACCCTACAACTTAAAGTATAATAATAATAAATAAAAAAAAAAAAAAAAAAAAAAAAAAACAGCTAAAGCAGTGTTAGAGGGAGATTTATAGCACTAAATGCCCATATCAGAAAGCTTGAAAGATCTCAAATTGATACGCTAGCATCGTAATTAAAAAAGAGAGGCAAGAACAAACTAATCCATAAGCTAGCAGAAGACAAGAAATAATATCTCATTAAATGGAAAAAAGCTGAAAGCATTCCCTTTGAAACCCAGAACAAGGCAAGAATTTTTTTTTCTCACGACTCCTATAAAACGTAGTATTGGAAGTTCTGGCCAAGGCAATCAGACAAGAGAAAGAAGCAAAGGATATTCAAATACGAAAAGAGGAAGTCAAGTGTTCCCAGATGACATGATTTAGTATTTAGAAAACCCCATCATCTCAGCCCCAAAACTCCTTAAACTGATAAGCAACTTCAGCAAAGTCTCATGGTACAAAATTAATGTGTCAAAGTCACAAGTATTAGCTTACATCAGCAATAGACAAGTGGAGAGCCAAATCATGAATGAACTTCCATTCACAGTTGCTACAAAGGGAAGAAAATACCTAGGAATACAGTTCACAAGGGATTTGAAGGACCTCTTCAAGGAGAACTACAAACCACAGTGCAAGGAAATAAGAGAGGACACAAACAAATGGGAAAATCATTTCATTCTCAAGAATAGGAAGAATAAATATCATGAAAATGGCCATACTGCCCAAAGCAATTTTGAGACTCAATGCTATTCCCATCAAATTACCATTGGTATTTTTAACATAGGTTTAAAAAACTACTTTAAATTTCATATGGAATCAAAGAAGACCTGGTACACCCAAGACAATCCTAAGCAAAATAACAAAGCTGGAAGCATCACATTACCTGACTTCAAACTATACCACAAGGCCACAGTAACCATAACAGCATGGTACTGGTACCAATACAGACATGTAGAGCAATGGGGTAGAACAAAGACCTCAGAAATAAAACCACACGTTACAACCATCTGATCTTTGACAGATCTGACAAAAACAAGCTATGGAGAAAGGATCTTCTATTTAAAAAACGGTGTTGGGAAAACTGGCCATCCATATGTAGAAAACGGAAACTGGACCCCTTCCTTATACCTTATACAAAAAAATAACTCAAGATGGATTAAGGATTTAAATGTAAAACTTAAAACTATAAAAACCATGAGAAGAGAACCTAAGCAATACCATTCAGGACATACGTATGGGCAAAAACTTCATGACAAAAACAACTGCAACAAAAGTCAAAATTGACAAATGGGATCTAATTAAAGAGCTTCTGCACAGCAAAAGAAACTACCATCAGAGTGACCAGGCAACCTACAGAATGGGAGAAAATATTTGCAAGCTGCTCATCTGACAAACTTTTAATATCCAGAATCTACAAGGAACTTAAATTTACAAGAAACAACCAAAAAGTGGGCAAAGGACATGAACAGACACTTGTCAAAAAAGACATTTATGTGGCTGATACATATGAAAAGAAAAGCTCAACATTACTGATTATTAGAGTAATGCAAATCAAAACCACATGAGATACCATCTAATGCCACTTAGAATGGTGATAATTAAAAAGTCAAGACACAGGCCTGGTGCAGTGGCTCACGCCTGTAATCCCAGAACTTTGGGAGGCCGAGCAGGACAGATCATGCAGTCAGGAGATTGAGACCATTCTGGCCAACATGGTGAAACCTGTCTCTACTAAAAATACAAAAATTAGCTGGGTATGGTGACACATGCCTGTATTCCCAGCTACTTAGGAGGCAGAGACAGGAGAATCACTTGAACCCAGGAGCCGGAGATTGCAGTGAGCTGAGATCATGCCATTGCACTCCAGCCTGGCGACAGAGCAGACTCCATCTCAAAAAATAAAATAACAACAGATGCTGGTTGAGTCTGTGGAGAAATAGGAATGCTTTTACATTGTTGGAGGCAATGTACATTAGTTCAACTATTGTGGAAGACAGTGGTGATTCCTCAGGTATCTAGAACTGGAAATACCATTTGATCCAGCAAATCCATTACTGGGTATATACCAAAAGGAATATAAATGATTCTACTATAAAGACACATGCACACCTATATTTATTGCAGCACTATTTACAATAGCAAAGACATGGAACCAACCGAAATGCTCATCATAGACAGACTGGATAAAGAAAATGTGGTACATATGCAATATGGAATTCTCTGCTGCCTTAAAAAGAAATGAGATCATATTCTTTTACTGGGACATGGATGAAGCTGGAGCCATCATCCTCAGCAAACTAACATAGAAATATAAAACCAAATACCACATATTCTTACTTGTAAGAAGGAGTTTAACAATGAGAACACATGAACACAGAGAGGGGAATAACACACACCAGGGCCTTTTGGTGGTTAGTGAGGTGAGGGGAGGGAACTTAGAGGATGGGTTTATAGATGCAGCAAGCCACCATGGCACATGTATACCTGTGTAGCAAACCTGCACATTCTGCATATGTATCCCATCTTTTTAGAAGAAATAAAAAAAATGGGCAAAAGATGTGAACAGACACTTTTCAAAAGAAGATACACATACAGCCAAAAAAGCATAAAAAATGCTTAATTTCACCAGTCATGAGAGAAATGAAAATGAAATGAAATGAAAACCTCAACAAAATGCCATTCACACCAGTCAGAATGGTAGTTATTTATAAAATCAAATATAACAGATCCCAGTGAGACTGCCAAGAAAAAAAGAATGCTTATACACTGTTCTTGTGAATGTAAATTAGTTCAGCCATGTGGAAAGTAGTTTTGAGCTTTCTCAAAGAACTCAAAACAGAGCTATCATTAGACCCAGCAATCCCATTACTATATATCTGAAGGAAAAGAAATCCTCCTGCCAAAAAGACACATGCACTCATGTTCATAACAGCACTATTCACAGAAGAAAGACATGGAATCACACTAGATGCCAATAAATGGTAGATTGGATAAAGAGAATATGGTAAACATGTATCATGGAATAATACTTAGCCATTAAAAGAATAAAATCATGTCCTTCGCAACAACATGGATGCAGCTAGAGGCCATTATCTTAAGTGAATTAACAAAGAGACAGAAAACCAAATATTGCATGTTGTCCCTTGTAAGTGAAAGTTGAACATAGGACATACAGGGACAAGAAAATGAAAACAATAGATCCTGGGGACCACTAGAGGGCAGAGAGAGGGAGAGGGGAGCATGGGCTGAAAAAGTATCTGTTGGGTACTATGCTGACTACCTGGTTGATGGGACTGTCTGTACTTCAAACCTCACTCTTACCTATTAAACTCACATAAAAAAACCTGCAGTTGTATCTTCATTATGTTTTTAAAACTATAAAATATACTTAGGTGTATATTAACAAAAATGGCATTGCACAAATTAAAAATAAAAGGGAGTAGAATTAAGTGCATATTGAATATATTGTGATTTTTTTTTCTTTTTTTTTTTTTTTGCTTCTAAAACTTCAGAGAAGTTAATAATATTTATAGCCCCATGAAGATCCTAGGAATGTTCATCTCAATTTCACAGTGGTTACTCTTTGTCTCATATCAGAATCTTGCCTTTAAATTTTATTGGGCTGACTTTTTTTTCTTTACAAATAAAATTTTCTGGTATTTCTTCTGGAAAAGCTGTTCTTAATACCCCTTTTCAACACAAATTCCTACAGCCTGGCCTATGGATCTCATAGTTGACTACCCTGTGAATTTATAATTTGTTCCTCGGGCATATGAAATTGGCAGATGTATTTTAACAATAATGAATTATGGTATTTTATAATGGTATTCCAGGATTGAGTTGTACTGTTCACTAATAAAAGTCATATCTTTATTATTTAGGTAGTTGACTGCCAGGCATATCAGTACCTTTGTCACAAGTACCTGATGCTAAAAATATTTATGTCTTGCTTATTACAATGAAAAACTGGAAACAATTCAAATGTCCAACAGTGCAGGAATGAGAAATTAATCATGTTACAGCCATGCTGTGGGATCCTATCCTGTCTCTAAAAAGAAAGTATATATGAATTTATGAGCATGTGTCAGGCTCTTTATTAAACATTTAACACATATCATTTTATTTAATTCTCAAAACAATCTTTTGAAATTCCCATTTTTTAGATGATGACGCAGACTTATTCAAGTTTATGCAGTTAATATAGATCGTTAGACCTGAGTTTTTATGGAGCTTCTGGCAAAATCATGCACCAGATAATGATGTTTTTTCTGTCAATGATAAGACAACATATATGACAGTGACATTGTAAGATTATAATACTATATTTATACTGTACCCATCCTATGTGTAGTTATGTTTAGATATACAAATGTCATTGTGTCATAGTTCCCTAAAGTATCTAGCAAAGAAGAATAGTATACAGATACATACCCTAAGGGCAATACGCTGTGCCATACAGCCTAGGTGTGCAGATACTCTATGATGTTCACACAATTATAAAGTCGCCTAACAATGAAATTTTTAGAATGTATCCCCAATGTTAAATGACTTATGACTGTACAATAGTTAAATTTCTGCTTACATGAAATGAAAGGAAAGGAATTCTTGGGCAGAAAAGCAGGAAGCAACAAATTTGTTTCCCCATTTAGACAATGGTCGCACAGGCAGAATCTCTCAGATGTAACTATTTTGAGGTTCTGGAGTTTAATGAGCACCAACCCTGTAGGCTGAGCATCTGAGAAGCCACATCATGATCCATCAAGGTAGCAGAAGGACATAGAGAGTGAGGAGGAGTGAAGCTGGGCACCAGCCTGTAAGGGTTCAGCATGGAGCCAGGAGAATCTCTCCAACACAAGAAAGGATGAGTGCATGGCAGCCCAGTGGTATCCATGCTCTCCACAGGGATCTGTGCAAGAATAGGGATGGGGAAAGTACCCCACCCCTCCCCCAGTCTGCCACTAGACTAAGGCCAAGAGCACCTCAGATGTTTTGCAGGTGCAACTCTCAAATCCAAGGGGATCTGTACAAGCCTTGGACCCTGGATCAGACCAGCAACAATGCCATAGCCTCAGTAAAGGCCACAGTTGCAGTGTCTGGGGGTGATAAGATTGCTCCACTCTCACTTGCTAGTTGGAACTCATGGCTTATAACCCCGTGATCTCACTTTGCCCTGAACTCAGCTGACCACTCCACCCATTCCCTCCACTGGTAGCCAGGCAGGAAAACACTTGCTAGAACTTCTAGCCCAGCAGCCCCACTACTGTGTAAACTAAGCCAGAGGATGCAGCTTCCTGCAGCCTTGGAAAATACCCAGATGGCAGAGCATGTGACCCCATTGACCACCATTGGTAGCCAGGCAGGCAAGGCATACTAGAGCTTCTGGCTCTGAAGTTCTACTTCAGTGTAAACTTAGCTGGAGGGTTCAGCCTTCTGTTATTTTTGACACCTAGATAGCAGGGCATGCAACATTATCCAACCCCACTGCTGATAGCCAAGGAGGCAACACTTGCTAAATCTTCCAGCCCAGAGGCCCTGCTTCTGTGGGAACTCAGCTGCCAGGTGCAACCTTCTGATGTCCTAGGAAGCACCTAGATGGCAGGATGAGCATTTTCACACACCCTCACCACTGATAGCCAGATGAGCCACACCTACTAGAACTTCTAGCAAAGCAGCCCCACTTCTGCCTCAATATACCAAAGGGGACAGCTTTTTGTGACCCTGAAAATACCCAGACAGAAGGATGGGCAATTTCACCCACTCCCTGACTCCCTTAGCCAGACAGGCCACACCCAATACAGCTTCCAACCCAGCAATCCTGCTTCTACCTGAACTTTGTGAGCAGGTGCAGCCCCATGTTTCCCTGGGAAGCACACAGACAGCAAATCAGGGTTGACTGGGCAAAATCAAGACTTCTCACCAACTCCAGCCCCTGCCTGGGAGAACAGAATGCCCAACAAAAGAAACCCAGGAACAGAAACAATAATTAGGAGAGGGCTAATCCACAAATGTAGGAGCAGATTAGAATCTTCCTTGGCCAAGAAGCAGACTAGAATCTAAGCCAGATGATGGGGCCCACCTTAGTTAAACCCACGAGAATATCAAGAAAGGTAAAAGCAAAAGGTAAATGCAAACACAAAACAAAACACCTCATTCAAAGGACAACTTAAAAGACAGAAAGAACATCACAGATGAAAAAGAACCTACACAGGCGAGAAAGAACCAGCACAAGAACTCTAGCAACTCAAGAAGCCACAGCATTTTCTTACCTACAAACAATTGCATCAGTTCCCCAACAATGGTATTAACCAGACTGAAATGATGGAAATAGAATTAGAATATGGATAGAAACGAAGTTCCTCAACCGAGGAAATAGTCAAAATCCAATCCAGTGATTTTAAGGAATATACTAAAGCTGTACAGGAGATGAAAATCAAAATGACGACTCTAGAACCACGCTAAGATGATAGAACTGAAAAACTCCCTTCGAGAGTTTCAGAATGTAAGTATTAACAGCAGAACAGACCAGGTTGAGGAAAGAAATTCAGAGCTTCAAAATCTGCTCTCTGAATACCTCAGACAAAAATGTAAAAATAAAGAATGAAAAAAAACCCATAAAAATATGGGATTATATAAAGAGGAAATCTGAAAGACAGGAAGAGAAAGAAAGCAACGTGGTAAACATGCTTTAAAATGTCATCCCTAAAAATTTTCCCAACCTCACTAGAGAGGCCAAACTTCAAATTCAGAAACACCTGTGAAATACTAAACGATGAGACAACAACTCCCAAGACACATTGTTATCAAATTCTTGAAGGTTGAATGAAAGGAAAAATGTTAAAGGCAGCTAGAGAGAAGGAGCAGGGAACCTTATTGGACTATCAGTGGATCTTTCAGCATAAACCCTAAAAACCAGAAGAGTATGAGGACCCCATTCAACTTTCTTAAAGAAAATGATACCCAACCAAGAATTTTGTTTCTTTCAAAATTCTTTCTTTCAAAAACCCAAACTAAGTTTCTTTCATAAGTGGACAGGAAATAAGATCTTTTTTCTGAAATACTAAGGAGCTTTGTTACCACCCAACCAAGTTTACAAGTGTTCTGAAGACAGTACTAAACATGGAAAGGAAAGACCATTGCCAACCACTACAAAAACACACAAGTACATAACCATTGAAATTGTAAAGCAACCACATAAGTTCAAATAATAACCAGCTAACAACATGATGACAGGAACAGATCCACACATATTCTAAGCTAGAATGTAAGTGGAATAAGTGCTCTGACTAAAATGAACAGAGTGGCATGGTGAATAGGTGCAAGACCCAATAGTACGTGGTCTTCAATAGACCCATCTCAAATGTAGTGACACCCATATATGTGCTCAGAATAAAAGAATGGAGAAAAATATACCAAATAAGTGGAAAACAGGAGAAAGCAGAGGATGCTATTCTCGTTTCAGACAAAACAGACTTTAAACCAATAACAATCAGAAAAGAAAGGGCATTACATGATGGAAAACATCTCAATTCAACAATAAGAGCTAACCTAAATATATATGCACCCAACACAGAAACACCCAGATTCATAGGCAGTTTTTGTAGAGAACTATAGAGTAACTTAGATCAGCACACAATAATACTGAGAGACATCAACACTCCACTGACAGTTGAGGCAGAAGATTAACAAAGATATTCAGGATTTGAACCCAACACTTGACCAAATAGTCAAGATAGATATCACCAGAACACTTGACCTAAAGACAACAGAGTATATAGTTTCTCATCTGCACATAACAAATAAATATAGTTCCTCATCTGCACAAAACAAATAAAATCAACTACAAATAGGACATAAAACAATCCTCAGTAAATTTTTTTTAATGAAAGAGCTCTCTGTGAACAACCAATAGCCAACATCATGTTGAATGAGCAAAAGCTGGAATCAATTCCCTTCAAACCAGGAGCAAAACAAGGATGCTCTCTCTCTCTCACCACTCTTCCTAAACTTAGTACTGAAAGTCTTCATCAGAGCACTCATGAAAGAGAAAGAAATAACAGGCATCCAAATAGAAAGAGAGGAAGTCAAACTATGTCTCCTTGGAGCCAATATATTTCTATAGCAAGAAAACCCCATAATATCTGCCTGAAAGCTCCTTGATTTGACAAATAACTTCAGCAGTATCATCATACAAATTCAATGTACAAAAATCGGTAGCATTCCCATATACCAACAATATCCAAGCTGAGAGACACATCAAGATTGCAATCTCATTCACGATTGCCACAAAAGTAAAATACCTAGCAATACAGCTAACCAGAGAGATGAAAAATTGTTATAACAAGAAGTACAAAACACTGCTCAAAGAAGTCGGAAATGAAAAAAATAGAAAAAATATTCCATGTTCATGCATAAGAAGAATTAGTATTGTTAAAGTGGCCATAATGCTCAAAGCCATCTACAGATTCAATGCTATTTCTATAAATCTACCAATGACATTCTTCACAGAATTAGAGAAAGAAACTATTCTAAAATTCATACAAAAAGGCAATTTCAACCCCAAACAAAAAAGAACAAAGTTGAAGTCCTCACATTATCTGATTTCAAACAATGTTATTAAGCTATAGTAACCAAAATACCATGATGGTGGTACAAAGACACATAGACCAATGGAACAGAATAGAGCACCCAGAAACAATGCTGCAGTACTATGGCCATCTGATCTCTGACAAAGTTGACAAAAACAAGCAACGAGAAAAAGCCTTTCTATTTGATAAATGGTGCCAGGATAACTTAATAGCCATATGCAAATGATTGAAGCTGGATTATTCTTTCCTTTCACCATATACAAAAACTCAACTCTGGATGAATTAAATATTCAGATTCCCTAAGTAACTTTAAAAAAGTCCCAGAAAAAACAAAACAAAACAAAACTTACTCCTTTAAAAAGTGGTCAGAGTACATAAACAATTCCTTCTAAACGAAGACATCCATGCAGACAACCAGTACGTGTAAAAATGCTCCGTATCACTAGTTGTTAGAGAAATGCAAATCACAACAACAATCAGATACCGTCTCACCAATCAGAATGGCTACTATTTAAAAAGTCAAAAAATAACAGATGCTGGTGAGGTAGTGGAGAAAAGAGAATGAGTACACACTGTTTCTGGGAATGTAAAGCAGTTCATCCACTATGGAAAAAAGTTTGGTTATTTTTCAAAGAACTCAAAGCAGAATTATCATTAAATTCAGCAGTCCCATTGTTGGATGTATAACTCCCCAAATATCGTTATACTATAAAGACAGATGCACAAATACATTAATCACAGCACTATTCACAATAGCAAAGACATGGATAATCTGTCTAAATGCCCAGCGATAGTAGGCTGGATAAAGAAAATATAGTATTATATATATACCATTGCATTCTATACAGCCATAAAAGGAAGAACAAGATCATACCCTTTGCAGCAACCTGAAAAGAGCTAGTGGCCATTATCCTTAGCATACTAACAAGAAGCCAGAAAACCAAAGATAATGTGTTCTAACCTATAAGGGGGGACTACATTTTGAGTATATGTGGGCACAAGGGAACAACAGGTTGGGCACAGTGGCTCACAACATGTAATTAAAGCATTTTGGGAGGATGAGGCAGGTGGGTCACTTGAGCCTAGCAGTTTGGGATCAGCCTGGGCAACATAGCAAAACCTCATCCCTACAAAAAATAAAAAATAAATTAGCCAGGTAGGCATGCAGGTGAATGCCTGTAGTTCCAGCTGCTTAGAGGGTGAGGTTAGAAGATACTTGATCCCAGTTGGTGGAGGTTCCAGTGAGCTGAGATTGTGCCGTTCCATTCCAACCTGGGCAACAGAGCAAGATTCTGTTTCCACAAAAAGCGGGTAGGGGGAACAACAGACACAAGAGCCTACCTGAGGGTGGAGGGTGGAAAGAGAGAATTTAAATGCTACCTATTGAGTAGCATACTTGTTACCTTTGTGATGAAGCGATCAGTACACAAAACACCCATGACACACAATTTACCTATATTACAAACCTGAACATGTACCCCTGAAACCTAAAATAAACTTTTAAAAAGAACTAAATAGGTGAAGTGAATTAAAACATAAAAAGCCATAAATACCTAATTACAAGCAAAAAGAAAGATATATTGTCCAGACAGTAGCAAGTAAACAGTAGACTTATCACTATACATCAAATAAACCTAACAGATATGTGCATTCTATTTACAGCAGCTGAAGACAATATATTTTCAAGAACACACAGAACATTGTCCAAATCTTAAGTTGGACAATAAAATAAATCTTAAGAGATTAGAAGATTAAAATTATATCAAGATTCTCTTCCAACCACAGTAATGTGAAATCAGATACAGAAAATGAAAAGAAAGTTAGAAAAATTTAAAATATGTAGTAAACAACATACTCTGCCAGACATTAGGTCAAAAAAAGAAAATTTATTGAGACAAGCAAAAGTGGAACACAGTGATATAGTGTGGATATTTGTCCCAAATTTCCTGTTGAAATTTGACTCCCAGTGTTGAAGTTTGGGCCTGGTGAGAGATATTTGTGTCATGCAGCAGATACTTAAGGAATGTCTTTGTGCCATCCTTGCAGTAATGAATGAGTTTTACTCTGTTTGTTCTTCTGATACCTTATTGTTAAGGAGACTCTGGCCCCTCTTCTGCAGCTCTTGCTTTCTCTTGCCGTGTTCTAATGTTGGCTCCCCTTCACCTACTGTCATGAATGGCAGCAACCCTGAGACTCTCACCAGAAGCAGGTGCTAATGTTACTCTTCTTGTACAGTCTTCAGAACTGTGAGCCAAATAAACCTCTATTTTTATGAATTATGCAGTCTCTGGTATTCTTTAATTGCAATACAAATAGATGCACAAAATACCAAAGCTCATAAAATTTAGCAAAAGTGTTTCTAGGGAAATATATACTAATAAACATATCCATTCAAAAATAATATCTCAAATTAAAACCTAACTTTTTATGTCTAGAACTAGGAAGACTGAATAAAAATATGCACAAAGTCTGCAGAAGGAAAAAAGTAATAAAAGATTAGAGCAGAAACAAATGAAATTGTTTATCTAAAGAAAAATGGGAAAGATTAATAGAATTAAAAATTAGTTTTTTAAAAGAAAAACAAAATTTAAAAAGCTTTAGCAGTCCATGAGAAAAAGAAAGCACTCAGATAAAATTACAGATGGGAGAGGAGACATTACAAATGATGCCTCAGAAATACAAAGGCTTGTAAGAGGTTGCTATTAGCAGCCATACACCAGCAAATTGGATAGTCTAGAAGAAATGGATACATTCCTGGAAACATACGACTGGTCAACCTTGGATATTGAGGTAGATAATAACTTTAACACCAATAGAAAATAAGGAATCAAAAAGTGACCCAAGAAAGAAAAATCAAGAATCTAATGGCTTCAATGGGTAATTTAACCAAGTACTTACAAAGAATTAATACCAAATATTATTTAGAAGTCTTCAAAAAATTCAAGAGGAGAGAATAAATCCAAATGTATTTTATGAGACACTGATTACCCTAGCATCAAAGACAAGGACACTACCACAAAATAACATTATAGGCTAACATTTCTATAAACATGAATGCAAAAATCCTGACACTAGCAAATCAAATTCCACAGTGCGTTAAATGGATCAACACCATGATCAAGTGGAATTTATTTTTTGAGATGCAAAAATAGAGAATAGTTCTGTATACAGAAATCAGTAAATGTGACAAACCACATTTATTGAATGAAGGGTTAATTACACAGATACATCTCAAAGGAAATAGAGTGGTAAAAATTCACCAGATTTTCAAGAAAATATTTATTAGTATAAAAAGAATGTACTGCAATATTATCAAACCATGTATGACACTTTTACAGTTGACAAACCGTGAAAAGCTGGAAGTCTTTCTTCTAAGACTGGGAAAAAGATAAGGAAACCCACTCTGACCGTTTATCATGGGATAAATAACCATATTGTGGATTATTTGTAAAGTGGGATAGATGTGAATCACAGAAAAGAATAAAGAATTTATATATATGACAACATGGATGAATTTGTAAAATATACTTAGCAAAAGAAGCCAGACATAAAGATGTATGTAATTACATATAATATCCAAAATATGTGTACGTGTAGATACAAAATGTACATTGGCCAGGGACTGGATAAAAGGAATAAATAAGGAAAAACTTCTTACTGAGTATAATGTTTTACCTTCTGGGGATGGAAATTTGTGGAACTCAGTAGTTAGGATGGTTGCAGAACATTGTGAATGAACTAAGTGCCATGAAACTATTCACTTTAAAATGCTTCATTTTATATTATGTAATTTATCTCAATAAATTAAAAGTAAAATAAAATAATGAGGTACAGTGTCACTGAAAATATCATGTAGGAACCCTTACAGCTCTGTTCATTCCAAAACGTTGACAAACACTATCAGGAGAAACTTTTTCAGTTTGGAATATATCCCAAAATTTGTAACACCCAGAGGCAGAGGAATAATAAAAAGCAGCTACTGTTTGATAACAGAGGACTTTGAAATTTAAATCATCTATCCATGATCTCCATATCCAAGTTCAGTGACATCCATGAGGACAAGCTGCTAGTACCAGAGGAAGCATTATGTACCTCATTCACAAACAATTTTATTGCTTTGGATTGTGACCTCTCTGGCTACAATGTGAACGACTGAGGGAAGGGCTTCCCCTTGCCTCACTCAACCTGGCATAGTCTGAGGAATGGCACAGTTTTTTTGGCATCTTCAGCAGAAAGCATTAAAATAATTAATATTCGCCACATTTCCCAAAGCGAGTGAAGATGAGCATTATAAAGACTGAAAAGCCTAGAAGGGAGGAGGTTAGAAAAATTGATAAAAACTTCTGTGAGCTTTCACATCTGGCTCACTTTCAAGCACTACTCATGCAGGAGTGAAAAAATAGAGTTATAAATGGCTGGGCTAAATGTAACAATATGAAATTAATCTGCAAAAACAGATGTTTACTCACTTTTTCACTTTTATTTTTTCCCTTTTTACTTTCAGCTTCAGGTGTTTAAGGTAATACTGTCAAATCACTAGAACACTAAGCTAATGTAAAAGAGACTTTAGTGGTCCCACATGACAAAGAAAAAGACTTCACAAAAATAGCTTAGAAACATCACAAGATGAGAAAAAAAAGTTCACAAGAAGTAGCTGCAACAACTCCGAAGTTAGAGTAGCTTCAGATTTCCAGAAGAGCGTCATTGTAGTGTTTGCCAACTTTTCAACAACAAAAAAAGTGGCACTAAAATATATATTAAAAAACTGCCATGCTGCCCAGGTGCAATTACTCACAACTGTAATCCCAGCACTTTGAGAGGTTGAGGCTGGTGGATCTCTTGAGATCAGGAGTTTGAGACCATCCTGGCCAACATGGTGAAACCCCATCTCTACTAAAAAATACAAAAATTAGCTGGGTATGGTGGCCCGTGCCTGTAATCCAGCTGCTCCACAGGCTGAGGCAGGAGAATCACTTGAACCTGGGAGGCAGAGGTTGCAGTGAGCTGAGAGTATGCTACTGCACTATAGTCTAGGTGACAGAGCAAGACTCCATCTCAAAAAAGTAAAAAAAAAGTAAAGGAAAAAAAAAAAACCTGCCCCGTGAATGTACAATGGTTTAGGACATGAATGTGCACAGGACCCACTGCTGCTCAGTGCTGCCATATGCATCTGTGCAGAGACAGTGCCCCCCCAATTTGTCCCCCAAAGTTAACCCCATTGTCAAAGCCACCCTAAAGCACTTTTGCTGGCACATCCATTGGATTGTTATAGTCAATTGACTGGAAACACCTCAGCCCCTCCAGCCCAGTAGCTGCTTAACTTTGAGAGTCAGAGAAAAAAGTAACAAGTTTAGTCCCAGGCCCCCAGGATCAGAGCACACAGCCCAGGCTGAGGTGAGCCTTAGCTTCCTAAAGTCATCCAGAGGAAAAGCCAATCAACCCAATTTATGCCATGGTTAAACCCTCAAAGACATCAAATTACATAAAAGCAAAAACTTCCATCCAAAGGAGAGCAACCTCAAACATTGAAGGAACATCAGTCCACATGGATAACAAAGTATGAGCACAAAAACTCTGGTAACTCTAAAAGCCAAAGTGTCGTCTTAACTCCAAACTGCACCAGCTCAATGGTTCTTCAGGCTGAAATGGTTGAAATGACAGATATGAAATTTAGCAACTGGATGGCAATGAAGATTATCTGGATTTAGTACAAAGTTAAAGCCCAGTCTAAGGAATCTAAGGACTCCAATAAAATAATACAAGAGCTGAGAGACAAATTAGCCTTTTTTTTTTTCCTGAGACAACATCTTGCTCTGTCACCCGGGCTGGAGTGCAGTGGGGCAATCTCAGCTCACTGCAACTTCCGCCTCCCGGGTTTCAGCAATTCTCCTGTCTCAGCCTCCCATGTAGCTGGGACTACAGGCCTGCACCATGACGCCTGACTAATTTTTGCAATTTTTAGTAGAGATAGGGTTTCACCATATTGGCCAGGCTGGTCTTGAACACCTGACCTTGTGATCTGCCTGCCTTGGCCGCCCAAAGTGCTGGGAATACAGGCATGAGCCCTCACTTCCAGCACAAAATAGCCATTATAATAAAGAATCAGACTTGTGCCAGAGCTAGAAATCACTTCAAAAACTTCATAATGCAATTGCAAGTATCAGCAGCAGAATAGACCAAGTTGATGAAAGAAGCTCAGAGCTTGAACACTGGTTCCTCAAATCAACATGCAGGTGAAAACGAATAAAAGGGAGAATTTTAAAAATCAACAGAGATGCCAAGAAATATGAGATTATGTAGAGACCAAACCTGTGACTCACTGGCATCCAAGAAGACAGGAAAAGAAACAAAGCCACTTGAAAAAACATATTTCAAATATTGTTCATGAATATTTCTTTAACCTGGTTAGAGAGGTCAACATGCAAATCCAGGAAATTCAGAGAAACCAGCAAGATACTATACAACATGACTATCTTCAAGGCTCGTATCAGATTCTCCAAGGCCAGTGTGAAGAAAATGTGTTAAAGGTAACTAGAGAGATGGGGAAGGTCACATACAAAGGGATATTTAACAGTTTAACAGTAGACCTTTCGGTAAAAAGATAACAAGCCAGAAAAGGCTGGGGGCCTAAATTTATTGTACTTAAAAAAAAATCCAACCCAAAAATTTGTATTCCAACAATCTAAACTATAAATGAAGGAGAATTATAGTCTTTTTCAAATAAGCAAATACTGACAGAAATTATTACCACTAGATCTGCCTTATGAGAAGTCTGTAAGGGAGTGTTAAACATGAAAATAAAACTACCACAAAAACACACTTAATCACATTACATTAAAAAGCAACTATACTATCAAGTCTACATAACTACAAGCGAACAAACGACAGGATTAAATCTCACATGCCATGCTGGATTTGGTGTGCCAGCATTTACCTGAGGATTTTCTCATTGATGTTCATCAGGGATATTGGTCTGAAATTTTCGTTTTTGTTATGCTTCTGCCAGGTTTTGGTATCAGGATGATGTTGGCCTCATAAAATGACTTAGGGAGGATTCACTCTTTTTCTATTACTTGGAATAGTTTCAGAAGGAATGGTACCACCTCCTCTTTGTACCTCTAATAGAACTAGGTTGTGAATCTGTCTGATCCTGGACTTTTTTTTGATTGGTAGGCTACTAACCTCTGCCTTAATTTCAGAATTTGTTGTTGGTCTATACAGGGATTTGACTTTTTCCTGGTTTAGTCTTGGGAGGGTGTATGTGTCCAGGAATTCATCCATTTCTTCTAGATTTTCTAGTTTTTTTGCATAGAGGTGTTTATAGTATTATCTTGTGGTGATGAATGTTTTTGTGGGATCATTGGACATCACCTTTATCATTTTTTATTGCATGTATTTGATTATTCTTTATTAGTCTGGCTAGTGGTCAGTCTATTTTGTTGATTTAAAAAAAAAACAGCTTCTGGATTCATTGAATTTTTTTTTTTTTTTTTTTTTTTTTTTTTTTTTTTTTTTTTTTTTTGAGACAGCGTCTTGCTTTGTCGCCCAGGCTGGAGTGCAGTGGTGTGATCTCGGCTCACTGCAAGCTCCGCCTCCTGGGTTCACGCCATTCTCCTGCCTCAGCCTCCCGAGTAGCTGGGACTACAGGCGTCCACCACCATGCCCAGCTAATTTTTTGTATTTTTAGTAGAGACAGGGTTTCACCATGTTAGCTAGGATGGTCTCCATCTCCCGACCACATGATCTGCCCGCATCAGCCTGCCAAAGTACTGGGATTAGAGGTGTGAGCCACCGTGCCCGGCCTTGATTTTTTTGAAAAGTTTTTTGTGTCTCTATCTCCTTCAGTTCTGCTCTTATCTTAGTTATTTCCTATCTTCTTCTAGCTTTTGAATTTGTTTGCTGTTGCTTCTCTAGTTCCTTTAATTGTGTTGTTAAGGCATTGATTTTAGATCTTTCCTGCTTTTCTTTGTGAGTATTTAGTGCTATAAATTTCCCTCTACACACTGCTTTAAATATGTCCCAGAGATTCTGGTACATTGAGTCTTTGTTCTCATTGGTTTCAAAGAACATCTTTATTTCACTGGGATGCAAGGCTGGTTCAACATATGCAAATCAAAAAATATATTCCATCATGTAAAGAGAACCAGTGACAAAGACCACATGATTATCTCAATAGATGCAGAAAAGGCCTTCAACAAAATTCAACAGCCTTCGTGCTAAAATCTCTCAATAAGCTAGGCATTAATGGAATATATCTCAAAACAATAAGAGCTATTTATGACAAACCCATAGTCAATATCATACTGAATGGGCAAAAACTGGAAGCATTCCCTTTGAAAACTGGCACAAGACAAGGAAGCCCTCTCTCACCACTCCTGTTCAACATATTATTGGAAGTTCTGGCCAGGGCTATCAGGCAAGAGAAATACATAAAGCTTATTCAATTAGGAAAAGAGGAAGTCAAATTGTCTGTGTTTGCAGATGACATCGTATATTTAGAAAACCCCATTGTCTCAGCCCAAAATCTCCTTAAACTGATAAGCAACTTCAGGATACAAAATCATTGTGCAAAAATCACAAGCATTCTTATACACCAATAATAGAGAAACAAAGAGCCAAATCATGAGTGAACTCCCATTCACAATTGCTAAAAAAAGAATAAAATACCTAGGAATACAACTTACAAACGCTGTAAAGGACCTCTTCAAGGAGAACTACAAACCATGGCTCAAGAAAATAAGAGAGGACACAAACAAATGGGAAAACATTTCATACTAATGGAGAGGAATAATCAAAATCGTGAAATTGACCATACTGCCCAAATTTATTTATGGATTCAGTGCTATCTATCCCCATCAAACTACCCATGACTTTCTTCACAGAATTGGAAAAAACTACTTTAAATTTCTTATGGAACCAAAAAACAGTGCACATAGCTAAGACAATTGTAAGCAAAAAGAACAATGCTGGAAGCATCACGCTACCTAACTTCAAACTATACTGCAAGGCTACAGTAACAAAAACAGCATGGTACTGGTAACAGAACAGATATATAAGCCAATGGAGCAGAACAGAGGCCTGAGAAACAACACCACACATCTATAACCATCTGATCTTTGACAAACCTTACAAAAACCAACAATAGGGAAAATATTTCCTATTTTATAAAGAGTATTGGAAAAACTGGGTAGCCATATGCAGAAAGTGGAAACTGGATTCTTTACTTACACCTTATACAAAAATTAACTCAAGATGGATTAAAGACTTAAATGTAAGACCTAAAACCATAGAAACCCTAGAAGAAAATCTAGGTAATACCATTCAGGACATAGGCATGGGCAAAGGCTTCACTACTAAAGCACCAAAAGCAAAGGCAACAGAAGCTGAAATTGACAAATGGGATCTAATGAAACTAAAGAGTTTCTGCACAGCAAAAGAAACTACTATCCGAGTGAACAGACAAACCTACAGAATGGGAGACAATTTTTGCAGTTTATACATTTGATAAATGGCTAATATCTAGAATCTACAATGAACTTAAAGAAATTTACAGGAATAAAAAAAAATCCCATGAGAAGTGGGCAACATATAATTTGCATATGTTGAACTGGCCTTGCATCGCAGTGAAATAAAGATGTTCTTTGAAACCCATGAGAACAAAGACTCAGTGTACCAGAATCTCTGGAACATATTCAAAGCAGTGTGTAGAGGGAAATTTATAGCACTAATACTCACAAAGAAAAGCAGGAAATATTTAAAATCAATGCCTTAACAACACAATTAAAGGAACTCGAGAAACAAAGGAACTAGAGAAGCAACAGCAAACAAATTCAAAAGCTAGAAGAAGATAGGAAATAACTAAGATAAGAGCAGAACTGAAGGAGATAGAGAACAGACACTTCTCAATGGAAGACATTTATGCAGCCAACAAACATAGGAAAAAATCTCATCATCACTGGTCATTAGATAAATGCAAATCAAAACCACAATGAGATACCATCTCACTCCAGTTAGAATGGTGATCATTAAAAGGTCAGGAAACAACTGATGCTGGAGAGGATGTGGAGAAATACAAAGGCTTTTATACACTGTTGGTGGGAATGTAAATTAGTTCATACATTGTGGAAGACTGTGTGGTGATTTCTCAAGGATCTAGAACTAGAAATACCATTTGACCCAGCAATCCCACTACCAGGGATATACCCAAAGGATTACAAATCATTCTGCTATAAAGACATATGCTCACATATGTTTATTGAGGCACTGTGCAAAGTAGCAAAGACTTGGAACCAACCCAAATGCCCATCAATGATAGACTTGATAAAGAAAATGTTGCACATATATGCCATGGAATAGTGTGAGCCATTAAAGGGTGAGTTCATGTCCTTTGCAGGGACATGATGATGCTGGAAACCATCATTCTCAGCAAACTGACACAAGAAGAGAAAACCAAACATCGTATGTTCTCATAAGTGGGAGTTGAACAATGAAAACACATGGTCACAGGGAGGGGAACATCACACATTGGGGCCTGTCAGGGTGGAGTCTAGGGGAGGGATAGCATTAGGAGAATATCTAATGTAGGTGATGAGTTGATGGGTGCAGCAAACTGTCATGACACATGTATACCTTTGTAGCAAACCTGCACATTCTGCACATATATCCCAGAACTGAAAGTATAATAATAATAAAAAAAGAAAAGCTGATGCAGTGAGGGAGTTTTTTTTTTTTTTTTTTTTTTTTTTTTTAAGGAGAAACACTGATGGCTCTTTTAGATTTGTTTTTTCTTGATAGAAATTATTCAATGCATTATGGAGATTCACTACTATGAATTATTGCGATAATGGTTGAACCATCCAAAAAAATCTTTATCAGTGATAGACTGGATTAAGAAAATGTGGCAGATATACATCATGGAATACTATGCAGCCATAAAAAAGGATGGGTTTCTGTAGATGGATGAAGCTGGAAACCATCATTGTCTGCAAACTATCGCAAGATCAGAAAACCAAACACCACATGTTCTCACTCATAAGTGGGAGTTGAACAATTGGAATAAATGGACCCAGGGAGGGAAGCATCACACACTGGGGCCTGTCAGGGGTTGGGGGCCTAGGGGAGGGATAACATTAGGAGAAATACCTTAGTTGGCAGGTTGAGGGGTGCAGCAAACCACCATGGCATGTATATACCTATGTAACAAAACTGCACGTTCTGCTTATGTAATCCACAAGTATAATATAAATAAAATAAATAATAAATAGAAATAAAATCTCACATGTCAATATTGACTTTGAATGTAAATGAGCTAAACAATTTTAAATATATATGCACCTAAACTCAGGCACCCAGGTTTATAAATCATCTGACAGTGGTCTGATATTTAGAATCTGTAAGGAACTTAAACCTGTAAAAAAACAAGCAACCATATTAAAAATGGGCAAAAGACATGAACAGACATTTCTCAAAAGAAGATATACATGAGGTCAACAGACATATGAAATAAAAAGCTCAACATTACTAACACTGGTGAAATGCAAATAGAAGCAACAGTAAGATAGCATTCTCATATCTGTCAGAATGCCTATCAATAAAAAGTCAAAAAATAACAGATGTTGGCATGGTCACAGAGAAAGGGGAATGCTTATACACTGCTGTTGGGAATGTAAGTTAGTTCAGCCATGCAGAACCAGTTTGGAGATTCCTTAAAGAATTTAAAACAGGCCAGGTGCAGTGACTCAACGCCTGTAATCCCAGGACTTTGGGAGGCCGAGGCGGGTGGATCACAAGGTTAGGAGATTGAGCCCATGCTGGCTAACACAGTGAAACCGCATCTCTACTAAAAATACAAAAAATTAGCTGGGCGTGCTGGCAGGCGCCTTTAGACCCAACTACTTGGGAGACTGAGGCAGGAGAATGGCATGAACCCGGCAGGCAGAGCTTGCAGTGAGCCAAGATTGTACCACTGCACTCTAGCCTGGGTGACAGTCTGTCTCAAAAGAATTTAAAACAGAAATATTCTTTGTCCCCACAATCTTATTACTAGCCATCTACCCAAATGAATATAAATTGTTCTGCTATATATGACACATAGCACATATATTTATCAGAGTACTATACATAATATCAAACACATGAAATCTACCTACATGTCCACTGATTGCAGATTGGATAAAGAATATGTGGTGCATATATACCCATGAAATACTATGCAGTCAAAAAAATGAAATTATTCTTTGCAGTAACAGAAATGAAGCAGAAGGCTGTCATCCTAAGGAAATTAATGCAGGAACCGAAAACCAAATATCATATGTTCTCACTTACCAATGATAGCTACATGTTTAGTACACATGAACTCAGACAGGTGAACAATAGACATTGGGGCTTACTTGATGTTGGAAGGTGGCATGTGAGTGAGAATAAACAAAACCACCTATCAGGTACTATGCTCATTACCTGGGTGGTGAAATCATTTGTATATGAAACCCCAGTGACTTGCGGTTCACCTGTATAACAGACCTGCACATCTACTCTGAAAATAAAATGAAAGTTGAAGATTAAGTAGAAACAAAATGCATTCAAAGGGGGAAATTGATTAATAGGATGCTTCATAGAATGCCCTGACATTGAACTTACTAGACAAAGACTTAAAATCATCTATCTAAAATATACCCAGAGGCCTAAAGAAAATCATAAAGAAAAATACTGATTGAAACCAAAACAATGTCTTACCAAATACAGAGTATCTCAGTAAAGGAATGAAATTAATGAAAACAAACAAAATTCAAGAGTTGAAATAAAAACTTCACCAGAATGATTCAATGCCTTTTAACAGATCAAAGAAGTCATCATTAAGCATGAGGATAGTGTTTGATATTGTTCATTTTGAAGAGCAGAAGGAAAACAGGATAGCTGGGTGCATTTATTCATACCTGAAATCTGAACACTTTGAGAAATTATGGTTAGAGGTGCATTTGAGCCCAGAAGTTGTAGACAAGCCTGGGCAACATAGCAAACCCTATCGCTACAAGAAATATAAAAATTAGCCAAGCATTGTGGTACACATCTATAGTTCTAGCTCCTAGAAAGGCTGAGACTGGAGGATCACTCAAGCCTACAGTTGACGGTTACAGTGAACTATAATTGCACAACTGCATACCAGCTTGGATGACAGTCTGATACTCATCCCTTAAAAATGAAAAACAACAACAACAACAACAGTATGGAATGAAGAAATATGAGCAAAGGCTGAGACATTTGTAATACCATTAAGAGTACAAGTACTCACATAATAAGAGCAACAGAAGGAACATAACAAAATAAATAGCCAGAAAATATTCAACAATCCAAAGCTAAAAACTCTTCAGATTTCATGAAATTCATAAATCTACAAACACAAGTTCAATGAATCACAGAAAAGAAGATACTAAAGACATACATACAAACAAAGAAACATTATACTCAACGTATCAAAAGTCAATTAAGAAGAGTCTTGAAAGCATCAAAGTGACTCATCGCACACACACAAAAAATCCTCAATTCAATTCACTTCATAAACCACAGATGTCAGAAATCATTGGCAGAACATATTTAAAATACTAAAACAAATTGTTAACATCAATGGAGAATTTAATATTTCACAAAATAGTTCTTCAAATATGAAGGAAAAACAAAGACATTACAGATTAAAAGAAAAATGAGTTTGTCACTGTCGACTTACCATAGTATAAATGCTAATGAGAAAATATACTAAAAAACAACTCAAAGCCACATGAATAAATAAATAAAAATGAAGGAAAAAAATCTCCATGAGTAACTGCCAAAACATAATATTGCATTTTTGGCTATTAATTTATTTTTTATATTAAAAGGCAAATGATTCAAACAATAATTTCAAATTTATACTGATGAACATACAATGTCAAACGTTTTAAGATGTAAATTTGTGGTAATAGCAACATTACGGTGTGCTGTGCTATAAAGGATTTTGTTTTCTGCTATTGAAAGTAAGCTAGCAGTACCATTTTTTGTTTTGTGAGTATTATTCTTTTTTTTTTCTTTTTTCTTTTACTTTAAATTCTTGGATACATGTGCAGAACATATAGGTTGGTTATACAACTACACATGTGCCCTGGTGGTTTGCTACACCTATCAACCCATTATCTAGGTGTTAAACCCTGTGTGCCTTAGCTCTTTATCCTAATGCTGTCTCTCCATTTGCCCCAGACTGGCCCCAGTGTGTATCTTCCCCTCCCTGTGTCCATGTGTTCTCATCATTCAGCTCCAACTTATGAGTGAGAATATGCAGTGTTTGGTTTTCTGTTACTGTGTTAGTTTGCTGAGAATGATGACTTCCAGCTTCATCCATGTCCCTGCAAATAACATGAGCCAATTCCTTTTTATGGCTGTATAGTATTTCATGGTATATATGTGCCACATTTTCTTTGTCCAGTCTATCATTGATGGACATTTGGGTTGCTTCCATGTCTTTGCTGTTGTAAATAGTGCTTCAATAAATATACGTGTGCATATGTCTTTATAGTAGAATAATTTTTATTCCTTTGGATATATACCAATAATGGAATTGCTGGGTCATATGGTATTTCTGGTTGTAGATCCTTGAGGAATCACTACACTGTCTTCTACAGTGGCTGAACTAATTTACATTCCCTCCAATAATGTAAAAGCCTTCTCATTTCTCCACAGCCTCACCGGGATATTTTGATCTTGACATTTAATAATAACCATTCTGACTGGTGTGAGACGGTATCTCATTGTGGTTTTTATTTGCATTTCTCTAATGATCAATGTTGTTGAGCTTTTTTCATATGTCTGTTGGCTGCGTAAATATCTTCTTTTGAGAAATGCCAGTTCATATGGTTTGCCCACTTTTTGATGGGGTTATTTTTTTCTTGTAAATTTGTTTAAATTCCTTGTACATTCTGGACATTAGACATTTGTCAGATGGGTAGATTGTAAACATTTTCTCTCATTCTGTAGGTTGCCTGTTCACTGTGATGATAGTTTCTTTTTCTTTGCAGAAACTCTTTAGATTCCGTTTGTCAATTTTAGCTTTTATTGCAGTTGCCTTTGGTGTTTTTGTCATAAAGTATTTGCATAGGTACCTATGCCTATGTCTTGAATGACATGTCCTGTGTTTTCTTCTAGGGTTTTTATGGTTTGGGGTTTTACATTTAAGTATGTAATCTATCTTGAGTTAATTTTTGTGCAAGGTGTAAGGAAGGGATTCAGTTTGTTTTCTCATATGACCAGCCAGTTTTCCCAGCACTATTTACTAAATAGGAGATCCTTTCCCCACTGCTTGTCTTTGTCAGTTCTGTTGAAGATTAGATGGTTTTAGATGTGTGGTGGTATTTCTGAGGTCTCTGTTCTGCTCCATTGATCTATATGTCTGTTTTGGTACCAGTACCATGCTGTTTTGGTTAGTGTAGCCTTGTTGTATTGTTTGAAGTAAGGTAGTATGATGCCTCCAGCTTTGTTCTTTTTGCTTCTGATTGTCTTGGCTATACTATATGGGTTCTCCTTTGGATCTATATGAAATTTTTTCTAATTCTGTGAAGAATGTCAATGGTAGTTTGATGGGAATATCATTGAATCTACAAAGTACCTTGGGTAGTATGACCATTTTCATGGTATTGATTCTTCCTATCCATGAGCATGGAATGTTTTTCCTTTTGTTTGTTTCCTCTCATATTTCCTTCAGCAGTGTTTCGTAGTTCTCCTTGAAGAGCCTTCATGTTCCTTGTTAGCTGTATTTCTAGGTACTTTGTTCTCTTTATGGTAATTGTGAATTGGAGTTCATTCATGATTTTGCTCCCTGCTTGTCTTGGTCTATAACAATGCTTGTGGTTTTAGCACATTGATTTTGTATCCTGAGACTTTACTAAAGTTGCTTGTCAGCTTACAGAGTCATTAGGCTGAGATGATGGTGTTTTCCATATATAGAATTGTGTCATCTGGAATCAGAGATGATTTGACTTCCTCTTTTCCTATTTGAATACACTTTGTATTTTTTTCTTGCCTAATTGCCCTGATGCTGCCCTCATAACATGAGTTAGGGAGGAGTCCCTATTTTTCAGTTGTTTGTAATAGTTTCTGGCGAAATGGTATCAGCTCCTCTTTGTATCTTTGATGGAATTCAGCTGTGAATTAATCTGGTCA
This sequence comes from Macaca fascicularis, assembly GCF_037993035.2. Classification (NCBI taxonomy): domain Eukaryota; kingdom Metazoa; phylum Chordata; class Mammalia; order Primates; family Cercopithecidae; genus Macaca; species Macaca fascicularis. The sequence continues at coordinate 2,996,457 of NC_132903.1, forward strand.
TGGGCTTTTTGAAAGTTACTTATTTACTTTCATTGTTTTGTTGTGTTAATAGGCTATTAGTTACTGCCTCAATTTTGAATTTGGATTTGACTTCTTCTTGGTTTAGTCTTTGTAGTGTGTTTGCATTCAGGAATTGATCAGTTTCTTCTAGATTTTCTAGTTTGTTTGCATAAAGATGTTTATAGTATTCTCTGATGGTAGTTTGTATTTCTGTGGGATCAGTGGTGATATCCCCTTTATTGTTTTTTATTGTGTCTATTTGATTCTTCTCTCTTTTCTTCTGTATTTGTCTAGCTAGCATGTGGACTGTGTATTTTGTTAATTTTTTCAAGAAAACAGCTCCTGGATTCATTGATTTTTTTTTGGAATGTTTTCCATGTCTCTCTCTCCTTCAGTTTTACTCTTTTCATAGTGATTTCTTGTCTTTTGCTAGCTTTCAGATTGTTCTCTCTTGCTTCTCTAGTTTTTTTTTTTTTTTTTTTTTGGAAGTGGAGTCTCATTCTGTCTCCCAGGATAGAGTGCAGTGGCGTGGTCTCAGCTCACTGCAACCTCTGCCTCCCAGGTTTAAGCGATTTTCCTACCTCAGCCTCCTGAGTAGCTGGGATTATGGGCACATATGACAATGCCTGGCTAATTTTTTTATTTGTAGAGAGGGAGTTTCACCATGTTGGCCAGGCTGGTCTCAAACTCCTGGCCTCAAGTGATCTGCCAATCTTGGCCTCCAAAAATCCTGGAATTACAGATGTGAGCCACCATGCCTAGCTCTGGTTCTTTTAATTGTGTTTAGGGTGTTGATTTGAAATATTTCTAACTTTCCTTTGTGGTGATTTAGGGCGATAAATTTCCCCATTAACAGTGCTTTAGTTAGGTCCCAGAGATTCTGATGCATTGTCTCTTTGTTCTCATTGGTTTCAAAGAACTTCTTTATTTCTCCCATAGTTTTATTATTTACCCAGGAGTCATTCACAAGCAGGTTGTTCAATTTCTATGAACATTTGTGGTTTTTCAGTGAGTTTCTTAACTCTAAGTTCTAATTTGAACATAATGTGGTCTGAGAGATGGTTTGTTGTAACTTCTGTTCTTTTCCGCTTGCTATGGATTACTTTCCTTTCAATTTTGTGGTTGATTTCAGAAAATGTGTCACATTGCACTGAGAAGAATGTATTTTCTGTTGATTTGATGTGGAGCATTTTGTAGTTGTCTACTAGGTTCACTTGATCCAGAGCCGAATTCAAGTCCTGAATATTCTTGTTACTTTTCTGTCCTGTTGATCTGTCTAATATGGACACTGTGGTGTTAAAGTCTCCCACTATTATTGGTTGGAAGTCTGTCTCTTTCTAGGTCTGTAATGACTTGTTTTATGAGTCTGGGTGCTCCTGTATAGGGTGCATGTATATTTAGGATAGTTAGTGCTTACTGTTCACTTGATTACTTTACCATTATGTAATGCCCTTCTTCATCTTTCTTGATCTGCATTGGTTTAAAGTCTGTCTTGTCAGAGACTAGAATTGCAAACCCTGCCTTTTTTTACTTGCTTTTTATTTTCTTGGTAAATATTCCTCCATCCCTTTATTTTGAGCCTATGTCTGTCTTTGCACATGAGATGGGTCTCCTGAATAAAGCACACTGATGGGTCTTGATTCTTTATCCACTTTGTCAATCTGTGTTTTTAATTGGGGCAGTTAGCCCATTTACACTTAAGGTTAATATCATTATGTGTGAATTTAATCCTATCATTATAATGCTATATGGTGATTTTGCACACTAGTTGATGCAGTTTCTTCATAGTGTCACTGGCCTTTATATTTTGGTGTGTTTTTGCAGTGGCTGGTACTTGTTTTCCCTTTCCATATTTAATGCTTTTTTCATATTTAGTGCTTTTTCAGGAGCTCTTGCAAGGCAGACGTGGTGAGGACAAATCGCTCAGCATTTGCTTGTCTGGAAAGGATTTTATTTTTCCTCACTTGTGAAGCTTAGTTTGACTGGATATGAAATTCTGGGTTGAAAATTTGTTTAAGAATGTTGAATATTGTCCCCCAATCTCTTCTGGTTGTAAAGTTTCTGCTGAGAGGTCTGCTTTTAATCTGATGGGGTTCCCTGTGTAGGTGACCTGACCTTTCTCTCTCTGTCCTTAACATTTTTTAAACATTTTTTTTTTTCATTTTCATCTCAAAGAATCTGATGATTATGTGTCCTGGAGTTAATCTTCTCATGGAGTATCTTAATGGTGTTCTCTGTATTTCCTGAATTGGAATGTTTGCTTGTCTTACTAGGTAGGGGAATTTCTTCCAGATAGTATCCTGAAGTGTGTTTTCTGGCTTGGTTGCATTCTCTCTGTGTCCTTCAGGTATTCCAATTAATGTCTACATCATCCCATATTTCTTGGAGGTTTTCTTGTTCCTTTTCATTCCTTTTTCTCTAATATTTCTGCATACCTTATTTTAGCAACATGGTCTTCAAACTTCGATATCCTTTCTTCTGCTTGGTCAGTTTGGTTATTTATACTTGTGTGTCCTTCATGAAGTTCTCATGCTGTGTTTTTCTGCTCCATCAAGTCATTTATGTTTCTCTATAAACAGGTTATTCTAGGTAGTGCCTCCTGTAACTTTTTTTTTTTTTTTTTTTTTTTTGGGATGGAGTCTCATTCTGTTGCCCAGGCTGGAGTACAGTGGCATGATCTCATCTCACTGCAAGCTCTGCCTCCCAGGTTCATGCCATTCTCCTGCCTCAGCCTCTCAAGTAGTTGGGACTACAGGCACCCGTCACCACATCCCTGCTAATTTTTTGTATTTTTAGTAGAGATGCGGTTTCACTGTTAGCCAGAATGGTCTCAATCTCCTGACCTCATGATTGCCCACCTCAGCCTCCCAAAGTGCTGGGATTACAGGCATGAGCCACTGCGCCCAGCCAGCTCCTCCTAACTTTTAATCAACATTCTTAGCTTCTTTGTATTGGCTTAGAACATGTTGCTTTAGCTCAGAAGAGTTTTTTATTACCCACATTCTGAAGCCTACTTTTGTCAACTCATCCATCCCATTCTCTGCTTAGTTCTTCATCCTTGCTGGAGAGGCACTGCAGTCATTTGAAGGAGAAGAGGCACTGTGGCCTTTTGGGTTTTCAGCGTTTTTTCACTGATTCTCATCTTGTGAGTTTGTTTAGTGTCAGTGTTTGAGGCTGGTTTTTGTGAGGACTCTTCATTGTTGTTGATGCTGTTGTTGTTGCTTTCTGCTTGCTTGCTTGCTTGCCTGTTTGTTTGTTTCTATTTCAATGATCAGGTCCTTCCGTAGGGGTGCTGCAGTTTGCTGGGGGTTTACTTCAGGCCCTCTTTATGTGGTTTTCTCCTGTACCTGGAGATGTCATTCAAGAAAGCTGGAGAACAGCAAAGATGGGTGCTGGCTCCTTCCTCTGGAATGTTTGTCCTTGAGGGGCACCAACCTCATGCCAGTAAAACTGCTTCCATTTAGGGTGTCTGACAATCCCTGTTGGAGGGTCTACCTAGTTGAATGGCCTGGCAGCAGGACCCCTTTAATGAAGCACTTTTACTGCCCCCTGCTGGAGGGCATTTGCTTTGCAGAGGGTAAAAAGCAGTCATCTGGGCTGTGCAAATTCTTGAGAACCAACAGGAAGAAAGACTAAGTTTCCTGGTCCCCAGAGACCATGACTACCCACTTCCCCTAGGGGCTCAAGCCCAGGAATATCAGAGCCCCTGGCTGGAGTTGTTGGAGTTCCTGAAGGGAGGCCGTACCCAGTGAGGAGGGATGAGTAAGGGCCAGGCCTGAAGAGGCACTCTGTCCACAGTCTGCCACAGCCACTGTGTTGCACTGTGGCAGACAAGTCTTGGGTCAAAGCTGTCCAGATTCCCTGGCTCCAGCAGAAGAAAAGCACAAATTGGAGCTACAGAGATGGATGCCACCCTTCCCCTGCCCTGGGAGCTTAGTGTGTTAGGCAGCTATCAGTCCCAGTTTTGGCTGCTGCCCCTCCCACAAGGAGCCCAAATGGCTTAGATAGCAGGCAGTCAAAGCTGTGGTGCTGGTCACCCGCCCTTCTGGGAATTCAGCAGACTTAAGCAGATTCTAGCTGAAAGGCTGTTGAGAATCTGTGTGCTTCCATGATTGAGACCCTAGCCCCACTGGTGTTGATTCATGAATGGAGACTTCCAATCCATGGGTTGCAGAGTTCCATGGAAAAAAGCAGTTTCCCAGGCAGGATGCATGCTCACTCATGATCTCATTTGGTTGGGTAGCATGCTCACTCACCACTCCATTGCCTTGTATGAGTCTCAGGTGGACTGCTGCACCACGCTGCTCTTCCTTCCTCTATTTTGAACACATCAGCTGCCTAGTCAGTTCTGATGAGAGAACCTGGATACCTCGGTTGTTGATGTGGGATTTGCATGCTCTTATGGTTCTTTTCGATGAGAGACTCTGCTTGCCACTGCTTCTAATTGGCCATCTTGGCCCACATCCCTTTCTTTTCTCACTTTGCCGTGCAGGCTGGAGGTCACTGGTGTGATTATAGCTCATCACAACTTCAAACTCATGGGCTTGAGTGATCTTCTTGCCTTAGCTTTCTGAGTAGCTCAGACTACAGGTAGGTGTCACCATGCCCTAAATTTTGTAGAGATGAAATCTTGCAAGTTAAAACTATGTTGGTCTCAGTCTGGCCTCAGTGATTTCCCAGCCTTGGTTTCTGAAGTACAATGAGCCACCACATTTGACCTAATATTACTTTATTCATAATTTTTAAGAATTAAGTTTTTAATTGTGATCCCTAGGTAACAACTAAGGCAATTAATATTTTAAAAATACAAGAACAAGACCATGTGGGCAACATGGCCAAACCCCATCTCTACAAAAAATGCAAATGGATGATGTGGTGGCATCTGCCTTTAATCCCAGCTACTGTGGGGTCTGAGGCAGGAGAATCAACCAAACCTGGGAGGTCAAGGCTGTAGTGAGTTATGATTTTGCCACTGTACTCCAGTCTGAGTGGCAGAGTATGATCCTGTCTCAAAACAAAGCAAAACAACAAAAACACAAGAAGAGAAATAGGAAAGGAATCAATATAATATTGTAGAAAAATATCAATGAATTATGAATGAAGCATAATGAATAAATAGAAGAAAAAAATATAAAAGTTATCAAAAACAAACATCAAATGGCAGCAAAATTATCTTAAATTTACTTCAAATATAAATGGATTAAATTGTCTAAATAAAAGACAGAGAATGTTTTACCAAAACACCAGGCTTCAGTCTGGGTCCCTGCTCTAGGAAAGCCAGTCTCCAAGACAATGAGTGTTCCCAGGAAATAATTCTTTATTTGGGTACTGCAGCTAAGGAGTTGGGGCATCAGTCTCAAATCCATCTCCTCAACTGAATAAAATTAAGGGTTTATATAGCAAGTAGGAAATACAACCAAATGTTGGAAAACAGGGATTTGGGAGGGGTAAGAAAGAAGAGTTTGTCAACAGGAAACAGGTGTTTGTTAGGCAATTATCATAGATGAGGGGTCTGGCATCTTATTGTCCACGGGCAGTAATCTGCTTAGCTCCAGTTCCTTGCCACTATCTGGAAAAAAATGATTGTTGGTTTCCTGAGAAAGGAACTCAATCAAGACAGTGTAATTTTCCCAAATTTTTTAAGAGTGAGAGGGTCAATTTGTATGTTTATTGAAAAGAAACCATAAACGTAGGTTGTATAGGACAATTGAGCTAGTTTCATTTTGTCTTCTCAAACCCTTCTGCCAAAAAATGGACTTGCCCAGTATAAAGGAGGGTTAATTCTGCTTCCAAACCAGGTGTAGAGGAAACTAGAGGTCTGATCTTCTGACCATTGTCATTGCATCTTGATATAACATGGCATCAATTGCTGAAAGCAGGTTGAACATGGTTTTGCAGACTCTTTAGGGATCTTCTTGTTAGACCTGTTTCCCAGCCAATATAAATCCCCCAATCTAAAGTCTTCATCTCTATTTCTTTTTGGTTTCACTCATAATCTTCAAGATATTGTTTAGTTTCACCCTTGGACAAAGGAGATGCTGGCTTTAATTTTAGGTGGCTTATTAGATGGTGATCTATTTAATATTCACCCTAGTGAGAGAACACTTTCTCTCTTTGATACGATGCAGTTACACCTCTCCCTGACCTTGGATTCTTTAGGAGGTTTCAGACACTTGAATACAGTAACATGCACTGTAAATCAACAAGAAGGGGCCAGAGGCATTCCAAACTTACTTTTAGCCATGGGAGCTTTTTTGTAAATCTGTGTTAAACGAAACTCAGCTCCACTGTGGCTTCAGTTTAGTGCTTGTCAAATTTCTTTACCAAAACGTACAGTGTATATAACTTTTTACTCTAATCCAGAAAGCCAATTCTGGATTTCTTCTCAGCCTCCTAGCTATGGGTGTGAGAATGGAACTCTCCTGATTTAGCCATTTATCTCTATAACGAGCAAGAGAGACATCATCATCCTACTGTTTTAGAAGTAGGAACTGAAGACCAGAGGGGCTAAGAAACCTACTTAATGTCCCACAGAAAGCCTCTACTTATGGGTGTGCAAATGGTGCATTTGTGCATGTCACAACCATGGGGGATGTCATGCCCCATAGTCACTGAGATATGTAATTATTAATACAGTATCTTAGCAAATGGTAGAAAATGCCTTGATAAAATATCTCCTTGTTTAAATTCACACAAAGTCCTAATAGTAGGACCATTAGGACAAGTTAGAGAGAAAAATTATGTAGTTAGGGTGGGTCCTTGGAAAAACTCCTTTAAACAGCCTGATTTTTCAGGCTGCTGGCAGAGATAAGGAAATTTGCACAAACCTCCAGCCCAATCAGGTAAAGGAACAGGGTCCAACATAAAAACTCCTTTGCTCTTTGTGCCTAAGAAAGGCCCACAGCTACATTGATAAGAAAACAAGACCCAACATAGAAATGTCTTTGTGTTTTTATATAACCAGTATTAAAAACCAAAAATCTTTGTATTTTATCTATGCCTCTCCTTTTATGGTCTTGCTCATAATTGGCTCTGGAGGGTTTTGGTAGGCACTTTTTTCCCCCTTTATTGGATGTGCTTTGGACTCTGAGCTGAGCTTCCATGAATCATCACTTCAGTCCCTGATTCGTCCAGGTCCAAGGTCCTGGGTCAAGCTTTTACTTCAGTTCCTGATTAGTCCTGGACCAAGGTCTCCCACCAAATTGAGTAACATTTGCCTCAAGACCAGTTAGCACAGTCCTTCGCTTCTCAGTCCATAAAAACTCAGGAATTAGCCTCACGGTGGGCAACCCACTTGGACACCCCCAACCTGCAGTGGAGAGGTTTCTTCTTCCACTTACTAAATTTTTCCTCCAATCTCACTCTTTATGTCCATATTCTTTAATTTTCTTGGCTGTGAGACAAACAACTGCAGGTGATACCTTACAAGGGGACTGTAACATATTGTTTGGTGCATTGGCCAGAAGTGACTCATCAGAAATGTGAGTGGGAGTGGACCTTCAAACTCTTACTTTAATTTTTGAGGCTTCTTGTTCTCAGTTTTACTTTTATCACTCAAGATTAGACAAAATGCTAGGCCCCTGTCAGCCAGTTAAAAGTGGATAGATAGCATGGCTGCCAGCCTTACAAGCCTCAGGGGACAATCACTGCAGAGGAATTTGTCAATCCTCTGTTTTTTTGTCAAGGGCAGCTTCCTCTTGACAAATTCTAGCCTCAGTACTGTCCATCAAAGGAAGAAGAGAAATTTAATCCTTATGTTATTTTGAGGCACCTCTTCTGCATCCAGTTGTATTGGCATTTGAACAAAAGTGAGATTTTATGGTTGGAAGTCAATTTGTTTCATTCTCTTGGATTTCAATGTTGTACTAGGACCATGGCAAGGGAAGCCAGGGATAGTGTTAACGCTTTTCCATTAAAAGGTCTTGCCCAAATCCAAACACTACATACTCTCTCCCAGGCCCCTGTGGTACCTTGGGAGCCTTTTGGGTTGAGTGGATTTAGGAAGAAAAAAAAAAAAAAAATCACCAGCAAAGAGCTAGCACCGTGTTCAAGTAAATATTACTAATTCTGCCAAATATCTCCTTCGGAACTATGAGTCAAAATCATGCTTAGATTCATGGGTGGCACCCGTCATGGTCACCAGACCCTGAAAAGTTGGGGGGAGGAAAGAAAACATGGAAAATTCCCTTTCTGTCTGCCCTGGGCCACTCTTAAAAGAGGAAGGAGACTAAGGGATGTCTTTTCTTCCCCATTTTTAGATGAGTAACAAGCCATCTTCAGCCTGCACTTTTCTCAAGTATATGCTGAAACATTGGGACTATTTTAACCCTGAGACTCTAAAAACAACAACAAAAAAGAAAAAACAGTTTATATTCTCCTGCACAAACCCATGATTATCTTACCAACTCTAGGATGGACAGGCCTGCTCTTCTGAGAGAAGTGTTAATTTTTACTGTCCAACAACTAAACATTTTCTGCAGATGGGAAGGCAACTGGTCCAAGGTTGCTGATGTAAAACCTTTCTTTGCCTTGGGAAACAACCCAGACCCTTGTAAGCATTGTAAAATTGACTCTCTCCTGGCCAGGTGCAGTGGCTCATGCCTGTAATCCCAGCACTTTGGGAGACCGAGGTGGGAGGATCATGAGGTCAGGAGATCAAGACTATCCTGGCTACACGATAAAACCCCCTCTCTACTAAAAATACAAAAAATAAAATAAAATAAAATAAAATAAAATTAGCTGGCCATGGTGGTGAGCACCTGTAGTCCCAGCTCCTGAGAAGGCTGAGGCAGGAGAAAGGCATGAACCCGGGAGATGCAGCTTGCTGTAAGCTGAGATCGTGCCACTGCACTTCCAGCCTGGGCGACAGACCGAGACTCCATCTCAAAAGAAAAAAAACAAAATTGACTCTGTCCTGTTGGCAGTGAAGTCAGGCAAGACTACAAATGGTAACTTTCCAAGGTCAGAGAAATAAACCCTTGGGGGAACCTTCAAATGCACTACCCAATAGCCATATCATCAGCTCTTCTTGCTATGCCACCCAAGAAACCCTCAACTTTGCTATTGCCCCTGCAGGAAATGCCCAAAATGTGGTTTTTGAGGGCTTTTTTCCTCATTGTAGGACCTTACACAAATAAAGGGGGACCTAGGCAAGTTAACTGATGACCTCAGTGGATACATAGAGGCTTTCCAAAATATAACCCAAGTGTTTGATTTAATGTGGAGTGATGCTATGCTACTTCTAAACCAAAGTGGTGCAGAAAAACAGGTGCCCCTATCAGCAGCAGAAACATTTGGGAATGAACAATATATCTATAACAGCCAGTCTAAAAGTCTGGAAGGGAACACATCTAGAAAAAGGGAAGGCTAAAGAGAAAGTGAAGGTGAACTAATAATAGAATCTCCATTCCCAATAGGGAGAGAGGCTGTGCCCCTTGAAAACCGTAATTGGAGTTGTAGTAATTCCACAGATGAGTGAAAAGAAAATACTTTCTAATGTGCATGCTGGAAGGCTTATGAAGGATCAGGGCCAAACCTCTTAATTCCTGTAAACTATCCATTATAGATCAAAAATCAGATGAAAATTCCTCAGCCTTTTTGGAAAGACTGACGGAACCTTTTGTGAAACACACCTCCTTGTCTTCCAGTTCAATAAGGAACAGGTTTATTACTCAGGCAGCCCCTGACAGTGGAAGGAAGTTGCTGAAACAAGCGCTGTCCAAAGATCTCTTAGATTTTTCTCACCCTCAAGTTGAAACTTCGCAGTATGTAAAGAATACTCTCCTTGTGCCTCAACTGAGGAAGTCTCAGGAAGGTACTGTGGCTCTCCTCAATTTCTTACCTGAAAGGGGATATTGGGTCTCAAGATCTAAAACTTACCTCTGTCAGACTTCAGTGAAGTATGTAGGTTGAGTCTTACTAGAAAGGCTTGAACACCAGTTGAGTAGAGGATTAAGCCCATCTTCTTTTTTCCACTTCCCAAAACTCTCTAAAAGCTAAGAGGATTTGGGGACCTTACAGGTTTTTGCAGGTTGTGGATACCCAGATACGGTAAATTAGCTCACCCTTTATAGCACCCCATAAAAGAAACTCAAGGAGTTGAAATTCACTACCTGACTTGGGAACTTGAGGCTCAAAAGCCTTTAACCAGCTAAAGCAAGCCTTACTTAAAACACTAGCCCTCATTCATTGTATGTGGAAGGCGTTTAATCTCTATGTATCAGAAAGGAAGTTTAAAGTTTAAAATCCTGGGAGTTTTGACTCAGGCTCAAGGTCCAGCTCAACAGCCAATGGGTTACCTAAGTAAGGAATGTAGGTTGGTGGCTAAAGGATGGCCAGCCTGCCTCTGAACAGTTGCAGTGATGGCTTTGCTGGTTCCAGTGGACACCAGGTTAACCCTGGAGAATAACTTAATTGTATATGGTCTACATAATGTGGCAAGACTACTGTCCTCTAAGGAAAGTCTGACATAATTGCATCCTTAAATATCACGCTCTGCTGTTGGAGGGACCTGGAGCCCAGTTAAAATCCTACCATTGCCTGAACACAGCCACTTTCTCCCAGAGAAAACTGGAGAACCTGAACATAATTGTGGAAAGGTAGTGATACAAACTGGTACAATGATAATGATCACTGTTTATATTCTCTGTAAAGTTTTGCTTAATTAAAAAGGATTTCATTAAAGAGTACTCCGCTTAGTTAAAGAGGATATCCAAGCTATAGGTATATTTGAAAGGTCTTTATGTTTTTCTCTTCTTACATCTTGTTTTTCTGGAATAGTTTTTTTCTTAGTCAACTGAATTACTTTCCTCCACTCTATCTGGAAACTCTTGCTGCATGCATAAAGGGGCCTCGGATGACTTATGGTGACCTGGGGATCCTTGGGAAAAACAGACAAGGCAACTCAGTTTCAACTTTGGGAGAACTTTCCTTTTCCCTCATAGAGCCCCAGGAATTAAGAGTGGGTAAATACCTCTCAAAATGTGTTTTTGTCTTCCAGCTATACCTTTTTGTTAGGCCTTAGAAACTACATGCCTTTTTAGTCCTGTTCTTAAAGGGCTCTACCCTGAGGCCAATAAAACAATTATAAAATGGACAAGCAGGAAATCTTGGAACTGTTGGATGATCTTCTGTCTAGTGTAGTCATATAGGTGGTATGTGTGTGATTTTTTTTTTAAGTTCTAATTGGCCTAAAGAAAAATAAGCACATAGATCAAATGTTTTGAAGAAAAAGTAAAAGCTGTAATACCTCTTAGTTTGTGTGACTTTAATATTTAAAAATTAAAAGAAGTCTTGGGGATTATTGGTAAAATACAAATGTCCTCACAATATAAATAGTTGGTTTAAATTATGCAGGTCAGATTCTAGGCTTGCTAAATTTTTTAAGGTTGTAAACTGCTCCTTTGGCCTTGGAGAACTGTTTGACTTCTCTGCTTCACAACTGGTAAGACCTGGGGTCATCTGGAAGTAAACATAAGACTGAGAATGCTGGAAGATGGCAGATTTTATCTGTGTCTAGTACGTACTTGAAACAACTTGCCAGCTTTTACATTAAAGTTAAACATTGCTAGTTACCATTATACATGTAATCAAGACTATTAAAATAGATTTACATGCAAGGTGTATAAAAAGAGTAAAATATATATTTAGTAAAAGAGTATAAGAACACATGAAAATGTAATTTTGCCTAGGGATAAAGGAATGCTTAAATTAGATAAAATAAAGATGAAGGTTTAAGCAAGTTGTGGAGATTGTAAAAGTTAATCTTGCAAAGGAAACTCTGTGTGCGAACATATTGACTGAACCCAAAAGTGTATTACATGTTTTTTTATAAATCAAGCATTGAAATAAAAGCACAATAAGATTTTCTCAAGATGCTAACTGCTCTTTAGCAAAATGTATAGAGGATTATAAGAGGTTTGTAAAAATATTACCTTACGATCAAACTAGTTAAGATTGGACAGAATTGTATACAATGTTTCATTATAAATTGGGGTTAATATTAATGGCAGACTAATACAAGGCTGAAATTTGGCTTTCTCTCTTTTGAACAGGATTTTTATGTAACAGTAAAGGATAATAGAAGGTCTTTCATTTTTCAAATTTTTGAGTCATTGTTTGGCAAACAAATAACTTAAAGTGAACAAACTTCCAGAAAATAGTCTGTTCTCATTTTGTGGACATGTGGGTGGGATTTGGTGGGTTCTGGTGGCCACTTTTCTTTCCTTTTTGAACATGTTTTGCACTGTGAGCCGAGTCTCTATAAATCATCATTTCAGACCATGATTGGTCCAGGAGCAAGGTCCTAGGCCGGGCTTTCACTTCAACTTCTGATTGGTCCTGGGCCAAGGTCCTGAGCCAAGCTGCGTAACACTTTCTCCAAGACCAGTCAGCACATTTCTTCCCTTCCTCATAGTGGGCAACCCATTTGGACTTCCTCTTTCATGTGGAGAACTCTCTTCTTTTACTTATTATACTTTTGCTTCAACTTCAACCTTTCTATCTATGCTTCTTAATACTTCTGGTCATGAGACCAAGAATTCTGGGTGATACCCCATGATGAGAAATTGCTACATTGTAGTGCATTGGTGAGACTGAAACACTAGTAGTCAAAATTATTTACAAAAAGTCCTAGTAGTGTTTTTATATAAAAACTTTTGTAATATAAACTGCTCCCTTAATACTACCACTCTTTAAAAAGCCTCCTTACTATGTAACTTACTAACTACCCCCATCTCTAACCAGTGTACAGCATTGTGCTGACTAGTTACTAGGTTCAGTAACTAGATAATTCTTCAAACTCAAAAAAGTTTGGAAACAATTACTTTATGTGCGCGTGTGTTTGTGTGCATATGTCTGAATATATGTATATGTGTATATACATACACTTACACACTATGTATAGTGTGTGTGTGTGTAAATAATATGTTGAAGGTCTAGCTCAGGTTTTGCAGCCTCGTTACTACTGACATGTGGGGCAAGATAATTCTATTTCGGGTTCTGTACTCAGCACTGTAGGATGTGTAGCAGCATCCCTCACCCCAGCCTACTAGATGGAAGTGGCAACACCCAGCTTGACAAAAATGTTACCGCACATATCCAGAAACAGTCTTATTTGAACAAAACCACACTGAACTTGAAAATGCTTGATAGCTTTTAAACTCAATAGTCATGTATTCTTGGCCAAATCTATTTAACTTCCTGAACCTACATTTTTAATTAGAATTTTGGAAGTAAAAATACTTAAACTGACAATGCACTGGGATTGAGAATACTAGTAACCTAAGGAACATGAAAACATCCTGTTAGTGAAATTGTACAAACGAAGAACAGTTTAAACTGAAGACCCTATACCTAAATTTCTCATCAAAGTGAAAAGCTAATAATCAAATACTAAAACAGCAGGTGAATATAAGGAAACCACTACTTACATAAAATGGTTATTAAAAAATTATAGAAAGGTCAGTAGCCCTTACACACTAGAGTAGTACTGGCTACAAGTAAAGGCTTGGAGTAAAAGCTATAAGTAAGACAATACAAGGAGTTCAAAGGAAATTGGATATTGTTCATAATGCCTGTGAGGGGTAAGTGTTGATTCTTTTAAGCAATAAATTCCAAGTGTAATACCTAATGTACATTGGTTAGAGATGGGGTAGTTAGTAAGTCACATAGTAAGTTGGGAGGATTTTTAAAGAGTGGTAGTATTAAGGCAGCAGTTTACATTACAAATGTTTTTATCTAAAATTGTCCTTTGTTCTTAAAGGTGTCCTGAGTATCTAACCTGATTTCCACTGAAGTAATGATTATTGTTTAGAGATTTTCTGATTTCTGATTTTGGAATTATATGGCATATAGGAGTCAGAAGCACAGCAGGTAAAAATGCAGGCAAATTACACAATTAGGTGGTGTAATTCATAAATACTGCAGAGTTTGCAGAAATATGATGGGTGAGCAAAGTTAGAGACAACTACAGGAAAAAGAGAAATTTAAGGTAACATTGAAAAATGTGAGAGGACAGAGTAAACTAATTATTTTTCATTTGGCTTGACATGGTCAGGTAGAGAATGCAGAATAAGACTGTAGAAAAGCTGAGGATCAAAATGTAAAATCCAGTTCAAGAAACAAAGTTTGTTTTCGTTATGCAGTCTATTTGATAGAGGGGTGTTTTTATGAATTGCCACATGAAAGTCAGCTGATCCAATGCCTTAAGAGGCTTGGTAGCTCATTTTAGTTCTGATAACACCTTGCTACTTAACCCTATCATTATAAACTGATAAGAAAGAGGAGAGAAAAGGTAGTTAAAGGAGACCTTGATTTCTTATCAGTAAAGCACACATAGCATTTTCTTTCCAATGTATGCTTTAAAGTCAGTGCATCATTAACCTACATAATCTTGAAGATAAATTTTAAAGGATATGAGAAAACTTTTATTAAACTATAATATCTTGCTATTTTTTGCTTGTTTTATTTTATTCCCTTACATTTAGTTTGATATTTACTTTGATTCTTAGAGAAAAGAGCCAATGCTGCTCAGGAATAAGACAGAGAGGTTGGTGTGAGTGAGTATCCAGAATGAGGTTGAAGGGAACAGGGGTTCCAATGCACCTCCACAGAGCCCATGGGTCCGGAACCAAAGGGTAACCAGAAAGTATTTTGATATGCACCAAAATGAGAATACCTACTCGGCTGTGCTCACAAAGAAGTATGGCTGAGAAGAAAAGAAAGGTCTCCAATCAAGCTGCTACTTGAAGAAACTCAAAAAAGGTGAGAAAGAAAACAATGGAAAAAATACAATAGAGAAAAATCAATGACACTTGTGGTTCCTTGAGAAGATCATTAAAATTGATTATCCCCTAGCCTCACTGATTAAAAAAAAATCAGTACCAGTAATGTGAAAGGTGACATCACTATGGATTGTGATATTAAAATCATAATCAGAATCTTATGAACAATAACTAAATAACTTAGGTAAATAGACAAATTACTGAAAGACACAAGTCACCAAAGCTCACTCAAGAACAAGGAGATCACCTCAGCCAGTTTCTGATACAGTCACTGAATTTTAGTGAACCTCTCACAAAGCAAGTTCCAGTTCCAGATGGCTTCCCTGGCCAATTCCACCAAATATGTACATGAAATTCAAGAAAAGGTCACCTAACTATAGTTCTGGGGAGGGGAAGAAGGGTAGGAGGAGATGGAGGTGTGCATTATCTTGGTGGTGAAAATGGCTTTGTGTATATAAATATATGTCAAAGCTCACCAAGTAGCACACTTGAAACATGTGGTTCACTCTATGTTAATTATACTGCAATAAAGTAGGTAAAAAACCAGGCCTAGATAGCATCACTGGTCAATTCTACCAGATATTTATGGGAGAAATAACATGTTCTCTATACAAACTTACAGAAAACAAAGGGAGGCAATATTGCCCATCTGTTCTGTGAGCATTACCCAGATACCAAAGCCAGGTCAAGACATCAGAAGAAAAGAAGCTGACTGGGCACAGTGTTTCACATCTGTAATCCCAGCACTTTTGGAGTTTGCGGCAGGTGGATTGCTTGAGTCCCTGGGGTTTGAGATGACCTTGGGCAACATAGCAAAACACTGTGTCTTCCAAACTAATACAAAAACTAACTGGGAATGGTGACACATGCCTGTAGTCCCAGGAACTCAGGAGGCTGAGGCAAGAGGATCATCGCTTGAACCCAGGAGTTCAAGGCTCCAGTGACCTATGAGCATGCCACTGCACTCTAGCCTGTGCAACAGGACAAAATTGTATCTCAATGAAAAAGACACAACAGATAATCATTGCAAATAGAATCCAATAATATGTAAGAAGGATAACATATCATGAGCCAGTAGAGTTTATCCTGGGAATGTGAGGCTGGTTGAAAGTGACTCAGTGTAACTCACAGTATGGACTGACAACAGGGAGGAATCACTGAACAAAAGCAACTGAAAAATTCATCCCCCCATTCATGGCAAAGCCTCCACAAACTAGGAATAAACAGAACTGGGCCACCCACAGCTATGAAGACAGCAGCTGTGACTACATGGATCCTTTCACTCGGTGAGATATCACTCAAAGTTTCAGTAGACTTTTTTGCAGAAGAAGCTTATTTTTATTATATTTAAACAAAGGAAAAGAAACCAGAAAATCCAGCATAGTGCAGAACAGAAAAAATATTGAGAAGCTCAGCCCAAGACACCACAAAAGTGACCACATAGCTCCAGCGTGCACCATGGGAGGCTAATGAGGAACAGAGTCTACATGGTCATGAGTCTAGCACTCACCAATCATGCTGCAGTCCAACACATATTCCTGCAAGATGCAGAGCACAGAGGGTCTGAGTCTAAAATTCACACAGGCAACAAAAAAACCAGAAGAGCCCAGACAGTTTTACATGACACCAAAGTTGAAGGCTTCTCACAGCAGTCAACTCTGTAGTGGGAATGGACAGATTTGTGCACCAGAGGAACAGAAGAAGGTTCAGGAACAGACCATGCACACAGCACACTTTCAAAAAAGATTCCTAGGCAATCCAGTGGCTTTCCAAAGGTGAGGCTGGATACTTGAATGCAACAAGGTGAACCTCAATCTGAGCTTCACACCCTACAGGAAGGATTACTCAAGCAGATTCCAGACCAAAATGTAAAACAACAAAAATTGCAAAGGAAAATCTCTGTGACTTTGGATTACAGAATGACTTCTTAGATATGACACCAAAAGCACAGCTGTAAAAACAACAAACTAGTCAGTGTCACTGATCAAATTTTAGAACATCTCTGAGTCACCATGTTAAGATGGTGAAAACTACAGCACAAACTAAAAAAAGCTAAAAATTCACATGTTGGATAAAGGTAGTGTATCGTGAACACATGAAAAACCCTTAAACTCAGTAAGAAAGCAATTGACTCCCATGGCCTCTCTGGGTCTGCCAGGCTGAAGGTAGAAGTGGGCCCACAACCCAGCTGCTCTTTCTTCAAGATAGACCATATCATAGGCCAAATGTCAATACATTTTTAAAAACTGATATTATATCCAGTACTCTCAGACCACAGTGGAAGAAAACTGGAAGTCAACTTTAAAAGGAACCCTAAAAACCATGCAAATACATGAAAATTAAATAACCTACTCCTGAAAGATCATTGAGCCAACAATGAAATCAAGATAGAAATTTAAAAACTCTTCAGAGTGAATGATAATAGTGACACAACCTATCAAAACCTCTGGGATACAGCAAATATGATGCTAACCAGAAAGTTCATAGCCTTAAATGCATACATTGGAAAGTCTGAAAGAGCACAATCGGACAGTCTACAATCACACCTCAAGTAAGTAGAGAAATAAGGACAAACAAAACCCAAATATACCAGAAGAAACAAAATAACCAAGTTCAGAGCAAAATTAAATTAAATTGAAACAAAAAAATACAAAATATAAATGAAACAAAAAGTTGGTTCTTTGAAAAGATGAATAAAATTGATAGACAATTAGTGAGATGAATCAAGGAAAGAAGAGAGAAGATCCAAATAAGCTCACTTAGAAACAAAATGAGAGATACCACAACTGATACTGCCAAAATACAAAAGATCAACTTTACACACATAAACTAGAAAACCTAGAGGATATGGATAAATTTCTGTAAATATATAACCCTCCTAGATTAAACCAGGAAGAAATAAAAACTCTGAACAGACCAATAACAAACAGTGAGATCAAAATGGTCATTAAAAAATTGCCAGCAAAAAAGAAAGTCCAGGACCAGGTGGTTTCACAGCTGAATTTCATCAGACATTCAAAGAAGAATTGGTACCAATCGTGTATTTCCAAAAGACAGAGAAAAAGGGAATATCCGTAAATTATTCTATAAAGCCAGTATCACATTAATGCCAAAACCAAGAAAGGATATAACAAAAAAGAAAATTACAGACCAATATTTCTGATGAACACGGATGCAGAAATCCTCAGCAAAATACTAGCTAACTGAATCCAATAGCATATCAAAAAGATAATCCACCATGATCAAATGGGTTTCATACGGCGAAGGCAAGGGTGGTTTAACACATGCAAGTCAATAAATGTGATATATGACATAAACAATTAAAACCAAAAATCACATGATAATCTCAATAGATGCAGAAAAAGCATTTGACAAAATTCAGCATCACTTTATGATCAAAGCCTCCAGCAAAATCAATAGAGATCAGATATATCTTCAGGCAATAAAAGCCACCCATGACACACCCACAACCACAAAATACTGAATCAGGAAAAGGTGAAAGTATTCCCTATAAGAAATGCAATACAAGAATACCCACTTTCTCCACTTCTATTCAACTTAGTACTGGAAGTTCTAGCCAAAACAATCAGACAAGAGAAAGAAATAAAGGACACCCAAATTAGTGAAAAGGAACTCATCAGACTGTCGCTGTTTGCAGATGATAT
This sequence comes from Macaca fascicularis, assembly GCF_037993035.2. NCBI lineage: Eukaryota > Metazoa > Chordata > Mammalia > Primates > Cercopithecidae > Macaca > Macaca fascicularis. The sequence goes on from NC_132903.1 coordinate 3,014,905, forward strand.
GATTGTTTACCTAGAAAACCTAAAGATTCCTCCAGAAAGCTCCTAAAACTGACAAATGAATTCAGCGGAGTTTCAGGATACAAAATTAATGTACACAAATGAACAACTGTTCTATAAACAAACAATGACCAGGCTGAGAATCAAATCAAGAACTCAACCCCTTTTACAATATATTTTTTTAAATTAAAATACTTAGGAATATACCTATCCAAAAAAATGAAAGAGCTCTACAAGGAAAACTACAAGACACTGATTGAAGAAAGAAATTGTAGACAACACAAACATGAAAACACATAGCATGCTCATGAATGGGTAGAATTAAAATTGTGAAAGTGACCATACTGTCAAAAGCAATCTATAAAATCAATGCAATTCTCATAAAAATACTACCATTGTTCTTAACAGAACTAGAAAAAAAAATCCTAAAATGTATATGGAACCAAAAAAGAGCCTTTATAACCAAAGCAAAACTAAGCAAAAAGAACAAATCTGGAAGCATCATATTACATGACTTCAAACTATACTATAATGCCATCATCACCACAACAACATTGTGCTGGTATAAAAACAGACATATAGACCAATGGAACAGAATTGGGAACCCAGAAATAAGGCCAAATACTTACAGTGAACTGATCATTGACAAAGCAAACAGACATAAAGTGGAGAAAGGACACATTATTCAACAAATGGTGCTGGGATAATTGGCTGCCACATGTAGAAGAATGAAACTGGATCTTCATCTCCTGTTCTATACAAAAATCAACACAAGATGGATCAAAGTTAAATCTAAAACCTGAAACCGGCCGGGCGTGGTGGCTCAAGCCTGTAATTCCAGCACTTTGGGAGGCCAAGACGGGTGGATCACGAGGTCAGGAGATCGAAACCATCCTGGCTAACACGGTGAAACCCCGTCTCTACTAAAAAATACAAAAGAGTAGCTGGGGGAGGTAGCGGGCGCCTGTAGTCCCAGCTACTCGGGAGGCTGAGGCAGGAGAATGGCGTGAACCCGGGAGGCGGAGCTTGTAGTGAGCTGAGATCCGGCCACTGCACTCCAGCCTGGGCGACAGAGCAAGACTCCATCTCAAAAACAAATAAATAAAAACAAAAAAATAAAATAAAACCTGAAACCATAAAGACTCTAGAAGATAACATTAAAAAGAACTCCTTCTAGACTATTGGCTTAGGCAAAGACTTCATTATCAATAACCTGAAAGCAAATGCAACAGAAACAAAAATAAATAGATAGAACTTAATTAAACTAAAAAGTTTCTACACAGCAAAAGAAATAATAAGCAGAGTTGACAGACAACCCATAGAGTGGGAGAATATCTTCACAATCTATACATTTGACAAAGGACTAATATCCAGGGTCTACAAGGAACACAAAGAAATCAGCAAGAAAAAAACAACAATCCCATCAAAAATGGGCTAAAGACATGAATAGACAATTCTCAGAAGATGTACAAATGACCAACAAATATATGAAAAAATGCTCAACTTAACTAATGATCAGGGAAATGCAAATCAAAACCACAGTGCAAGACAACTTTAGTCCTGTAAGAATGGTCATTAAAAAAAAGATGTTGGTATGAATGTGGTGAAAGGAAGCACTTCTACACTGCTAGTGGGAATGTAAACTAGTACAATCATTATGGAAAACAGTGTAGAGATTCTTTGAAGAACTAAAAGTAGAATTACCATTTGATCCAGCAATCCCACTACTAGGTATCTACCCAGAGGAAAATGTTATTATGCAAAAAAGATGCTTGCACACACGATTATAGCAGCACAATTTGCAATTGTGAACTGTGGATCCACCCCAAATGCCCATCAATCAATGAGTGGATAAAGAAAATTTGGTGTGTATTTATATATATAAACACACACACACACCCCTTGGTCTATCCCATGTGTGTGTCTGTGTGTATTTTTTCCATGGTGTGTGTGTGTGCATGCGTGTGTGTGTGCATGTGTGATTCTACCCAACCATGAAAAAGGAATGAAACAATGCCATTCACAACAACCTGGATGGAGTTGGAAAACATTATTCTAAGTGAAGTAGCTCAGGAACAGAAAACCAAACATCATATGTCCTCACTTATATGTGGGAGTTAACATATGCAAATGCAAAGGCATAACAATGATACAGTGGACTTTGGGGACTCAGGGAAAGGGTGGGAGAGGGTGAGGGATAAAAGACAGCACATTGGGTGCAGTGTACACTGCTCCAATGATGGATTCACCAAAATCTCACAAATCGCTACTCAAGAACTTACTCATGTGACCAAACATCAACTATTTCCCCCAAAAACTATTGAAATAAAACAAAATCTTTAACATAAAAGCAGAGAAAAACAGTAAAAACACCAAAAAAATTAAGAAGGTAAAATTATTTGTTACTTGTTCATGAAACTTGGTGTGCTGTAAATAGGTTATCTCACTTCATGTCATTCCATATACTTACCATTAGTTGAAAAATTAATAGAAATTTCAACAGAATGACTGAAACAAATGGAGCAGAACAATTACTAGCCCCTTTAGATTTTATTATATATATTGGGCCGAAATATTTTCTACACTGACTCTATCATGGGTAATTGCATCTGGCTATTTATATACCAAGGAAATTTAATTCAAGTAAAAATCCCCATCTTTGAGAAAAGGGCTGCTTTTGTTTTGCTTAGCTTTTCACCTATTAACCTTCCTCACCTTTAAGGTTTGCTCTGTCTACTCTAAGGTTTGGGTTATATACAAAGATATGCAAAAAGTAAGGAAATAGGCAAGGTGTGGTGGCTCACACCTGTAATACCAGCTCTTTGGGAGGCTGAGGCAGGCAGATCACGAGGTCAGGAGATCAAGACCATCCTGGTCAACGTGGTGAAACCCCATCTCTGCTAAAACTACAAAAATTAGCTGGACATGGTGGCATGTGCCTGTAATCCCAGCTACTCGGGAAGCTGAGGCAGAAAAATCTCTTGAACCAGGGAGACAGAGGTTGTAGTGAGCCAGGATGGTGCCACTGCACTTCAGCCTGGGGATGGAGCAAGATCCTGTTTCAAAAAAGAAAAAAGTAAGGAAATAATTAGGTTGTACAGTATTAATACATTCCTCTGTTCATTTGATATTTACCAAGAGCTTTGAGCAGAGGGGTTGAGAAATGCATATGTTGTCACCTGCAGCTCAGCTTCCTCCATAGCCCATGTTAGGAATTAGCGTGGTGTAGATTAAGTACAACTACACAATTATCGATGTTATCACTACATTAGAAAAGGGCTTTGATTTCCAATTAAGTACTGAATAACTGAAAGAAGAATGTGTTGTTGCAGAGTGTTGAGGAATATCTCTACTTCCATTTACGCTCTCATTAAGGCACAAGGATAAGAAATATTGTGGTATCAGGATATCTAGAATTGAGAAGATGTGGCCAAGGGCAATCCCCAGAATACACTGTGATTCAGAATCTGATGTGCCTGTGGATGCCATTCCTCATCCAAAAGCCTTGTTACCTGGATAGGGAGGAGGAGACACATGGGAAGAATTCATTCTAAGGTAAACGTTATCCTGGCATAGTGACTTTGACCCATTTTAAAAGCCTGGGTGGTTGAAGAGGGGCTGAATTCTAGGAATGGTATGTTTACAGTGAGTTCTTTGTTTCCCAGATTTTCCCATCCATCCATAAGGACCTGCACATTTTAGGAAGCAAGAGAGAGAACTCAGAATAAGAGCTGAATGACCGTGCAGTAATAGGTTAGCTCAGCAGGTCTGTGTTATCCAAACCCTGCACTTCCCAAAGAAAAGTCTATTGTTTGATAGATTTCCAAGAGATAACCTCTAAGTCCTTGTATATCCTGCTTTTTATTTTGTTTACGTGGAACTTTGAGTCATGCCAGATAGTTTACACTAGCTATGTGATTTATAGTTGGGTCACCTATGTCAGTCTTAACCTCTGGAGGCAGCTGGAAGTTTAGTCATGCAGATAGTCTGCCATGCCTACATGCCCCAATAACCACTCTGGATGCCAGGCCAGGGGGTGCTCCCTGGGTGGCAATTCTCTATGCATCTTTCCTCATGTCACTGCTGGGAGAATTCAGCGTCATTTGGTTCCATTTTCCTGCTCCTAAAACATTATAATACTGTTGGGGAGATGTTAATAATTTAGCTTAAATCAAAAGGAAGAATGTTGATTGTGTAGATTGGAGAATTTTTGTAAATGTTGAGTACTTTGTAAGAAGAAAAAACCAACTATGTACAAAAGGGAGCCTTTATGATGAACATGCAACTCTTTAAAACAAGCAAAAAATACCAAGGTAGAATAAAAGAAAAAAGAAATAACTCAGATAATCACTACAGAAAAACACTCACTTGTTTTAGAATGAAACATTTGACTGCATTGCTGAATTCAAAATATCTGAATATGTTATGCAGGAAAATATTTTGAAAGTCAATGAAAATTAATAGCCAGATAGATTGTTCTGCCTATAGCCATTTTTAACTTATCTTTATGATAATTTTTGTTTGATTTGTAATGTGAAAGATAATCTATTATTCATCGTGTCAAAAATAATTATGAATTGTGTTTTAAACCAAAGAATCACAAAGGAAAAATAAAAGTACATGAATACTTCATTTCCTCTCAAAAGAGCCTTACCTGAAAAGACCATCACTCCATGACTAATGGATCTACATGATCCTGAAATTACCATGAGTGGAGTATATCTGTTATTATCAGCAGGTCAACCTTACAGCAACAAGAAGAGAGGCCTTTAGCAACCTGAGGGTCATTTCTGGGATTTCTATGGCCAACTTAAGTGCAAAAGACTAGAAGGAAGTCAGTTGACTTTTTTTTGAAGAAATAAATGGCAAGAGACTCTCAATCAGTACCTTTTAGTCATCATTTCTGGGAAACCATCTGGGAAACATTTCTGTGTACATCACACACTGGCATGCAGGAAAATAAATTGAAGATGTATTTTGTGAGAGAGCTTGGCAATTAGTGAGTAGCCATGGCTGTCTCTGAAAGTTATAAAGGAAGGGCAGTCCAATAGTATAGTTTTGTGTTTGGGGCAGTATTTTGATAGAAGCTGTATGAGCAATACGCATTAAGCAGAGGCAGGCAAATAAATAGGTGGCTCTGTTCTCTGCAAATTGGTCACCACTTTTGTGACACTCCTGAAGAATACCTCTTCACTGCCTGTCAGTTTACTGCAGTCCATGCATCACTGTAATACATTCATCCCCTGTTACTACTGCTGAAAGCTGTTAGTATTGAGGTCCAACGAATGGTACAGAAATTAATGGAATTCTTTTGCATGTGAACTTCTATAATAGTCTTTCAAAACAAGAGAACTTGAACACCATAATCATTCAGGCTTATTGCAGCGGAAAGGATTTTAATGGAATTTCTTCACATTTGTTGGCTTACGTGTCAACCATGCCACCAAATGCAATGGACACAGGATTTCTTTCGTCACAGGATCTTTGACAAGTGAAATTCCCCAGTCAAACTATAAATAAAAACTGCTGTGCAATTTCAGACAAGTTCCACAAACCGAAGATGGGTCAAATTGAAAATGAAACCATTGTTGTGGAGATTATCACTCTTCAGCTTTTAAATATCGTTACATTTAAAATGTAATATTATTTTATAGGTAAAATTTATTAATTTTATTATTTTATTAATTTATTAATGTAATTAAATATTACATTTAAAATGTAATATTGCATTTTATAGGTAAAATTTCACAAAGTTTTATTTTATTTTTTCCAAAAGGTTTAAAAGTTTATTTTCGGGCAGCCTGTGAACAGGGCTGAGAACTTGCCCCAGACTACAAGCCTCCCTACTGAGAAAGCAAGACAACTTGGTTTCTCAGTTGGTCCACAGAGCCTGAAGTGGCAATCCACCTCCTCAAAGGGTTTGTGGATTCTCTCAGATTTCCTGGTATGCTCCTGTGGTAGTTCTTGGAGCAGAAGTTCACGATGTGAGTCTCCACACACTGTCCTGTCCATCTGAGTGGGAGCTGCAAGTTAGTCCTGCCCCCTTTCTGCCATTTTCCAATCCTACAAATCCCTTTTTAAAAATCAATACCAACCAGTCCACTGAGATCAAAGAACACTTGCTACTACCTACCCTTTTAGCTTAATACTCTTAAATCCTTGAGAAGCTGGCAGAGGTGATGTCTCTCCGGAGAGAATTTGAGGTAGAAAACCAGAGTAGAGATAGGCAACGTGCCACTTCATTATCTAAAATAGGACTTCATTAACTCAACTAAGTATAAAGTGGAGAAAGAAAACATTTTTCAGCACTGTTTAAAATATGTCTTTCTGTGTATAAAAATAGAGAAATCTGGCAGGCATTTCTAACCACATGAGGTCTGTGAAAACATATGAGAAACGTGACTATGTGTTTACCTGAATATTATTTAAAATGTATGCAAAACCCTGTGAGGGCTTTTCAACTAAGTTCCTAAAATCATCCTTTGGTGCATCATATTTGATATGTAGTTGCATGCATAAAATTATTCCAGCATAAATAAAGCAGAACCTCAATAAAACCAACCCAACCCCCTTTAATGAGGTGCTTCCTGTAATTGTAAATATCCATAATCATTTCTTTTGACTGTGTAGGTAATATAACAAGACACAAACCTATGATTTTCTAAAGTAATAGAATCAATATAAAAACAAAGGTGTTTCATACTGCTTATGGAAGATAAATGTATCCTGCAAGCTGAATGATGGCAGATCAGCTTGTGCTCTTCTGAATTACCTAAATATCATGAGTGCCTTTGATTATAGCCTCATGCCCACTGCTTACAAATCAAAGTTTGCTTTCAAGGAATATCATTTAAAAATTGCTGATCATGTAAGACTTGGGAGGTCAAGGACACTCATTTCCTTTATACTTGCAAGTTTAATTTGATGTTTGCCAAAATAGAAATTTCACATCAAGATGCTAAGCAGGCCCTGTGCAAACTATTTCCAGATGGGATTTATTGAATACAAAATTATTTTTCTGAATGGAACATTACAGATGCAATCATTAATGAATACTAACTAAAATAAATTTTAACAACTTTCTTTTACATCAGCTTGAAACTCCAGTCTCAGTAGAGTAAGTTTCAGGAACAGGTGGGATTTCAGAAAGCTTCAGGAACAGCAGCTCAGATCCTCTTCTTAAAGGGGGATTCCCCCTTGACATGCAGCCAGCAACTCACTCGTTGTACAGAACATGCAACATATTTTCATGCCTGGGAGAGAAGGATGTAACGTCATTTATTCATCCATTCAGTCATTCCCTTATTCATCAATCTAATCGTTGTCAAAACTCCTACTGTGTTTTGGGCATTGTGCTACATACTAAGTATACAACAACTCTTTTCTAAACTCAAAGTGTTAACTATGTGGTAATAGCGGTCATAATAAAACACGTTTGTTAAAGAAAGAAATTGCAATGACAAGTGCTATAATACATAGTAAATGATATAGGATCCATAAGAAAGAAGTACAAATTCCTAGTGTAGACAGGGAAGACTTTACAACAGGAGAAACTATTGGAGATTACTTAGAAGGATAAGCAAAAAAAGTTATTCCAGTAGAAAATGGGGGGGGGGGGAATAGAAAAGTAGGGCACTGTAGTCTGGGAGTCATAAAAGCTAGAGTGTACCTAGAAACAGTTAATGTTTCATAAAACTATATTTTGGAGACTCTGTGTTACAGGTTCAGGAGATAAAGTTGAAGGTATCTGGGAACAATATCTTACATTATCTGAAAAGCCAAGAGAGAATATAGGATTTATTTTTACAAGCCAGTGGTTTTAAATTGGGGGCAATTTTGTGCTGCCTTGCAAGGATATTTGGCAGTGTCTGGAGATATTTTAGGTTGCTACTACTATGGAGTAGGGCAAGCTACTGGCATCTGCTAGATGGAGACCAGGGTTGCTGCTAAGCATCACAAAATGTACAGGACATTCTCCACAGCAAAGACTCTTCCCCAAATGTCAACAGTGCTGGAGTGAACAACCTTGCTCTAGATAAAGAAGAGTAACTGAAAGACTTTACGTATGTAGAGAAGTAAAGAGGTACTTTCTAGGAAGGTGCTTTTGCAGCTGCCATGGAGTGTCAGATGAAACAGGATGAGACTAGAAGCTATGAGACCATATAGATCCACGCTCACTTACACATGGAAACAGTGGAGATCTAAATGATAGCAGTGTCTATGGAGGTGGAGATGTGAGAGAAAAGTGCAATGTCAAATCAAAGGGAAATTTTCTACCAATTAAATGTGAGAAGGATTTAGCCACAAAATGGAAGATTTAGACGGAATCCATTTCCAGTAGAAAAATGGAAGGTAAGTCCCAACCTTTCTGGCACCAATGGCCAGCTTCACAAAAGACAATTTTTCGATGACCTGGAGTGTGGGGGATGGCTTTAGGATAATTCAAGCACATTACATCATTGTGTACTTTATGTTATTGTTACATTGTAACATGTAATGAAATGATTATACTACTCACCCTAAAGTAGACTAAATAGGAGCCTTAAGTTTGTTTTTCTACAACTAGATGGTTCCATCTGCCGGTGATGGGAGACAGTGACAGATTATCAGGCATTAGATTCTCATAAAGAATACATAACCTGGATCCCTCCAATGCACACTTCACAATAGGGTTTGCTACTGCTGATCCATCAGGAGATGAGCTCAGATGGTAATGTTCAGTCAGCCACGGTTCGTTTCCTGCTATGTGGCCCAGTTCCTAACAGGTTAGGGAATTGCAGTGTCTAACTGCATTAGACACTGATCATCATCAAAGACTTGCTGGAGTGAAAAACAGACCACAATTTGCAGAAAGTACTTACACTTTGTGGAAGGATAGACAGAAGGAACAGAGGGAAAGTGGTGTGCTTGTTAAAAGGAAAATATTTTATAGATAAAGGAGATTTGGACTAAGCATGACTGTAGGCTGAAAGACTTGAGTCAAACAAAAAAATTTGAGTGTGTAGAGGAGAGGCTTTAAATGAGAGAAGGAAGGAGTTGGCGTTGGTATAGAGATGCATATGTAATAAAAATAGAGTAATCTTCAATCTTGTAGACCATACTGAGAACCTAATGAAAGTTTAGATGTCTTTCCACCTGTGTCAGTGTCTGACAGGCCAGCCGAGGGAAGGAATTGAACCTGATTAATCTGTAACACCCTTTTCTTTCTTTTCCTTCCTTTTCTTTCAAATTGATGCAAAATAGATAACCAAGAATGCACATTGTCATGAAAGCATAGTCAAAATGCAATTAGTAGAAGATAATTTTTTAATTTGCATTCTATCGAGGAAAAAAAGATATAGATTACTAGCCACATTTAATGAGTTAGTTCATTAAACCCTCATCGCAGGCCTACTAGGTAGGTACTGCTATTATCCTTATTTTACAGATTAGGCAGTGGAGGCACAGTGAGATAGCAGGGTTGATCTTGTTTTCAGTAAAGGAGTAGATTTGAAACCATGTGTCTGTTTCTAGAGTCTGGCCTCCCACTTTTACTCTCTTTTGAGAAAGTTTATGTATTATGTTCACACATTCACTCAGTGAACTCTTCTTATAAACTTTTGAATATCATATTTGTTTAAACATCTATAATTTTTGGTATTCTAAACATAACTATCCATCCTCTGAGAAGAACTGTAAATGGGAAGAAATGCACCCAGAAATGTAATTTATCACAGCAGGGCCCTGTGGATAGATTCAGGCTTATGGGAGCAGTACCTCATCACTGCGTATAGATTTTGAGAGCCTTAAATGAGCCACTTCTGAAGCCTTTCTAAAGATGGTTGGATATGCTCACACCCAGGGTCTGTGATTTGTATGCTGAAGCTCTTTCAAACAAAGGAGTTTCATGTGAACAGAAATTCTCATGTATTAAATACTGCTACAATTCAGGAAAGTCCACCAGCTCCTGCCAGGTGATCAGAAATTCAGTCAACTTCTCTGCTAACTGACCTCTAGGCAACTTTACCCTTAGTAGCTAAGAAAACCAGGCAATATTTGCTGAGAATTTCCTGTGGGCTAGGCTAGACACACACAGACACACATACACACACACACACACAGATGGAGGTACATGTTTGCATAGTAGTACAGTGGTGCAGGATTATAAAAATAAGCATGCAAGTTGAAGCCAAGTGAAGCAATCTTGATAATCAATGAGAAAATTATAATTTGTCTGTGACCTCTCTAATTTGTGCCAAATATTATAAATTCTCGATTTGCATTCTATAAATTACAAATACAGAAGTTCATGCTAGTACGTTGCAATGTAAAACTTTTAAAATGTTGAGAATGGAGTTCTTTTATTTCTATGAATAAATATCAGTTTTTTAAAGTTTTATCAAGTATTTATTGAAGTATTATCAAGTATTTTGATGGGTGCAGGATTTCCTTGCCTTCTTCCTATTGCATAACTTATGCCAAGAGCAACCATCTTTTCTATGTTATTGCAGACTGTCATAAAAAGGAAGAAATAATAATTGTAAAAATTATTAGATACTCTCAATCTATTGCCATAGAATATCTAGGAAACTGAAAAGACTTCAGGGATAATGCTTTTAAGAGGTGATTAGGGTGACTGGTGAGGTGGCTGAATAGGAACAGCTCTAGTCTGCAGCTCACAGCAAGATCCATGCAGAAGGCAGGAGATTTGTGCATTTGCAACTGAGGTACACAGTTCATCTCACTGGGAATGGTTGGACAGTGGGTGCAGCCCAAGGAGGGCAAGTTGAAGCAGGGTGGGGCATCGCCTCACCAGGGAAGCAAGGGGTTGGGGAACTCCCTCTCCCAGCCTAGGGAAGTGATTAGGGACTGTACCCTGCACTGTGGCCCAGATACTGCCCTTTTCCTGTGATGTTCACAATCCAAAAACCAGAAGATTCCTTCCTGTGCCAACACCACCAGGGCCCTGGGTTTCCAGCACAAAACTGGGTGGACATTTGGGCAGATACTGAGCTAGCCGCAGGAGTTTTTATCATACCCTAGTGGCATCTCGAACGTCAGTGAGGCAGAACCATTCACTCCCCTGGAAAGGGGGCTGAAGCCAGGGAGTCAAGTAGTCTGGCTTGGCGGGTTCCACCTCCATGGAGCGCAGCAAGCGAAGATCCACTGGCTTGAAATTCTGGCTGCCAGCTAGCATAGCAATCTAAGCTTGACATGGGATGCTTGAGCTTGGTTAGGGGAGGAGCATCCACCATTGCTGAGGCTTGAGTAGGCAGTTTCACCCTCACAGTGTAAACAAAGCCACCAGGAAGTTCAAACTGGGTGGAGCCCACCCCAGCTCAGCAAGGCCGCTAAAGCCAGACTGCCTCTTCTCTCAGCAGGGCATCTCTGAAAATAAAGCAGCAGTCCCAGTCAGGGACTTATAGATAATACCCCCACCTCCGTGGGACAGAGCACTTGGGGGAAGAGGTAGCTGTGGACACAGCTTCAGCAGACTTAAATGACCCTACCTGGCAGCTCTGAGGAGAGCAGCAGATCTACCAGTGCAGCATTTGAGCTCTGATAAGGGATAGACTGCCTCCTCAAGTAAGTCCCTGGACCTAGTGCCTCCTGACTGGGCGACAGCTCCCAGTAGGGGCCAACAGACATCTCATACAGGAGAGCTCTGGCTGTCATCTAGCAGGTGCCCTTCTAGGACAAAGCTTCCGGAGGAAGAAACAGGCAGCCATCTTTGCTGGTCTGCAGCCTCCACCCTGATACCCAGGCACACAGAATACAGAGCAGACCTCCAGCAAACGCCAGCAGACCTGCAGCAGAGGGTCCTGACTGTTAGAAGAAAAACTAACAGTAATAGTATCAACATCAACAAAAAGGACATCCACTCAGAGAACCCATCTGAAGTCACCAACTTCAAACACCAAAGGTAGATAAATCCACAAATATGGGGAGAAACCAGAGCAAAAAGAATGAAAATTCCCAAACCCAGAAGTTCTCTTCTCCTCCAGAGGGTCACAACTCCTCCCCAGGAAGGGAACAAAACTGGATGGAGAATGAGTTTTACGAATTGACAGAATGTGCATAATAACAGACTCCTCTGAGCTAAAGGAGGATGTTCTAACCCAATTCAAGGAAGCTAAGAATATTGAAAAAAGGTTAGACAAATTGCTAACTAGAAAAACCAGTTTAGAGAATATAAATAAACTGGAGCTGAAAAACAGCATGAGAACTTCATGAAACATATACAACTATCAATAGCCAAATCAATGAAGCAGAAGAAAGGATATTAGATACTGAAGATCAACTCAATGAAATAAAGTAAGAAAACAGTATTAGAGAAAAAAGAGTGTAAGAAAATTAACAAAGCCACCAAGAAATATGGGACTATGGGAAAAGACCAAATCTGTGTCTGATTGCTGTACCTGAAAGTGATGGGGAGAATGGAACCAAGTTGGAAACGACTCTTCAGGATATTATCCAGGACAGCTTCCCCAACCTAGCAAGGCAAGCCAACATTCAAATTCAGGAAATACAGAGAACATCACAAAGAAACTCCTCGAGAAGAGCAACTCCAAGACACATAATTGTCAGGTTCCCCAAAGGTTGAAATGAAGGAAAAAATGTTAAGGGCAGCCAGAGAGAAAAGTTGGGTTACCCACAAAGGGAAGCCCATCAGACTAACAGTGGATCTCTCAGCAGAAAACTGCAAGCCAGAAAAGAGCGTGGGAGGGCCCAATATTCAATATTCTTAAAGAAAAGAATTTTTGAACTAGAATTTCTTATCCAGCCAAATTAAGCTTCTTAAGCAAAGGAGAAAATCCTTTACAGACAAGAAAATGTTGAGAGATTTTGTCACCATCAGGCCTGCCCTACAAGAGTTGCTAAAGGAAACACTAAACATAGAAAGGAACAACTGGTACCAGCCACTGCAAAAACATACCAAATTGTAAAGATCATCGATGCTATGAAGAAACTGCATCAACTAATAGGTGAAATAACCAACTAGCATCATAATGACAAGATCAAATTCACACAAAACGATGTTAACCTGAAATGCAAAAAGGCTAACTGCCCCAATTAAAAGACACAGACTGGCAAATTGCAGAGAGTCAAGAGCCATCGGTGTGCTGTATTCAGTAGACTCATCTCACGTGCAATGACACACATAGACTCAAAATAACGGGATGAAGGATTATTTACCAAGCAAATGGAAAGAGAAAAAGGGGAGGAGGGTTTGCAATCCTAGTCTCTGATAAAACAGACTTTAAACCAACAAAGAACAAAAGAGGCAGAGAAGGGCATTATATACTGATAAAGGGATCAATGCAACAAGAAGATCTAACTATTCTAAATATACACCCACCCAGTACAGGAGCACTCAGATTCAAAAAGCAATTTCTTAGAGAACTACAAAGAGACTTAGACTCCCACACAATAATAGTGGGAGACTTGAGCACCCCACTGTCAATATTAGACAGATCAGCAAGACAGAAAGGATATCCAGGACTTGAACTCAGCTCTGGACCAAATGGACCTAATAGACCTCTACAGATCTCTCCACCCCAAATCAACAGAATATACATTCTTCTCAGCATCAAATTGCACTTATTCTAAAGTGGACTACATAATTGGAAGTAAAACACTCCTCAACAAATGCAAAAGAATGCAAACCATAACAAAGAGTCTCTCAGACCACAACGCAATCAAACTAGAACTCAGGATTAAGAAACTCACTCAGAACTGCATCACTACATGGAAAGTGAACAACCTGCTCCTGATTAACTGCTAGGTAAATAACGAAATGAAGGTAGACATACAGATGTTCTTTGAAACCAGTGAGAACATAGATGCTACATACCGAAATATCTGGGACACATTTAAAGCAGTGTGTAGAGGGAAATTTATAGCACTAAATGCCCACAAGAGAAGAAGAAAAGACGTAAAGTTGACACCCTAACATCACAATTAAAAGAACTAGAGATGCAAGAGCAAACAAATTCAAAAGCTAGCAGAAGACAAGAAATAACTAAGGTCAGCGCAGAACTGAAGGAGATGGAGACATGAAAACCCTTCAAAAAATCAAAGAATCTAGGAGGTGGTGTTTTGAAAAGATCAACAAAATAAATGGACCACTAGCCAGATTAATAAAGAAGAAAAGAGAGAAGAATCAAATACATTCAATAAAAAATGATAAAGGGGGTATCACCACCACTCCCACAGAAATATAAACTATCAGAGAATACTGTAAACACCTCTATGCAAATAAACTAGAAAATCTAGAAGAAATGGATAAATTCCTGTATACGTACACCCTCCCAAGACTAAACAAGGAAGAAATTGAATCTCTAAAGAGACCAATAACAGGCTCTGAAATTGAGGTAATAATTAATAGCCTACCAACCAAAAATCTGTACAGGACCAAACAGATTCACAAGCTAATTCTACCAGAGGTACAAAGAGGAAGTTGTACCATTCCTTCTGAAGCTATTCCAAACAATAGAAAAAGAAGGACTCCTCCACAACTCATATTATGAGGCCAGCATCATCCTGATATCAAAACCTGGCAGAGACACAACAAAAAAAGAGAATTTCAGGCCAATAACCCTGATGAACATTGATGCAAAAATCTTCAACAAAATAATGGCAAACCAAATCCACCAGCACATTGAAAATCTTGTCCAGCACAATCAAGTTGGCTTCATCCCTGGGATGCAAGGCTGGTTCAACATATGCAAATAAAAAAACATAACCCATCACATAAACAGAACCAATAAAAACATGATTATCTCAATAGATGCAGAAAAGGCCTTCAACAAAATTCAACAGCACTTCATGCTAAAAACTCTCAATAAACTTGGCATTGATAGAACATATCTCAGCATAATAGAGCTATTTATGACAAACCCACAGCCAATATCATACTGAATGGGCAAAAACTGGAAACATTTCCTTGGAAAACTGTCACAAGACAAGGAAGCCCTCTCTAACCACTCCTATTCAACATACTATTGGAAGTTCTGACCAGAGCAGTCAGGCAAGAGAAATAAAGCATATTCAGTTAGGAAATGAGGAAGTCAAATTGTCCCTTTTTGCAAATGACATGATTGTATATTTAGAAAACCCCATCATTTCAGCCCAAAATCTCTTTAAGCTGATAAGCAACTTCAGCAGTCTCAGGATACGAAATCAATGTGTAAAAATCACAAGCATTCCTATACACCGTCAATAGACAAACAGAGAGCCAAATAATGAGTGAACTCCCATTCACAATTGCTTCAGAGAATAAAATACCTGGGAATACAGCTTACAAGGATTTGAAGGACCTCTTCAAGGAGGACTACAAACTACTGCTCAAAGAAATAAGAGAAGACACAAACAAATGGGAAAATATTCCATGCTCATGGATAGGAAGAATCAATATTGTGTAAATGGCCATACTGCCCAAAGTAATTTATAGATTCAATGTTATCCTGATCAAGATACCGTTGACCTTTTTTATGAAATTGGAAAAAACTACTTTAAATTTTATATAAAATCAAAAATGAGTTTGCATAGCCGAGATAATCCTAAGCAAAACGAACAAAGGTGGAGGCATCACACTACCTGACTTCAAACTATGCTACAAGGCTGCAGTAACAAAAACAGCATGGTGCTGGTGCTAAAACAGAGATATAGATCAATGGAACAGAATAGAGGCCTCACAAATCACACCACGCATCTACAACTGTCTGATCTTTTACAAACCTGACAAAAACAAGTAATGGGAAAAAGATTCCCTATTTAATAAATAGTGCTGGGGAAACTGGCTAGCCGTATGCTGAAAGCTGAAACTGAATCCCTTCCTTACACCATATACAAAAATTAACTCAAGATGGATTAAAGACTTAAATGTAAGACCTAAAACCACAAAAACCCTGGAAGAAAACCTAGGCAATACCATTCAGGACATAAGCATGGGCTAAGGGTTCACGACTAAAACACCAAAAGCTGTGGTAACAAAAGCCAAAACTGACAAATGGGATCTGATTAAACTAAGGAGCTTCTGCACAGCAAAAGAAACTATCATCAGAGTGAAGAGGCAACCTACAGAATGGGAGAAAAATTTTGTAATCTATCCATCTGACAAAGGGCTAATATCCAGAATCTACAAAGAATTAAACAGATTAAAAAGAAAAAAATCAAACAACCCTATCAAAAAGTGGGCAAAGGATATGAACAGACACTTCTCAAGGGAAGATATTTATGCAGCCAACAAGCATGAAAGAAAGCTCATCATCACTGGTCATTAGAGAAATGCAAATCAAAACCACAATGAGATACCATCTCATGCCAGTTAGAATGGTGATCATTAAAAAGTGAGGAAACAACAGATGCTGGAGAGGATGTGGAGAAATAGAAATGCTTTTACACTGTTGGTGGGAGTGTAAATTAGTACAACCATTGTGGAAGACAGTGTGGCGATTCCTCAAGGATCTAGAACTAGAAATACCATTTGACCCAGCAATCTTTACTGGGCATATTCCCAAAGGATTATAAATCATTCTTCTATAAAGACACATGCTCATGTATGTTTATTGTGGTACTGTTCACAATAGCAAAGACTTGGAACCAACCCAAATGCCATCAATGATGGACTTGATAAAGCAAATGTGGCACATATACACCACGGAATACTATGCAGCCATAAAAAAGATGAGTTCATGTCCTTTGCAGGGACATGGATGATGCTGTAAACCATCATTCTGAGCAAACTACCACAAGAACATAAAACCAAACACTGCATGTTCTCACTCATAAGAGGAGTTGAACAATGAGAACACATGGACACAAGGAGGGGAACATCACACCCAGGACCTGTTCAGGGTGTGGGGGCTAGAGGAAGGATAGCATTAGGAGAAATACCTAATGTAGATGACAGGTTGATGGGTGCAGCAAACCACCATGGCACATGTATACCTATGTAAAACCTGCATGTTCTGCACATGTACCCCAGAACTTAAAGCATAAAAAAAAAAAAAAAAAGAAACGACTTCAGTTGGTGGGTGAGATTATAAAATTTAAGCTCTCTCTTATACGAGCAGTTAAGGGGAAGTAGTTTGAACGAAATCAACTTGCTTGTTAAATGACATCTAAATTTTGAGGGCCAAAAAGAGAAAGTTTTTTATGTCATGAACTAACCTCATATATGATCTCTTCTTCCTTTTGAAAGCTCACAATAATGACATTAAATCAATGTATTAATGCATTGTACACTACAAACACAATGGGGAAAAATATAGGAACAGAGGAAACTTCCACAAATTTGGGAAACTGGGAAGTGCATTAAAAACCACTAAATAATTTGAACAGTAAATATAATTAAAATCCAGGCTGTCTACACAGGATTTGTCCTGTTTTGGGGGAGGACAAATCACAGTTAAAAGTGAGGAAATTTGGCCTTGGCCAAAATTTTTTTTTTTTTTGAGACGGAGTCTTTCTCTCTCACCCAGGCTGGAGTGCAGTGGCACGAGCTCAGCTCACTGCAACCTCTGCCTCCCAGGTTCACACCATTTCTCCTGCCTCAACCTCCCAAGTAGTTGGGACCATGGGCGCCCACCACCGCACCTGCCTAATTTTTTTGTATTTTTTAGTAGAGACAGGGTTTCACCATGTTGGCCAGGATGGTCTCAATCTCCTGACCTTGTGATCCACACGCCTTGGCCTCCTAAAGTGCTGGGATTACAGGCGTGAGCCACGACAAACATTTTTTGAATTAAGATACACTACAGAAAATGAGTGGTGAGCCTGATGGCGATTTTTCTGCACCAATCTCAATGTCACCTTTTCAGTCATCCTCAACTATATCACCAGAGTCTAGTAACAAAGCAAAAAGAGCATTATTTTAAAATGTTAAATGAGAAAAGTCATTTCTCCCATAGGTTGTGATGTAAACAGTCCTTTTTAGAGAATCTCAACATGCAGTACAATGATGTCATTTATTGAGAAGAAAAACCCTGTTAGTTGTATAATAATAAAAACAAAATACCTTCAAGCACTGAACTAGTATGGATTGATACTCCTGATTTTATCAAATTCAACTGATGATGTATGAATCTGATAAATCTTCACCTTACTTTGGAGTACAACCTGCAGAAAAAAAAAATGGGACTTCTTTTGAATTTCACATGGTGCTCAGTAACAATGGAAACCTATTTTACCAAAACAGATAATACTATATACACTTAATTCATCGTCAATCCAAAATTATGTCAACTTATAAAATATTTACTGCTATATCTCCTATTAATGGCACATGAATTACACATCAGCTGCTGGCTGATTAACTTTCAGTTTTGTGTTCTTTCTTTTTATGAAATAAAGAGGAAAAGTAAGATCATGACATCTAACGGAATGGGGGGAGTTAAATCTAAATTTTTGTAGATGATCCTTCATTAACTATTCCCCTTATCCTAATATCAACACGTATATTTATCAAAATATTATGCCATTTATCATATTCCTTGCTTATTAAGAACTTGTAATTCTCTACATCACACTACATTACTGCCAATTAAATGAGTAAGAACATATGGATTTATTATTGTTTGTATAACCTATAATAAAAATGAACAGATTCAGTCTATTAGCTCTTGACTGCTTGTGGTTATCAGTTTTACAAAAATGTGTATTGTTATTTATTTCTCCGTGGGAATTATGATGTTCTTTGAAACACATAATAACTCATTTATTTGAACTGAACTATTATTAAGCCTGACTGTTTTCACAGAAAGGAACTCTGACATGGTTGAGTACTTTGTTTTATTTCTTTTTTTAATTTTTTAAATTATGCTTTAAGTTCTAGTGTACACGTGCACAATGTGCAGGTTAGTTACATATATATACATGTGCCATGTTGGTGTGCTGCACCCCTATACCCATTAACTTATCATTTACATTAGGTGTAGCCTGCCCCTCTCCCCCCACACCACGACAGGCCCCTGGTGTGTGATGTTCTCACCCTGTGTCCAAATGTTCTCATGTTTAATTCCCACCTATGAGTGAGAACATGCGGTGTTTGGTTTTCTGTCCTTGCGATAATTTGCTCAGAATGATGGTTTCCAGCTTCCTCCATGTCCCTACAAAGGACATGAACTCATCCTTTTTTATGGCTGCATAGTATTCCATGGTGTATATGTGCCACATTTTTTTAATCCAGTCTATCATTGATGGACATTTGGGTTGGTTCCAAGTCTTTGCTATTGTGACTAGTGCCGCAATGAACATATGTGTGCATGTATCTTTAGAGCAGCATGATTTATAATCTTTGGGTATATACCCAGTAATGGAATGGCTGGGTCACATGGTATTTCTAGTTCTAGATCCTTGAGGAATTGCCACTCTGTCTTCCACAATGGTTGAACTACTTTACAGTCCCAACAACAATGTAAAAGTGTTCCTATTTCTCCATATCCTTTCCAGCACCTGTTGTTTTCTGACTTTTTAATGATTGCCATTCTAACTGGTGGGAGATGGTATCTCATTGTGGTTTTGATTTGCATTTCTCTGATGGCCAGTGATGATGAGCATTTTTTCATGTGTCTGTTGCTGCATAAATGTCTTCTTTTGAGAAGCATCTGTTCATATCCTTCCCCCACTTTTTGATGGGGTTGTTTGATTTTTTCTTGTAAATTTGTTGAAGTTCTTCGTAGATTCTGGATATTAGCCTTGTGTCAGATGGCTAGATTGTAAAAATTTTCTCCCATTCTGTAGGTTGCCTGTTCACTCAGATGGTAGTTTCTTTTGCTGTGTGGAAGCTCTTTAGTTTAATTAGATCCCATTTGTCAATTCTGGCTTTTATTTCCATTGCTTTTGGTGTTTTAGTCGTGAGGTCCTTGCCCATGCCTATGGCCTGAATGATATTGCCTAGGTTTTCTTGTATGGTTTTTATGGTTTTAAGTCTAACATTTAAGTCTTTAATCCATCCTGAATTAATTTTTGTATAAGGTGTAAGGAAGGGGTTCAGTTTCAGCTTTCTACATATGACTAGCCAGTTTTCCTAAATGGCTAGTTTAGGAAATAATGGAAAATGGAAACCCTGTTTCCATTTATTAAACAGGGAACCCTTCACCATTTCTTGTTTTTGTCAGGTTTATCAAAGATCAGATGGTTGTAGATACGTGGTATTATTTCTGAGGGCTCTGTTCTGTTCCATTGCTCTATATCTTTGTTTTGGTACCAGTACCATGCTGTTTTGGTTACTGTAGCCTTGTAGTATAGTTTGAAGTCAGATAGTGTGATGCCTCCAGCTTTGGTCTTTTGGCTTAGGATTGTCTTGGCAATGTGGGCTCTTTTTTGGTTCCATATTAACTTTAAAGTAGTTTTTCCCAATTCTGTTAAGAAAGTCATTGGTAGCTTGCTAGGGATGGCACTGAATCTATAAATTACTTTGAGCAGTATGTCCATTTTCACAATATTGATTCCTCCTATCCATGAGCATGGAATGTTCTTCCATTTACTTCTGTCCTCTTTTATTTTGTTGAGCAGTGGTTTGTAGTTCTCTTTGAAGAGGTCCTTCATGTCCCTTGTAAGTTGGATTCTTAGCTATTTTATTCTCTTTGAAGCAATTGTGAATGGGACTTCACTCATTATTTGGCTCTCTGTTTGTTATTGGTGTATAGTAATGCTTGTGATTTTTGCACATTGATTTTGTATCCTGAGACTTTGCTGAAGTTGCTTATTAGGTTAAGGAGATTTGGGGCTGAGACGATAGGATTTCCTAAATATACAATCATGTCATCTGCCAACAAGGACAATTTGACTTCCTCTTTTCCTAATTGAATACCCTTTATTTCTTTCTCCTGCCTGATTGCCCTTGACAGAACTTACAACAGTATGTTGAATAGGAGTGCTGAGAGAGGGTATTACTGTCTTGTGCCAGTTTTCAAAGGGAATGCTTCCAGTTTTGCCCATTCAGTATGATATTGGCTGTGAGTTTGTCATAAATAGCACTTATTATTTTGAGATACGTCCCATCAATACCTAATTTATTGAGAGTTTTTCGCATGGAGGGCTGCTGAATTTTGTCAAAGGCCTTTTCTGCATCTGTTGAGATAATCGTATCGTTTTTGTCTTTGGTTCTGTTTATATGATGGATTACATTTATTGATTTACATATGTCGAACCAGCATTGCATCCCAGGGATTAAGCCGACTTGGTCATGGTAGATAAGCTTTTTGATGTGCTGCTGGATTTGGTTTGCCAGTATTTTTGTTGAGGATTTTTGCATTGATGTTCATCAGGGACATGGGCCTAAAATTCTCTTTTTTTTGTGGTGTCTCTACCAGGCTTTTGTGTTAGGATGATGCTGGCCTCATAAAACGAATTAGGAAGGATTCCTTCTTTTTCTATTGATTGGAATAGTTTCAGAAAGAATGGTACCAGCTCCTCTTTGCACCTCTGGTAGAATTTGGCTGAGAATCCGTCTGGTCCTGGACTTTTTTTTGCTTGGTATGCTATTAATTATTGCCTCAATTTCAGAACCAGTTATTGGTCTATTCAGAGATTTATCTTCTTCCTGGTTTAGTCTTGGGAGGGTGTATGTGTCCAGGAATTTATCTATTTTTTCTAGATTTCCTAGTTTATTTGTGTAGAGCTGTTTATAGTATTCTTTGATGGTAGTTTGTATTTCTTTGGGATCAGTGGTGATATCCTATTTATCATTTTTTATTGCATCTATTTTATTCTTCTCTCTTTTCTTCTTTATTAGTCTTGCTAGCAGTCTATCATTTTTGTTGATCTTTTCAAAATCCAGCTCCTGGATTCAGTGATTTTTTGAAGAGTTTTTTGTGTCTCTATCTCTTTCAGTTCTGCTCTGATCTTAGTTATTTCTTGCCTTCTGCTAGCTTTTGAATTTGTTTGCTCTTGCTTCTCTAGTTCTTTTAATTGTGATGTTATGGTGTCAATGTTAGATCTTTCCTGCTTTCTCTTGTGGGCATTTAGTGCTATCAATTTCCCTCTATGCACTGATTTAAATGTTTCACAGAGATTCTGGTATGTTGTGTCTTTGTTCTCATTGGTTTCAAAGAACATCTGTATGTCTGCCTTCATTTCATTATTTACCCAGTAGTCATTCAGGAGCAGGTTGTTCAGTTTCCATGTAGTTGAGTGGTTTTGAGTGAGTTTCTTAATCCTAAGTTCTAGTTTGATTGCACTGTGGTCTGAGAGACAATTTGTTATAATTTCTATTCTTTTACATTTGCTGAGGAGTGCTTTACTTCCAACTATGTGGTCAATTTTGGAATAAGTGCGATGTGGTGCTGAGAAAAGTATATATTCTGTTGATTTGGGGTGTAGAGTTCTGTAGATGTATATTAGGTCCACTTGGTGCATAGCTGAGTTCAATTACTGGATATCCTTTTTAACTTTCTGTCCCGTTGATCTGTCTAATGTTGACGGTGGGTTATTAAAGTCTCACATTATTATTGTGTAGGAATCTGTCTCTTCGTAGGTCTCTAAGGACTTGCTTTTAAATCTAGGTGCTCCTGTATTGGGTGCATTTGTATTTAGGATAGTTAGCTTTTCTTGTTGAATTGATCCCTTCACCATTATGTAATGGCCTTCTTTGTATCTTTTGACCTTCACTAGTTTAAAGTCTATTTTATCAGAGACTAGGATTGCAACCCCTGCTTTTTTGTTTGTTTGTTTCTACTTGCTTGGTAGATCTTCCTCCGTCTCTTTATTTTGAGCCTATGTGTGTTTCTGCATGTGATTTGGGTCTCCTAAATACAGTACACTGATGGGTCTTCACTCTTTATCCAATTTGCCAGTCTGTGTCTTTTAATTGGAGCATTTAGCCCATTTACATTTAAGGTTAATATTGTTATGTGTGAATTTGATCGTGTCATTATGATGTTAGCTGGTTATTTTGCTCATAAGTTAATGCAGTTTCTTTCTGCCAGCAATGGTCTTTACAATTTGGCATGTTTTTGCAGTGACTGGTACCAGTTGTTTCTTTCCATGTTTAGTGCTTCCTTCAAGAGCTCTTGTAAGGCAGGCCTGGTGATGACAAAATCTCTCAGCATTTGTTTGTGAAGGATTTTATTTCTCCTTCACTTATGAAGCTTGTTTGGCTGGTATGAAAGTTTGGGTGAAAATTTGTTTTCTTTAATAATGTTGAATATTGTTCCCCCCTCTTATTTGTCTTGTAGTGTTTCTGCCAAAAGATCCAAAAGATCTGCTGTTAATCTGATGGGCTTCCCTTTCTGGGTAACCCGACCTTTCTCTCTGACTGCCCTTAATATTTTTTCCTAAATTTCAAGTTTGGTGAATCTGACAATTATGTATCTTGGAATTGCTCTTTTTGAGGAGTATCTTTGTGGCGTTTGCTGTATTACCTGAATTTGAATGTTGGCCTGCCTTGCTAGGTTGGGGAAGTTCTCCTGGATAATATCCTGAAGAGTGTTTTCCAATTGGTTCCATTCTCCCCATAACTTTCAGGTACACCAGTCAGAGGTAAATTTGGTCTTTTCACATAGTCAAACATTTCTTGGAGGCTTTGTTCTTTTCTTTCACTCTTTTTTCTCTAAACTTCTCTTCTCGATTCATTTCATTCATCTGATTTTCAATCACTGATACCCTTTCTTCTACTTGATCAAATCGGCTACTGAAGCTTGTGAATGTGTCACGTAGTTCTCGTGCCATGGTTTTCAGCTCCATCAGGTCATTTAAGGTTTTCTCTAAACTGTTTATTCTAGTTAGCCGTTCTTCTAAGCTTTTTTCAAGGTTTTTAGCTTCTTTGCACTGGGTTCAAACATCCTCCTTTAGCTCTGAGAAGTTTTTTATTACTGATCATCTGAAACCTTCTTCTTTCAACTCATCAAAGTCATTCTCCATCCAGCTTTGTTCCATTACTAATAAGGAGCTGTGTTCATTTGAAGAAGAGGCACTCTGATTTTTAGTATTTTTGGCTTTTCTGCCCCTGTACAGATGGGGTTTTCATGTGCATGTCCTTTCTGTTTGTTAGTTTTCCTTCTAACAGTCAGGACCCGCAGCTGCAGGTCTGTTGCTGGAGGTCCACTCCAGACCCTGTTTGCCTGGGTATCACTAGCTGAGGCTGCAGAGCAGCAAATATTGTAGAATGGCAAATGTTCCTGCCTGATCCTTCCTCTGGAAGCTTTGTCTCAGAGAGGCACCAGGCTGTATGAGGTGTCAGTTGGCCCCTTCTGGGAGGTGTCTCCCAATTAGGCCACTTGGAGGTCAGGGACCACTTGAGGAGGCAGTCTGTCCTTTCTCAGATCTCAAACTCCATGCTGGGAGAAGCACTACTCTCTTTAAAGCTGTCAGACAGGGATGTTTAAGTCTGCAGAAGTTTCTGTTGTCTTTTGTTCAGCTATGCCCTGCCCCCAGTGGGGGAGTCTACAGAGGCAGGCCGGCCTCCTTGAGCTGTGGTGGGTTCCACCCAGTTCAAGCTTCCAGGCCACTTTGTTTACCTACTCAAGCCTAAGTAATGGCAGATCCCCTCCCCTCGCCTTACTACTCCCTTGCAGTTCAATCTCAGACTGCTCTGCTAGCAGTAAGTGAGGCTCTGTGGGCATGGGACCCTCCCAGCCAGGCGTGGGATATTATCTCCTGGTGTGCCATTTGCTAAGACTGTTGGAAAAGTGCAGTATTAGGGTGGGAGTGTCCCGATTTTCCAGTACCATCTGCCACGGCATCCCTTGGCTAGGAAAGGGAATTCCCCAACCCCTTGTGCTTCCTAGGTGATGCGATGCCCCACCCTGCTTGGGTTCACACTTTGTGGGCTGTACCCACTGTCCAACAAGCCCCATTGAGATGAACCCTGTACTTCAGTTGGAAATGCAGAAATCACCTATCTTCTGCATCGCTCATACTGGAAGCTGTAGACAAGCTATTCCCATTCAGCCATCTTGGAACCCTTCTCATGACTATCATCACCAGCACCAGTATAATCACCACCACCACCACCATTATTATCCTATCATTACCACAGCACCATCATGATCATAACCATAATTATTACCATTATCATCAACATCATTGTCATCACCATCACGGTTATCATTATCATCAACATCACCATTATCACCTTAATCATCATCACCACCACCATCTGCAGCACCAGCAGCAATGGCAGGATATCAGGTTGTTCCCCCCTTGTAAGTTTCTTCCAAATTCCTTACACCAACTCCAAGGAGCATGCATGTCCTAGCCTCTCATGGTGATGCGCTATAGATATATAAACCTCAAACTAGCTTTCAGCAGGCAGAGCCTGCTCCTCTGGCCTTTGGAATACATGGCATTTTCTATTAAACACAGACTCTTCACTGGAGAGCTCCCAGAAGCCAAATCCCAGCTGCAGTCACCCAAATGCAATTATGGACAAAGGATCATAATCTATTCCATTCAGCCGACTTTCAGGAGTCTATAGTCAGCAAAATAAAGCCATATGGGCTGCTTCTGATCAATGACCTGGAATACCAGCCCTTCTTTTCCCAGGTATTGTTGGGAATTTCAGATAAAAAGTCAATATGACTCCCCTCTGCTGCTGCATACTGTAATGTTTTGAGGTTTTTTCAGCTGACATAGATTCTAAGTAATGTTTTGTGGTTTCCTGCACCCAGGATAGATTTGGTGTCCTAGTCAGGGTATGAATTTTTGGATGAGCCCATAGAAAGCATATGCTCATGAGTACACACAGCCTAGAATGACTGAATTCTGCGATTGCTCTGCAGAGACCAGAGGGCCCATCCAGTCCCTTCTGCTTCTGCTATTGAGAACTTTCAAGAACTGCTTGCAAGGTTGAGTGGAGAACCTAGACCCAGAATTAGGGTCTCTGGAAGTAGGGCGAAGGAAGCTCTGGCCCTGGGCAGCAGGCAATGGGTATCGCCTCCAGACTTCCTTCACCTTACTGTTTGACTTCTGTGGCTTTCAGGCACCTTTGCTATTTTCCCTTGGCCACTTCACATTCTCTTTATTTAAGTACATTTAAAGGCTTTATCAAAATCAATACAGTGTCAAATTACATACAATGAGAGAGTAAAGCCCTTGTCAAACATTAACCTGAAAGTTGCCCAAACATTTGTCTAAGCCTTGCCAAATATTACATTACATAACAGGGGTCTCTGTTTCCCTTCCAAATTGTGCCATTAAACTGCCATTTCAGTTGGAACATTCCTGTTCAGTGCCTTAGAAAATGTCTGCTTGCTGCATATTTCAGTTTTAGCAGCACAGAATTAATTTGTTATTGGTAGTACTCCTTGGAGAAAGATGCTGTTATAGGCATATCAGTCCTGTGATTCCAGCGTGAGCCTATACCAAGTCTCAGATCAAACAATGTTCTCTGTAAATAAAATTCTTTCCTGATTTTGCCATTGTCTAGTCTTTAAACAAATCTTTGGCATTGTGTACCTAGTGGGTTTGAACATATACAGTGCAACTAGACAGACATTTTTTCATTTAATACATCTTTGCCAGAATTTCTCACCATAACACAAACTGCAGTCTGTGTCATTCCCACAAATTCCTGGAGATTCCTTCTCATTTTGACTCTCATTTGATTCCCACTCTTCCCTTCATCACTGGAGGATAACATAATTCAGAAAACACACTCTTAGAATTCAGAAACAAGTGCAGGCCATTATCAAAATGTACTAATATATTTTTTCAAAGAAACTGTATTGTTATGGAAATTCTGAATGGTGTGTCCTAAGCTGCAGCAAAAGTATATCCATCTGTGAGGTGAAAAGATGTTCTGGATGTGAAGGATTATATAAGCTACAGAAATTTCAAATTTTGAATTCTTTATTGCTGCATTTTATGCAAGATTTCTTCACTTCCTTCAAAAATGTTCTATTCATTCATGGAACATAATTGCATTGGGCCAAGATTTTGGCATGATTATAAACAGTACTTTCTCAGCAAACTTTGAGCAGAAATTCTCAGAAAAACTTTGAGCAACAGTTGGTTGTTGCTGACCCAATCTCTTGGGCTATTCACCTTACTTAACCTGAGTTTCAGGGGGTGGGGGTAGTACAGATACAGAGGCAAGGCAAGAGCAATAATATTCTAGAGTAAGAGATAAATTTCTGTCAACTTCAGCCTCTCCCTATATTTTACACCATCAGTCATGGGTTACATGGTCAACTCAATTTTATTTCCAAAATGTTGATCCATGAAATTTGTTTGTCCTCAAAATTGTTGCCATACACTACATAGACACAAATGGTATCTTTTCTGAATTATATGTGTATAATCTCTTTGGTTTGCTAAACCTGGGCTCTTCTCACTTAGGATGTAATGGCTTCCCATTAAATAAAACTAAAAGCATAGCCTCAAGAACACTTAAATTTGGATTGTATCCTTAATTTCATTTCATGTAGAGCCACCTTCATTTTCAAATCTTGGGTTTAAGCCAAGAGAGGCACTTGATTCTTCCCTGATGAAGCCATTCGCACTCAGGTGTCCAGGCATTGATGAACTTATATCCACCCTTCCAAGTCAGTCCTGATTTGGCATCATGGACTGCCTCAAGCCTCAAGGTAGAATTCATGGCTTTCTCTTCTCTATTTCTGTGTTTGTAATTTATAAAGCACAGGTATAATGCTAAGCTGTTCATGAGGCCAGTTATACCTGACAGTGTGAATGCCTTAAGAATAGCATCTATTCATTTGCTTTAGTGTCTGATACATTAAAAAAGCATGTTATTAACTCAGCCCAAAGCCCCATAATGAATGTATTAGGGTGCACTGATGCAAGATATTTGAGATGCAATGGTGAACAAGTCACATTCCTTCATTTTAAGGAACTTCCAGTCCAATGACTCAGTGGTCAATAAATATGTACAGTCATTAACATTTATTTATGCCGTGTTTGCATAATGGCCTATTGGGTAACTGGAATGACTACAGACAGCCTATTCCAACTTACTCTTCATTTGTGAGTACATATTGGGTCCAGTTTTGTGAAGTGGATACTCATTTAGTTCTACTGATTGCAGCCCAATTGAGCCTCTAATGGAGCTTGGAAATTTCTCCTTTATCGTATGGAGCTGGAATGAGGGTGCCCAACATCTGGGGGTCTCTAAGAAGTTGGCATGCCCCACCCAGAGCCCCCTTTATAATTCTCGTCAGGTCTTAAGATCAATATCAGTCAATTGGAAGAGCATAAACAAGAGTTTCATCCATATGGTGCCTATGACATCACTGAGCTCTGAAATTTGAGGTTGTCAAAGATGATGCCCTTTGGGAAGCTCTTTCCTTTATGAAAGGGTCATATATTCATTGTTTCACAAACCCTGTTTGACAATGACTCTAACCATCCCTTTTTTGCCTTTCTTACTGAATTGACAAATAGCACTTTCATTACAGGGGATACTATTTTTTCCAAACCAGGTCAATTCCAGCTGTTAGTGCTAATAAGAGACATTTTCACTAAAGAATTGGTCCTCAAAACAATGCTTCACTATTGGACAACAGTACTGTACAAGTACTGTACTCCCCAAGAACACCTCTCTCCTCCCCAAGAACACCTCCCATTATGGTACAGCTGTCTTCATGAACATTTTAAGGCATATTTA
Organism: Macaca fascicularis; assembly: GCF_037993035.2. NCBI lineage: Eukaryota > Metazoa > Chordata > Mammalia > Primates > Cercopithecidae > Macaca > Macaca fascicularis. The sequence goes on from NC_132903.1 coordinate 3,043,451, forward strand.
GAAATCAGCACATGTTCTGAAAGCATAAAGAGTATAGACACCATAAGATAATCATTTTAAGGTCATAAAACAGCCACACGTTCACTTCTGTAATTGAAGGTTTCCTATTTGGGGATTATGTATCCCCACACTCACCTGCTACACAATTACAGTAGAATGTGAGTATAGGGATATATAATCCCAAATAGGAAACACTATCAGGAAGGACAAAATATATTTGAATGCTCCTTTTGTACTTAAAAAGAAATGGTATTTGGAAAGAGTGAATAAACTCTCTCCAGAGGCCTGAATTCAATTCACATTCACTTGCTTGATTAGATACTAAACTCAGAAAATTAAGTTACCCATTCCAGATGACCCTGAGGCAGTGTTAGGGAAAAAGGTGGGGGCTGAGGGGAAGAGGAAAAACAATAACACTTAGATTCAAAGTTATTATTGAAAATTGATGGAATAACATCACAATCAATTGCAACCAAATAAAGTTGTACCCACTGTACAAGAGTGTGAAAAGAGCCTTGGAATTCTATAAGACATTTTTCTATTTAAACTGGCTGATTACAAGATGTTGATAGCTTATTTTACACAAAAGAGTGGTTTTTATATGAGTATGTTAATAACAAGATAAAAATAATGATGATAGCAATGAGAGGAAGAAATCACGGAGAAAATTTCTGATAATATCAGGGAATCAATCCTACTTCACTGTTTTTTTATAGATTAATATCCTTGCTGCCTGGGGCAAGTCAGCATGATCCAATTCTACCATTACAAAATCTGCAATAAAAATATATAGTCAGACACTAGAGGAAAACGGGAAATACAAAATGACATCATTAATATGCAACATAAACTATCCAAAGGATAAAATCTTGAAAGCAGAGCAAGATTGGCTTTGATGAAGCCATCCTCCCTTGTCATGAGATTATTACCTTTAGCTTTTGCATCTGACAGCAGGACTCCATTTTAGGTACAAAGTTAAACTTTTGCACCTTTATATACTAAAAATGGATTATGGGCTTTCAAGAAGTGAATATTTAAAAAGAGTCTTATCTCCGCTTTTCTGTGAGATGTCTTACAGTTTGTTAAGATAGGAAAAGCTGGAGATAACAAAGTGCTGCCTGCCCCTCTTGTTGCACCAAATGAGGATAATTGGGTTTACCAGCTGCAGTCTTGCTCTGGAATGAACACTGCTTATATATAGCTTAGTACTGATGACTTGGTGGGTGTCTTATTATCCATAAATATCTTTAAAGTTAGATGTTAGCAAAGAAGTGATATTGCTATTAATGTATCTTTATATACCAAACACTCTGATAGAAGATAATTCACTCTACCATGTATACCACACACATACACACACACACACAAACTCACAAGCACACATACATCAATTGACAAAGTAATGTACTGGGGAAATAAATACAACCCCTTAAGATGAGAAAATGTGTTGTGTTCTCCTCTGGAAATGTTAATGTTTCATGACATAGAAATTCAGTTATTTGTCAACATGTCTATGGTGACAGAGAAGGGAACAAAAAGACTCTTATTTGTGCATCTTCATCCAAGGACGTTAATGTGAACCTTCACTTGTCTCACATAAGCCATATCAAAAATGACTATTGCTATTCGTAGAAATAGAAAGGAGATGAGAGGTTACCAGGGCCTGGGCAAGTGGAGGATGGGAATTATTGCTTAATGGGTACAGAGTTTCCTGTTTGGGATGATGAAAGAGCTTTAGAAACAGCGGTTGTATTTGCCCAGAAGTGTGAATCTTATTAATGTCACTGAAAATCACGTTTTTTTTTCTGTTATAAATACTTCATGATAATATTTTTTTAAATGTTGCTGCCACCAGTCATAATGGAAGGAGACTCCTATCCACGTGAAAATAATGATGGTTGAGCTGCGGATGCATTCAGTGTTTGATGTTTTCTTTCATTGGACCTATTTGTATGTGAATATTTTACTATCAAAATAGGACATAGAAAAATTCACAAAAATAGTTTTGTGATTATGTGTGCTGTAGACCATTAGGGTAAAGTAAGTCACCTTTATCACAGGCACTGCACTCTCAGGCTGCATTGTCAGGGCAGCGTCTTTCCTGCAAATTGTTGCATGGCACACTGTGTCCTTATTGGTGAAATCTGACTTTATCTGGTATAGGTATTCTTTCCCTTTGGCTAGGTGATCCAGGACAACCATTTACTTAGGGTGTGACCACTGATTGAAAATGGAGCTGATACCTCAATGTTCAGGGATGTTCTGAGAATCCGTGATTCTGTATTTAAACCACTTGGCACTTGATATTAAAATATGCCCTGCTTTCCAGGTGACATTCTGAGGCTTCTAAAAGCATGGTGGCTCCACAGGGCTAGGAAGACCCCAAAGAGGTCATTCTAACATCACCACCCAGTTTTTCCTGTGAGGGAGGCTTCAGAAAGGACCATCCATGGCTGGAATTTCGACTGATGAGCTCAGTTTTAGTTTGCAAAGTCTTCCGTAATGTGTTATGCCAGATAGAAGAATCACAAACTCTCCTGGACTGCAGAGGTGAGAAGGAATAAAGGCTAAATTTGGTTTAGAAATTGATATTTCTTTCTGAATTTTAATTACCAAGAAGAAGAGAGAGTAAAGAAATCTTCCATAATCAACAAATCTTGATCAATGGCACATGGCCGTGAGACGTCTGAATTCTTAACACATTGCTTAACAACATTTATAAAGATTTATGTGTAATAATGAATGCTGATGAGAATGTGGAGAAAAGGAAATCCCCCTAGACTGTTGGAGTGGCAAATTAATACATGCACCATGGAAAACAGGCAGTATTTGAAAGCACCCTATGTGTCTATCAGCAGCTAAATGGATAAAGAAAACGCAGTACATGAACACAATGGAGTAGTGTTCGGCCATTAAGAACAATGAGATCCTGTCCTTTGCAACAATATGGATGAAACTGAAGGTTATTATAGTATGTGAAATAATAAGCCAGCATAGAAAGACAAACTTCTCATGTTCTCACTAATTTGTGGTACCTGAAAATTAAAACAATTGAACTGACGGAGATAGAGAGTAGAGGGATGATTACCAGAGGCTAGGAAAGGTAGTGGAGTGGGGAGGTGGGGATAGTTAATGAGTACATAAAGAATAGTTAGAATAAATAATACATACTAGTTAGAATAAACAATAAATAAATTACTGTTGACTGTAGTCACCCTATTAATAGCACAAAAAGGTGACTATAGTCAACAGTAATTTATTGTATACTTAAAAATAACTCAGAATATAATTGGATTATATGTTGTGCAAAGAAAGGATAAATGCTTAAGATGATGGATACCCTATTTATCCTGATTTGATGATTATGCATTACATGCTTGTATCAGAATGTTACATACCCCATAAATATATACACGTACTATATACCCACAAAAATTAAAAACAATAATGAATGGAACCCCAGTTGCCTGCTGGATACTGATCTAGGCATGGTGGCTATAACAGTGAGGCAGAGAGATAAAGCCTTCCCTATTCTAATGTGTATCTGAGGGGTTGGGAGAGCACTTACGAAGAGCAGGTTTGGGAGTGGGGAAGTTAACAGGGATACTCTGCTCTCTGTTGTATTCATGGCCACCACTAGTCGTTTACCTGGTGGTGGGTATGGTCATGGAGGACAGTGAATGACAATTCCCCCACCATCCCACGAATGTTACATTTTCTCCTTCAGTGTTATCTGCTTTTGCTGCAAATTCTTGACTGTATATATTATTCTTGCCACTTTTTTATTTTATTTTCCGTACAAATTTCCAGTTTTCTCATTGTGTTTACACTAAATTATTTGTTCAGCCCACTTCCTTCTAATTATATTGTTCCTCCTTCTTTTGGTATTCCTTCTCAACTGTACATGGGAAGGACTGTAGCATACACACAGGGTGTATGTCCCATTTCACTGTAGGATCTGGCCATTCCTGGAGCACATCACACTAGCCACAGTCAGTAGCTCAGGGGTGGTATATAAACCCAACCAGGCCCATCAGAAATCCCTGCCTCTTATCCAAGAGAATGAGAAAAAAACCTGTATCTTCAGGTTCACAGGGCTGCAAGTACATGGCACTATTTCTACCAGCCAGCAGGGAAAAGGCTGCTGTTAAAGTAGAACGGATGAAAATAGGGCAGCTTTTAGCTCCTACAAGAGCATCCATCACACACATCACACATATTTTTACAATGAATGAATGAAAGTGAAAACCACCCAGGAGAGGTTAATAAAAGGCTCATCTGAGGCCTTAGACTTGAGTGTGGGGGTGGAGTCCTGCCCACAAACCCTTACTCTTTCTATCCTGCTCTATTCTCCCACGGTCTGCAGCAAAACCTCCACATTCTTTTGGGGGCCGTGAGCCCAGGACCCACCCCACTCACTGTCAACAGATTAAAAGGAGTCCTGCTTATGAAAACAACAGAAGTCATCAGTTGGAAAGACTTTATCTTCTTGCATCTAAATTTACCAGCATCTGAATACTTTACTTTTATTCTCTTTTTATAAATATGCTTCTTCCTGTAAAACACAAACTGTGAGCTTATCAGTCTGTCCTGCATTGCTCAAGTCTGCTGTCTACCAACTTTTTTTTTTTTTTTTTAAAGACAGGGTCTCCCTCTGTCAGCCAGGCTGGTGTTCAGTTGCACAATCACAATTCATGGCAGCCTCAAACTCCTGAACTCAAGCCATCCTTCCACCTCAGCCTCTCATGTAGTTGAGACTATAGATGTGCACCACCTAGTCTGGTAATTTTATTTTATTTTTCTCTCTATCAGACTGGAATGCAGTGGTACAATTGTCTCAGTGAAACTTCTTCCTCCCAGATCCAAGCGATTCTCCTGCATCAGTGTTCCAAGTAGCTGGGACTACAGGTGTGCACCACCACACTCATCTAAGTTTTGTATTTTTAGTAGAGATGGGTTTTACCATGTTGCCAGGCTGGTCTCAAACTCCTGACCTCAGGTCATCTGCCCACCTTGGCTTCCTAAAGTGCTGGGATTATAGGTGTGAAGCACCATGCGGGCCTGGCTAAAAAATTTATTTTGTAGAGACAGGCTCTTGCTCTGTTGCCCAGGCTGGTCTCAAATTCCTGGCCTTAAGAAATCCTCCCACTTCAGCTTCCCAAAGCATTGGAATTACAGGTGTGCACCATTGCAACTAGCTTCTACTGCATTCTGGTCATGAGCATTTAAATATGACAGTGTCTCTCCTATCTTAAACAAAAATTTCTGGCTCTCCTTCTCTTCCAGTTAAAAACCATCTTTCCTTTCCCCTTATTTAAAAGAGGTTTATAGTCACCATTTTCCATCTTTGTTTCCCCTGTGCTGCATAACCCACTGTAGGTCTATCTCTGTACTGACCACTCAACCCAAACTTTCTTCTTGCTACAGCCAGTGGGCATGGTGTCATCCATATCGTACTTGACTGCTTAGCAGTGCTAGATACAGCTGATCCTCTTCAACCTGGCTTCCAGGAAGGCCCCTCTCCAATTTTCCTTTCTACTCATGTTCGTTACCTAAATTCAAGCTGATCTGTGTGTTCTCCTACACTGAAGCAGATGTGGGAGCTGCAAATCTCTGTATTGAAAGCAATGTACCAGGAGATTCTTTTACTGTGACCTCTCAGAAGCATGTTTGCAAGTACTCATATTCCTCAGAGATCTATCCATGTGTTTGAGGTATGGTTTATGAAAGAGTTTGTCAATCCGCAACCAATTGGCCAAATCTGGACCACCACCTGTTTTTGTAAGTCAGTATTTTCGGAATACCACCATCCTCTGCCCTTGCACTGAAATATTTCTGTGGCTGCTTTTGGGCTGCCACGGTAGAGCTCAGCAGTAGTTGTAACAGAGACCATACAGCCCACACAGGCTGAAAGATTTTCTATTGGACCTTTTGTAGGAAAAGTTTGCTGGCTCCTGGTTTAGAATCTCCTAGCTGCTTCCAGAAATCAGTAGCCTTCTTCATGTGTGTCTCTCTGTCCCACATCCCAAAGCACAGAAGTTGTGACCATTTTGAATCACCAGTTCTGCAGGACTCTGATCCAGGCCATCCACCTGGCATCCCTGGAAATGCTCCCCATTTGTTGTCCATTTTTATCCCCTCTTCTCAGAGCAGCACAAGCATTCTCTTTAAATAGTGATCTTAACCATGTTTTTTCTTCCGCCTGAAACAAACCTTTTAGTGACTTCCCCTTGCTCTAAGGATAAAGACCTAGTTCTTACACATGACCTACAATGTCATTCAGGATCCACCCTACAGCTTTCTCCTTATTATGTTCTGCTCCCCCTCCACTCCACAATTATTAAGCACCATAATGGCTGCCATTCCCAGAAAACATTGTGTGCATGCTTGCCTGTCCATTCCTTCTACCTGGAACACCTTTTCAGCCTGCCCCTTTCCACGATGTAACTCTCCTTGTTTCTCACTCTCAGGACAGATGTCACAGCTACTTGGCATGTGTCATGTGTTTTGGGTGTTGCCAAGCCCTATTTTCTTCATTAATAGCTGTTACAACAGAAGTTATTCTGGTTTTTGTTTGTTTGTTTGTTTGTTTAAGAAACAGTATAATTTAGATACTTAGAAATGTCTTTGTTTGGGAAAAAAATTTCAATGACACTGTAAAAGCATCACATGGTCTACCCCCATAATAATTCTCCGTTTTTGAAAACCCAGGATTCAGTGTGGGCTCTGCCCAGAGCTCAAAGGTCCAGCTAAAATATCAGTAATCAATATCTAAATAAACTTAGTCTCCTTATACAGACCTGTGATAGATTTCTATGATTTTATGTTTGATCTGGCATCCATCTAGAATCTCCCTCTAGCACCACCAGACTTTTTCTCTCCATACTTTGACATATAAATCTTGCCATCTGATTTTTCACCAAAGAGTTGTTTCCTCCAGTATGCAGATTTAGGCCTATTTGTTTATTTTTTATTTTTGTGGTTTTTTGAGATGGAGTCTTACTTGTTGTCCAGGCTGGAGTGCAAAGGTGTGATCTCAGCTCACTGCTACCTTCACCTCCTGGGTTCAAGCAGCTCTCCTGCCTCAGCCATCCAAGTAGCTGGGATTACAGGTGCCTGCCACCACGCCCAGATAATGTTTTTGGATTTTAAATAGAAGTAGGATTTTGCCATGTTGGCCAGGCAAGCCTTGAACTCTTGGCCTCAGGCGATCTGCCAGCCTTGGCCTTCCAAAGTGCTGGAGTTACAGGCATGTGCTACTACACCCAGCTGATTTAGACTAATTAGCTGACAACTGCCAGGGTAATAAACCTGGTTATCAAGAGTTTGCAAGTCTAAGACAGGAAAAAAGGACATCTTATAAATATATAAAATGTACTTCTATTGGCATGAGTAATACATCTATGTATTTACTGTTTTACTGCCAAACATATATAAAAGATTCTAATTAATTAGCTCAAAGAAAAATAAAACACTTAAATACTTCAACAGAAAAAAAGGAAAGACTAGTCAAATGCTTTTTCAGTTGTATGTGACTTAAATACAGTCTTTAATAAATAAATTAGCTTCAAAATCATTGGTGAAGCAATATTAGAAATGTCTTAAAATTGCCAGCATACATTTTTGTTTGCATTTGTTGACCAAGCAATTTCATACTTATCTCTGCCAAATACTAAAAGGTGGCAACATTTGACAGAGAGGCTACAAAACTGTAACTCAGACCAAAACAGAATGATCTGTGCTTATATGATTTTTAATAAATAAAACTTTAATATTGATATAGTAAAGATAGCTACATGTTGAATTGTTTAGCAGAATACCCTTACCTCTAATCTTGTCACCTTAGGCGATCTAGTCCACAGAAATGAAGAAAGTTTGCTCTGGGAAAGGACTATTACCACCTTTGTTTCAAAGTTAAACTATAAACTAAGTTAATGAACAAAAGTAGCTTGGAGTTTAGAAGCAAGATGGAGTCAGTTAGGTCAGTTCATTTTCACTGTCTCAGTTACAATTTTGCAATGGCAGTTTCACACCTTTAAATTATGTCTATCACAGTTTTTGTAAATAATCTAGTTAAATGATTAAAATAAATAGATAAATGTAATGAGATAAATATTCATATACAAACTTGGCATAATTTAGGATCTAAAGTTAAATTAAACAACAGATATTTTCTTATTTGGGTATTTTCCAATAAAAATATATTGTAGGAAAACACTCTAAAACTTTGCCCTTTTTAAAAGGTAGCTAACTTTGTCTAATTAAGAGCTTATTTAAAGGTTATATATAAAACAAGGCAAAAGAAATCAGGAAATAAGGGAGATACAAAGAAAGTTATAAAAGTAAAAAGGGCTTTAAAGATTATTGACAAAAATAAAAATATCTTCAAAATGTAAACATTTGGTCTAAATTATACAGGTCAAATATTAGGTTTTCTGAATGTTTTAGGTCATAAACTGCTTCTTTTGACTTAAAAACTGTGCAATTTATTTTGGAGTGTTAAATTCCAGATAAGGCTTCAGGACATGTGAAATTAGCCTGCCCCTACCTATGCAAAAAGGCATTAAAGAAAGAGATTTTATATAAGAAAGAATCTTCTGTTTTAAAATATTGTCCTAAAGTAAAGTAACTGGTTGCTTAAAAAGAGGGATGTTTATGAAAAATCAGAAAGTCAAGGCATGTCATACCTTGTCTGTGTAAGTTGTGAAAGAATTTAGGAAGGAGAATTTGTGCAAGAAATGTTATACAAGTTAAAGGTGATTAGGCCTCCTAAATGCTTTATAAAATGCCACTGTGACTCTTAGCTATACAACTTGCCTGCTTTACAGCTAGATTAAGGCCAGGGAAACCTGGAGTTAGATGCTGGAATAAGTCAGACCTTATCTGCACTTCTCTCTAAGTCCTACTCCATGCCCTGTACATAATTAAAATCCCAAACTTACCAAGGTTTTCACCAAAATTAAAGGTTGCTAACGGTTAAAAGTGTAACATGTATTTAAAACTATTGAAGAAACAGTCTACTTGCGAGGTGTGTAAGGAAAGTAAAATGTACTTTTGGTAAAAAGATTATAAAAAGACATGAGAATGTGGATTTTTGCCTAGATTAAAAGGTTAAATGATTGTTTTAAGTTGAATAAAACAAAGATGAAGGTTTAAGCAAGGTGTGGAAGGTTAATTGTAAAGGAAATTCTGTGTGTAAACATACCAGCTTAAGTTAAAGGAGTATCATCCAATTTTTCTGTAAATTGAGCATTAAAATAAAAGCACAATAGGTTTCTCTTAGGGCACTAACCTGCTCTTTAATAAAAATTGTAAAAGATTATAAAAGGTCTATAAAAATCTTACCCTGTGGTCAAACATTAAAACTGAGTAAATATGTCTAGATCGTTTTGTTAAGAATTGGGTTTAACATTAATATTACATAATGTGAAGGGGAAATGTGGCTTATTTTGTACCAAAAATCATACTGGAAGCATTGCCACATATAAAATGGGTTTGGCTTTCTTTGGGCTATATTTTAAGTATGTTATTCATATGTGTTCCAAAATCATGTGAAGTTCCCATAATTCTGATATATCTTAGTGTATGTTATCATTAATAATTATAATTGTTATGTTCAATTATTGTCTGCCACAGAGATAACAGATTTCCTTGTCAATTGTGTCTTTTAAAGCTTTTTGTCATCCATAAATGATTGTTGTCTTATTTTGGTCCTCTTTAGAAGGTGGTTTATAATCAGCTAAAAAGATCTAACAGGTGCTCTTGAATGCAGATTTCTGATAACGTTGGAGATTGTGACATAATAGAGGAAAAACCTTCAAGACTCTTCAAGGGCTAAAATTTTCATTAATATCAAGCAGGACAGGAATTAACTGCATGAAGTGAACTAATAGGAGACTGACATTATCTTGTTGACTTTTGACTTCAAATGTTGCTAATATTTTATTTTGCTTTTCAGAGTCAAGGAAACTTTTCTATTAAGCTCCTAACCATTTTTAGCAATTAAGTAAAGTATACTCCTATGAAAAAAATTTGGAGCATATTTGTTTCTTTCTACCTGCTTTCTCCAGAATTTGGAACCTACTTGTGAGTATTCTTAATTTATGGCAATATAGTTATTTGCATAAGTATAATAAGAATCGTTTTCTTTTGTAACAGGACATAATTGGAAAAACTGGTTATTTTACCAAGGCTTTGACTGGAATCGTATGCTGTCTTTTACAGAACCAAAGGACTTACAGAACCAATAAAGTCTTTGAAAAAACTGGCCTCATATTTTGGGTACACAGTTCCTGTACATGGTTTCTGATCTGTGGTAAGTAAAGAATGTCACTTTCTGATAGGCCAAGAACCCCAGGTTATCTTGGAACCTCAAGAGGGGAGGAATTCATCCCAACTCATACATATTTGATGCTACAAATCCATGACTGGGCTGGGCTTTAAAAAGGTCCTCTCTTGCCCAGGCATTTTGGCTCACACCTATAATCCCAGCACTTTGAGAAGCCAAGAATGCAGATCACCTGAGGTCAGGAGTTTGAGACCAGCCGGGCCAACATGGCAAAATCCCATCTCTACTGAAAATACAAAAATTAGCTGGGCATGGTGGCAGGTGCCTGTAATCCCAGCTACTCAGGAGGCTGAGGCAGGGAGAATTGCTTGAACTCAGGAGGCAGAGGTTGCAGTGAACTGAGATCACACCATTGCACTCCAGCCTGGGTGACAGAGTAAGACTATGTCTCAAAAAACAAAAACAAAAACAAACAAACAAAAAAAGGTTCCTTCTAGAGCACAAAGTTCCATCAAAGCCACTTTAAAAGTCCTATGTGAAAAATAATTAGTCTTGCTGCACTGTAAACAAATAATTAGGCCAACTATAATAAAGCAAACCAATCCTACCATGATTTGTCTTTTAACACAAATGAGAAACTGGAGGAAGAAAAATTATGTTTCAAAAACTGTAGTACACCTGTTGTTAAGTTCTAGTCTTGCCTGATGTTTTTCAATTTTTATTATTTTTTAGAGTTTGGATTAAATTTTAGTCTTTCTGGCTGCAAGTCTCCAAAATAATGTTTTTAATTTTTTCCTTTTTCTTTTCCTTTTTCCCCATTCCTAACTGGGAATCACTGAAGCCTAAGCTGTGCTTGCTTAAAGCTCTGTGAACTAAAGACTGGACGACTTAAATGTCAGAAAAAACAGCAGCCACCTATGTATAAGGACAGGGAGGGGAACATCACACACTGAGGCCTGTTGGAGGGTGGGGGGCTAGTGGAGGGAGGGCATTAGGATAAATACCTAATGTAGCTGACTGGTTGATGGGTACAGTGAACCACCACGTCACGTGTATACCTATGTAATAAACCTGCACATTCTGGACACGTATCTCAGAACCGGAACCAGAAGAAGAAGAAGAAGGAGAAGGAGAAGGAGAAGGAGGAAATACTTAGGTTTTGTCCAGAAAAGCTGGACAATTCAATGCAAAGGGCTTCTAAGCTATAGGTGAATTTAAACATTAGTTGACAATTAGTTGAGTTTGTCTAAAGACCTGGGATCAATGGAAAGGAAATTATTCCAGTTAAGATAAAAGACCGTGGGCCAGGCACGGTGGCTCAAGCCTGTAATCCCAGTAGTCTGGGAGGCCGAGGCGGGCAGATTACAAGGTCAGGAGATCAAGACCATCCTGGCCAACATGGTGAAACCCCATCTCTACTAAAAAACAAAAAATTATCCAGGTGCAGTGGTGTATGCCTGTAGTCCCAGCTACTCAGGAGGCTGAGGCAGGGAAATCACTTGAACCTGGGAGGTGGAGATTGCAGTGAGTTGAGATCACACCACTGAACTCCAGCCTGGCAACAGATTGAGACTCCATCTCAAAAAAAAAAAAAAAAAAATTGTGGAGACCAAGTTGTTATGAAGTTTTATAGTGGCCGCCCCTAGATGTAACATGTGATAAACATTTCCTATTCAGACCTTTAAAAGGTACTAGACTCTTAGTTTATCTCTTTAGGATTATGAGGGCCTGGAAGAAAAATATCTAGCTATGTTAATAGAGATTCTTTACAGATGAAAAATTTTCCCCCACAAATGACAGTTTTGCAGGGCCAAGATTGAAAAGTAAGTCACAATATATAGGGTTAAATAAAACCCATCTGGTGAGAATTTATGGTTTGTAGGCCATGATGCTCCAGACCCCTTAGACAGGAATTTGGGCAAAATAAAAAAATGTTCAAAGCACAATGAAACCTATTACTGCTCGGTTCATTCCCTAATACATTCCTTACACCCAGGAAGCACTCTGGTGTCTGAAAACATATAACACAATTATAAGAATTTCAAGGGGGGGCGGAGCAAGATGGCCAAATAGGAACAGCTCCAGTCTCCAACTCCCAGTGCGACCGACACAGAAGACTGGTGATTTCTGTATTTTCAACTGAGGTACTGGGTTCATCTCACTAGGGAGTGCCGGACAATCCGTGCTGGTCAGCTGCTTCAGCTGGACCAGCGAAAGCTGAAGCAGGGTGAGGCATCGCCTCCCCTGGGAAGCACAAGGGGAAAGGGAATCCCTTTTCCTAGCCAGGGGAACTGAGACACACAACACCTGGAAAATCGGTTAACTCCCACCCCAATACTGTGCTTTAAGCAAACAGGCACACCAGGAGATTATATCCCACACCTGGCCGGGAGGGTCCCACGCCCACGGAGCCTCCCTCATTGCTAGCACAGCAGTCTGCGATCTCGCGGCAAGGCAGCAGCAAGGCTGGGGGAGGGGCGCCCGCCATTGCTGAGGCTTAAGTAGGTAAACAAAGCCGCTGGGAAGCTCGAACTCGGTGGAGCTCACAGCAGCTCAAGGAAACCTGCCTGTCTCTATAGACTTCACCTCTGGGGACAGGGCACAGTAAACAACAAAAGCAGCAGAAACTTCTGCAGACGCAAACGATTCTGTCTGACAGCTTTGAAGAGAGCAGTGGATCTCCCAACATGGAGGTTGAGATCTGAGAAGGGACAGACTCCCTGCTCAAGTGGGTCCCTGACCCTTGAGTAGCCTAACTGGGAGACATCCCCCACTAGGGGCAGTCTGACACCCCACACCTCACAGGGTGGACTACACCCCTGAGAGGAAGACTCCAAAGCAAAAATCAGACAGGTACACTCGCTGTTCAGCAATATTCTATCTTCTGCAGCCTCTGCTGCTGACACCCAGGCAAACAGGGTCTGGAGTGGACCTCAAGCAATCTCCAACAGACCTACAGCTGAGGGTCCTGACTGTTAGAAGGAAAACTATCAAACAGGAAGGACACCTACACCAAAACCCCATCAGTACGTCACCATCATCATCAAAGACCAGAGGCAGATAAAACCACAAAGATGGGGAAAAAGCAGGGCAGAAAAGCTGGAAATTCAAAAAATAAGAGCGCATCTCCCCTGGCAAAGGAGCGCAGCTCATCGCCAGCAACGGATCAAAGCTTGACAGAGAATGACTTTGACGAGATGAGAGAAGAAGGCTTCAGTCTATCAAACTTCTCAGAGCTAAAGGAGGAATTACATACCCAGTGCAAAGAAACTAAAAATCTTGAAAAAAAAGTGGAAGAATTGATGGCTAGAATAATTAATGCAGAGAAGGTCATAAACGAAATGAAAGAGAGGAAAACCATGACATGAGAAATACGTGACAAATGCACAAGCTTCAGTAACCGACTCGATCAACTGGAAGAAAGAGTATCAGCGATTGAGGATCAAATGAACGAAATGAAGCGAGAAGAGAAACCAAAAGAAAAAAGAAGAAAAAGAAATGAACAAAGCCTGCAAGAAGTATGGGAATATGTAAAAAGACTGAATCTACGTCTGATTGGGATGCCTGAAAGTGAGGGGGAAAATGGAACCAAGTTGGAAAACACTCTTCAGGATATCATCCAGGAGAACTTCCCCAACCTAGTAGGGCAGGCCAGCATTCAAATCCAGGAAATACAGAGAACGCCACAAAGATACTCCTAGAGAAGAGCAACTCCAAGACACATAATTGCCAGATTCACTAAAGTTGAAATGAAGGAAAAAATCTTAAGGGCAGCCAGAGAGAAAGGTCGGGTTACCCACAAAGGGAAGCCCATCAGACTAACAGCAGATCTCTCGGCAGAAACTCTACAAGCCAGAAGAGAGTGGGGGCCAATATTCAACATTCTTAAAGAAAAGAATTTTAAACCCAGAATTTCATATCCAGCCAAACTAAGTTTCATAAGTGAAGGAGAAATAAAATCCTTTACAGATAAGCAAATGCTTAGAGATTTTGTCACCACTAGGCCTGCCTTACAAGAGACCCTGAAGGAAGCACTAAACATGGAAAGGAACAACCGGTACCAGCCATTGCAAAAACATGCCAAAATGTAAAGACCATTTAGGCTAGAAAGAAACTGCATCAACTAACGAGCAAAATAACCGGTTAATATCATAATGGCAGGATCAAGTTCACACATAACAATATTAACCTTAAATGTAAATGGACTAAATGCTCCAATTAAAAGACACAGACTGGCAAACTGGATAAAGAGTCAAGACCCATCAGTCTACTGTATTCAGGAGACCCATCTCACACGCAGAGACATACATAGGCTCAAAATAAAGGGATGAAGGAAGATTTACCAAGCAAATGGAGAACAAAAAAAAGCAGGGGTTGCAATACTAGTCTCTGATAAAACAGACTTTAAACCATCAAAGGTCAAAAGAGACAAAGAAGGCCATTACATAATGGTAAAGGGATCAATTCAACAGGAAGAGCTAACTATCCTAAATATATATGCACCCAATACAGGAGCACCCAGATTCATAAAGCAAGTCCTTAGAGACTTACAAAGAGACTTAGACTCCCATACAATAATAATGGGAGACTTCAACACTCCACTGTCAACATTAGACAGATCAACGAGACAGAAAGTTAACAAGGATATCCAGGAATTGAACTCATCTCTGCAGCAAGCAGACCTAATAGACATCTATAGAACTCTCCACCCCAAATCAACAGAATATACATTCTTCTCAGCACCACATTGCACTTATTCCAAAATTGACCACATAATTGGAAGTAAAGCACTCCTCAGCAAATGTACAAGAACAGAAATTATAACAAACTGTCTCTCAGACCACAGTGCAATCAAACTAGAACTCAGGACTAAGAAACTCAATCAAAACCGCTCGACTACATGGAAACTGAACAACCTGCTCCTGAATGACTACTGGGTACATAAAGAAATGAAGGCAGAAATAAAGATGTTCTTTGAAACCAATGAGAACAAAGATACAACATACCAGAATCTCTGGGACACATTTAAAGCAGTGTGTAGAGGGAAATTTATAGCACTAAAAGCCCAGAAGAGAAAGCAGGAAAGATCTAAAATTGACACTCTAACATCACAATTAAAAGAACTAGAGAAGCAAGAGCAGACGCATTCAAAAGCTAGCAGAAGGCAAGAAATAACTAAGATCAGAGCAGAACTGAAGGAGATAGAGACACAAAAAACCCTCCAAAAAATCAGTGAATCCAGGAGTTGGTTTTTTGAAAAGATCAACAAAATTGACAGACCGCTAGCAAGACTAATAAAGAAGAAAAGAGAGAAGAATCAAATAGACGCAATAAAAAATGATAAAGGGGATATCACCACCGACCCCACAGAAATACAAACTACCATCAGAGAATACTATAAACACCTCTATGCAAATAAACTAGAAAATCTAGAAGAAATGGATAAATTCCTGGACACTTACACTCTTCCAAGACTAAACCAGGAAGAAGTTGAATCCCTGAATAGACCAATAGCAGGCTCTGAAATTGAAGCAATAATTAATAGCCTACCAACCAAAAAAAGTCCAGGACCAGATGGATGCACAGCTGAATTCTACCAGAGATACAAGGAGGAGCTGTTACCATTCCTTCTGAAACTATTCCAATCAACAGAAAAAGAGGGAATCCTCCCTAACTCATTTTATGAGGCCAACATCATCCTGATACCAAAGCCTGGCAGAGACACAACAAAAAAAGAGAAGTTTAGACCAATATCCCTGATGAACATCGATGCAAAAATCCTCAATAAAATACTGGCAAACCGGATTCAGCAGCACATCAAAAAGCTTATCCACCATGATCAAGTGGGCTTCATCCCTAGGATGCAAGGCTGGTTCAACATTCGCAAATCAATAAACAATCCAGCATATAAACAGAACCAAAGACAAGAACCACATGATTATCTCAATAGATGCAGAAAAGGCTTTTGAAAAAATTCAACAGCCCTTCATGCTAAAAACGCTCAATAAATTCGGTATTGATGGAACGTACCTCAAAATAATAAGAGCTATTTATGACAAACCCACAGCCAATATCATACTGAATGGGCAAAAACTGGAAAAATTCCCTTTGAAAACTGGCACAAGACAGGGATGCCCTCTCTCACCACTCCTATTCAACATAGTGTTGGAAGTTCTGGCTAGGGCAATCAGGCAAGAGAAAGAAATCAAGGGTATTCAGTTAGGAAAAGAAGAAGTCAAATTGTCCCTCTTTGCAGACGACATGATTGTCTATTTAGAAAATCCCATTGCCTCAGCCCAAAATCTCCTTAAGCTGATAAGCAACTTCAGCAAAGTCTCAGGATACAAAATTAATGTGCAAAAATCACAAGCATTCGTATACACCAGTAACAGACAAACAGAGAGCCAAATCATGAATGAACTTCCATTCACAATTGCTTCAAAGAGAATAAAATACCTAGGAATCCAACTTACAAGGGATGTAAAGGACCTCTTCAAGGAGAACTACAAACCACTGCTCAGTGAAATAAAAGAGGACACAAACAAATGGAAGAACATACCATGCTCATGGATAGGAGGAATCAATATCGTGAAAAGGGCCATACTGCCCAAGGTTATTTATAGATTCAATGCCATCCCCATCAAGCTACCAATGAGTTTCTTCACAGATTTGGAAAAAACTGCTTTACAGTTCATATGGAACCAAAAAAGAGCCCACATCTCCAAGACAATCCTAAGTCAAAAGAACAAAGCTGGAGGCATCACGCTACCTGACTTCAAACTATACTACAAGGCTACAGTAACCAAAACAGCATGGTACTGCTACCAAAACAGAGATATAGACCAATGGAACAGAACAGAGTCCTCAGAAATAATACCGCACATCTACAGCCATCTGATCTTTGACAAACCCGAGAGAAACAAGAAATGGGGAAAGGATTCCCTATTTAATAAATGGTGCTGGGAAAATTGGCTAGCCATAAGTAGAAAGCTGAAACTGGATCCTTTCCTTACTCCTTATATGAAAATTAATTCAAGATGGATTAGAGACTTAAATGTTAGACCTAATACCATAAAAACCCTAGAGGAAAAGCTAGGTAGCACCATTCAGGACATAGGCATGGGCAAAGACTTCATGTCTAAAACACCAAAAGCAATGGCAGCAAAAGCCAAAATTGACAAATGGGATCTAATTAAACTAAAGAGCTTCTGCACAGCAAAAGAAACTACCATCAGAGTGAACAGGCAACCTACAGAATGGGAGAAAATTTTTGCAACCTACTCATCTGACAAAGGGCTAATATCCAGAACCTACAAAGAACTCAAACAAATTTACAAGAAAAAAACAAACAGCCCCATCAAAAAGTGGGCAAAGGATATGAACAGACATTTCTCAAAAGAAGACATTCATACAGCCAACAGACACCTGAAAAAATGCTCATCATCACTGGCCATCAGAGAAATGCAAATCAAAACCACAGTGAGATACCATCTCACACCAGTTAGAATGGCGATCATTAAAAAGTCAGGAAACAACAGGTGCTGGAGAGGATGTGGAGAAATAGGAACACTTTTACACTGTTGGTGGGATTGTAAACTAGTTCAGCCATTATGGAAAACAGTATGGCAATTCCTCAAGGATCTAGAACTAGATGTACCATATGACCCAGCCATCCCATTACTGGGTATATACCCAAAGGATTATAAATCGTGCTGCTATAAAGACACATGCACACGTATGTTTATTGCGGCACTATTCACAATAGCAAAGACTTGGAATCAACCCAAATGTCCATCAGTGACAGACTGGATTAAGAAAATGTGGCACATATACACCATGGAATACTATGCAGCCATAAAAAAGGATGAGTTTGTGTCCTTTGTAGGGACATGGATGCAGCTGGAAACCATCATTCTTAGCAAACTATCACAAGAACAGAAAACCAAACACCGCATGTTCTCACTCATAGGTGGGAACTGAACAATGAGATCACTTGGACTTGGGAAGGGGAACATCACACACCGGGGCCTATCATGGGGGGGGGGGGGAGGGGGGAGGGATTGCATTGGGAGTTATACCTGATGTAAATGATGAGTTGATGGGTGCAGCACACCAACATGGCACAAGTATACATATGTAACAAACCTGCACGTTATGCACATGTACCCTAGAACTTAAAGTATAATAATAAAAAAAAAAGAATTCAAGATTATTAAAAGGAATGGGCCTCTTCTGATTAGTAGTAATTCTCAAAATTATAACTTGTAATAGTGTCAGACTAGCACAAGAGTTGATATTGTACAAATGCATTGGTTCTGTCTCTAGCATATAAATGAAATAGACAGTTCATCTAGTCATTTTAGCAAGAGTTACTGGAACAATTTTTTCCTCAAAGTCAAACCTTCTATAATTGGAGTTTGAAGTGTCAACACTTACCATAATCTGGTAATAATTGATTTTAATCTGGTGCATGTGAGTGTGTGTGGTTGCATTGTGTGTAGTTGTTTAGTGTGTATTCCTTGCAAGAAATTGTAAAAGTTGCATCGTGGAAAATATGAAGAAAATGGGGGAAGGGCTTTACTCTCTCTTGCCAGTAAAGTTTTAACTGAGTTGGGTTTAAGATTTTGCAACATGATTTCAAGAAGATATTTTCAAGGTCCCCTGCTGAATAATGTCAGTTCATATGCTGCTTCAATATGACCTCTTTTTTCTTCAAGAAATGAGAAGAGGGATATATATTCTTTTCTGTCGGTTTCGGAAGTCTGCTCAATCTGAAGCCACCTCATTTACATTAAATAGTGGAATCTGGGTGAGGTAATAAAGTGTGGAACAGTGCCAGTGGTAGAATTTAAGAATGTTTTTGCTCTCACTGCTGATGGGTCTAGTTAGACTTCCTAGAGAAACATTAGGTGGTTTATGTTTGACCTACTATCTTTTAAAAATCTCTTCTTTTTTTTCAGTCTTGGTAGTCCTAGCTCTAAGAGACCAGCCTCATTAAAATATATGCTCTTTTACCTGTCTTCTTTAAGATTAAGATCCCTGAAGAAAGGAATCTCTAAAAGTCATAGTTCAGTAATATTCTAACACCACAGTTTCAGATTTTAACCTAGAACCATCTGTGTGGCCCACCCATAATGGCAGCTCTGAGTTAATGGGAGATTACAAATGGTACGTTGTATTACCACAGGGTCACTGTGGTAGTTCACACATTGGACATCCAGAATTTCAACTATCTGTAGAAAACCCTGAAAAGCTTGTTTTCTCTGTTATGATGAGCAAAATGCCCAGTGTCTATACAAGATTTTCAAACACATACAGAAATGCTCGCATTCTAGAACACAGTGTTGCCTCCAAAATACAAAAAGGAAACTATAAAATTAAAATGAATAATAATCTCAAAATTGAGATGAAGATAATCTTTGTGCAAGTGGATTTTATTTTTAAAAAATTAACGTAGTATGTGAATATGTCCAAGCTCAGATTCTCAGAAGCTAACCTTGAGATAAGAATTGGTCTGTAAGTTATTTAATAAAGAAATATGCTGGCTGAGCATGGTGGCTCACACCTGTAACTCCAGCACTTTGGGAGGCTGAGGCAGAAGGATCACTTGCAGTCAAGAGTTCAAGACCAACCTGGCCAACATGGTGAAACCCCATCTCTATTGAAAATACAAAAATTAGCCAGAAACAAACCTGTAATCCTAGCTACTGAAAAGGTTGAGGTAGGAGAAGCACTTGAACTGGGGAGGCAGAGGTTGCAGTGAATTGAGATCATGCCACTGCACAGCCTGGATAACAAAACGAGACTGCATCTCAAAAAATAAAAGAAAAAAGAATCCAAAG
Organism: Macaca fascicularis; assembly: GCF_037993035.2. NCBI lineage: Eukaryota > Metazoa > Chordata > Mammalia > Primates > Cercopithecidae > Macaca > Macaca fascicularis. The sequence continues at coordinate 3,063,581 of NC_132903.1, forward strand.
AAGTATGCAGATAAAGCAATGAGTGAGGCAGGTGAGGGAAGCCAAGTAAGGGTGTGATTTCAGAAAAAGTCCTGCAGAGGTTGACTCTGCTAGTGGCTTTGGAGTGTGAGGTGGGCTTCAGAGTTTACCTTACCCAAATCAAAAGATCCAGATTCCATCCATCCCTCTGAACTTGCTGCAGATATAAGTCACTGGTCAAGGGGCCTTCCTGGGGTGGAGAGAAACAGAATCCCAAGGCATCGCAGTGTTTTTGGGGAAGAAGCCCAGGCACAAGGTTTTAGCAGTCACACTGGCAAGAGGGGAGTATTGAGGGCTCCTGTGAGAGACCTAGCATTGTCCTCTAAAGACTGCTACTGACAGTCATTCCTTGCAACGGAATCCATGACCCCAGCAACTGTATAGAGACACAGCAGCACAGTTAATGCCTCAATTCCAGTAACTCCCAATTGGTGCCCTAGCCATTCCTTTGGAGTTCTGCTATCTGTGTCTTCACTGTCTCAAAGCTTTACTCTGTCTACTGGTAAATTGGTGGCTTTACCTTCTAAGAATGAAAATTGTTTTATCTGTAAGATGCAAAGAAGAATAGTTGACCTAAATAGCATAAGAGGATTAAATTAGATACTTCAGTAAAGTTATCAGCATATAAGAAGTATGCAGGAAGTATGAAATACCTCTGTCTTGTTGAAAATTTTAAAGGAACTAAAAATTGTATACCTGCCTTAAGGCATTCTTTTTTACTATCACTCAAAATGAAATAGTTTCTTAGTTTTAATTGTGTCTCTCTTGCCACAAGTTACTGTTATTTCTCCTCTACCCTCTTCCCCTCCTCTGTCTCCCCTTTCTCTTCCTTCTCTTCCCTCTTTCTCCGTTTCCTTTTTCTGTACTCGTTCCAATTTTTCTACTTTTTTCTTTTTTTCTAATTTTTCTTCATCTGTCTTCTTGTAATTCAAATTTTTTCTAATATTTTCTCTTCAACTTCTCTGCCTCTTCCTATTACTGCTCCTTCTCCTCCTCTTTTTACTGTAGATACATGCAAATATTTTCCATAGCCTTTAAGAGAAACTTAGCTGCGTTGCAGCCTGTAGAGAAATTCCTTAAGTGTAGGATCTCCCGCATGACTGCATTTGTCACACATAGCAGGCAACTGGAAAGTGTTGAGTCTGGAGGTGGAGGAAAGTGGTTGGATTGAGATCCGTCTTTGCCAAGTGCCAGCCTGTTTGACCGTCCTGAACATTTCTAAACCTCAGCCTCTCCATCTGTAACGTTTTAACAATGATGCCAACATTGCCAAGGTGTTGCAAAATAAAGGGTATATCATATGGAAAATTGGCTGACTTACCATATGAAATTGATTAATAATGAATCATGGAAGGAATTACACTTGTGCCACCAGTATATAGGGAACCCTTGTTATATGCAAGGTAATTTGCTAAGTGCTGGCTGTATCAAGAAAGCCATCTTCTCTAATAAGCCTTTTATGTCTTGTATGAAGAAAATGTTTTTCGTGTAGCCTCAAAATTATCCTTCAATCTCCTTTCTATTAGACATTGAGGAGATATCCTGAAAGTTTTTGGACCTTAACCCAGAACCACCAAAGTATGCAAGAACTATTAAATATTAAATATATATTTATATATAAGTATGTATTTAAAATATGTTTATATATAAATATATTTGAGAATATATTTGAGAATATATTTATATATAAATATTAATATATAAAACATATTAATATATTTAAATAATATATAATGTATAAAATATTAAATATATAAAAATATATGTAATATATGATATATTAAAATATTAAATATATATTTATATATTTAAATGATATATATTTAATATATAAAATATTAAATATGTATTTTCTTTCCTTTGGGGGGACCTGAGATAGATTTGTGGCATTATGTTATTCTCATTCTTGTCATGTTATGCACAAAATCCACCTCTTGACACACTTATTCTTTTCTTATGGTTTTAGAACACATCTAAAAATCTTTGATCCATAGAGACCATCTTGTCATATTTTTTCTTGCTTATGTTTTCAGAACACTATTCCAAACAATGTGTTTTCTTTTGCCATATTTTTTAACACTCGGAATGAGTATCCTAACATTTCTTCTCTTGCTTCTGGTGATCCAGATCTTGCTCTCAAGTGGAAAGCTGTCATGCCTGGTGTTTCTATTTTGAAATATGTACCATATTTACTAAATCATATTTGCCAGAGAAAGTCTGTCGGCCCAAACATTTCAAAATCTGCACTCATTATTCTATAGAATTGAGATAATTTTTTCCCTGTTTTATCCATCTGTTGATGACTGAAACTCATTTACTGGCAAATATTCTTTGAATGAGTTTCCTATTAGCATTGCTTAAAGAATATTAACAATAATGATATGCAAAAGTGTATATTCTGTATTACTCAAATAAACTGAATTTCTCAACCCACTTGACAGTTTAAAATTGCCATTAAAAAGAACTTGACTTTCAATGAGAATTAAATGGTGTTTATTGTGGTGACTGATTATTAGCATAAGAACCATGCCTTTTCCTGCTACAGCAGAGGAAATAATTCAATTAGTCTATTAGTGTAAATGTTCTGATTTTAATACATTAATCTGTGGCCTGTGGCTGATAGAAAAGAAATTAACACGGACTTTTTGACTGTGAAATTAGTTGGACGTTCCCGGGGAAGAAAATTAATTATTAATGTGCTTTATTTAAGATTGCCAAGTTTTTTATGATAAATGATGTAATTATGAGATGTCAAGTATACAAATAGTCATGCATCAACATTTCAGCTTATGAATTCCAACATTCACCATTGTGTATGACATATTCATCCCATTTAATTGCTCATTAGAGGGAAGGGAAAGTCATTGTTCTCTTCAATTTCCCTGTGATTTTTCAGTCAGTAAAGTTTGAAAATGTTGAATGCTAATGCACAAAATTTCTGATAACAGCCTTGTGTTTCATTTTCAGCTAAGACCAAAATCAATAATATTCAAGGTAAAGTAGGGTAAGGCAATAGAAGGGGGAACAAACCTTTACAAAATGGCAAGTTGGGTGAAGTTTGTCTTCAACTCCTTCTCATCTCTCTTTTTCCCTTTCTCTCACCCATTCAGGAGTGTGTGAATGAGTCTTTGTTGCTTTGATGGTGAATTCAAGGGTGTCAGGAGCTTCCACCTTTCCCAGAAATTCTCTCCTTCCCTCATTAATCAGTGTCCCCATTCATTCTGTTACAGCATGCATACCACTGAATAGCATCAGAAGAATTCAGGACCACCTCTCCATGGCCACAGATACAAGAGTCATGGCTGATAAAGTACATAATGTTCTTTAAAATCCTGCAATACCTTGAAATAAGTTTATATATTTGTTCATCACATCTGTGTTTATCAGTTTTAGATATACAAACTCGGTTCCCAGTTAGTTATCCAATCCAACACTAATCTGGGTATTGCTATTTTGGAAATTTTGGTATAGCAAATGGTGTTTTGTAGCTGTGGTTAAAGTCTGTAATCAGCTAACATTAAGTAAGGTAGGTGATCCAGGACTATTGACGTGGACCAGTGTAATTACAGGAGTCTTCATCAAGGGAGGCAAGTGAAGATATAATGAAAGAATCAGAAAGAGAAGATAGGATGATGAGGGTAGTAGTTGAAGTGATGTCCTTTGTGAAAATAAATTTATCAAATTGAAGCTGTTTGAATGTTAAATTATTTTGAGGCTTGGAGAAATGTAATTGTGATCTGAGTCATGCAGCCAGGAGCTATAACCTTTGCTTCACCGATGATAAATTAACCCTCTTTCTAACTTTTTCTTGTTTGTAAAATGTTCGGAGAAACTAAATAGCACCAGAGAGATGACTCCTTCACTGTTAATTACTGACCTTTTATTATAGATTAACTGCCTTCTTTCTTTGCTTTCACCCAATTCAGACCAGATGGTGCAAAAGATCCCATGGCTATTAAATTGCTTAAGATAATAATTTCTTCAAATAAAATAAAAATTATTTTCTAGAGACAGGGCCTCACTCAGTAGTCCAGTGCAGGGATGTGATCATAGCTCATTGCAACCTTGCACTCCTGGGTTCGAGCAGTCCTCCTACTTCAGCCTCTTGAGGAGCTGGAACGACAGGTACAAGCCACCATGGCTGTCTTAATATTGGCTGTTAAATATACCTTTCCTTAAAAGGAATAATCTGCAACAAATCAAACTGCTGCAACTCAAAACCCACTCTTACTTGAAAGTGTTATAATCATGGTAAACGCTTTATTTGCTTAAATGAGTGTGAAGCCTTAACCTTTTCACCTCTGAGCTCTGACTGCATTCCTTTGAAGTTTTTACTTCCAAAGAGGACAAATTCAAACTTTGCTGTTGAAAAGCTTTTTAAAATTATATTCTGATCCCTTTGATTATTTCAGGTTGACACCTTTGATGATGGAGGAAGGAGCCACCAGGCAAAGAATACAGGTAGTGTGCTGTGTTCATGGTGGAAAGGCATGAAAACAGATTCTCTCTTGGAGCCTTAAGGAAAAACAGCCCTGCCAACAGTTTGATTTCAGCTCACTGAGACCCATTTCAGACTTCTTACCTCCAGAATTATAGGTTAATACATTTGTATTGTTTTGAACCACTAAGCATGTGGTAATTTGCTACTGCACCAGTAGGAAACAAATATACCATGGGCTACCTGTGAAAATTATGCAAGTGTGTAAAATCTACTATTTATTCAATCTATAAACACTTCTTTAAAGCCTATATGCATGCAAATCCTTTTGCAATAACTGCCTCACCTCTAGAGGCATGCTACATAGGTTGACACCATTGACCAAAACAGACAAGTGTGGGCCAGATAATAACACCCATCAGTCCCTGCTACTCTTTCCCTTCTAGCTCATCGTATAATCTCATGATCCTTCTCCAGGCAGCCATATCCAGGCTTTCAGGATGAAACCTGTCAGCTTTCCCCATTGGACCTGTATCTTGTTTTCTTCCCTTTTTGTTACCTGAGGCAGGCAGAATTCTAAGATGCACCCTAAGATTCCCAGCCCCTGGTATATATGCTGTATGTATTCCCTTCCCCTTGAGGATAGGCAGAACCAGTAAATATGATGGATGCCACTCCCGTGATTCCATCCTTAATCAGTTTACATTGAGTTTACCAAAAGGAAGATCATCTGCGTGGGACTGATGAAGCCAGCAGAGCCATTAAAATGGACAAGTAGCAGCAGAACCTGTTATATTCAACAAAGAAAGCAAATAGCCATGTTGTGAACTCCCTGTGGGGACCATGTGGCAAGAAACTTTAGGCAGCTACTAGCTGAACATTGTCTTCGGAAGTGACCAGAAGGAAAGCAGAAACCTCAAACACACAAGTAGAGGAAAATGTATTCTGCCAACAAACTTGTGAGCTGAGAAGGAGACCGTGAGCTTGATCATGAAAAAAAAACACAGCCCAGCTGAAACCTTGGTTTCAACCTGGTGGGAACTGAACAGGGAACCCAGCTAACCATTTCCAGATGCCTAACTCATAGAAACTGAGATAGCAACTGGTGTTGCTGTAAGCCACTAAGTTGGTGGTCATTTGTCATGCAGCAATTGCAAATAATACACCATCTTGCAAAAATAATTCTTCAGTTTGCTATCACCAATGCACAAAATTAATTTAAACCATATTATTAATAGTTTATAACCATACATGTTCTACAGAACAAGATAAATGCTTTTCTAAAATGAAAAGAAGTTGTAGTCTGAGCAGAATGGGTGCTTGGAAGAGATACTTCCCTTCAAAGTAACTTTCCCTTCCAATCCCCTTCAATAATTCCTCCTTGCTTACTTGGAATGCTAGGCCACCTCAGGTAGCAAGGAGATATGCCATGCTTTCTAGACTACTTCTGTTCAAGCTGGCTTCCAAATCCTGTCATTTCCATGACCTTGGGGGTCTTTGTCACTCACTGGACCTTGTGCACAATCATGGCCTCATGTAAGCATTTGCCCTTTGTGAAGTATAGGTTCCATCTCCCCAAGGTGTGTTTGTAAGTCACTGAATGTATGGAATGAGAAGACTTGGTTTCTATCCTTGTATACTCTACTGTTTGCACCTTTTGTGGCAAGTTGTTTACTCTCTCTGCACCAAATACAATGAAAGTCATAATACTTGAAGGGCTTTGTGAAGCTCATATGATTCAGCTTATCCAAAAATAGTTGACACATAGCCTTTCAACTAGTAAGTGCTCAATAGATGTTTATGCACTTGTTCCAGAAGCATGGCACCAGTGATAGTTTATGACACGATATAATTTACCTGCACCATGAAAATGCCATCTCCAACATTCAGGTTATTTAGCAGCCTATAAGGGCACAAGGAAGTCATACCTTTGTTAGCTGTCTGGGGCACAACCAACTGGACAACCCATGTCTTGCATGAAGTATTGAGCTCAATGCAACGCTGCCTCTGAAGCTTCCTGCAAGAGAAAAGCATAAATTTCCCCCATAGCAAAGGCACCTTGCTCCCTCAACAGCAAACTCCCTGGAGTATGACATTTTGAGAGCAAGAGCCAAAGAAGGAGAGGAATTTGAAGGCAATATATTAAGAGGTCTGCTCACTCAAGACTGTAAATGAAGAGAGCAGAATGTCCAGTGCATCTGGAAAGTCTCCCTCATTAGACATGCTGAGAGGAAGCATGTCTATGAAATGCTAATGAAACCAATCTTATTCACATGTGAAGTTCTAAATATTTTCCCCTCTCTCACCATGATTTAAAGAGTAACTGGTTTCTAGATAAAATTGCCTACCATACTTCTAGCAAATTACACCAATGTAAAGTCTGTTTGAAGTTAGTAATGGCACCTGTTTAAGTTGCTTTTGGGAGAACTTTCACAGAGCAAGGTCTTTCTTTCCTTTTGCTGTTTCCATAACTAATGGTGTGCTTCTTTCCAAAATATAAACCTGTCAAAGGGATTATGCCTCACTGGAAATGATGAATACACTAATGGAAATTTTGCATTATCCTCCTAAATTGTAATCCTATTGTGTATTTCCTACAATGGTCTTTTTTTCTTCTTCTCATTCCAAAGCATACACCGGATGATAAATCCCAGGAAACATTTGACAGATTTGGTAAAAATCCTATGAGCAAAACTATTTTGAAAGCTACACTTGAAGCAGAAAAAGTGGAGCAAAAGAGATAGAGATAGATTCAGTGCTGGGGGCTGATGAAATAGTGTTACATGAAGCATAAGGAAAGCTTTATAGTTCTCTGTTATTGTATGTTGAATGTGTAGGTGAATAATCAGAATGGATTTGAAGGAAAATATGAGTCAGAGAAAACTAAAGTTCACTAGGAGTGAGCATAAAGGACTATTAGATAGCTTCAAAGAAATTATGCCCATGCTCAGACTGAGTGTTTTGCAGCATATAAGGAAGATTTAAAGACATGAGCATAGACACACCCTCACAAAACTGGAGGAACCCCAGGCATGGTGGGTTATGTTCGTAATCCCAACACTTTGGGAGGATGAGGCCAGAGGATTGCTTATGCCCAAGAGTTAAATACCAGCCTGGCCAACATGGTAGGGCCCCATCACTACAGAAAATACTGAAGAAAGAAAGAAAACCTGAGAGAGATATAAAGGAGTAAAAACTCTGCACTCAGGAAAACACCCCAGTTTTCTAAAATGGGAGGAAGAAACTTATGTTCAATAAATTACATACCTTTTTGCATCACACTAATTCCTAGTTACATATTAAATAAATAAAGGAAATCTACCATTATCTCCTTAATTACTGTGCTACCTGAGAGAAAGATCCTAATAGAGCCATCCACGTAGCCAAACATCCATCTATTTGTTCATAAATTACTTAGATAGTATGTAAGTACTGTAAGTACAAGGACTATGATAGGCACCTATTGGATGATGGTAAATAAAAGAGGATGCTTTGACATTTTTCTCTCACACAGAGCCTTCTAGTTAGGATACGTGTGCAAAAGTTGTGGTCATTATTATTACAGAAAAGCAAGCAGGATAATTAGAAGATTCCAGATCAGAGATAAATTGCCCTGTCTGAGAACATTGTAGAAGGCTTAAGTGTTAGAAGGTCCTCCTTCTCTTTAGAATTCCTTAAAAGAACTGATATTTAAAGAGGAATTTAAAAGTGTATATTTTTTCTTTGTGGCCAAGTCAGTGCTTAATAATCTCTAGAATTCATGCTTCTCTGGCAAAAGCTGGATTTGAGACATGGCCTCGGATCATTGCCCAAGTGTGGTCCCCAGCCTATTCTCCTTTGTTGATTAAGAGTTGGACCATCAGGCACCACTAACCTGAGGAGCCCAGTCAAGCACACTGGAGATGCTGGAAGAGGAAGCTCTGGGGTTGACCAGGATGCTCCTCCAAGCCCAGCTCTGGGCACTTCTCTAGGAGGCCCTTCTGCTCCTCTTTCTGGGAACAAGGAATAGAGAAAAACTTGGCTCTTGTATGGAACCATGAAGAAAGAAAAAGAGAATTGGAAGAAAAGATAAAACAGAGTAACCTTGTCCATGGCATATGTGGCCCCGTTCTGCAGTAGGGTTCCCTTCCTCTCCCCTGCCCCATCTGTCATACACCACTCTGTGTCTACATTCACTGGAAACTACAACTTTAGGAAGGCAATGAGTGGGGCAGGGACAATCCTGACAGATCATACACATCTAGTATGGACCTGCATCTGGTATGGGCCTTGGTGGTGGAAGTGAGGAGAGGGGTGTCAGAGACAAAAGAAGGCCCTTCATAGTGTAAGACGGGGTCATGTTGTGTATTATATCAATATATGTATAAAAGTTATCCAGAGAAACAGAACCAATAATAAGTAGATAGGTAGTTGATAGGTAGATAACAAATAGATAGGACAAATTGATCGATAGATAAATGACAAATAGATGATAGATACCTAGATGATAGATAAAGATAGATACAGATATAATGACTGATTTTGAAGAATTGACCCATCCAGTTTGAGGGGAAAATAAGTGGGAAATCTTTAGGGGAAGTTGCCAGTTAAAGATTCAAGTAAGATCAGATGTTGCATTCTTGAGTTTGAAGAATAGAAACTCAGCAGAATTTCCATGTTGCCACAGAATTCTTTCTTCTTTGAGAGACCTCAGTTTTTGTTCTGAGGCCTTCAGCTGAATGAATAAGGTCTACCTACATAATAGAGGGTGATCTGATTCACTTATAAAGTCGAATGCTTTAAAAGTAATGTCTAAAAAACACCTTCACAGCAACATCTAGACCAGTGTTTGGCCAAACAGCTGGTCATCATAGTCAAGCCCAGTTGACACATGAAACTACCCATTGCAAAACAACTAAAGTCACAAGGGGAAAGACAGACCCTATTCTGAGATATTTCAGCAGATGTGCACATGGTGATGGAATGTCAGAGGATGGAAATAGGGCCAGGGAAGTGCACATTCTCTCTTTCAGCTACTCATCATAAAATAAATAATTTAGCTGCTCAGTCAGTATTTACTGAGGTCTAAGGTAAGCCAGACACTGTCCTGGGTACTGTGGACACAGAAGTGAATGAAACAGTAAAGCTCCTTGCCTTCAGGGAGTTGACAGCCAAGGCCAGGGTCAGTGAACTATAAATAGGGGCCAGGTCTGGCTTGCTGCTTGTTTTTGCAAGTAAAGTTTTATCTGGATTGGGCCATGGCCACTCATTTACATGCTGTACCTGCTTTTTCTGCTACATCAGTAGAGTTCAATAGTCACAATGTGGCAGGTCAATTCTCCCTGAGAACTACACAGACAGACCTGCATGACAGTCACACTGACAGACCTGCATAATACTCCAGTTATACAGGCAAATTTTCACAGTGCTGCTGTATTAGTCAGGGTTCTCTTAAAGGGATAGAGCCAAGATAGATTAGATAGAGAGAGAGAGAGAGAGAGAGAGAGATAATAGAGATAGATGTAGATTAGCTATAGATAGATATAAAAAGATTAGATATAGATTAGATATAGATAGATATAAAGAGGAGTTTATTAAGATTAACTTACATGATCACAGTGTCCCACAGTAGGGTGTCTGCAAGCTGAGGAACAAAGAGAGTCAGTCCAAGTTCCAAAACTGAAGAACTTGGGAGTCTGATGTTTGAAGGTAGGAAGCATCCAGCGCGGGAGAAAGATGAAGGCTGGGAGGCTATGTCTGTATTTCCTTTTCACATTTTTCTGCCTGCTTTATATTTAATGGAAGCTGATTAGATTGTGCCCACGAGATTAAGGGTGGGTCTGCCTTCCCCAGCCCACTGACTCAAATGTTAATCTCTTTTGGCAACACCTTACAGACACACCCAGGATTAATACTTTGTATCCCTCAATCCAATCAAGTTGACTCCCACTACTAACCATCACAGCTGCGTTACTATTTAGCAAATAATTAAACCTAGGGAAATGGGTGCCCAGACATCAAAGATAGATGAAACATATGGTCAGTAAGAGACTTGCATGGGATTCTGCCTTGCTGGAGAAAGCCAAAATAATGGAGACAGCTATGCATTCCTAGAGGCAAGACCTGTTGGGTCAATGAAATATGAGAAGAGTCAAGGTGACAGATTTATTGGATAGACAGATATTGGATAGATTTATTGAATACATAGTGTAATGCAGCTCTCCGGACCAGCTGTAAATGAGATAAGACAGAAATAATCACTCTGGCATGACAGACCTCGTTAATCAGAATTTAGGAGACAGGCCTTGAAGGTACTGGGGTCCTCACAGCTTGATCAGACTTAGAAAGCATCTTTTTGGCCTCTGCACTCCTAGTTGAAACAAAATTATTTACCTATAGACTTAGGTGAATGCTACACTGCCTATAGGCACATAACTCCAACCTATATGAGGACCAAAAAATTTTAACACTTTGTTTTGGTCTACTGGAATTATCTCCAACCTTCTCCCTGCATCTGGTTACAGCAATACATTTTTTTCTTTCCTAGTTTGTCTGCATCTCATTATTGGGCTGCAAGAAAACACAGCCGGACCCAGCTCAGTGTCGACAACAATAGCAAAGCCTAAAATATTTCCCCTCCGACCCTTTACAGAAAAAGCTTTCCAGTTCCTGGTGCAGGCCTTTGCATAGCAGGGCAGTGAAGCCTAAGTGACTTCCTTCTTTCATTCTGTTGACTAACACCAAAGGTGGATTGATTGCTTCTTCAAAAATAAGAAGTGAGAAAATTAGCATGGATATTTTAAAATCTTAAGAAAAAATAACTTCTAGTAGCAATAATGTTTACTATAGAAACTAGACAAAAAGTTTAAAAATTGCATCTGCTACTAGAATCAAGAAGGGAGGCTTCAAAGACAAGAGGCAGAGAGAGCAAGCAAAAATGGAAAACATAACAGAATTAGATACAGATACCACAAGAGATGAAAACGTAAACTCAGACGTGGACCACGTCAGTTTCAAGGAAACCAAAATTACAAGAACCAGAGTTAAAACCTGCCCTGGATAGCAAAAGATCTAAACTGGCATAGAGAAAAAGCTGAATCAATTAAATAGAAAATTAGATACTCTAAGGATTGAAAGAAAAAGAACAAAGTACATGAGAAACACAAGATAGGTACAGAGATTGAGTGTAAAGAAATTAATTTTCTCTATAAGCCATCAGAATAATTGAAAAAGAAGCAATTACAGCTTTTATTATGTAACTATTGTGCCCTAGGTATTGGAGTAAGTACTTTACATTCATCATCAATTTACTCATTGCAACAATCCTTTGAAACATAAACTATTTTTTTTTTTTTTTTGAGGAAAAAGATGTAGGGAGCCTGGGAAGCCTATAAATTGCCCATAGTTAGCTACTTAACAAATAAACCAGAAATCAAACTCTAGAGTGACTAAACTTAATACCTGATATTCCGTGCCCCAATGAAAGAACAAACAATAAAAATTTTACTGAAAGAAAAAAAAAGTCCAACTTTGTAAATCAGTATGATTGATGCTCATTGTGTACTAAGCAAAGTAATGATGAGTGATGTAGGTATACAAACATGTCACTTTTTGCAAAACAATAAAAGATCCACTACCTTTTATTATAGGGATGATTTCAGACACCCTAGAAGACAATAACATGGTGAGCAAAACCATGCATTTTCAGGCGTTACTAACAGGAATGCATTGTTTGCTTGAAGGAAAGGTAATGGCATTCTACACCTGACAAGTCACTTCTAGAATAAGGTCCAGTCTAGGAGCCTTTTTTTTTTTTTTTTTTTTTTTTTTTTTTTTTTTGAGACAGAGTCTTGCTCTCGCCCAGGCTAAAGTACCGTAGTGCAATCCAGGCTCACTTCAAGCTCCGCCTCCTGGGTTTACTTAAGCCATTCTCCTGCCTCAGCCTCCTGAGCAGCTGGGACCACAGGTGCCTGCCAACACAACCGGCTAATTTTTTGTATTTTTAGTACAGATGGGATTTCACCATGTTGGCCAGGATGGTCTCATAGGAGCCATTTTCAAGGACATTCTTAAATCTTCACACTTATAAGGCAACCAGCTGGACACATCTTGGGTAACTGTTCAAGGGAAGTGTGCAGGCAAATGCTGATCACCTGAAGAGGAGAAAACCACCCAGGAAGTGGCAGGGGATATTAAAATAGGGAAAGTTCTGTTGTTAAAAGTTACAGGGCATGTGATAGGTGTATAGCTCACTTTTTCAGTGCCCTGCTGCTCAAACTCCTGGGGGGAGCATGCAGATGTGCAAGTTGTGGGGCTCTGATCCCATGGAAGTGTCGAGGGGTGAATATTTACAGTTCTTGAAATCCCAGTGAGCATATGTTACCATGTGCTCTTTTAGTTTAGCTGTCCGTGGGGAGCTTGTGTTAATCAGCTCAGTTAGGCCCCCTGCCTTACTGCAAGGACAGATGGCTGTCTGTATCCTGGGGTTTTTGTCTTGGTGTGCCAGAAGAATCAGATTATATGTGGGCTTGGAGAATTAGTGCAAGGTTTTATTGTTTGAAAGTAGCTCTCAGCAGATGGGGGAGCCAGAAGGGAGATAGAGTGGGAAGGTGGTTTTCCGCTAGAGTTGGCCACCCAGCAACCAGGCTGCAACCACCCCAGCTAAACTCCACATCATTCCTTATGTTGATGGCCTTCTGGCCTGGCATCTGCCAATGCCTATCAGTGTGCTCTTAAACCAATTCATTCCTCTCAATGTCCAGCTGTTTGTGTCTTCTTCTACCAGTGTGTTCCTCTTGATGTCTAGTAGCTTGTGTGCCTGCCCACTAGGGTCTTGGGGTTTTTACAGGCACAGAATGGGGGCATGGCAGGTCAGGGTGGTCTTGCAAAATGCAATATTTGGGCTGCAAGATGGAAACGCCTGTCCTCACCTAGGTGCATGGGGACACAGACCTGGAGGTAGAGCACTAGCCAGGAACCACACCCTCCTTTACCCAGCACTTTCTTGCTCCCTTCCTGTATCATTTCCCACCTCTGAAGAGATACATCTAACTGCATTAGAATATGGATGATGAGCAGTCTTAGTAGCTTCCTGCTGACGGAGGGTGTTGTTTTGGGATAAACAGCGGTCAGATTCCTCCCAGAGGTCTATCTAGAGGTTCCTATCAAAGGGAAGTCATTGTCTGAGGCTCTGGTTGCCTGACCCTTTGGAATTACATGACTTCAAAGTAAGAGAGAAAAAAACAAGTTTTATAAGGTTAAGTATGCATCAGTTAAACATGTGTTATACAAGGAAATAATCTAGTGCCAACAGGGATAAGGAGTGAAATATACTAACAACAGCGTTGTACCCCAAGCTATTTTACCTTGGCGAAATAAGTTAAAGTTTTTATGGGAGCAGTTAAACTTTAGAAGAGAAATAACTGTTTTTGCCATGTCCTTAACAGTTAACAAGCGCACCCTAAAAATTCTGGCATTTGTGGGCTTTCTGGTTAGCCATTAAAACGTCTTTCTCTTTCCTGTATTTCCTCTCTCTTTCCTGAGCCTCCCTGCCCCTATCATAAGAGACCAAGGTGGCCACTTTCAAGAGGTCTTCAAATGTGCTATCTGGTTCCAGTGCCCATTTCTCCAACTTCATCCTGATGTCAGAACCTTCTTAGTAATAAATTTATCATTTAGGATTAGCTGTCCCTCAACTAAATCAGGAGATAGAGAGGTATGGTTTACCAAGTCCTCTCAGCCTTTTCAGGAAGGCAGTGGGATTTTCATCAAATCCCTGGTCAATCATGGACAACCTAGTAAAATTGAGAGGCTTGGTCTTAGTCCTACATAAGCCCTCCATTATGCACATCTGAACATGTCTCCTTTCCCAGTCTTCCAACTCGTCATTGGGATTCCATTTAAGGTTGTTTGCTGATACTACTTCTCCTCTTGTTAGATAATGTTTGCCCCCTTCTCTGATGCTATATGTGGTACAAAGCTCTGCCCCAAATATCTCTGCTGCCTGCAGAGCAGACTGCTTCTCAATGTTCATCAGGGTCTGATTCAAAAGTAACATAACATCTCTTCAGGAAAGTTCAAATATTTAGGTGAAATTCTGGAAATCCTCTATATATTTATTATAATCATCTGAAAACTTGCCAAGATCCCCCTTAATTTGCTTGAAGTCCTGCAGGGAGAAGGGACCTGGACCTTACTGGGGACAAATTCACTGGTCATCTGTTGGAGGGACAAGAGTGAGACTGGGGCTTGTTTAGGGGAAGGATTTCCAGGAGGGGGCAAGTGAGAAGCTGAAGCTGGAGAGGGTGGTTGGGGTGGACCTGGAGAAGCAGGACTGGAGGGAGCTGGCTCCACTGCCAGGGTTGCCTCTGGGACTTGAATCTTTAATTCCTTGGGCTTTCCCCTTTTGCCTTCCCTGAGATGACAAACAGGAGGGCTGGATCATTCCTACACTGTCAGCAAATGTTTGGATTGCCTTGCAAGGTATACAAAGCCTGCACATATGGAGCCTCAGACCATCTGTCCTCATGTCTACAGAAAAGTTCCAACTGTTCCTTCCTAAGGTCAACTCATGCCTTGCTGTGAATCATAATTTGGCCAAACCTTTGTGTAGATGACTACGAGGTGTTTTTTTCTTCAGATTCTGAGGGTCAAAGCAGTCCCAATGATTCAGGATACACTCCAGAGGGGTAGAATCTGGAGGCAGTGAAGAGAGCTGGTTCCTGATTCTGAAAGTCAAGGAATAGCGGCATCCCTCATTTCCCTTCCTTCTTTTAGCAGATGCTTGTGAGGTGTTTTTCCTCCAGGTTCTGAGGGTTAAACCAGTCCCAATAGTTCAGGATACACTCCAGAGGAGTAGAATCTGGGGATGGTGAACATTGCTGGCTGCCCATTCTGAAAGACAGGGAATAGAGGCATCCCTCATTTCCCTTCCTTCTTTCAGCAAAAACTCAGGGTGTGATGTAGAAAGAAAGTTAGCATCCTTCATTTACCTTCCACCTTTTATCCCTGAGTCTCAGGGACCTTTGCAGGTGCTGGCCACAGGTACCAATGTGGTGTGTTCCCATGAAGCAGGGAAAATCTGGAGAATAGGAATTAATCACCCTCACCTCTGCCTGCCTTTCTTACTGCTGTTAGCAAACTTTGAGCTCCCTCGGTCTGTTTATGCCATGGAGTATGTTGTGCTTCCATGGATTGAGGGTTTAGCCTACAGGAACTGATCCTGCCCATTTACGTTGTGCCTGTTGCTGGCTTTGGATTCCTCCAACCTGGTCTTTCTAAGGTCTCAGCCTAAAGCTTGGAATCAGGATTGGGACTGAAAAGGTATTTTGGAGGCTTTTCATATCTATTTAAAGTGTCTCAAATATGCCCTGCTGAGTTTGCAGTTATCAGCCAGCAGGGGTCATTCCTCCATTAACTTTCTTACCAGAAACAGTTTTGGGAGGGGGAGTTTCTCTCACTTAGAAAAGGAAAAAAGAGAAAAACAGTTTATGGGGAAAAACAGGGAGATCCTGAGGGAAGCTCTTGCTCGGTGCAAGTGGACCCATCTAATCTTTTCCCCAGTTCAGACTGGGATGAATTCCTTGTCAATGGGGGAAATGTTTCATTGGCATGATGGGAAAGAAGTGCTCTGAGAGGTCCTAGCTACCACTGATTTTCCCCGCCTTGCCTTGTGGCTGTTGGGTTTGGCCTTTGCCTGCTGTGGACATGCCTAGGCACTCAAGCTTGGAAGGGAAAGGGTAACCAGAGGGGCCCTGAGCCATGCATGCCTGCAGCTGTCAGGATAGAGGCAGAGGTGGCACATCTGGGAACAACTGGTCTGATTTGCACCTTTGGCAGCTGAGCCAAACACTCATTTTACTTAGTAACATTGCCACAGCCAGTAGCAAAACTCTTAACATTATGAAGGAAGAAATAAGAGTCATTTCAAACTGTGTGAGAGAAAGAAAGAAATAAAGTCTGGGGATTTTCACTGACCTGGATAGGGCAGAGTTTTTAAAACTCCCTGGAGAGAAACAGATTCTCTTACCCGTAGGAAAGACAGAGAGGTGTAGGGTTTTTGGAAGAGAGGCAGACCCATTGGTTTTGCGTTTGCTCACACTCATCTTCTAGGATCTTAGATGAGCCCCCAGTTGAAATGGGAAACGTTCCCTTATCTTCCTTGTAGGATGTGGCTCACTTCTTCAGTTCCACTGCTCAGACTCCTAAAGAGAGCATGCAAATGGGCAGGTTGCAAGGCTCCAACACCATGGCAGTGTCTAGCGGTGAATGTTTACAGCTCCTGAGGCCCCAGTGGATGTGTTACAGCGTGCTTTTTTTTTTTTTTTTTTGAGATGGAATCTCACTCTTGTCGCTCAGACTGGAGTGCAGTGGTGCCATCTCAGCTCAATGAAACCTGTGCCTCCCAGGTTCAAGTGATTCTCCTGCCTCAGCCTCCTAAATTGCTAGGATTACAACTGTGTGCCCCACGCTTAGCTAATTTTTTTTTTTTTTTTTTTGTATTTTTAGTAGAGATGGGGTTTCACCATGTTGGCCAGGATGGTCTCAATCTCCTGACCTCATGATCAACCCACCTCAGCCTCCCAAAATGCTGGGATTAGAGGTGTAAGCCACCACCCCCAGCCCAGGGTGCTCTTTTAGTTTTGCCATTCATGTGCAGCTTGTTAGTTGGCTCAGTTAGACTCCCTGCCTTATCACAAGGACAGCGGGTTTTTTGTATCCTGGGGTTTCTTGCCTTAGTGTACTTGAAGAATCAGATTACATGTGGGCTTGGAGAATGAGTTCAAGGTTTTAGTGAGGAGAAATAGCTCTCAGCAGATGGGGGAACCACCAGTGAGATGGAATGGGAAGGCAATTTTCCCCTGGAGTTGGGCCACTGAGTCGCCAGGCTCCTCTAATTGCCCTGGCCAAACTCCTTGTCATTTCACCAGATGATGGCCTGGCACCTGCCAATACCTGCCAGTGTGCTCTTATGCTGATGCATTGTTCTCAGCATCCAGCTGCTTGTCTTTTTCTGCTGATGCATTTCTCTCAACATCCAGCTACTGTGTCTTATTTTGGCATGTATTCCTCTTGACATGGGTCTCAAGGTTTTTATGGGCACAGGATAGGGGAATGGTGGGTCAGGGTGGTCTTGGTAAAAGAAACATTTGGGCAGGAAAACAGAAATGAGTGTCCTCACCTCAGTCCATGGTCCCAGGTCCAGGAGTGGAAGCCTAGTCAGAGACCATGCCCATCTCTTCCTAGCATTTTCCTGCCCTCCTCCTGTATCAAGATATATTCCAGGAACTGACTGCTGTAACTGGTGTTTGACTTGGGCTACACATGCACAAAGCAAGATTCAGAGCCATTAATGTCAAAGCTTTTGCTGATTCCAATATATTAATCTACAAGGAAATTCTCTAGAAGTGTACATATTCACTTCCCTGCAAACAATTGCATCACATCTAAAGTCTTTGATTCCCAGAAGAATGTGAATTTCTTCTTAAGTAAGTATTTCCTCTTGAAACCCAGAGGGTAAAAGTTCTGCATATTTGGATACACTGTTTATAAAAAGTGTTGGTTGTGGTTTTGGTGGCTCATGCCTGTAATCTTTGGGAGGCAGAGGTGGGCAGATTAAGAGATTGAGACCATTCTCACCAACATGGTGAAACTCCAAGCTGGGCATGGGTGCGCACCTACAGTCCCAGCTACTTGGGAGGCTGAGGCAGGAGAGTAACTTGAACCCGGGAGGTGGAGGTTGCAGTGAACCGATATCGCGCCACTGTACTCCAGCTTAGGCGACAGAGTGAGACCCTCAATCAAAAAAAGAAGTGTTGGCCGGGCGCGGTAGCTCAAGCCTGTAATCCCAGCACTTTGGGAGGCCGAGACGGGCGGATCACGAGGTCAGGAGATCGAGACCATCCTGGCTAACACGGTGAAACCCCGTCTCTACTAAAAAATACAAAAAACTAGCCGGGCGAGGGGGCGGGCACCTGTAGTCCCAGCTACTCGGGAGGCTGAGGCGGGAGAATGGCGTGAACCCGGGAGGTGGAGCTTGCAGTGAGCTGAGATCCGGCCACTGCACTCTAGCCTGGGCGACAGAGCAAGACTCCCTCTCAAAAAAAAAAAAAAACATGTAAAAAAAAAAAAAAGTGTCAGTATTCTCCCTTAAACTTCACAAATGTCTTACAGAGTAGCTATCTTTAATTCCCTTATTAGAGATAAGAAAATTGAGACATTCAGTGGGTTTTCCAAATGCTAATAGCTTTCAAATTGCAGGTTCAAGCATGAGAACACTAGCAACGTCCAGTTCCCTCCATCCTGCTGAAACTGTTACCCAATAAAAGGATTTGAAGATCTGACGTCACCTAAATGGTCTCTTAGCTTCCTTCTCAGAGGTAAGCATGGAGAATAACACTCAAGTTGATCAGGAAATTTAAGATGTGTTTTATGTGATTTTTATTTGGAAGGCTAAACTTTTCCTAGCCTCAGACTATTTGATACGTTATGCTGGGTGAATATGAGACTTATGTCTGAAATGGTTTTGTTCCTTTCTCAGAGGGTAATATAGTGCCATGCATGAAATAGGCATTTGATATACAAGATATGTGAACTAATTTTCATAGTTAGACCTCTATATTCAGCATATGTTGATGATTGTTGAATGTCCTCCTGTGGACTCTTAGCTGTACAATGCTAACAAAGAAAATTTGTCTATTTCATCCATTTAATTTAGCAAGAGATCAAGGATGAAAAAATTAAACTGATTATTTTTGTTATGTAACCAAATAACTTCTCTTTTCAGCAAGTTGACAGTTTAACCTAAATACCATCTATATCTAATAGCCCAGGCCCATGATAGAAATAACATAAATATCTAATAGCCCAGGCCCACGGTAGAAAAAGAGCAACTTGCCCTCTGTTAGACATTTTGATAAACAGAAAATGTGAAAACATATTTATCCCCAAACCTTAAAATCATCACTGGAATTTTTTTTGAGCTAGAAACACACAATTCTAATTCTACATTCACCAAATTCAAGGCACAAGAATTATGGAGAAACTCCACCAAATCAATGGAATTCAAAGCTGAAAATTCAGCAACTAATTGGCATCATTGTTGTAACTAGTCAAATGGCATAATTATAGTAGACATATAAGTTACCATTGAAACATATAATTGTTCAACATAACGGTATTATTATGATTTCTGATTATATGATATGATTTGGATATAAATACCCATAACAGTACTAAGACATTTTTCATCTGTGCATTTTCTTAGTATCTGACTTGGAATTTCATAACTCTAAAACAGAAAGAGCATTTTTTAATAAAAGAAAAAGAAATTATTATTCAACATAATACCCTTTTGAGCATGTGAGTAGAAAGCGATAAAGTATTTAAAGGACATAAAGGATTTATGAAGTCAGTCATTAGGATAACCCTAAACAAAGTACTGCAGGTAAAGGCCACAATGCAAGGAAACACCTGTACAAATGTGGACATTATTTCATGTATATTTCATGCCTCTGGAACTTATCATTTTATCTTGAGTTTACCATAAAACTATCCATGAAAATAAGCTTTTTCAGAATACAATACTGTCCATGCCATCTTTGGTTTTAACATTCCTAGGAGAAAACAATGTTTCAAGGAATTTGCACATTAGTTATATGTGTGTCAAAATTTTGTACCCTGTAACAGTAAACTAATAATTGAGTTGTACCAAATTCTTTTTAGATATGGATGTTAGATTATCAAAAATATTTTTATTTCATAGAATTTGACATTGGAAGGATTCTTGGAGTCAGAGTTGAGATGCATAGTTCAGGAATTTGTGGATCTGTTTTATTGAAGGTGTTAGGCACCTTCAGTAAACTATCAGTAGAAGTTCATCCTTCTTGGAAAGCAGTTTTTATTACAGTCATTAATGGGGTCATGAAACCAGAAAGGTCTACCTGGGAGATTCTACCATCCATCTCTGTTGGGTTTAAAATCTTCTCCACAAGCACCTGTCAGATCTTTACTCCAGTTCAGTTTCAACCTTTATAGTAAGGAGTCTCTAACTAATCTTTAAAGTAGAAATCATGAGTTCTCTGCCTACCAACCTGGTAATGCCGGTTAACTTTCTTTTTTAAACAATGAAGCATAATGTTGACTTCCACTGAGGATGCAGTTTACACATTGTCTTAACAGAAATTTCTGTGATAATAGAAAATCATCTACCTGCACTGTGCAATATGGTAGCCACTAGCAACATGTGGCTATGAAGCACTTGAAATGTGGATGATGCATCTTAGAGATTGCATTTTGTATTTATCTTAATAATAATTAATTTATATTTAAATTTCTACAGCTACAGGAGTGGCTACCAAATTGGACAACACAGCCCTGTTTTCCTGTGCAGGCTCCTCTTCACATTATTTTACTTTCATATGCTCTGTACATTACATTTTACTGAATTTACACATGCAGTAATGTATTATCACCTAAGCATATATACAACTTTAAGTATTATAAAAGTTCAATAAATATTAATGGTGATCAATAAAATAAATTATTACAGATAATGAAATAGCATGACAAAATATGAGAGGTGATATAGTTTAGCTCTGTGTCACCAACCAAGTCTTATATCAAATTGTATTTCCCAGTATTGGAGGAGGGGCCTTTTGGGAGGTGACTGAATCATGGGTGTGGACTTCCCTCTTGCTATTCTAGTAATAGAGTTCTCATGAAATCTGGTTGTTTGGAAGTCTATAGCACTTCTCCCTTTGCTCTCTCTTCCCACTGCTGCAGCCATGTAGGATATGCTTGCTTCCCCCTATGAAAGTTTTCTGAGGCCTACAAACCATTCTTCCAGTAGAGCCAGCAGAACTGTGAGCCAATTAAACTTCTTTTCTTTGTAAATTACCCAGTCTCAGGTAGTTCTTTATAGCAATGTGAGAAGGGATTAATACAAGAGGTAATTAGAATCAATCTTGCTTTTGTTGACAAAATAGTCATTGCAGGGAAATTCCAAATAGGAGACATGATCACATCATGGTGTAGGTTTTCATAATTTAACATTATTTTAATGAATTGCACACTTTTGATATTGTGTTGATGTGTTTTACTCTGAGTTTTCTAGTATCCTTCTCTTCTTGGAACTTGAAGATTCAGATTTTACTATGCATTGCCTGTTGCTTAATTCACTGCATCTCTAGAATAAGGAATAAAGATCATTTCATCCTAAGGCTCACTGTGAGAAAGATAAAAAAGCAGAATACAAAACCACAAAGGAAATAAGAACCCCATCATGCCAGAAAGTAAACAAGTCCGTGAATTGAGAACCTAATTATATTTTGAATAACCTTCAAAATATGTACGAGAAATGCTTTTTAAATGCATTTATTTTAAAATTGTATTTGTTCTCTTATTTTTTTCAACAAAAACATTTCTTGATATTAAAGATAAAAAAATGAAGTAAAACAAACATGGATCCTGCCCTTCTCAAGAGGACATCTCATGCAGGGGAATGACATCAATCAAGGAAATTCAAAAATAAAGAACTGTTTACAAGTTATGCCCCCAAAAATTCCACAGCACTGCAAAGGCATTTGACCAAGTAATCTGGTGTCACCCTGGGAGGAAGTGTCATTTGTGGTGGTATCTAAACAAGGAACATAGAGTCCCCACACAGAATAGTAGCAAATCTACATTAGTGTGAGGGAATCTGTCTGATGGAAAGGAAGGGGGAGAGTCTTGTAAGGCCAGACAGCAGAGGTGCTTAGAGCTGGACCTTAGAGTTAATGCCAGGGAGCTGGTCTGTATCCCAGAGCAATAGGAATCAATGGTAAGAATATCAAGGAGAGATTGGGGAAGTGGAGGAAGAATATGACTCACCTGGAACATGACTTTTGGGATTTTGAAATTGATCTTTCTAGCTCTGTGGGTACGGGGGCTTGAGGACCAAACGTTTTCATAGTTTCTGCCCATTGTCCAGGCAGGAAGGAACTGCATGTTGTCCTAGAGAGATCAGAGCACAGATGAAAGACATGAGTGTATGAGAAATACTCAGAAGGTAATGTTGGTTGGGCATGGAGAAGGAATGCAAGTAATGAGAAAGATGTTCACCACAGATGCTGCCAGGTATCTGGTGTGAACTGTGATGTAGAGGCACCACTCACTGTGAGAAGAGCCATTGGCATTCTCAAGAGAGCAGAGATGAGTGCTCACAGAAGCTGACAGTTGCAGAATCAAGCTGGCTCTGGTGAGTCAAGTATTCATTGTTGTGGAGTTAAAGCAATCTTTTCAGAATCACAAAGGCGTCAAAAATACAGAAAGAGCTTCATTTACTTTTGAGGGATGTGTGTGTGTGTGCACACATGCACATGCATGTGTGTGTGTTTCAAACACAAATTAAGATATATAGTAAATCTTTATCATTCATTTTCTGCTTTTGGGAAGTGTGTTCAGTTTGCTGATAGCACTTAGCCTGTGCCTCTCTCTGAGAAGCTATGCTGCCCTTGGCTTACACAATTATCAAGTTCAAAATAGAGGCTGTGTGGAAGATATGCTTCCAACTGTGTTCCGTGACAGCAGCCAGTGCTTCGCAAATGCTCCCAACTGAACGTAAGCAATGCCCCAACAGACTCTAGAATTTCTGTTGCCTTGGAATGAAAACAGCACACAACTGCATTCCCTGTGTTCCAAGTGTTTTGCTTTTTTATAGAAGATGTCCTCAGTTAGTCCTTTACCCTGGGCCAAGTCAATGTGACTTGACCATGTGGATAAGGTTCGTAGGGGTACCATAACAAAACACCATACACTGGCTGGCTTCAAACAACAGAAATGTATTGTCTTGCAGTTCTGGAGGCTAGGAGTCCAAAATTAAGGTGATGGGACCACATTCCCTCTGAAGGCTCCATAGGGAAGACTATTCTGGTTCCTGGAAGTGATCCTCAATCCTTGCCATCCCTTAGCTTGAAGCTGCTTCACTTCACACTCTACCTCCACTGTCTCATGGTATTCTCCCTTTGTGTTTCTGTGGCTAAATATCCCTCATCAGTTACATACACCAGTCATTGCATTACCATGCACTCTAATGACCTCATAATAGGATGACTGTGTCCATAATAGGATGACCCATGATTCTATGGACTGCTAATAAACATTTCTGTGGTGGGAGTTTCTGTGCTGTTACCATGGTCAGGAGCTTTACCTCATGTAGAACTGCTAGTGTTAGGTGTCAACCAAAAGTACTGCAATCTATGTTCAATTATGCAAACATTGTTTGCTGCTGGGAGTAAACCATAAGCCTGTCATAAACAGGCGTTAAAGAAACTGGCCATAAACAGGATTTCTGCAGCAATGTGACATGCTCATTATGGCTATGATGCACACTGTTAGAAGCTGTTGGTTTACTGGAGCAGGGCAAGGAACACCTGGCCCACCTGGAGCAGAAAACTGCTCAAACCACAAACAATAGCAGGAGCAGCCTGTGCCTTAACAACATGCTTTTGCTGCAGATAATCAGCAAGAGCCTGTTTCTCTACTCCTCAGGTAAGAATGCTTTCTTTCCCATAAGAAATGCTTTTAGCTAATCCATAGCCTATAAAAACAATGCTTACCACTGGCTTACTGTCAATAAATATACGGGTCAAACTCTGTTCATGGCTCTCAGCTCTGAAGCCTGTTAGCCCCTCATCCCACTTTGCACTTTAGTTCTGTGTCTGTGTCTTCAATTCCTCTAGGGCCGCTGGGTTGGAGTCTCCATGACCGAGGTGGTCTTGGTAGTATCCCCAAACTATCCTCACTTTCAGTAAAAAATTTTGTTTCAACACTCTTTGTAATCCATTCCTTTCCTATATATCTATATAACCACAAATTTAGCAGCTTAAAACAACACACTGCATACCTCACAGTTTCTGTAGGTCATAAGTCTGGCACAGTTACCTGGGTCCTCTTTTCAGGATTTTTCAGGAGGCAGAAATTAAGGAGTCAACCAGAGCTACCTCTGTGGTTCCCTGTGGTTTGAACTTCATCTGAGGTTTGAGTGGGGAAGGATCTGCTTTTAAGATCACATGGTGATTGACGGAATTCAGTTCCTTATGGGTATAGGACTCAGGGGTTCCAATTCTTATCAGCTGTTGGCCAGAAACCACTCTCTACTCCTATAGGCTGCCTGTAGTTCCTTGTCCCACTAACTCCCTACATGGCTACTCACTACATCAAAGGCAGTAGGTGAGAGAATCTCTTCCCAAAGTGGAGGTCACAATTCAGTGTACTTATGCCATAGCAATGACACCCATCAAATGATGCAGGCAGTTTTTAGTTCAGCTAAAATCCAGGTTCTCATCACACAACAAAAAAAAAATTAGGCACCTGGACACATTGAAAGGTGAGCAGAGTGGAATTTATTAAAAGAAAGCTCTCAGAAACAAACAGACAAACAAACATGGGTTCTGCCAGCAGGCTTCCACCTGACAGATTGAATATTAGGTCACCACACAGGAGTTGAAGAGGCCAGGCTCCTCCCTACCCCATAAAAAGTGAACTTCCAGTATGTCCACCCCATTCTCCCAGTGCACAGGCCCTTAGTCTGAGCCATTCCATATTGATTTATTTCCCTTACTGTGCATGTGTTTAGGAACAGAATTTTTCATTGTGGGCATAGTTTATGCAAGCCCCCTGTACACAATGACCTAGACTACATTTGGCTGTCTCCTGTCTCTATCACAACTTTGCCCTATTCTATTCATTAGAAACAAGTCACAGGTACCACCCACACTCCTGGGGAAAGAATTCCACAGAGTGTGAGCACCAGGAGTGGGATTTCTAGGGCCATCTTAAGAGTCTCTAGTATGACCACTGACCCAGGTGAGCCTTATTCACTAAAACTAGAGTCAGCCAGGCTTTTATGGATATCATGTTGCCAAGGTATACATATGGCTAATGTGATATAACTATCCAGACATCATTATTGGTTGCAGCAGACTGAATGTCTTTGTCCTTGTGCCGCAGTGAGCAGAACATGAAAACCTACCCTCAAATCTGGTGGAGTTAAGAGATGGAAGAAAGATGCTAACATATCTAGTTTATCTGAAACAAACAGTTAATAGGGTCTTTTGAACAGAAGTCATGTTTTAGGCAGCTGCAAGATAAAATGGTGGATCCCAGGCCATTACTACTGAGACCTATGGCTTCTATACCATAGAGAAGGAATGTGCAGGACAACTGAAGTCAACTCCTCAGGGAAAGGCAAGAAGGCTATGTGACTCTGCCTATCAGCCTGTCATTCAAGCTTGAGTGAGTGACAGACTGAGACTCTGTCAAAAAAAAAAAAAAAAAGACATTTTCACTTGTCAAATAAAGAAAGCAAATTTGTATAACATAAACCTAAAAAGGTACTACTATTTCCAGAGAGCACTTTTGGTAAAAAATCACCTATGTATTCTAGATAAATATATTTTTAATATCCTTACAATAAATACTGCACTGAGAATAAAGTAAGGGGACCACTGCAGGCCAGGAACAAGAGAGCATCACCAGGGAGGTATAAGTCAGGCTGGAGCTGGGGTCACTGAGAACAGATGCTATGTCCTGCTGGCCTTAAGCCAGTGTTCTCAGCACCTAGAATATAATGGCAAAGTTGCGACCAAGCTGGGAGGAAAATCAGTTTTGAGACTTCTGTCTAAAACCTGAGCCTCTAAGGATAGGAACCTCAGGGAGGAAAACACGTGGAAGAGGGTGATAAGTGTGTTTGTCTGACCTAGCTTTAGTGGAGTGAGGGAAAGCAGGAAATAGTCTCCCAAAATTCTTAAACCTTAAGTTCTTTTTTATACACTTTCAGATTTGAAGACACATTATTGGCAATGCCTTAAAAAGTTTAGGCCAACATTTTAATTAAGAGTGTCCTGTGTTTCTAATTCTCTACTTGTCTTACAAAAGTTTGGGTGGAAAATTCTTGCATATCATTTTCCTGTATAGATAATTTATCATTTGCAAATATTTTTCCTGTATATGTAATTTGTCATTTGCAAATATAGTCATGCAGTACATAATGACATTTCAGTCAACAATGGGCCACATAGAAAATGATTGTTTCATGAGATTTAAAAATTGTATATTTGCTATAACTTATCTATGTTTTAGACATGTTTACATGCACACTTACCATTGTGTTACAGTTGTCAGCAATATTCAGTATAGTCATATGCTGTCCAGGTTTGTAGCCTAATAGCAATAGGCTCTATCATCTAACATAGGTTATACTGTCTAGGTTTCTGTAAGTCACCCTTAGATGTTCCCACAGTGATCAAATCACCATCTAGCAATGCATTTCTTAGAACATATCCCTGTCTTTGAGTGACAGTTGTTTCTTTTAGACTTTTCTCTCTTTATTTTTCTGCTGATTATGATGGATATCATAGTATGGTAGATATGGTAGCAGGCTTCTTTTTTTTCTCCTCATAATTTGAAGAAAACTTCTTCAAGCATGACTTTTGCTTTAGCATTTTAAAAAATATTTGTCAGCTTAAGGATACTCTATTCTATTCCTAGTTTCTTAAAGGACTTTTTTAAGATCACAGATTAACATTATTAATTTTTCTCCATTGACTGATGGATATATATAGGGTTTCTTCCATAAGTCTATTAATGAAGTAGATGAAATGGATATTCTTAACTTGAATAAGTATTATCCCATAACCCTTTGTGGTTAAAAATCTTCCCACAGAGAAACAGTAAGCACAATAATCATATAGATAACTTTACCTATCTAAAGAACAGATATTTCAATTTTACAGAATACCTTTTAGTAAAAAATAAGGATAACCCACAAAAAAACTAAATAAGGCTAAGATAACCTTTGTACCTAAAGCAAACAAAAATATGGAAAGAATTTTAAAAATAGCCTCTATGAGTCTATTTATATGAAATATCCAGAATAGAAAAATTCATAGAAATCAAAAGGAAAATACTGGTTGCCAGGCCTTGAGAAGAGATAGAGTAACTGCTAATGGATATAAGGTTTCTTTAAGGGATGATGAAAATGCTCTAAAATTGGTCACACTAAGGCTTGAAAAGCTGTGAATACTGTAAGAACTGTTGCATTTATACACTTAGTTTTAAAATTTATTATTTAATATTATTCCTTTTTAGGGACAGGGTCTTGCTTTGTTTCCCAGGTTGGAGTACTAGGATCATAGCTCACTGTACCTTTGAACTCCTGGCCTCAAGGAATCCTACCACGTTGGCTCCCAAAGCAGTAGCATTAAAGGTGCAAGCCACTGTACCCAGCCACCTTGTACACTTTAAATGCATGTATAATTTGGTATTTTGGTTATACATCAAGAAAGCTGCTTTAAAAAGTGTTATCCAAAATCACTCACAAACAGAAATCCTAAATACAACATTTTAAGACTTATCAGCAATATATAATGAAAGGTAACATCAAGACTGCTTCAGTCAGAATGTCAGCTAATCTAATTTACTCCATTAACAGATTTATGAACAAACCCTATATATTCCTTATCTAGAAAATAATAGACACACTGAAGAAAATTTTAAAATGAAGTAACATGTCCTTCATTAGAAAACTCAGTATCATAGATCTGTTAATTCTCACCAGATCGGTCTATAGATTCTATGTAATCGCAATAAAAATCTTGACATTTTTCATTAAGTCATGCATGACATACTGCTTAAAAACTTATATAGATGTTTACTTCTTATTTTCCTTTTCCTTTTTCTTCTTTTCTTCACAGGAGCAGTGTGGCCAGGGCTCAAAGTGTGATTAGAATAATAAATACACATAAATTTTGCATATACACATATACAGACATCAATAAGCAAAATCCTAATTAGTGGAATGCATGGCAAGGTAGTTCACAAAATGAAAACTTGAATGGCCTATAAACCAAAGAAAAAGTGTAGAGTTTGATTAGTAATCAGAAAAACAAAATGCAGTTTAAACTCACAAAGCAACATCATTTTATATCCAACAGATTATAAAAAGTTAAAAAGTCTATCAGCATCATACATGGGTGAGGATGTAAAGCCATGGAAACTCCCATACTCTGTTGGTAGGGATGAAAATGATTTGGAAATCGATTTGATATTATCCAGCAAATTGAATTTGTGCATGCAGTGTAGCTATTCCAGACATTCCACTCCAGCCCCACCTCACCCTCTACCAGGTATCCTACCCCAAAAAAGGAACTTTGGTGTTTGTGCACCAAGACTCTAACTGCAAATGTTTGTGAGAGTAAAATTGTTAATAGTGATGTTTGTAAGATTCTAGAAATTCTTTTCTTTAGCAGAAAGCATCATTTACTCTACAGCCCATTAAATCTTTAGTCATTTTAGCAAACTTTCAGAGAAACACAGTCTTGATTTTATTTTTATTGCCAGGCCACCTTGTTTGTTTTTACAAACTGTTCGTGAGAGAAGAGAGAGACCTTCTCATATTGTTTTATACTCAGAAAAGGAAAGATAAATGAAACTAAAGGCAGGTAGCCCAGCGCCTAGGAATCAGACTTGAAACCAGGCCTGGGCCTGCCTGACCTAAGCCTGACCGAAGCCTGGTAGTTAAAATTCGACCTCTGACCTAGTAACTGATGTTATCTATAGATTCCAGACATTGTATGGAAGGACATTGTAAAACCTCCCATTCTGTTCTGTTTCACTCTGACCGTGAGTGCTTGCAGCCCCCGTCACGTACCCCCTGGCTTGCTCAATCGATCACGACCCTCTTATGCAGACCCCCTTAGAGTTGTGAGCCCTTAAAAGGGACAGAAGCTGAGCACCTGACTAGCTCGGATTTTAAGACGCCTGCCTGCCAATGCTCCCAGCTGATTAAAGCCGCTCCCTTCACTATCTCGGTGTCTGAGGGGTTTTGTCCGAGGCTCATCCTGCTACATTAGTAGTCAAAGTAGCTGGACACCTTAGTTTCTTTTGTGTTGCTATAAAATAATACCCGGGGCTGGGTAATTTCTAAAGAAAAGAGGTTTACTTGGCTCATGATTTTGCAGGCTGGATCCTTGGGCATCTGGTGAGGGCCTCAGGATGCTTCTACTCATGTGCAGAGATCACACAGCAAGAGAGGAAGCAAGAGAGAGAGGTGGGAAGTGTCAGACTTTTTCTAAGAATCAGCTCTCATGGGAACTATTAGAGTGAGAACTCACCCACCCCCAAACCCCTGAGGGCACTAACCTATTCAGGACAGATCTACTCCATGACCCAAACTCCTCCCAACAGGCCATAACAATAACACTGGAATCAAATTTCAACATGAGGTTTGGAGGACAAACATTTAAGATATGTCACTGGAGATAAAAACAGATTTATTTTCCACTGAAGCCTGGTCGTTATATTGTCTTTTAAAATTCTGCTTAGGCCGGGTGCAGTGGCTCATGCCTGTAATCCCAGCACTTTGGGAGACTGAGGCGGGTAGATCACCTGAGGTCAGGAGTTTGCGATCAGCCTGACCAACATGGAGAAACCTGTCTCTATTGAAAAAAAAAAAAAATACAAAATTAGCCGGGCATGGTGGTGAGAGGTGACAGAGTGCTAGCAGCCCTCACTCTCAGCGCCTCCTCGGCCTCCGGCCTTAGCTTCCACTCTGGGGGCGCTTGAGGAGCCCTTCAGCCCGCCACCACACCGTGGGAGCCCCTCTCTGGGCTGGCTGAGGCCGCAGCTCCCCTCCCTCTGCTTGTCCTGAGGTGTGGAAGGAGAGACACCAGCAGGAACGTGGCTGCGCGCTGCTCTCCTGGGCCTATGTGAGTTCCCGCGGGTCCGGGCTCGGCGGGCCCCTCACATGGAGTGGCCGGCTGGCAACAGTGGCCCAGGGCAGTGAGGGGCTTAGACCTGGGCAGGCAGCTGCGGAGGTTGTGCCACTTACCCCAGCAGTGCCGGCCCGAAGGCGCCCCACTGAAAGTCTGGCCGGGCTGTAGCTGCCTCCCTGTGGGGCAGGGCTTGGGACCTGCAGCCCACCATGTCTGAGCTCCTCCCCCTGCGGTGGGCTCCCGTGGGGCCTGGGGTTCCCCAAGGGCCTGAGCCTCCCCAAGAGGCGGCGCCCCCTGCTCCATGGTGCCCTGTGGCACCCATAGGGAAGGGTGAGGAGTGCAGGCGCAACTTGGAACCGGCAGGCAGTTAGGCCTGCAGCCCCTGTGCAGGATCCACTGGGTGAAGCCAGCTGGGCTCCTGAACCGGATGGGGACTTGGAGAACTTTTATATCTAGCCAGAGGAGCTTATGTGCACCAATCAGCACTCTGTATCTAGCTAACCTAGTGGAGACTTGGAGGAGTAGCACTCTGTGACTCTGTGTCTAGCTCAAGGATTGTAAATGCACCAATCAGCACTCTGTCTAGCTCAGGGTTTGTAAATACACCAATTGGTACTCTGTATCTAGCTAACTAGCACTCTGTGAATCTGTGTCTAGTTCAAGGATTGTAAATGCACCAATCAGCACTCTGTCAAAACCAATCAATTCTCTGTAAAGTGGACCAATTAGCTCTCTGTAAAATGGACTAATCAGCAGAATGTGGGTGGGGCCAGATAAGGGAATAAAAGCAGGCTGCAGCACCAACCCACAACAACCTGTTGGGGTGCCCTTCTGCCTTTGGAGGCGTGTTTTTTTTTTTTGCTCTTTGCAATAAATGCTGCTGTTGCTCTTTGAGTCCACGCTGCCATGATGAGCTGTAATAGGGCAAAGGCCTGCTGCTCCACTCCTGAAGCTGTCTGCAGCTCCACTCCTGATGCCAGCAAGACCACGAACCCACCGGGAAGAAGGAACTCTAGACGTGCTGCCTTTAAGAGCTGTAACACTCACCACAAAGGTCTGCAGCTTATCTCCTGACAGCGAGACCACGAACCCACCAAAAGGAAGAAGCTCCAGACACATCTGAATGTCTGAAGGAACAATCTCCAGACATACCATCTTTAAGAATTGTAACACTCATTGTGAGGGTTCGCAGCTTCATTCTTGAAGTCAGTGAGACCAATAACCCACCAATTCCGGACACAGTGGCACATGCCTGTAATCTTAGCTACTTGGGAGGCTAAGGTAGGAGAATTGCTTGAACCCAGGAGGCAGAGGTTGTGGTGAGCCGAGATCGCACCATTGCACTCCAGCCTGGACAACAACAGCGAAACTCTGTCTCAAAAAAATAAAAATAAATAATAAGTAAAATACTGCTTAGAAAGTGTCTGGTTTCTTCTCTATGTTGACTCTTTTATCATGCTTAGTTGAAATGAACTAAGAGATACTTTCAACAGTATTTTCACTTTGCAAGAAAGGAGGCATTTCAATGACTATGGTATCAATAGTATTTTTAGTGAGGAGACCCAGAGTATTTCAGTAAAATGTTTAAAAATAAACAATGCATGCTCCTGGGAAGGGGATGGGTTCTGTACCTCAAGTGCTGATCACGCTGCCTTTTCTGAAGCATAGTGTGAGCAAAAACCAGATTGGTGACTTGAGTGCAGGCATAAAACCCAGGAGGGCCAGCACCCCATGCAACAGGAGCAGCAAGTGTAAAGGTCCTGTGGTGGGAATGTGTTGCTATGTCTGAGCAGCAGAATAAGGGGTGATGGGTCAGAGTGCAGAGGTCAGACAGAAGAGCTATAAAAAATAGGTTGTTGCTCATTAACTTGGTAACTCAAAAACAGGATATTAGCTTGCATTTGCAAGGCTGCATGTAAGTTAGGTACTTATTACACGGTTTTGGTGTGTTATGTGCACCAAAATAATACCACAACTGGATATGACTCATGCTAAACAAGGCTGGGTTATACTGGCCTAGATCAAAATGATGAAGTGAACAAAGTTTGTGTTGGCAACCCCTCTCCTGTGCTTTCTGCTCCCCATTTCCCTGCGCACCATGCCTTGCAAGATTTTCCTGTGTTTCCTGCTGTGCTTCTCATGTCTGCCAGCAATATAAAGATGGAGGCATCCTCCAAAGATTAATACACTCCTATCTGACACACTTAACTGTGAATCACTACTGTCTGTGGTGACCAGGAACACCATAGACATGTGAGTTCATACGACAATCTTCCCTCTCTGTTCCCCACCAGATATTTCTTCTTTAAAAGAAAACTCCAGGATGGAAAATGCCTCAGCCACAAGATAGATTTAGACCTTATAGCATCAATGGAGACTGTCCCCACTGCCCCCACCTCCCGTGGCCAACCCCTACTATGACTAGATATTCTAACTGAGCATATATCCATGAGGTTGTTCATTAGAGCTAATTAAGGAAAGAAAGAGGATGGTAGTTCAGCAAAGGGAGAGTTGTTTCTCAGTATTATTCATTACGTTCTTTAGGAAATTACGTGAGATGGTGACTAACCTATGTGCTGTCTCTGTAATTTTTTTTCACCAGTTCCTGCACTAGATGTTGCTCATTATTAATATGAGTACCCTAAGGAAACTATTCATAGAGAAATGGAAACTTTTTTAAATCACAAAAGATCCCTAACACGGCAGCACCTGAAATACATGCAAGCATTCTGCTCAACTGGCTGCCATTCAGCACAGAGACACTTATTTCCTGTACATGACTTACCATTAGTCTACCTAGTGTAATGCTAAGAAGACTTACCAACAAATTAAAACATGTTTTTCTGTCTTTTTCCCATTTGTATACGTGTCAACCTGATACAAACTGAGAATTTGGGAAATGCAAATAGCTTACTTATGAAATTAACGATGTGACATATACTGTATTTTGAAATGTTGCAAAAATACACCATTCCCTTGAAGCTTAAAAACTAATGTCCTCCCTTGAAGATGATGAAGCTTGGAGTAGAGTAAGGACTACCACCTCAACTACTTTGCTTTTTCTTGCCTTCTGTTTTAGTTGCATCATAAACCTCGAAGTCAGAAATGTGCTCAGTGTGTTTTCAATAGGAAGGATGGTCAACGACTCCAGTTTGCATCTGATTGAGGTTTTAAAACCAGGAGGAGTTTGTCAGCCTGCTAACTATGGACACCACAGAGATTGGCGTGCTTGTATTATCACAACCGATTACCCCCATTTGAGAACACCTCTTCACACACAGTCTGAACTCTGAGTTTTTAAGCTTAACAGCCAAGCACAAGACAGTGTTACTCAGCTTATTAGACTTTTTAAATTCTACCAAAACTATAGGCTTGAGGTGCTAGAAGCACTCAGAATAAAAAGTATTTTCCAGGATGCTCTCCAGAAGCAGAACAATTTGGCCATGCCCAAAGTGTTTATTATTATTATTATTATTATACCTTAAGTTCTAGGGTACACGTGCACAATATGCAGGCTTGTTACATATGTATACATGTGCCATGTTGGTTTGCTGCACCCATCAACTCATCATTTACATTAGGTATTTTTCCTAATGCTATTCCTCCCCTGACAGGCCCCAGTGTGTGATACTCCCCTCCTCGTGTCCTTGTGTTCTCATTGTTCCACTCGCACCTATGAGTGAGAATAGGGAGTGTTTAGTTTTCTGTCCTTGTGATAGTTTGCTTAGAATGATAGTTTCCAGCTTCATCATGTCCTTGCAGAGGACTTGAACTCATCCTTTTGTTATGGCTGCTTAGTATTCCCTGGTATATATGTGACACATTTTCTTAATCTGGTCTATCATTGATGGACATTTGGATTGGTTCCCAGTCTTTGCTATTGTGAATAGTACTGCAATAAACATATGGGTGCATGTGTCTTTGTAGTAGCATGATTTAATCCTCTGGGCATACACCAAGTAATGGGATTGCTGGGTCAAATAGTATTTCCTGTTCTAGATCCTTGAGGAATCACCACACTGTCTTCCACAACGGTTGAACTAATTTACATTCCCACCAACAGTGTAAAAGTGTTCCTATTTCTCCACATCGTCTCCAGCATCTGTTGTTTCCTGACTTCTTAATGACCACCATTCTAACTGACATGAGACGATATCTCATTGTGGTTTTGATTTGCATTTCTCTGATGACCAGTGATGATGAGCATTTTTTCATATGTCTGTTGGCTTCATAAATGTCTTCTTTTGAGAAGTGTCTGTTCATATCCTTTGCCCACTTTTTGATGGGTTGTTTCTCGCAAATTTGTTTAAGTTCTTTGTAGATTCTAGATATTAGCCCTTTGTCAGATGGGTAGATTGCAAAGATTTTCTCCCATTCTGTAGGTTGACTGTTCACTCTGATGGTAGTTTCTTTTGCTGTGCAAAACCTCTTTAGTTTAATTAGCACCCATTTGTCTATTTGGGCTTTTGTTGCCATTGCTTTAGGTGTTTTAGTCATGAAGTCTTTGACAATGCCTATGTCTTGAATGGTATTGCCTAGGTTTTCTTCTACGGTTTTTATGGTTTTAGGTCTTACATTTAAGTCTTTAATCCATCTTGAGTTAATTTTTGTATACAGTGTAAGGAAAGGATCCAGTTTCAGCTTTCTACATATGGGCCATACCCAACTTGTTAACAAGAGTCATACAGAAATGGAATGACTTCAACAATTTATAAAAGGTATACTGTAAAACATTTTCAGGCACTTTAATATGTTAAATATGGTGCCATCCTGGCAAAGTAGATGTTCTTGTATTAGATCAGAGGGTTAACTTTTCTGGGAAAAAAGCAAAGGAACAATCAGATGTATTAATCTAAGGTAACAATCCTATAGTATATAATACAAGCAATAACACTGATTCCACAGGCATTGTTTTGATTGGAATATAAAATAGGATTCAAAATAAGGTTATATGATTTTTTCTCCAATGAAAAGCATATCAGCAAAGTGTTTTATGAGAGTATTAGGAGAGGAGGAGGAGAACGAGGAGAAGGTGGTGGAAAAGAAGAGTAAGAAGGAGAAGAGGCAGAGGAGATAAGGAGGAGGAGAGGAAGAGGAAAGTAGGGGAGAAAGGAGAGTGAGAAAGAGAAGCAGAAGAACTATTACGGCACCTCTAATCTTTGATCTTCACAACTGCCCTATGAGGTATGAATTTTTATCTCCATTTTATAGACAAAGAACTCTCTTCTTATACTTACTCAATTTTGCACAGGCAAGGAAGTCGGAAAAGTTTTGAAAACAGTTCTTTCTGCCACAGGAAATGGGACATTTCACCCACACTCCTGTGTCGAGGGTAGCAGTTAGGTGGTTTTCACTCAGGAATTATGTCTTGCTCCAGGACCATTATTCTTGGGATCCATTTACCTGACTACTAACTAGGAGTACCTGAGGATCACTCTGCTTCAGCAACACAGCTGTCATCTTTCATCTGTGCAGCAGCACCCCTCACATGGGGGCACCAGCTGCGGGGGTCTGTCTGCAGACCCTGACCCAGAAACAAATGAATAAAGTACACTGACACACAGATATTCTGTTTTGCCAGTCCAGTTGAGTATATCCAAGCCATTTACAGGCTCCTGCTGAGTCCCATAAACAGTTGCAACAGCCTGAGTCAGCTAGTGAGACTTGCATTTATTCAGTAAGATTAATTAACAAAGACTTGAGTCAACACCATTAGATTGCAATTGACATTGTGGATTTCGGAAGTAAAAAGCACTTAAGCACCTACAGTACATCAAAGATTAGCAGTAAGATTATGTGAGTAAACAAGCTAGCTAGATAAATTACTCTGCCTTCCTTTATTACCACTTTCATTTGTTTAACTAAAGGTAAAGGGACCAGCTGCCTTCAACAGATCTATTACCCAAGTTATGCAAACTTCTCGGCCTTCCAAGGAGATTTCTGTCTATCTGTATAACTATCTCTAATGTTCCCACCAGCCTGACTGAACCCCAACACATCTGAAAGTTCCTTCATCTGAAGGGTTTGTTTCAGAAAATAGTAAGTTGAAAAGAATAGAGTCCACACTATAGTATGGTTCCTACAGATTTTATAAAGCAGATAAGAGAAGAACATAAAATAATGTAAAAAAAAAATCCATCAGAAGAAAATAATGCCAAGGAGAGTCTAATGCACTGACTATGTGCAAAGATAGTGGAGAGGGATGTTGAAGTTCCCTGGGGCTAGGACCTGTGGTAAACAGTTCCAAGTCCAGAGGTGAAGTGGCCATCGATAGAAGTGGTTACCAGAGCCAAACAGCACCTGTGTCCCAAAGGCAGCCTTCTGCCTCTTGCCAATCTCCTCCTAGAAGCCAACAGGAAGTCAGCTAGCCAAGGCCCACAGATACAGTCCACTGGGGTCACTGTCTGAGCAAACAGACAGAATGGAGAAGGGTGAAGGTGCATCTGGCAGGCTATGCAAATGTAAGGATGACCAGCTTGGCCTAGCCTCCTGTACTGGTTCTGTTGCATTCTCTGATTTGCCTGTATTCCATCTGACTCTAAATGACTTTTGCTACTGGTTGACATGCTCCTTGAAAGACCTAGTTGCTCACGCTGCTTACAGACTCTCATAGTTCTACCCCAGTTACACAAGTTTCATCAACATGACATCAACCAGAAATTGGTCTCTCCCTCAAACACCTCCAGCTAATTACAGCAAATTTAGGAACAGAAGAAAGTCTGATAATTCTGAAAAACGTATTTTAAAATGTTCTATTTTGGCCTGTGAACTCAACTACATAATGTCTTCTGAAAATGCTTTGTTGGCACCATGGTGGAAGGGAGTTTATATAATCTATTGTCTCTGGGCTGGAAAAGACATTTTTGAGATTAGCATTTTTGAAGGATGCTCCCAAGATACTCAGACGCAATTTCCTCTAGAGCCATTACCAATCTCCCACTTTTCAATGTTCACAGGGTTAGAGGAGATAAGTTAAAAGTCATCAGCCTACCACTCTGCAGCAGCACAGTTTAACTCTTCTGTTTCCATGCACCAGTGGGAGATCC
The DNA here is from genome assembly GCF_037993035.2 of Macaca fascicularis. Lineage (NCBI taxonomy): Eukaryota > Metazoa > Chordata > Mammalia > Primates > Cercopithecidae > Macaca > Macaca fascicularis. Next base: position 3,100,813 of record NC_132903.1, read on the forward strand.
AACAGCTGCAGAGTGGGCTGAGCTGTCCAACCACGTCAGGCAGGTACATTTGGAATGACATCCCTTACCAAATATCACACCTCCATAACAAAAGGTAACATAGTAGTCTGGTCTTCCCTGTAACTGAGAAAGAAATTTCTTTTATCAATAGCTGGGGCTTTGATTAGGAAACATTGGTGAAGAACGAACGTGGATTAATGATGGCTGCATAGTTTTGTATTATCATTATAGTTTTGAGTGACACTGTGCTCTAGGTGTGCCTTCTTCTCAAACTGAAAAATTAAGAAGCAATTGAGAGGACTGTGTTACAAACATCCAGAGACAATTATAGTGCAGTTATGCCATGCATAATAAAGCAGGAAACTATCAGATAGGCATAGTCCTTTCTCTCTAAAATCAGCAGCATATCTGAGGACATGCTACTGAAACTCAAGGAGTGCATATGACTGAGGACCCAGGCACCTTTGCTCTAAGGTCACATCTTCTACACCAGACATCTCACAGCTGAATGCAGCAGGGATGCTAGGGTAAGCTGAATAATGTTCCCCAATGAAGATATGCATATCCTAATCCTCAAAACCTATGATTATGTTACCTTACAGAGCAAAGGGACTTTGCAGATGTAATTGTAATTAAGTGAAGGCTCTTACAATGGGAAGATGACCCTGGGTTGTGCAGGTGAGCCCAATGTCATCCCAAGGGTCCTTGCAGACGGAGGCAGAAGAGTGAGAATGAGAGATGAAGATGTGCAGATGAAAGCACAGACCAGGGAGAAACAGAAAAATGGAAAGACGCCATGCTACTGACTTTGAAAATGGAACAAGAGAGTCAAGAACTAAGGCATGCAGGCAACCCCTAGAAATGAGAAAAGGCAAGCGAATGGATTGTCCCCTAAATGTCCAAAAGGAACACAGACCTTTACTGTAGCCCAATAAGACCCATTCCAGACTTCTGAGCTGCAGAACTGTAAGATAATACATTTGTGCTATTTTAAGCCACCAAATGAGAGAATTCATTATAACAGCAATAGGAATGCAAGACAGTGGTTTTTCTCAATCTCCCTCATTTTGCCACTTTCTAAAATACTACGAGCCTCCTCCTCCTTTTCCTCCTCTTTAGATATTTCTTCCTTGCATAAAGTTCTATGATCTGGTTCACCAAACACAGCTCTTGAAATGCTAAATATGCAAATAAGAAACTAGCAGTTTTGATTGTCTGGGTCACAAAGTTACTTTCTAGTTGTGAACCCCTAAAACTTAACATTACCATGATACCACTTGTTACCTTTCTTCTATAAGAGAATGAACCTTCACCCACACCTTTATCCCTATGCAGACAGAGGATCCCCCGAGGGAGCTACAGGAAACACTGCTCAAAAATGAAAAGCGAAATGAAAGAGGAAAAAAAAATACAATGTTTCTATAGTATAGTTCCTTTTACAAAACTACCACCTGCCATATGTTATTGCTGTGTCGTGAGTAAACTAAAGCCTTTGTCCTTAAAGAGCTTGTAGCTGAGGTCAGCACTTTGAAAATTTGAGTTCAGCATCAGAATCACAGAGAGAGCTTGTTAAAGGCACAGTTTATCTATCAGGCTGTACTCCCAGAGTTTGGGATTCAATCGGTGATATGGTTTGGCTGTGTCCCCACCCAAATCTCATCTTTTAGTTCCCATAATTCCCATGTGTTGTGAGAGGAACCCAGTAGGATATAATTAAATCAAGGAGGCCATCTGCCTCATACTGTTCTCACGGTAGTGAGTAAGTCTCATGAGAGCTAATGATTTTATAAGGGGAACCCTCTTTCACTTGGTTCTCATTCTATCTTTGCCTGCTGCCATGTAAGACCTTTCACCTCTGCCATGATTGTGAGGCCTCCCCAGCCATGTGGAACGGTGAGTCCACTAAACCTAAACCTCTTTTGCTTTATAAATTACCTAGTCTTGGGTATGTCTTCATCAGCAGTGTGAAAACAGACTAATACATTAGGTCTGAGGTGTGGCTGAGAATCTCCATTTCCAAGAGGCTCCCCGGAGATATTGGTGCTGCTTGTCTAATGAGAGAGGCAAAATGCAAGCCCAGTGATCAAAAACACAATGTAATGTATTCAAGTGCTGTTGGAGAGTACAAGTAGGCAGTTCCAGGCAGGGAGAACAGGGAGAATCCCTCACACCTGGGGATTGTGAGACATTGGAAGTGTGACAGGGCATCATGGCATCACGATATTGCAGAGGAACCTTAAGAGATACTGAAAGGAGACAATTCCAGCTCCAGCAAAGTTCATACTTGACAACACAGAGGCTGGCTGTGTGCAGGATCTGTCTTGGACACAGCCTGCAGACCTGTCAGCTGGCTGCAGGGTGTGTGAAGGAGGTTCCTAGCCTGGGAGCCCCAGGGAGTTGGAAACTGGTTAGTTCACTTGGGCACCAGATCAATTCTGTGTAATTTCATCTGACAATCCCTGTTATACAGGCTGTGTGTTAAATGTTAAGAGGACAGGGAGCAAAAACTGGTCCCATGAGAGTTCAAAATCTGATTGTGAATAAGAGGAATTGGTTGGAAGACTTCATTCAGGAAATGAAATCAGGAAAAGATGGGATGGAGACATTGCTTTTGGCAGCAGTCAGAATTGGGGCCAAGGCCGGTGGCAGTGGCTCACACCTGTAATCCCAGCACTTTGGGAGGCTGAGGTGGGCGGATCACGAGGTCAGGAGATGGAGACGACCATCCTGGCTAACATGGTGAAACCCCATCTCTACTAAAAAATACAAAAAATTAGCCGGGCGTTGTGGCGGGTGCCTGTAGTCCCTGCTACTCCGCAGGCTGAGGCAGGAGAATGGCTGAACCCGGCAGGCGGAGCTTGCAGTGAGCCAAAATCACGCCACTGCACTCCAGCCTGGGTGACAGAGCGAGACTCCATCTCAAAAAAAACAAAAAAAGAATTGGGACCAGGGCCTAAACTGAGGTCACGTCCACAGAGATGAGAGACTAGCGCAGAGCAGCAGGCAAGAAAAGAAATCAAAAGATTAATGACAGGAGGTTCAGCCAAGGTCAGGGAAAGTGAGTAGGTGGAGGGTCTGGGAGGGCAAGGGTTGAGGATGGACCACTGACCCCAGCAGGGCCAGTGATTCAACTCATCAGCTCCACAGATACAGCCAGAGGAAGCTGTGGGTAGGGTTGCAGCAGGTGCTTTGTCTTTTCCAATTCATCCTGGCTCCATTATTTCATTTTTTTTAGAGTGATGGTGTCTTGCTCTGCTGCTGGAGTGCAGTGGTGAAATTCTAGCTCACTGCAGCCTTGGACTCCTGGGCTCCACGATCCTCCAGCCTCAGCCTCCCACAGTGCTGGGAATACAGGCATACACCACCACACCTAGCTAATTTTTGTAAAGATGAGGGTTTCACTACATTGCTCAGGCTGCTCTCATACTCCTGGTGTCAAGAGATCCACCCACCTTGGCCTCCCAAAGTGCTGGGATTACAGACATGAGCCACTGAGCCAAGCCCATGATTCCACATCTGAAAGCCCTGCCTGACTGCATCCAGGATGCATCCCGATAATGCATTTAAATTACAGAACACTTTGATGACATGTTTTACTTGGAGCAATGGAAAAATATTACATATTTCTTTCTAAGGCAAGACCCCAATATTCCTGGAAGTTTGATTATTAGAAGTAAACAGTGTTTGGCATTTTTGTTTATTCCATCAGGAGAGGCAAACCTCATTTTTGAAGAAGTATAGAGTTTTCATATCATGGAAACAAACTATCTGAATGGGCCATTTAGATGTGTAAAGGGAAAGGATAAATGCTGTCTTCAAATGGAGAAATTCAAAATAACAAGAGGTTGAGCAACTTTGCATATTGACATGGATAATTTTAGCCACTGTGGGCCAAGGTATGGCTCTGGAGAGGCTACTATGAGGCTGAGAGAAGAGAGGGGAGAATTCTCTGCTCTCTCTAGGGTAGACTGCAAAAAGGATCCTGAATTCCCACTGGTGGCATGAAATGGGACCCTGGAAAATGGTGGCAGGTCAGGGAGTGGGAGGGAGAAGAGAAGAGCAGATGGATTTGGGGAGCCTTAGTTTATGACACATGACATATGCATTGTTTATAATTCCCTCAGGACAATTTCATCTAGAACATGGATGAGGATTCTGAGATATAGACTTAGATGTACACAATGTATGTTCAGGTGAAGGTGCAGATATAGTTATAAATAGGTTTGCAGATGGAGATGTATTAATAGTTACAATTGTACCTGTGGACATAGACATAGCCTTAGGTTTCGGTGCATGTATAGATGTAGATGTAAATATAGATATAGTTACAAATATATTGTTAAATGTAGGTATAGGTGTATGCTACAGCCTGAAGGTTTGTGAACCCCCACAAAAAACAATTGTCTTGCAGTCCTAACCCCTAAGGTTATGGTATTAGGAGGTGCAGTGGCCTTTAGGAGGTGATGAGGTCAAGAGAGTGCCGCCCCATGAGTATAGGTGTATGCTACAGCCTGAAGGTTTGTGAACCCCCACAAAAAACAATTGTCTTGCAGTCCTAACCCCTAAGGTTATGGTATTAGGAGGTGCAGTGGCCTTTAGGAGGTGATGAGGTCAAGAGAGTGCCGCCCCATGAATTGAATGAACATCTTTATAATAGGGACTCCAGAGAGCTCCCTCGCCCCTTCCACCACATAAGGACACAGGGAGAAAGTGTCATCTATGAACCAGGAAGTGGGCCTCACCAGACACTGAATCTACTGGTGTCTTGATCTTGGACTCAAGAACTGTAAGCAATAAATGTGTGTTGTTTACAAGCATTTTGTTATAAAAACCTGAACAAACTAAGACAGTATAGATTAGGTGTAAATATAAGTATAATTGAAGTTATAGTCACAGTCACAGACAAGGAAAAATAAAGTTTTAGAAATAGATCTAGAAATAGATATAGACACAGATAGGTATACATCGAAAAAACAATACAGAGCATTTCCTGTGTTCCTTTTTCTCCCTGGGACAAGTGTTGAGCATTGTTACAGGGTTCCTCTGACTACATAAAGTGAAGGTGAAGAAAGACAGAATAAGTGTCTTGGTCTACATGGTGTTTATACACCTAAATGCTTCGTTAGCAAATACTGCCTTGTTTTCACAGACATGAAACATTTATTTTAAAGCACGACATACGCCCATTTAGTCCCAGTTCTGTCAGCAAACTGTAATTAGTCACGACATTCATTAAGTCTGAAAAGTGTCCCTTGTTTAACTTTCCAAGAATATTGTACTATAAGTCATTTTAAGTCATATTAAAAATCAAGTAGCCATGGCAACCAGCTGTCATGACACACTGCCTGTGTTTACACAGTACCTCAACAAAGAGTTGTAGAATAATCATGGCTTATTAAATGATTTCACAATGATCTGTCATGCTTATTCTCTGTTCACTTCAAAAGCAAATTTCAAATTTTCTGAGCATATATATAAAAGATAATTAATGTTACTACTACTTTATGAAATACAATCTGTGGCTACATGTTTACCTTATACCCTCTATTGTCAGAGTAAATAGACTTAGAATAATGTTCAAGCTAATGTCTATTTTAAATTCCAGAAAATATAAATAATTCACATATCTAGGACCTGGTATAAAATTATTACTCTGTGCTTATTTTGCTTATGCAATTAGAATTGATCATGTGGACCCTCAAATACCACATATACTATATACACTGACTACTTTATTAACCTGTGTTCCCCAATTCATTCCAATAAAGTTAGATGGGACATTTAATTTATGTTTTAAATACTGGAAAGCTATTATGACCTGAATGTAGCCTTCAAAATTCACTGTTAATGTCATATTGTTAAGAACAGGGCCTTTAGGATGTGATTCAGCCATGAGGGTGGAGTCTCATAAGACAACTTTATAAAACAATTGGAGGGAATTAGCATTAGTTCCTTTTTCCCCTCCACCTTCAACCACATAAGGACATAGCATTTGTGCCCTCTGCAGGATGCCATGACAAGGCACCGTCTTGAAAGGACAGAGTATCCATCATCAGACAACTGAATCTATTGGTGCCTTTATCTTGGACTGACCAGCCTCCAGAACTGTAAGGAAATACATTTTTCTTCTTTACAAATTATTGAGCCTCAGGTGCTTTGGTACAGCAGCACCAACAACCTAAGACACTGTTTAATTTTTAAAAAATTGAAATTCAGTTATGAAAAATTTATTTTGTTATTTATTTTTATTATTGTTTTGAATTTTTATTTTAATTCAATAGTTTTTGGAGTACAGTTGGTGTTTCGTTACATGGATAAGTTCTTTAGTGGTGATTTCTGACATTTTAGTGTGCCCATTACCCAAGCAGTGTACAGTGTACCTGATACGTAGTCTTTTGTTTTTGTTTTTGTTTTTGTTTTTGAGGCAGAGTCTTGCTTTGTCACCCAGGCTGGAGTGCAATGGCGCTATCTCAGCTCACTGCAAGCTCTGCCTCCCAGATTCATACCATTCTCCTGCCTCAGCCTCCCAAGTAGGGACTACAGATGCCTGCCAACACACCCGGCTAATTTTTTGTATTTTTAGTAGAGACAGGGTTTCACCATGCTAGCCAGGATGGTCTCGACCTCCGAATCTTGTGATCCACCTGCCTCCGCCTCCCAAAGTGCTGAGATTACAGGCACAAGCCAACATGCCTGGCCCCCTGATATATAGTCTTTTATCCCTCACACCCTCCCAACCTTCTCTCCTGGATCCCCAAAGTCCATTATATTCTTATACCTTTGCATCCCCAGAGTCCATTATATTCTTACACCTTTGCATCCTCATAGTTTAGCTCTCACTTACAAGTGAGAACATACAATATTTAGTTTTTCAGCACTGAGTTACTTCACTTAGAGTAATGGCCTCCAGATCTATCCAAGTTGCTACAAAAGATATTATTTTGTTCCCTTTTATGACTGAGTAGTATTCCACAGTGTATACATACTGCTTTTCTTCATTCACTCAATTGTTGATGAGTGGTTCCACATCTTTGCAAGTGTGCTACTATAAACATGCATGTGTCTTTTCATGTAATAACTTCTTTTCCTTTTGGTAAATACCCAGTAGTTGGTTTAGTAGTAGTAGATTGCTAGATCAAAGGTAGCTGTACTTTTAGTTCTTTCAGAGACCTCCATACTGTTTTCCATAGTGGTTGTACTAACTTACATTCCCACCAGCGGTGTAAAAGTGTTTCCTCAAAATTTATTTTCCTAAGTACTCTGGAAACAATCTTTCTTCTCTTGAGGATACTTGTATAACCTCATATTTGGGCCTTTGAGGAAAGGAAAAGGTCATGGTGTTGGACCTGAGCCCAGTATCCAGGTGTAGAGCTGAGCTGTCAATATGGAGATGCAACTGCAATAAGGACACTATAAGGACACCAGAGGAGGTCAGGCTGAAGGCTTGGTTCAAAAACATAACCCTTGTACATGAGCTAAAATCAAGGCAAAAGGTAGACAGGTGTTGGAACCTGGATCCATTTACTGAATGTAAAGTGAAATGAGGCATGGATTTGAAAGCATGCATAAATACTAGAAGATTCCCAAGCCCTCCAAGCTGGGGAATAGCACAGAATGTGCTTGTTGAAGGAATCTTCACCTGAATATCATCCAATTGCAATGGGGCTTCTCTAGAAGATCATGGCTTTGGAAGGTCAGACTGGGTCTTGACATTTAGATAAGAATTAGTGTGAAAGTCGTGTTAATAAGGAGCAATTCTTTTTTAGTATCTTTACTTAAGAAAAAATCCAAAAGTAAAAACTATTACGCACAGAGACTCGTCTAAGAATATTACTAACAATAGCAAAAATTAGAAACAACCTAAACACAGAAAATGAAGATACCACTGAGCAAATATGGTTCACCCAGTGACCAGGCAAGTATCCAGAAAATAGTCACCCCTGCAGCACTTTTTCGAGCTATGGGTTTTCTTTGAGTTTTGGTACACTCTTCCTTTGATTCATGGGGAAATATTCAGGTGAGAGTCAGCAAAATGGATGCAATAATGCTACTCAGAATCAGGGAGCTGGATGGTTCTCATTTGTTCTTTCCTTCTGAAGCCTCTATTCTAGAGACTTTCTTTGGTGATATTCTCCCTCCCCCAAGAATGGAAAATATTAATATCTTGGTTTGATACCTTATGTTTATGATTTGCTTTCTCAGAGCCTATTAGGTCTTTGAGTCAATAAGTTGTGCCTACTGGGATTTAGTGAGCATGGCTTTCACTAAATTCATTGATCAATCTTTACAATAAATATTTATTGTGCATCTATATTTGCCAAGCATGATGTGAACTAGACAGGGCACAAGGTGCTTCATCCAGGGCACCTACCACATGGCAAATAAGATAGATGTGAAATATACAATAACTACACTATCACATGGAGCTAGATATTACTAGGGAAATAAACAGATTTTCAGGAGGGAATTTCAGAGATGAACCTGTTTAAGCAGGGCTTTCATAGAAAGAGATCCTGAAGCAAGGATTCAACCTCAGTGGTATATTTGCAGGTGCAGGCCCTCTGGTGGGGAAGTGGGAAATTGAGACAGGAAAGCAGTCCTATTAAACCAGCTGCCATGGGAAGTAACTGGTGCCGGATCTGACAGGAAAAATGTAGAGAATGATGCAAGATGCAAGTTCTGGAATTATCTCATGGAAGTAGCAAGGAAGCTGGAGTATTGTATACCAACCTGCAGCACTCAACCACAGAAAACTCTGCACAGCAGGTGTTAGTTCCCAGCACTTTGAGGCCCCAGGCTTACAGGCAAATAAGACTTCAATGGTTCTGAAAGTTGTTGGCGCAATGAAATGGTTAATGTTCCAGTGATATGAGCCATGCACCGACAGTGTTGGCTATGGGGCATAATCTGATTGCACAAAAGATGACAAAAGATGGCTCATACGGAATGGAATATCTCAACTCAAATAAATTCAAGTGAATACAACTGGAGTTACTATTTTAAAAGAATGGAGAGATGTCATTGCAGCCAGAATATCCAGCAGGAGTGATCAGCACAGATAATGTGCTTCCAAATCCTTAGGGAGGGAAAGGATGGGCAAGGCATGGGTGATCTGCCCAGGGCATAGCTGTGCATGATGGTATTGAGTGAGGAAGGATGCCCTGAGCCCTCTTCATGTGCATGAAGCTGAAGAAGTTCTGCATGTCAGCCAGTCTGAATACAGACATTTTATAGCATCTCACCCAGCTAACAACACTTTATCAGTCCTGGAATTAACTGATATATAACCTGATCCCAGGGTAGGGTATAGGAATACATGCTTCTCCAGCATGCACAAAGCCTGTATTTATTACCCTTGGATTATCTCAGCATGCACAACCTGGTCCATACACATTCCTGAATTCAGTGCTGGGGAATTAAATCAGGCATATGCTTGTAAGATGTCTTCGTAATTAAAGATGTCTTCTGATTCCAGCTATAGGTCTATATTGTACTCACTAGGGATCCAAGACTATGGTGCATTTCTAGGCATATTTAAATTTATTTGGGATATTCGTATTATTTTATTAATAATATATTAACATATTTCAATATATAAATATATCAAATTTATTTAAAATATTTGTATTCAGAGATATTTATGGGAATCCTAAAGGAAACTTGAAAACAATAGCATCTGTTTAAAAAATTACTGTTTAAAAAAGTTCCCCAGCACTTTTGGGCCCCAGGCTCACAGGCAAATAAGACTTCAGTGGTTCTGAAAGCTGTTGGCGCAATGAAATGGTTAAGGTTCCAGTGATATGAGCCATGCACTGACAGTGTTGGCTATGGGGCATAATCTGATTGCATAAGCACTGTACTGCCAAAAGATGGCTCAGATGGAATGGAATGACTCAACTGAAATAAATAGACACAACAGTTACTTGGCAAATAGTATGAAGTACATATTCTTTACCATGTAGCAAACTTGTATTCCTCATACATACATCATAGAACTGTGACTTTGAACAAGTTATTTTATGTGTCTAAGTCTCACACTGTTAATCTGTAAAGGTTCTCATAATAAGATTATGAAAGATTAAATGAGTTAATTGCTTAGCAACAGTATTTGACAAAAAGAAAGTAGTAAAGGTTAGCAAGTGTTGTTTGTTGTTAATTTCTAAGGGATAACCATATAATTTATTAGTGAGGAAGTCCTTTTACTATAGAAGTTTTATTTTAAATGCTATTTTACAAAAACAAAGATTTTTAAAACTTGAACTCACAAAACTTTCATGTTACCTTGATATTAAGGAAGGATTTCAAAATTTTTGAAAGATCATCTACTTTGAAAATGTGCCCTTGTGTTTCACTCCTGACTTTGGTGTCTGACATCTGTCCCCCATGAATTTTGATACAAACATCAAGGTGACCCTCTTGTTACACATATCAGCAAGTAATTGCAGAATGTGACAAATTCTTTACTGAATGCATAACCCAGGCTTGATGAGGGCAAAGATTATGGACTCCACCTACTTTGAAATGGCAACTACTTCTGAGATACTCCCTCCTAGATGAATCTTTACATGTGACAGCTTCTCTAGGGCATATCTTAGGCATCAAACTGCTGGAAAATAGAGAAGGTCCATTTGCCACTTTATCCAATTATTTGCAGATTGCTCACACATACTGTCCTTGCCAACACAATATGGTCATATTCAGAAATTTTGCCAATCAGGGGATGAATATAAAATTTTATCTTATTTTTATTTCAATTAGCATTTTCCCACATGTATGTATTTTTCCAAATTCAAATTATTGTTGGTATTCCATGTAATTATTGTTAGTAATAATTTACAAGTTGGTAAATTTTGTTAGATTTTGTTAGATTTTCATATTCTAAACAATAATATCTTGGTCTAATAAAGAGATGATGATTAGATGACAGAAATAGTAGATAGATAGGTAGATAGACAGATAGCATATAGCATATATCTTCATCTACTCTGCTATATACCTTTAACTTTTTAACTTTTGGTGAGTCGTGATATAAAAATATTTACATTTTGACACATTTATGAGTTTTTATATAACTTTAAAAATTTACTTCTTACCCTGAAATTATAAAACCTTAGCCATTTTTATACAAATATGTTCAAAGTTCTTTCATCTTCAGATCTTAATCTGTCTCCATCTATTCTATGAGATAGAAATCTATTTTTTTACTGAAGTCAAATATATGAAAGGGCATATATTTGTAGATCAGCTTCTGGACCATCATTCAATGATTTATTATAGAACTTCACTATACATCTTGATTTTAAGTTATAAAAGAACCACTCCTATATGTTCTTTTTTCATATTTTTCTGGATAGTCTACATCCTCCTGATACTCCTCTGGTTGCATAGGTGGTTTCTTCACTTTATTTTCTTTTACTATTTTTTCATACCCAACACTAATTACTCAGTGTTGGATATGTCTTTATTAGTGGCTTGAGAACACACTAATACAGTGAATTGGCAAAGGGAGTGGGTCACTGGTGTAAAGATCCCCAAAAATGTAGGTGTGACTTTGGAACTGGGTAATAGGCAGAAATTGGAACCATTTAGAGGGTTCAGAAGAAGACAGAAAAATGTGGGAAAGTTTGGAATCTCCTAGAGACTTGGAGGGCTCAGAAGACAGGAAGATGTGGGAAAGTTTGGAACTTCTTAGATGCCTGAATGGCTCAGAAACAGGAAGATGTTGGAATGTTTGGAATGCTTCCTATAGACTTATTGAATGGCTTTGAACAAAATACTGGTAGTGATATGGACAATAAAGTTCAGGATGAGTTGGTCTCAGATGGAGAGGGGGACCTTGTTGGCAACTGCAGTAAAGGTGACTCTTCCTATGCAAAGAGTCTGGTGGCATTTTGCCTTTTCCCTGGAGATCTGTGCAACTTTGAACTTGAGAGAGATAATTTAGGGTATCTGGCAGAAGAAATTTCTAAGTGGCAAGCATTCAAGAGGAAACAGATCTTAAAAGTTTGGAAACTTTGCAGCCTGATGATGTCATAGAAAAGAAAAACTCCATTTTCTGGGGAGAAATTCAAGCCTGCTGCAGAAATTTCCATAAGTAACAAGGAGCTCAATGTTAATCACTAAGACAATGGGGAAAATGTTTCCAGGGCATGTTAGATGTCTTCTGTGGCAGCCCCTCCCATCACAAGCCCAGAGGCCTAGGAGGGAAAAATAGTTTCCTATGCTGGGACTGGGGCCCTCCTGCTGCGTGCAGTCTAGGGACTTGGGGCCCTGCATCCCAGCCACTCCAGCCATGGCTAAAAGGGGCGAAGGTACAGTTTACACTGTGGCTTTGGAGGGTGCAAGCCCTAAGCCTTGGCCACTTCCATGTGGTGTAGAGCCTATACATGCACAGAAGTCAAGAATTGAGGTTTGGTAACCTCTGCCTAGGTTTCAGAGGATGTATGGAAATGCCTGGATGTCCAGGCAAAAATTGGCTAGAGGGGTGGAGCCCTTATGGAGAACCTCTGCTAGAGCAGTAGAGAAGGGAAATGTGGGGTCAGAGCCCCTATTCAGAGGCCCCACTGGGGCAATGCCTAGTGGAGCTGTGAGAAGAGGGTCACCATCTTCCAGGCCCCAGAATGGTAGATCCACTGACAGCTTGCACCACGCACCTGGGAAAAAACCACAGACACTCAGTGCCAGCCTGTGGAAGCAGCCAGCAGTGGGGCTATACCCTGCAAAGCCACAGGGGTGGAGCTGCCTAGGACCATGAGAACCCATCTCTTGCATCAGCATGATCTGGACATGAGACATGGAGTCAAAGGAGATCATTTTGGAGCTTTAAGATTTGACTGCCCTGTTGGATTTTGGACTTGTATGGAGCCTGTAGTCCCTTTGTTTTGTCCAATTTGTCCTATTTGGAATGGGTGTATTTACCCAATGTCTGTATCCTCATTGTATCTAGGAAGTAACTAATGTTTGCTTTTGACTTAATAAGCTCATAGATGGAAGGGATTTGCCTTGTCTCAGATGAGACTTTCGACTGTGGACTTTTGAGTTAATGCTGAAAAGAGTTAAGACTGGGGGAAAGGCATGATTGGTTTTCAGATGTGAGCACATGAGATTTGGGAGGGGCCAAAGGTGGAATAATATAGTTTGCTGTGTCCCCACCCAAATCTCATCTTGAATTGTAGCTCTCAAAATTCCCACATGTCAGGAGAGGGACTGGTGGCAGGGGGCAGATTTTTCCCATGCTGTTTTCATGAAAGTGCATAAGTCTCATGAGATCTGATGACTTTATAAAGAGGAGTTGCCCTATACATGTCCTCTTGCCTGCCACCATATAAGATGTACTTTTGCTCTTCCTTCATCTTCCACTTCGATTGTGAGGCCTCCCTAGTCATGTGGAACTGTGAGTCCATTAAACCTGTTTCCTTTACAAATTACCCAGTCTCAGGTATGTCTTTATTAGCAGAGTAAATCTTCTCATATTCATGTTCAATCCATCTAGAATTTGCATACAACCAACCTCTAAAATATATCACAAGATCGTTCACTTTTCTCTGCAAACTGTAACCGCAGCAACACTCTTCCAAGTCTCTCTCTTTCTTACTTGGAATGATCTCAATGATTCCCTGACTCTTTCTTCTCTCCTTCTTCCCTATCCAAATCCAGTCTCCACATAAGCCATGTAATAAGACACTTCCTATTGACCTGCTTCTTATTTTTCTCTCTACTTCAGTAAATATTGAATTATTGAATAAAAGAATGTATTAGCAAATAGGGATAAACAAGTGAATATATTTTCGCATTTGAACATCTCCTAAAAGATGAATTACATGAATTGGGCCTCAGGGTAAAAAATATCCATGCCAACACAGAAAACAGCTGTGACAGAGTTGCAGAGTCAATGAAGAGTCAGATGTGTAAAGAAAGCAAGGAACCACCATTTCTAGACTAAAGAAAAGGTGAGCATGATTTGAGCCTGCTGGTAGGAGGCAGGATAGAGGCTAAACAAGAAAAGATATTACACCTTCCACTAGGGAATGTAGCTTTTTGCTTATATGTCTCTCTCACATGTACATAGATTAACATGAAGTATTTAATGTATATGTCATTTGGTATTTGTATGATTTGCTATGTAGATGTGTATGCATGTGTCTATATGCATTGCATGTATATATGTTAATCATCTGTTAAACACATAACAAATACTATGAAACTTAGTTATAAAGGCAGCAAATATTACCTCAGAGTTCCTCTGAATCAGGAATTGCTTAGCTGGATCTCCCAGTTGTGGATCTCTCACAAGGATGCAGTCAAAGTGTCTGCATGGGCTGTAATAAACTGAAGGTGAGTCAATCAGCTAAGCTCACTAACATAGTTGTTGACGGGATCCAGCTTCTCACTAGCTATCATCCTAGGGATATCTTTTTCTTGTGTGTATATGCCTTTTGGGGCTTTCCACAGGTCTGCTCATAACGTGACAACTTGCTCCCTCTGAGCAAGCTAGTATTACAGCCCAATGAGTTCTTGCCCACTCCCCTCAGAATGCCAATACAATGAGAACAGCAGGTGTTACACAGAAAGAACTTAACAATCGTAGAGCCAGCCAAGCAAGGAGGATGGAGACAACTTTCAAATATGTCTGCCCAGGAATTCAGAAGTTAGAGGTTTTTTTGTTTTGTTTTTGTTTTTTGTTTTTGTTTTTTTTTGTTTGTTTGTTTGTTTTCTTTTGAGACGGAGTCTTGCTCTGTCACCCAGGCTGGAGTGCAGTGGCCGGATCTCAGCTCACTGCAAGCTCCGCCTCCCGGGTTTACGCCGTTCTCCTGCCTCAGCCTCCCGAGTAGCTGGGATTACAGGTGCCCGCCACCTCGCCCGGCTAGTTTTTTTGTATTTTTTAGTAGAGACGGGGTTTCACCGTGTTAGCCGGGATCGTCTCTCGATCTTCTGGCCTCGTGATCCGCCCGTCTCGGCCTCCCAAAGTGCTGGGATTACAGGCTTGAGCCACCGCGCCCGGCCCAGAAGTTAGAGTTTTTAAGGGTACTTTGGCAGGCAGGGGCTGAGGAACTGAAAAAAAAATATTGGCTGTAGAGACATCACAGGGATATCAAAGCTGCAGCTGAGTCAGTTCCCAGCCAGAGGTCAAAGGACCAATTGAGTCCATTCCTTGGTATTGATTACAGGTGCAGGTGGCATCCCTTGGCCTGCAAAATGGTATATCTGAAAAAATACATCACAATAGTGATGTTATTTGTAGGAGGAATTTGGGAAGTTACAAATCTTATAACTGCTATGTGACTGACTCTGCAGCAGTAAAAGCAAACTAAGGAGGTAATAGATGGTTATTGTATAACCAGGCCTATTCTTAAGCAAAGTTCAGGCCCCTACCATAATTCTAACATTTCAACCTTGTATTTGTCTTTACAAATGCAGTTTTACTCAGAACAAGAAGGGGATTGGCTTAAAGAAAGGCACATCATGGCCTCCACACAAAAATAAGCGAAGGCAACTTAGCCTGGCAGATGGAAGAGGGGATTAATTAAATTTCCCTTACTACTATAATTTTTGTAAAGGCAGTTTCATTAGCATAAAGAGTCAAACTAAAAAGGAGAATGTAGGAATGAAAATTATAGCCTTGTAATCCCTAATCTTGAAGTATCATCCCATCACTTTTGTCATATTCTATTTGCTAGAAGCAGGTTGCTAAGGTTTCATGAATACTTAAGAAGAAGGGATTACACAAGGGCATAAACACTGACCAGAAATCTTCTGTTGTCCCTTCACCTTGACTAAACTTTAGTTTTCATCCTGACTATAGGTTTCCATCTTAGTCTGTGCAGGTTACTATAATAAAATGCCTTAGGCTGGATAATTTATAAATTTCTGTTGTTTCTAAATTACTCAGAATTTGGACTTTCCAGCTCTGAAGGCTGAGACATTTAAAATCAAGGCATTAGCCAATTAAGTGCCTGGTGAGGGCTTTCTACCTCATAATTGATAACTTCTCCTTGTGTCCTCACATGATGGAAAGACAGACATGCTCCTTTGGGCCATTTTTTAAGGACAATAATCCCATTCAGGATGACAACAATCTCATGTTTTAATCACTTCCCAAAGACCTCATCTCTTTTTTTATATACATACTTTACCTTCTAGGATACATGTGCACAATGTGCAGGTTTGATACATGTGCAGGTTTATACTTGTGCCATGGTGGTTTGCTGCACCCATCAACTCATCATTTACATTAGGCATTTCTCCTAATTCTATCCCCCACCTAGATCCACAGGACTGGACAGGCCCTGGTGTGTGATGTGCCCCACCCTGTGTCCAAGTAATCTTATTGTTCAATTTCCATCTATAAGTGAGAACATGAAGTGTTTGGTTTTCTGTCCTTGTAATAGTTTGCTAAGAATGATGGTTCCCAGCTTCATCCATGTCCCTGCAAAGGACATGAACTCATATTTTTTATGGCTGCATAGTATTCCATGGTGTATATGTGCCACAGTTTCTCAATCCAGTCTATCATTGATGGACATTTGGGTTGGTTACAAGTTTTTGCTATTGTGAATAGTGCTGCAATAAACATACATGTGCACATGTCTTTATAGCAGCATAATTTATAATCCTTTGGGTATATACTCAGTAATGGGATCGCTGGGTCAAATGATAATTCTAGTTCTAGATCCTTGAGGAATCGCCACACTGTGTTCCACAATGGTTGAACTAATTTACACTCCCACTAACTGTGTAAAAGCATTTCTATTTCTCCACATCCTCTCCAGCATCTGTTGTTTCCTTTTTAATGATTGCCCTTTTAACTGGTGTGAGATAGTATCTCATTGTAGATTTGATTTGCATTTCTCTGACGACCAGTGATGATGAGCATTTTTTCATGTGTGTATTGGCTGCATAGATGTCTTCTTTTGAAAAGTGTCTGTTCATATCTTTTGCCCACTTTTTGATGGGTTCTTTGTTTTTTTTCTTGTAAATTTGTTTGAGTTATTTGTAGATTCTGGATATTAGCCCTTTGTCAGAAGGGTAGATTGCAAAAATTTGTTTCCCATTCTGCAGGTTGCCTGTTCACTCTGATGGTAGATTATTTTGCCATGCAGAAGCTCTTTAGTTTAATTAGATCCCATTTGTCTATTTTGGCTTTTGTTGACATTGCTTTTGATGTTTTAATCATGAAGTCCTTGCCCATGCCTATGTCCTGAATGGTATTGCCTAGGTTTTCTTCTAGGGTGTTTATGGTTTAGGTCTAACATTTAAGTCTTTAATCCATCTTGAGTTAATTGTTGTGTCAAGTGTAACTAAAGGATCCAGTTTCAGCTTTCTACATATGACTAGCCAGTTTTCCCAGCGCCATTTATTAAACAGGGAATCCTTTCCCCATTTCTTGTTTTTGTCAGGTGTGTCAAAGACCAGATGGTTGTAGATGTGTGGTGTTACTTGTGAGGCCTCTGTTCTGTTCCATTGGTCTATATCTCTGTTTTGGTACCAGTACCATGCTGTTTTGGTTATTGTAGCCTTGTAGTGTAGTTTGAAGTCAGGTAGCATGATACCTCCAGCTTTGTTCTTTTTGCTTAGAATTGTCTTGGCAATTGCAGGCACTTTTCTCATTCTGTATAAAATTTAAAGTAGTTTTTTCAAATTCTGTGAAGAAAGTCATTGGTAGCTTGAGGGAATGGCACTGAATCTGTAAATTACTTTGGGCAGTATGGCCATTTTCACAATATTGATTTTTCCTCTCAATGAGCATGGAATATTCTTCCATTTGTTGGTGTCTTATTTGATTGAGTAGTGATTTGTAGTTCTCCTTGAAGAGGTCCTTCATAGCCCTTGTAAGTTGGATTTCTAGGTATTTTATTCTCTTTATAGCAATTGTGAATGGGAGTTCAGTCATGATTTGGCTCTCTGTTTGTCTGTTCTTGGTGTATAGGAATGCTTGTGTTTTTTGCAGATCGATTTTGTATCCTGAGACTTTGCTAAAGTTGCTTATGAGCTTAAGGAGATTTTGGACTGAGATGATGGGGTTTTTTAAACATACAACCATCTCATCTACGAAGGGGGAAAATTGACTTCCTTTTTTCCTAATTGAATACTGCCTTTATTCAACACTATGTTGAACAGTAGTGGTGAGAGTGGACATCCTTGTCTTGTGCTTGTTTTCAAAGGGAATGCATCGAGTTTTTGCCCACTCAATACGATATTGGCTGTGGATTTGTCATAAACAGCTCTTATTATTTTGAGATATGTTCCATCAATACCTAATTCATTGAGAGTTTTTAGCATGAAGGGCTGTTGAATTTTGTCAAAGGTCGTTTCTGCATCTGTTAAGA
This sequence comes from Macaca fascicularis, assembly GCF_037993035.2. Classification (NCBI taxonomy): domain Eukaryota; kingdom Metazoa; phylum Chordata; class Mammalia; order Primates; family Cercopithecidae; genus Macaca; species Macaca fascicularis. The sequence goes on from NC_132903.1 coordinate 3,119,139, forward strand.
TAATCACGTGGTTTTTGTCATTGGTTCTGTTTATGTGATGGATTACGTTTATAGATTTGTGTAAATTGAATCAGCCTTGCATCCCAGGGATGAAGCCTACTTGATCATGGTGGAAAAGATTTTGATGTGCTGCTGGATCCGGTTTGCCAGTATTTTGTTGAGGATTTTTGCATCGATGTTCCTCAGGGATATTGGTCTAAAATTCTTTTTTTTGTTGTTGTGTCTCTGCCAGGCTTTGGTATCAGGATGATGTTGGCCTCATAAAATGAGTTAGGAAGGATTCCCTCTTTATCTGTTGATTAGAATAGTTTCAGAAGGAATGGTACCAACTTCTCTTTGTACCTCTGGTAGAATTCGGCTGTGAATTCGTCTAGTCCTGGACTTTTTTTGGTTAGTAAGCTATTAATTATTGCCTCAATTTCAGAGCCTGTTATTGATCTATTCAGAGACCCATTTCTTCCTGGTTTAGTCTTGGGAGAGTGTATGTGTCCAGGAATTTATCCATTTCTTCTAGATTTTCTAGCTTATTATGTAGAGTTGTTTATAGTATTCTCTGATGGTAGCTTGTATTTCTGTGGTATCGGTGGTGATATCCCCTTTATCATTTTTTATTGTGTCTAGTTGATTCTTCTCTCTTTTCTTCTTTATTAGTTTTTCTAGCAGTCTATCAATTTTGTTGATCTTTTCAAAAAACCAGCTCTTGGATTCATTGATTATTTGAAGGGTTTTTGTGTCTCTATCTCCTTCAGTTCTGCTCTGATCTTAGTTATTTCTTGACTTCTGCTAGCTTTTGACTTTGTTTGCTCTTGCTTCTCTAGTTCTTTTAATTGTGATGTTAGGGTGTCAATTTTAGATATTTCCGGCTTTCTCTTGTGGGCATTTCGTGCTATAAATTTCCCTCTACACATTGCTTTAAATGTGTCCCAGAGATGCTGGTACGTTGTGTCTTTGTTCTCATTTGTTTCAAAGAACATCTTTATTTCTACCTTTTTTATGTTATTTACCCAGTAGTCATTCAGGAGCCAGTTGTTCAGTTTCCATGTTGTTGTGTGCTTTTGAGTGAGTTTCTTCATACTGAGTTCTAATTTGATTGCACTGTGGTCTGAGAGACAGTTAGTTGTAATTTCTATTCTTTTACATTTGCTGAGGAGTGCTTTACTTCCAATTATGTGATCAATATTAGAATAAGTGCAATGAGGTGCTGAGAAAAATGTATATTCTGTTGATTTGGGTTGGAGAGTTCTGTAGATGTCTATTAGGTCCGCTTGTTGCAGAGCTGAGTTCAAGTCCTGAATACTCTTGTTATCTTCTGTCTTGTTGATCTGTCTAATATTGACAATGGGGTGTTAAAGTCTCCCATGATTATTGTTTGGGAGTCTAAGTCTCTTTGTAGGTCTCTAAGGACTTGCTTTATGAATCTGGGTGCTCCTGTATTGGGTGCATATATATTTAGGATAGTTAGCTCTTCTTGTTGAATTGATCTTTTTACCATTATGTAATGGCCTTCTTTGTCTCCTGTTGGTTTAAAGTCTGTTTCATCAGAGACTAGGATTGCAACCCCTGCTTTTTTTAGCTTTCCATTTTCTTGGTAGATCTTCCTCCATCCCTTTATTTTGAGCCATATGCATCTTTGCATGTGAGATAGATCTCCTGAATACAGGACACTGATTGGTCTTGACTCTTTATCCAATTTGCCAGTCTGTGTCTTTTAATTGGGGCATTTAGCCCATTTACATTGAAGGTTAATATTGTTATGTATGAATTTGATCCTGTCTTTATGAAGTTCACTGGTTATTTTCCCCATTAATTGATGCAGTTCCTTCCTAGCATCGATGGTCTTTACAATTTGGCATGTTTTTGCAGTGGCTGGTACCGGTTTTTCCTTTACATGTTTAGTGCTTCCTTCAGGAGCTCTTGTAAGGCAGGCCTGGTGGTGACAAAATCTCTCAGTATTTGTTTATTTGTAAAGAATTTTATTTCTCTTTCACTTATGAAGCTTAGTTTGGCTGGATATGAAATGCTGGGTTGAAAATTCTTTTCTTTAAGAATGTTGAATATCGGCCGCCACTCTCTTGTGGCTTATTCCAAGAGATCCGCTGTTAATCTGATGGGCTTTCCTTTGTGGGTAACTCGACCTTTTTCTCTGGCTGCCCTTAACACTTTTTCCTTCATTTCAACCTTGGTGAATCTGATAATTTTGTGTCTTGGGATTGCTCTTCTCGAGGAGTATCTTTGTGGTGTTCTCTGTGTTTCCTGAATTTGAATGTTGGCCTGCCTTGCTAGTTTGGGAAAGTTCTCCTGGATGATATCCTGAAGAGTGTTTTCCAACTTGGTTCAATTCTCCCCATCACTTTCAGGTACACCAATCAAATGTAGATTTGGTCTTTTTACATAGTCCCATGTTTCTTGGAGGCTTTGTTCATTTATTTTTACTCTTTTTTCCTCTAACTTTCTCTTTATTAATTTGACCTTCAATCACTGATACCCTTTCTTCCACTGGATTGAATCAGCTATTGAAGCTTATGCATGGGTCACGAAGTTCTCGTGCCACGGTTTTCAGCTCCATCAGGCCATTTAAGGTCATGTCTACACTGTTTATTCTAGTTATTCATCTAATGTTTTTTCAAGGTTTTTAGTTTCCTTGCAATGAGTTTGAACATCCTCCTTTAGCTGAGAGAAGTTTGTTATTACTGACCTTCTGAAGCCTACTTCTGTCAGCTCATCAAAGTCATTCTTTGTCCAACTTTGTTCCATTGCTGGTGAGGAGCTGCGATCCTTTGGAGAAGAGGCGCTCTGATTTTTAGAATTTTCAGCTTTTCTGCTCTAGTTTGTCCCCATCTTTGTGATTTTATCTACCTTTGGTCTTTAATGTTGGTGACCTACAGATGGGGTTTTGGTGTAGGTAACCTTTTTGTTGATGCTGATGCTGTTCCTTTCTGTTTGTAAGTTTTCCATCTAACAGGACCTTCAGCTGCAGGTCTGTTGGAGTTTCCTGGAGGTCCACTACCAGACCCTGTTTGCCTGGGTGTCACTAGCAGAGGCTGCAGAGCAGCAAATATTGCAGAACAGCAAATATTGCTGCCTGATCTTTTCTCTGGAAGCTTCATCCCAGAGAGGAAGCTACCTATATGAGGTGTCTGTTGGTCCTTACTGGGAGGTGTCTCCCAGTTAGGCTATACAAGGGTCAGGGACCTACTTGAGAAAGCGTCTATCTGTTCTCAGAGCTCATAATCGTGCTGGGAGAACAATTCCTGTCTTCAGAGCTGTCAGACAGGGAACAAGTCTGCAGAAGTTGTCTTCTGCCTTTTTGTTCAGCTGTGACCTGCCCACAGAGGTGAAGTCTAGAGGCAGTAGGCCTTGTTGAGCTGCAGTGGGCTCCACCCAGTTCGAGCTTCCTACTGTTTTGTTTACCTACTCAAGCGTCACCAATGGTGGACACCCCTCCCCCAGCCAGGCTGCTGTCTCACAGATGGATCTCAGACTGCCGTGCTAGCACTGAGCAAGGCTCCGTGCCTGGCACAGGAGAGAATCACCTTGTCTGCTGGTTGCTAAGACCTTGGAAAAAGCACAGTATTTGGGTGGGAGTGCCCCATTTTTCCAGGTTGTTTATCACAGCTTCCCTTGGCTAGGAAAGGGAAATCCCCTCACCCCTTGCACTTCCCAGTTGAGGCGACGCCCTGCCCTGCTTCACCTCGCCCTCCATGGACTGCACCCACTGTCCAAATAGTCCCAGTGAGATGAACCTCGGTTGGAAATGCAGAAATCACCCACATTCTACATCGATCATGATGAGAGCTGCAGACTGGAGATGTTCCTATTCGGACATCTTGGAACACCCCTCCCAGCAAATATATTAATAGTTATGATGAGCGTAGTAAGACGTGTATTTTTCTTGGGGAAAAAAGACTGATTAAAATCTCATATTGAAAGGACACAAAGATAGATGTGTACCCGCCCCCCACCCGCTACACCCTTGTTCTGCTCTCTAATCTTTGCACGTACCAGAGGTTTCGTAAGTTCTGTAAGTACATGTTTCTCTTTCTGAGGCCAGGTCACAAGGAATGTTTAAGTAAGATAGCCAGGTCACAAGGTGTGTTTAAGCAAGATAGCCATAAACTGGTCGTGCAACCTGATGCAATATGATTAACTGCCTTTGTGTAAAACTGCTCTTCCGCCTCAAGGGTTGTACTGAAATATCAGAAATGGCGGGAACCAATCATAGTTTGCCAAATCGCTTTGTTCAAACTCCAGCCAATCATACCTCTAATTTGTATAATGATTCTATGCCTACTTTCCTTAGACTATATAACATTGTTCGGAGCTCAGTAGGGGAGCTCTCCTGCCCGTCTCGTTTCACGAGCAAGTGAGAGCTCCAGGTTCAAACCTGTAATAAAGATCCTTGCTGCTTAGCTTTGACTCTGGACTCTGGTGGTCTTCTTCGGGGAATAAACGGTCTGGGCATAACAATATAATCAGACAATATAACTTGGTTTCTCAGTGTCGTTAGTCACTTTCTGACAATCCAGCATTTCCAAGTAGGACTCAAGTTTTCACATGAAAGGTAAATTCAGACTTTCTACCATTTTCTTCATGGAAATTCAGAAGCAATAAACGAAAAGAAGGAAAAATTTTTCCTTAATTCATTTTAGTAAAACAAGAAGAAAGCTAAAACCCCAGACCTCAAAGTATCAAAACGACAAAATGTCAGTGGAGATTGATCACGGTGTGTTGTAGAGGAGACAGAGGTAAACAAACCCCACGGGGATCCTATAGCAGCTGGAGATTTCTCAAAGAGCAGCAGAAGCATGCTTCCCAAATACAGGGGCCACAGCCACATGCACACAACATAAATCTTGTGTTTGCAAGAATAGAGGTTATGGTGAACTAGCTGCAGCAAGAACTTCCTACACCTAACTATAGGTTCCAGAAGCAGAAAAAGTGAATTAAATGAAGACTCACATAGACACATTATATTTGCAAGCATTGTCCTGTTTGTATGGCACTGAGAAAAGGAGAAATTTACATTATTAAAAAGGAAATTTGAAAAATTAGTCTCTGTTGGCTCAGAAATGAAAGCTAAATAAACTTACACATAAAACCCTGAGTCAACGAAAAAAGTCAGATCTCTTAGTATACAATTGTGCCTTTTTCCCCTCACACAAAAAAATTAGAAATAAAACATAAATTATATATGTATATATACACATATAAATAACATAAACCAATAGTTTTTTTTATACATAAACAAGTAAGTTAGAAGACATCACTGAAAAACACAATTTAAAATAGCAATAATAGACCAGGTGCTATACCTCATGCCTGTAATCCCAGCAGTTTGAGAGGCTGAGGCAGGCAGATCACTTCAGGCCAGGAGTTCAAGACCAGCCTGGTCAATATAGTGAAGAAACCTCATCTCTACTAAAAATATATTTTTTAAAAATAGCTTGGCATGGTGGTGCACACTGGTAGGCCCCGCTACTCAAGAGGCTGAGGCACAATAATTGCTTAAGCCTGGGAGGTGGAGATTGCACTGAGCCAAGATTGTGCCAGTATACTCCAGCCTGGGAGACAGAGTGAAACTCTGTCTAAAAATGACAGCAACAAAAAAGCAATAATACAGATTAAATACCCAGAAATAACCTTTCTAGCTGAAAATAAAAATAAGCTTTTTAGCTGAAAATAAAAAATACTAAAAATATCAAACTCTAGTTCATGATGTGCGTGCTGAAGTATTTAGCCAGATGGACACTGATATCTCCAATTTATTTTGAAATGCATCAGAAACTAAGATAGATTAGGGTATAGAAGGCCAAATAGATGAATGTTAAAGGAAGGTTAGTAAACTGTTAATAGTAGAATCTAGGTGACATGTAATGGGCGTTCACCGTAAAATTCTTTCAACATTTCTACATGCTTAACAATTTATATAATAAAATATTGGAGAAAGTTTGAAGAAACTAAAATAGTAATGAAGGATTACTAGCCCTGTATTTAGCATTCTGAAATGTAAACAAACTCCTAATATTTAGCTTAAGTAGAAAGAAAGATCAATGGAACATAGGAGAAAATTCCAAAATAGAACACCACCAAAATATCGCAATTTAATATATTTATCAATGTCAATGCAGGTTAGAAGAGAAGAAAGGGATTATTTAATAGCTTTGAGAGAAATGAGCTGCCTTCTGGAAGAATGTATTTGGTTCTGAGGCAGCACAGGTAGTCAAGGAAATGACTATGTTCTCTGCACACAACAACCATGGTGACTGTACAGTCTGTACAATCAGCTCAGCATTCACATTGTCATTGAGCTCATTCAAGCGAACGTATCCTAAGTTGCGACCTTCCCCTGTAGGGAGAATACAACCTTTGATTTTACCTGTTCTCAGACTTACCCTTTGCTGACTTTGATAGTAAAAAGCAAATTCTGGGTGGAGACATAAGATGCTAATGAGATACGTGACATATGAACAAGCATGTACAGCTACCACCACAAGTGCACCCAGAGGACCACCCAGAACATGCTTACTAGAAACACCTCTCTCACCACCTTATGAATAATCATGTAAGACTCCCGTACATGGAGTCTCCCTAGTAGTGCCAGTCTTTACTGTCTCATTCTTACCCCCAGCCCACCATGACCCCTCTCTCTTAGGGTGTCCTGTCCATTCTGCACCTAAATTTTAACATATTCTTTTTCTTTTGCAGTAAGTTACTCCATGCTACATCTCCTTTACTGAGTAGTCCTTGTTTAAATTATTTTAAACTAAGAAGACAAGAACTGAGATGTCAACATTTCTGGTGCTGTTACTTGGATAGATGTTTGTCCACTTCCTTGACTTCAATTTTCCTTACCTGTGGTGAGTATTGTCACTGTACCAGACTACCTGGTTGACTATCACTATTTTCCTCTGTGAAGTTCTTATCATTGTGAAGTTCTGGGAAAACAGTTTATAAATCTCCTATATTCTTTATGTAGATATGCTGCCCTGTTTTTGGCTGCTGCTTCTGTACTATTCACAATTATTCCAACCACATAGGTTGCTCTCAAGTCAATATTTGGGCTACTTTGTTATTTAATTTCACATCTTTCTGGCCACACTTAAAACTCAGCTAATCAAGTTTGTTGTCTAGTTTGTTGTCTCCCCCGACTGCCCTAATACTTAACCACCACCTACTGGCTGTTATGACTTATTTTCCAATTAAGTTTTCTGTTTATAAAATTTTCTTTGTTTTCAGGGGCACATTAAGAGTAACCCACGCCTTCAGTCATGTAAAAGCAAGTTGCAGAGATTGTATCCAGGCATTGCAGGTATTATAATTAGGCATCACAAATGGCAAGTCAGTAAGATAGGGAATAGCTCATTGGCAAGACATCTGGGCAACCCCATCTAGCAGCAGGAGTCATCTTGGTTGGGCATGGAGATGCCCAGTACCGGTAAGACTAAAATAGTGCAGCACAGATGGCCAAGACCTCCTACAGACTCAGTTTAATAGGCACTCAACTGCATGCCCTGAACCCGTTCATGGCTTAACTTGACTCATGGAATGCCATGGCCTCCTAGACTTCAGTATATGTTCTGTCATTGCAGGATTTTCTCTGGCCCCCTAGAAACCACTTCTTCCACTCTCACTGAAACATCCCTAGAATGTGTATTTAAAAATTGGGGCCAGGCCTGGTGGCTCATGCCTGCAATCACAGAACTTTGGAAGGCTGAGGTGGACAAATCACTTGAGGTCAGGAGTTTGACACCAGGTTGCCCAACATGGTGAAACCCTGTCTCTACTAAAAACACAAAAATTAGCTAGGTATAGTGGCAGGCACCTGTAATCCCAGCTACTTGGAGGATTGAGTCAGGAGAATCTCTTGAACCCAGGAGGCAGAGGTTCAGTGAGCTGAAGTTGCAACGCTCTAGCCTGAGTGACAGAATGATACTTTGTCTCCAAAATAAATAAATAAATAAATAAAGGAACACTTTTCAGTTAGATGAGCTAAAGAAAGAAAAAACAAAAACTTAAATTTTTCTGTATCACTGTTTGGTCTAGGTACAAGTTAGCAAACAATGAACAATGACCAGAGAATAGGAGTACGAATTTTAAAACTATGCTACAGCTAGATCTTTTTCATAGGGAAAGTGGTCTGACTTACCCTACGTGCAGGGCTCTATGGCCTTACAACAAAACTTACCTCTGTGCAGCATCTGTGGGCTAAAACCCAGTAAGCCAAAAAGCCCCCAGAGCCATAAGAAGATCCTCTTTTCTTAAGGGGAAAAGAATACAGACCCCATGGCCTAATACCAGTTCCAGATAGGTGTCTCAGGGGCCCACACTGTTCCTAGACCAAACTGAGGGTTGGGCTGCCATTTCTCACATCCCAATAAGGAGATGCAGATGAAGTGGGGAAGAAGAGAGTTTTTATTTCTGTAACCGGTTACAGGGAGAAGTCCTGGAAATTATCACCAGGCCAACTCTAAATAACAAATTTTTCCAGAGCTTATATACCTTATAAGCTATATATCTAGATTAAGTGTGCATTCATCTAAGGATATAAGTGGTTAACTTTTTAAATGTATAACTAAGATCTAAGTCCTCACGACCTTCTTCTGGAATTTCAGTAAATTTACTTAATTCAAATGGGTCCAAGTGCTGGGGTAATTACCCTTATCTTATCTCCTGCTAAATCATAAAGGTTTGGGGAGTTCCTTTAGACCCCAATAAACTTGTCTGTGGAGGCCTCAGGGATTTCTTCAGACCCTAAATAAAACTTGTTTAATCCTAAAAAGAGTTCTGTTAAGAATTCCTTCATTATCTTGTCATGTTTCAAGGCCCAGGAAAAGCCTAGGCAAAACTCTTGCTGGGCTTTTTGTTACAAACCAGACTTTGTATAAGGGCACTTGCTCTTAATGTTTAAGTTAACCACTTGGTCAGTAATGAAACAGCTGTTATGGAGGCCTGCATTAGTGAGACCTGCCCTGCCACAACACCTCCTTTAGAGTTTCCAACATCCTCTGTATTATCAGAGTCTTTTGTGGAATCTAATTCTGTTTTACCTCCTCCTTATTCTCTTCTCTTCCCTCTTTCACCAGCTGTATTAGTCAGGGTTCTCTAGAGGGACAGAACTAGTAGAATAGATATATATATATATAAATAAAGATGAGTTTATTATTAATTCACATTATCACAAGATCCCACAATAGGCCATCTATAGGCTGATGAGCAAGGACAGCTAATCCGAGTTCCAAAACTGTAAACCGAGTCCCATGTTTGAGGGCAGGAAGTGTCCAACACAGGTGAAAGATGTAGGTTGGGAGGCTAGGCCCATCTCTTTTTTCACATTTTTTCTGCCTGACTTTTACTCTAACTATGCTGGCAGCAGATTAGATGGTGCCTACCCAGATTGAGGGTGGGTCTGCTTTCCCAGCCCACTGACTCAAACGTTAATCTCCTTTGGCAACACCCTCTCAGACACACCTAGGACCAATACTTTGTATCCCTCAATCCAATCAGGTTGACACTCACTATTAACCATTACACCAGGTACAATAGGGAGTAGCCCAGCTGGAGTTACTTACAGTGTGACTTCATACCATCCAGGGCCAGAAAAATTGCTCCCCTTACAGCAGGTCCCAAATGGAGAGGGGACCATAGAGCACATATTCCATTGTCAATAAATGATCAATCCAATTCAATCAAAAACTCAGATGGTTCTCAGAGGACACCATTGCATTTACTCTCTTCTTTCTCACTTCATCTGCATCTCCTTATTGGGATGTGAGAAATGGCAGCCCAACCCTCAGTTTGGTCTAGGAACAGTGTGGGCCCCTGAGACCCCTATCTGGACCTGGTATTAGGCCATGGGGTCTGTATTCCTTTCCCCTTAATAAAAGAGGGTCTTCTGGGGGCTTTTTGGCTTCCTGGGTTTTAGCCCACAGACTCTAACTTCTCCTTTGATTTAAACTGGAAAGAGATACAAATTGTCCTTTTACTTGCTGTACCAGGGCAACTGACCACCCTTCCACTCACAAAGTGAGAGCTATTGCTGGTCCCTCCCAGGACCCACAATGGGATTATAACAGGTCTGGAAGAATAAAAAGTAGGTACTACATGGTTTTATAGCTCCTGGCCGGGATGAGACAATGTATTTTAAAAACCATTAATTTTGAGAAAGCCAAAGAAGTCACACAGGGTAAAAATTAAAACCTGGCCCTCTTTCAGAGATGGAGGCCTTCTGAAAGGCCCAACATAGACCCTACATCTGCTGAAGGCCAAGTTTTACTGTGACAACACTTCATTATCCAATATTTCTCAGATATCAGGAGAAAACTTAAGAAATTACAATTAGGGCAAGAAACACCTATGCCTCAACTAATAGAAGTGACTTTTAAAGTATTTAATAACAGTGATCTAGCTAAGAAGAAAAGCCAAGCTCAGCATGAGAACAGGTGAGATAAGGACCAGGCTAAAATGATAGCTATTGCTTGCTTTAAATTATAAACGGTCATAGCACGGAACCAGAGTGCACCCAGCCACCCCAGGGCCATGCCCAGTGTGTAAATAGGATGGCCACTGGGGAATGAATTGTCCTCAATCCTGAAAGGGAAAAGGAGACATGCTCCCTCAAGATGGTGCTAACTCAAAAGGAAGGCCTGGGGATCCAGATGCCCCGCACTAAGAAGGACATCACGAAGTCACCAGTCTCTAAATCCAGGTGACTTTTGTGTGGCCAGCAAGAATACTAATTTTTTCATCTTTACCTGGGTCTCTTACTTTCTGATGCTGGATCACTGGCCTCCAAAGATTGTACTATATATAGGAACAATAGGCAACCCCATTGTTACTATTTGACTCCCTTATACACATGTCGGTATACAGATCAGTTAATGTCACACTCATTTTTGCATATTCCTGAGTGTCCTACCATGCTCTAAGGCAGAGATTTGTTAAATACCATGGGTGCCATCGTATCACTCAAAGGAACCAGGCCTTCCCAAATGGTGCTCACTGATGGGCCCACAGATCACCTCCCTAAGTCAATCTCAGAGCAAATCATTACTGCCATCTGTATGGCAGAGTACCTAGAAGAACCCTTCAGGCTCAACCTGTGCTCATTAAAGTATGGGATCCAAATAAGTAACCCAATAAAAAACAATATCCCCTAAAATTACAAGCAAGAAAAGGATTAGAGTCCTTGATTTCTAAATTTTTGCAGCATTGTTTACTGGTGCCCTGCCAATCATCTTGTAATATTCCTATTCTACCAGTTATAAAGCCAACTGGAGAATATCAACTTGTATAAGACCTGAGAATCATGAATGAGACAGTAATTCCTCTTCATCCTTTAGCAGCTAACCCTTATACCTTGTTAACCCAAATTCCAGGATATTGACAATGGTTAAGGTCTAAACCATTTTATGTAAACCATTTAGATACATGCCTGAATGCTGCTGCCCCAGGGCTTTCTTTTTCTTTTTTCTTTTCTTTTTTTTTTTCATTTTTCATTTGTTGCCCCAGTGCTTTCAAAATAGCCCTCCACTGTTTACATGAGCCCTAAACACCTGATGTAAACACTTGTGGGGCAGGTTGGAGGTTCTCCACAGGACCCTTCCCTTACTGTTCTTCTAAAGCAAGCTGGCTAACTCCTTTCAATATCAGGTGCTCCTGCTGGACTCCTTTGAGGTTACTGTAAAAACTTTTAGCACCCTTAATCCAGCTTCTCCCATGCCAGTTAATTCCTTGGAGACCCTAACTTATTGCGGTATTGAAACCATAGACTAGATTTATTCACATAGATCTCAAAAGATACATCTCTTGAGAATCCTGCTGCTGAATGGGTCACTGATGGAAGTAGTTTTGTGGAAAATGGAAAAAGAAGGGCAGGATACACTGTGGTTAGTCTACACCAAACAACAGAAGTCCAGGCACTGCCACCTGATACCTGAGCACAAAAGCAGAGATATTTGCCCAGGCCCTTGGCTCTCGGTCAGGGAAAGGCACTTAACATGTACACTGAAACCCTGTATACCTTCCTTGACCTTCATACACATGCAGCTATTTGGAAGAATGGGACCTCCTAAATGCAAGAAATTCCCTCATTAAAGATGGAAAAGAAGTACTGCAGCTTCTAGAGGCTGTGTGTAAGAAGCAAGTGGCAGCAATTCACTATTAAAGATGTTTAGACACCCCTTTCTGAAAAGGACATTCCAGTTGCATTGAGAAATGCAAGGGCTGACAGGGAAGCCAGAAGTGCAGCTACAGAAACCACAGGTGAACTTGCTTTGTTTCCCTCTGCCCATTCTCTTGATGTAAACCCATCCTATACAATAGAAGAATAAGCAGGGGCAAAATAAAATCAGGGGACCCTAATATCTGAGAAGAGGTGGCTCACAGGTCAAAAGCTCTTGCTTTCTCAATCTGATCAGTGGAAAATCATAAAACAACAACAACAAAAAACTTCCTTCAATATGGGATGGGATGCCATGACCACCTGCATAGATCATCTTTTTACAGGTAAAGACCTGGAAACCACAGTAAAAAGTGGGTTTTTTTATTGTGACTTCAAATAACCTTGAGGGTAAACAGACAGATGACCCCTCCTTTATTGACCCCAATCCAGAGGCAAGAAATCTATCCTGGTGAGGACTAACAGATTGTCCATACCTAAATGTCCTCCTTTTAGGAATTCAAACACCTTTTAGTTTTTGTAGACACCTTTACTGAAACGGTGCAAGTTTCCCCACCAGAACTGAGAACGCTACAGAAGTGACTTTCACATATTATCATTTTGGCCTTCCTACTTCTTACAGAGTGATGATGGCCCTACTATTGTTGCAACTATAACCCAATAGGTAGCTTGAGCTTTGGGAATTAAATATCGTCTCCACTCCTTGTGCAGGCCGCAACGCTCCACCAAGGTTGAAAGAACCAGTGAAACTTTAAAACAGACTCTGGCAAAATTGTGTCAGGAAATTTCTGAGTTGGTACACTCTGTTGCTTATAGCCTTGAGGAGAATATGAGCAGCACCCAAAGGGAAGACAAAACCTAGTTAACCTGTTAATTTAAACAGAAACTCACTCTATTAGAAGATATGTTCAAAATCTAAGCCAGGCCATTCAGGAATATGACAATATAATGTTGCTCTCACATGGGTAAATGAAGGGTGATCCCAAAATCCTGTCTCGAAACTGGGTCCTATAAAAACTTGGAAGGAAGTCACCCCCGCAGATCAACTTCTTCCTAAATGGTAGGACCTTACCAAGCACTACTAGCCACCCCAACAGATGTAAAGCTTCAAGTAACAGCTAGTTAGGTCCACATAACCAGAATTAAACTGCAATGTATCTTTATAAAACCACAGGCGCGCAGTGGCTCAAGCCTGTAATCCCACCACTTTGGGAGGCCGAGACGGGCAGATCGTGAGGTCAGGAGATCGAGACCATCCTGGCTAACACGGTGAAACCCCGTCTCTACTAAAAATACAAAAAATTAGCCAGGTGTGGCAGCGGGCACCTGTAGTCCCAGCTACTCGGGAGGCTGAGGTGGGAGAATGGCATGAACCCTGGAGACAGAGCTTACAGTGAGCTGAGATCACACCACTGTACTCCAGACTGGGTAACAGAGGGAAACTCCATCTAAAACAACAACAACAACAACAACAAAAAGAAAACACCACAGGAAACTGCTGATTACACCTGCAAGTACACAAAGAATCTAAAGCTTCTATTCTAGAAATCAACCCTAAATGGAGCCACTCTGGAAGATAAGTAACATCCTAATTTTCTTGAAACTTGCCTGTCAACCTCTAATGGCTTTTACAGATGTTGGCCTTTCTGGCAGGAAAGTAATTAACCATACTGCCAGTCTATTAAACTTAACCTTGTTGGCTTTGTATAACCACTAAAAGTTGGGAGTATGCCAGACCAGAGCCCTTAGAAGACTAGCCCTAGCATCCCAGCACATGTCCAAGGACAAACTCACTGGTACACGGGATGGCAGTATCAAGCCCAACAGCCCATACAAGGATGATATTGGATCATGTCATGAGTCTTTAAGTTCTCTCTCTTAGGTAGCAACAGTAATTCAAATGTCACAAATAGAAAAACACTCTCATACATTATGTTTTAGCCAGAGCGATTCCCCTTCGGTCTTTTCAGCAATCATGCCAGTTCTACCAATTTTATAGGGGAACTCCAAGAGAGTCAGTATAGCTGAACTTTTGTCACTGGGTCTCCTGTCTTAGTCAACACCTCTGCAGGAAGTAAGCTAATAAATGGACAGCTCATCCATGCAGCCAATTGCCTGTTCTATCATGCCCACTGCCCAGCTAAGCCTCTATTTCTTTTCAACAAAACTAGAACCTCTAACATTTGCAGGGGCTGTCCTCACACAGGAAACCTTTATACACCTTATCTGAATACATCCTCTGGGGACCATCAACACACCCAATCAAAAGATAACTGTACCTTGTGTTGGGGCCCTAAAAGAGAGACTTTAGTTAAATAATTTTACATTATCATCCAATTTTACCATCTATTAGTGGACTCAAGAACTGCTGTGAACTTAGCTGCACAAAACCTTTTGCTTATAGGCCAAAAAATAGAAAAGCCCCTTTTACAGAACTTCATCTTTTTCACCACTTTAATGCAAAATACTTTCACAGCACAAATATCACCATCACAGGGAATTTTGGGGGTTTGTGGATCTTCAGCAAATCTACAACTATCTTCAGTATTCAGAAAAAATGCACGATTGCTTACATTTCCCGCATCTAACTTCTGCATGTGGTAACAGATCTCTCCCTTTCCCCATGTAGCAACATCACAGGATTCACCTCCAAGCAGTAACTTTATTCCCTTAGATATGGTAGTATTCACTCTATTGAGATTAGCTGCAGGAAGTAAAGTCTTAGGAATCCAGCATAAACTCTCAGGAGACCACAGTGACTGTCCCACAAATAGCAAAGAGCCTCTCTAAATTTTAGCAGCTGGACTCCCTCCTGACCACTGTGGTTCTTCAAAACTGAAGAGACTTAGATCTAGCTCCTCACAGCCAGACAAGGAGGAATATTGATTGCATCTAAAAGAGGAATGCTGTTTTTACATCAATCAGTTGGGTTCCGTCCAAGAAAATATTTAAAATATCATTACCCAGGCAGACAAAATGGAATCTTTAGGAACTCCCAAGGGACCTTAGAAGCAATGGCTATTGTCTGCCCTGCTCCCTTTAATAGTGCCAGTCTTGAGCATACTTTTAGGTTTAACTTTTGGTCCAATTTTGTTTAAAATACTGTTTTCTTGCTTTCTTGATTATAGCAACTCCATGTCCTCAAGATGGTTTTGCAAGGCTTTCAATATTTGGACTCTAATAAGCTATCTCATGTGTTACCTACTGGTTCCATGAACAACATGATTTGTACCCCCATTAGATCAGGCAGAAAGAGACTTAAGGCAGATAGGCAGGGAAAAGGCCCCACTCAGCAGGTAGCAGCTACAAAATAAATGACCTGACTCCTTAATCTCCCATATGATTACCAGCCCTCAAATATCCTAATGGAGATTGAGACAGGATAGATAGTCAAGGAAATGGCTATGTTCTCAGGATGCAGCAACGTGGTGACCATGCAGCCAACACAATAAGCCTTAGTTTTTGCGTTGCAATAGAGCTCATTTAAGCAGATCTGTCTTCATAGGAATGTTCCCTCCTAGAGAGCATGCACACTTTGATATTACCTATCCTGAAAGTCCTCAAACTGATACTCTGCTCACTTTAACAGTAAAATAACCCCCCATAGGTGGAGATTTAAGTTGCTAATGAGACATGTGACATATGAACAAGCATGTACAGCTACTGCACATGTACACCCAGAGGACCACCCAGAACATACTTACTAGCAACACCTCTCCCACCACCTTATGAATAATCATGGAAGGCTCCTATACAGGGAGTTTCTCCAGCAATAATCAATGCTGTCTCACCCCAATGAGCTGCCCACCCTGAATCTACTCTCTCAGAGGTACTGTCTATTCTGCAGTTAACTTTCAAATATTCTTTTAATTTTACAATGAATTACTCTATGCTGCATTTTGCTGTATGTCTCTTGTTTACATTATTTTAAACAAAGAAGACAAGAATCCAGGTATCACAACAGCCATCAACATTTCTATGCCTCACACCTTATGCCAAGATAACTTCCAAATAGATCAGATATTTAAATACATAATATGTACAATGAAGTGATAAATGAAAGAAACCATGGCATAAGTCTTCTGTTAAAAGTAGGAAGGAAGGGGGTTGGGCATGGCAGCGCATGCCTATGATCCCAGCACTTTAGGACACTGAGATGGGTGGACCAACTGAGGTCGGGAGTTCAAGGCCAGCCTAACATGGTGAAACCTTGTCTCTACCAAATTTTAAAAAATTAGCTGGGTGTGATGGTGGGTGCCTGTAATCCCAGCTACTTGGGAAATGAGGCAGGAGAATCACTTGAACCCGGGAGGCAGAGGTAGCAGTGAGCTGAGACTGCTGCAACTGCACTCCAAACTGGGCAACAGGAGCGAAAGTCTGTCTCCAAAAAAAAAAAAAAGAGTTGGGAGGGAAAGTTCTTTCCACTGTGACCCAAATGCCAGGCAGGATAACAGACTGATGAATTCAACCATGCAAATGTGAGAACTCTTCAAGCAAAACCATGTTAAGCAAACTCAAAAGGCAGATGGCAAACTGGGAAAAAATTGTGAAATATCATAAAGTTAATTTTTCTAATAAATAAGTACTCATAGCTATAATGTCAGCAATCCAATAGAGAAAAAAGGATTGAAAACAACACAGAGAATTCATAGGAATGAAAAGACAAATGTTTTTTAGTCCCATGCAAATATCCTTAGTGATAAACATAATAATGAAAAATATAGAACCCTGTGTAGATTTATTTCGAATTTCTATTAGAAGTTTAAAAATAGAAAGCGGCCTGGCACAGTGGCTCACTCCTGTAATCCCAGCATTTTGGGAGGTGCAGGCGGGTGGATCACGAGGTCAGGAAATTAAGATCATTCTGGCTAACATGGTGAAACCCCATCTCTACTAAAAATACAAAGAATAAGCCAGGCCTGGTGGTGGGCGCCTGTAGTCCCAGCTACTCAGGAGGCTGAGTCAGGAGAATGGTGTGAACCCCGAAGGCGGACCTTGAAGTGAGCCGAGATCCTGCCACTGCGCCACTGCACTCTGGTCTGGGCGACAGAGCTAGACTCTCAAAAAATAAAAAATAAAAAGAAAGCTATAACATCTCTCCAACCTCCAGCAATTTAAAGTGTATAATTTACTTTTAAAAGGAGAGGAAGAAAACACACATATATACAACACATATAAAAATTTGTTCATAGATATTTTTAAAAGCTCCAAAACATACACTGCTTGTTTAGGTCACAGGGAGGTTTTTTTAACAGCTCATCCTTTGATATTTTTAAAATCTTGAGCCATATAAATGGAATACCTAATTGTAAAAATTAGATTTAAGAAAGTGGGAATAATTCTATTGCAAACAAAACAGCAAGGTGAGAGGCAGGCTAAGTTCCAGCCCAACTCTGCTATTAATTAACTGGGTGAACTTTGGCCAGTCTTTTGGACTCATTGATTATTCTAGCTGCAAAGAATCTCAGAAATGTTCTCATTAAACACTTGTTTTATGGAATAGAAACAGATTCACAGAATAAATTAAGTGACTTAACCAATCTCACATGCAATCAATTTACAGCAGAGCCAACAAAAGCTGTTCATGTATCAATTTATTCTTAGATAAGATGGGAGTGCTGCCATTAAGAAAAAACAAGCGACAGAGATGGGGAGAAAATAAATGCAAAGCACATAACTGACAAAGGACTTATGATCCAGAGCATATTTTTTAAAATCTGAAAACTCAAAATTAACAACAAAATGCAGGGGTATGCAATTCCTAAAACCACAGTGAGATAGCACTGTGCAGCTATTAGAATGGCTAAAACTTTAATTTAAAAACCTAACAGTATCAACTTGGAAAGAATATGTAGCAACTAGAACTCTAACATATTGCTGGTAAACAAAATGCAAAATTGTTCAACCACTTTACAAAATAGTTTGGCAGTTTCTCATAAAGTTAAACATAGATTTAACCAATACCTTGTAAACCAGCAATACCACTCCTGGGCATTTATCCAAGAGAAATAAAAACTTACATTTACACGAAAACTGGTATACGAATCTGGGAAAAGATCCATGTCTTTCTGGGAAAGGTTCTGGGAAAATGCAGAATTGGAGGAATGGAAAACAGACTAGAGGTTGCTAAGGACTGGGACAAAAACAGAGGTTGAATAAAAAGTAGGAGCAGAAGAAAATTTTAGGAGATGTTGGAACTTCTCCGTGTTATTATTGTGGTGTTGGATACATGAATCTATGAATTTTGCAAACCCAAAGAACTGTGTACCATCAAAAGCAGATTTTAGGGCATGTAAATTTAAAAATAAATTTTTCCATCTTTATGAGGTATAATTGACAAATAAGAAGTAAGTATACTTAAGGTGTACCATCTGATGTTTTGATATACATTGTGAAACATTTGCCACCATAAAACTAACGTATCTATCACCTTGAAGAGTGAAGTCATCAAAGGTCTCTGTGGTCCATTCTATTTCTCGAAACATAAAGATTCTTTCACTTTTTAAAAACAGACAGCAACTAATTCTGAAGTAACACAAAAATTTTCAATTTTTCTTTATGAAAAATAAACCTGAATAACTATGAAATTCATAACACCATGACAATGTGGAAAAACAGAAAACCCTGAAAAAAGTGTAAAAATAATGGCTTGGATTTTCATCTCCTTAACAATTTGGCTAGGCTTCAGGTGTTTCTCTCATTTGGAAGTACTAATTTAATAGGAAAATAAAGCCAGTCTATATTTTTATATGTCACTGTTTAAGTTTTGCTGATCTTACTTTAATCTTCATTTTTACTTAAAGATTAGATCACTAATGGACACATGAAAATATACTGTAGGTCAACAGAGTTTAGATTTTTAAAAGCAATCTTCACATTCGAAAGTCTTACTAAGATAGTGAACTCTAAGAGGACTTACGAAAGGAAGCATGCCTGGGGAAGAAAATTCAGGCATAGCAAACAGCAAGTGCTGGGGCACTGAACAAGTAAGGAGGGGTAGTTGATGTGGTGAGAGAATAGCAAGGAGTCCAGTGTGGATGGGAGGAGGGGGTTTGTAATCAGAGAATGAGAAATAGAAGAGAGAGAGAAGAGAAAGAAATAGGCCAGATTATGTTCAGTACACCCAGGACTCTGACTTTGTACTGAGAGCCATAAGAAGCTTGTGAATGATTTTGACCCCAGGAGTGAAATGATCTGACTTAACTTCTATCAGGATCTTCCTGGTCACATTTTTGAGAACAAATCGAAGAGGAAGGTAGATGTGAAATCAGGGAGATGAACGAAAAAGCTTTTGCACAGAGGACACTGGTGACTCAGATGAAGAATAAGTGACAAATGGTCAAAATCCACCTAATTTTGAAAATCAAGGTTCCAGGATTTCTCTTGGACCAGATATGGGGTATGAAAAGAAGGATATGGATGGCTCCAGGATGTGTTTCTTTCATATGAGCTAATGGAAAGTGGAGATATTTGGAAGAGGAGCAGCTTTCAATGCAATATCAGATTAGATTTTTAGAAAGAGTAGTTATATTTGTATTGGACTCTAAGTAAGAAGCATTGAAACTTCTGCAGACATGGCCCAGCCACTGGACACAAGAGTCACCTACAGGTTGGAACTTCACATGTGGGTGAGTGAGAACACACACTCCTACTACCAGGAGTGAGTCTCTTATTTGAAAAGCTATTTTCCCCAGCTGTTACCAAAGCCACAACCACAGCATGTGAGAATCACTGATAAAAGTGAAACATGCTGAGGGTTGTGCTGGTTTTCATGAGTGCTGGTTACAGTTTACATTTATGGAACAGAAATTGTGTCATCAAGGCCGGGCGCGGTGGCTCAAGCCTGTAATCCCAGCACTTTGGGAGGCCAAGACGGGCGGATCACGAGGTCAGGAGATCGAGACCATCCTGGCTAACACGGTGAAACCCCGTCTCTACTAAAAAAAATACAAAAAACTAGCCGGGCGAGGTGGCGGGCGCCTGTAGTCCCAGCTACTCGGGAGGCTGAGGCAGGAGAATGGCGGGAACCCGGGAGGCGGAGCTTGCAGTGAGCTGAGATCCGGCCACTGCACTCCAGCCTGGGCGACAGAGCAGACTCCGTCTCAAAAAAAAAAAAAAAAAAAAAAAAAAAGAAATTGTGTCATCACTATCATTGTAGAAACTTCAAATGATTGAACATGAAAGCCAAGATAGTTGTTTTGTTTCTCTTTTCTTCCTTTCTTTTCTTCTCTGTTTCTTTTTTAAATTGAATTAACTCCTATAGAGTTTTTGTTTTAACTGAAACCCAGAGACACAGGTGGCAGGCGCCTGTAGTCCCAGCTACTCGGGAGGCTGAGGCAGGAGAATGGCGGGAACCCGGGAGGCGGAGCTTGCAGTGAGCCGAGATCGCGCCACTGCACTCCAGCCTGGGCGACAGGAGTCTCCGTCTCAAAAAAATAAAAATAAAAATAAAAATAAAAAATCGCGTCACTGCACTCCAGCCTGGGCGACAGGAGACTCCGTCTCAAAAAAAAAAAAAAAAAAAAAAAAGCACAAAGTTTTACGCATTTGAGTGACTGTGAGGAAAAATAGAATAATTCTAGAATAATTCAACTCAGAGTACACAGACAAAATGAATACTGAATTTTTCAGAAAGTATTTGTGAATGTCATTTATTTTGCCTGGAGCTTTATCATGGTGACAATAACAGTTCAACACTTCCCTGTCTCCTTTTATTCGAAACACTTTGGAAAGATGAACACTTTGAACACTTCACTGTAAATAGGTCTGTGACCTGTAAACTAATACAGTGTCTACATTTGCTCTGGGAATTATTTCTACAAACCTTAAAAGATAGTATTTTAAGTAATTTTCAAGGTAATATTTGTTCAAAGGCAAGATTTTTTTCTCCTGGTTTACTTCAATGTAACTTTTGAAAAACATATCTAATGTCATAATGTTACCAATATAACTACAGTTGATACAGTCATAGTACTTGGTTCTAGTTCATACTCTTTATTGACAGTACTTGGTTCTATAAACTAATTTTAAACAGTGAATTACCAAATACTTCATTATTACTCTTTGGGGAAATACAGGGTTGGGTTTCTGCAAGCCCCCTGGTCTCAATATTTTCATCAGCCAATTAGAAACTTTATGTTTAAAGACATTTTATTCAATAGATATTGTTGATTCATTATCATTGAATTCACAGCCAGCAACACTGTAACTTATGTTTAGAATGAAACTTATCTGACGCATGTATTTTATCCATAAAGCAAATCACAGCCTTACTGATATTAACGCTTTTCTTCCTACAAATTTCTCTCTCCATTTCTCTCCCTTCCCTCCTTCTTAAAAAAAAATAAAATACAGGTTAAAAATATAAAATAAAAAAATAAAGATTAGAAATGCTAGATAACACTAAAGCATGACACTTGGAGGCCACCTCAGATAACAGAATCACTACCACCAACAGCAACAACAAACTCACGAAAATGCAAAGAAAATGTGGTTTTAAATAGACTGTAAAAGGTTATCTTGTTTATAACAGTTTATTATCTTGTTTATATTAGTTCATTCGTACTGAATGAATAGCATTCACTATGAATGTTGAAACAGGAGGTAGAGTGTTGCCTTGTTCCAACACATATGCCCTTGGGATGACGTACATTTTTCACAGCCCTGCATACAACCATAAATGACCACAAAAGTGCCCTCAGTAATGATTTTGGGGTTGTAAAGAAATTTTAGCAGAAAGGCTAATTCTTAAAAACAGAATATGATGATAGTGGTTTCTGACTTTCTTAAGCAAGTATTCCTTTTGGTGGAGGAGAAAATACACTACTTTTCCATGTGATAGCTGTACTTAAAGTGGCCACTGATAATTATAATACAAAAATCTGCTACAGAACTTTTTGGTTTGTTTGTTTGTTTGTTTGTTTGAGACTGGGTCTAATCTCACTCTGTGGCTCATGGTGAAGTGCAGTGGCACAATGTCAGCTCACTGCAAACTCCAGTTCCCTAGTTCAAGTGATTCTCCTGCCTCAGCCTCCCAAGTAGCAGGGATTACAGGAATGTACCACCCCATCTGGCTAATTTGTGTATTTTTAGTAAATATGGAGTTGGCCAGGTTGGTCTAGAACTCTTGACCTCACTTATCCACCAACCTTGGCCTCCCAAAATGCTGGCATTATAGGTGTGAGCCACTGTGGCTGGCCAGGAACAAAGTTTTTGAAACTCTGAGGATGAGTATATACTTTTTTAAAAGGCATTTAAGGTTTTAACATTTTTTTCTTTGTTCAGTTAATAATTACGATGTTTCCATGTCAATGTATTTTTCTCAATTTTTTACAGTGGCTACATTTTATGGGTTGGCCTTGTTTGAATTAATTATATTATGTTATTTGCACAACTACAGTGTCTTTCAGATGCAGGTTAAAGATTAAATTTCAAAAGCAAAGAAAATGTACATTCTTACGCATTTAATATATGCCGTCAATAACACTTCAGAAACATCATACATATTTTAAATTCTACCAGTCTCATATAGATACTCTACATTCTTCAAAAATGTGTAGTCATAATCAAAGAAAAAAACAATTTGCTGTTCCTAATCCTTATATTGAACTGGAGATTTACATTTCTGTTTACCCACAGCTATGTTTTTTATCCTTGGGACATGCTTAGAGAAATACCTATGAGGCAGAGGCAGCTGAAACGAGGTGCCCTGTGCCTATGCGACATGCGGCAGAGGTTGGAGGATGCCCAGCGGGGTGCTTCAGGACCAGCAGCTCTGCAGCCTGCTGCACCAGGCCCAGGGGGAGGTGGGCTCCCCTGTGGCCAGCTCCCGCCCACACCTTATCGGCCCCCTGCTCCAGGCTCTGAAGGGAGCTCTGGTTCTGAGGGGAGGCTCCTAGATGTGGATATGATCACTCAACTGCTCCATCGCTGGGCTCTTGGAGCTCCTTCTCCCTCTGTGGGTTGCGAGGGTGGCATCTTTGTGACTCCTACCCGCACCGGGAGGCTGCAGGCGCTAGAGATGTTGTCGGCCCTCCCCACTTTATGGGGGGAACGTTCTGGGTCCCCGGTTGTCAGGCCTGACTCCAGACAATCCCGGCGTCTGTCTCCTGGGAAGAATTTCTTGGGAGTGTGGCTGGCACAGGCCTTTCTCCCCTCTGGGTCATCACCTACTGACTGTGACTGGTTCTTCTGGGCTCCAGGGCTGGCCATGAACCTATTCAGCCCACATTGCCAAGACAGTCCTAAGCCAAAGGAACAAAGCTGGAGGTATCATGCTACCTGACTTCAAACTATACTACAAGGCTACAGTAATCAAAACAGCATGGTACTGGTACCAAAACAGAGATATAGACCAATGGAACAGAACAGAGTCCTCAGAAATAATACTACACATCTATAGCCGTCTGATCTTTGACAAACCTGACAAAAACAAGAAATGTGGAAAGGATTCCCTATTTAATAAATGGTGCTGGGAAAACTGGCTAGTCATATGTAGAAAGCTGAAACTGGATCCCTTCCTTACACCTTATACAAAAATTAATTCAAGATGGATTAAAGACTTAAATATTAGACCTAAAACCATGAAAACCCTAGAAGAAAACCTAGGCAATACCCTTCAGGCCATAGGCATGGACAAGGACTTCATGTCTAAAACACCATAAGCAATGGCAACAAAAGCCAAAATTGACAAATGGGTTCTAATTAAACTAAAGAGCTTCTGCACAGCAAAATAAACTACCATCAGAGTGAACAGGCAACCTACAGAATGGGAGAAAATTTTTGCAACCTACTCATCTGACAAAGGGCTAATATCCAGAACCTACAAAGAACTCAAACAAATTTACAAGAAAAAAAACAACCCCGTCAAAAAGTGGGCAAAGGATATGAACAGACACTTCTCAAAAGAAGACATTTATGCAGTCAACAGACACATGAAAAAATGCTCATCATCACTAGCCATCAGAGAAATGTAAATCAAAACCACAATGAGATACCATCTCCCACCAGTTAGAATGGCAATCATTAAAAAGTCAGGAAACAACAGGTGCTGGAGAGGATGTGGAGAAATAGGAACACTTTTACACTGTTGGTGGGACTGCAAACTAGTCCAACCATTGTGGAAGACAGTGTGGCGATTCCTCAAGGATCTAGAACTAGAAATACCATTTGACGCAGCCATCCCATTACTGGGTATGTACCCAAAGGATTATAAATCATGCTGCCATAAAGACACATGCACATGTATGTTTATTGCAGCACTATTTGCAAGAACAGAGACTTGGAACCAACCCAAATGTCCATCAGTGACAGACTGGATTAAGAAAATGTGGCACATATACACCATGCAATACTATGCAGCCATAAAAAAGGATGAGTTCATGTCCTTTGTAGGGATGTGGATGCAACTGGAAACCATCATTCTCAGCAAACTATCGCAAGAACAGAAAACCAAACACCGTATGTTCTCACTCATAGGTGGGAATTGAACAATGAGATCACTTGGACACAGGAAGGGGAACATCACACACCAGGGCCTATTGTGGGGTGGGAAAGGGGGGAGGGATAGCATTAGGAGATACACCTAATGTAAATGACGAGTTAATGGGTGCAGCACACCAACATGGCATGTGTATACATATGTAACAAACCAGCACGTTGTGCACATGTACCCTAAAACTTAAAGTATAATAAAAAAAAGAAAAAAAAAGGCAATAAGACAGCCCTGTAGATCCAACGTTGTTGTTCCAGACATGACATACCAAAAGTGACTACCATCATGAGCTGAGGAAAGCCTGTAAGGAGATCTACCAGCTATGTGGGCAGAGAGAGCCACAGAGAGCCCATTGAATGTGCCCTGCCTTCTTACCATCTTAGCCTGCTGAGTCGCTGGAATTACAGGCATGATGCACTATGCCTGGTTCATTTGGCATAGTTTTTTCAGAGCTATAGGATTTATTAGTATTTCACTGCTTTTTATAATTTGATACCATTCCATAGTAGGGATATAACACATTTTGTTTATCCATTCATCGAGGTGAATGTTTGGATGTTTCCACACTGGGGCTATTTGAAAAATGCTGCTGCAAATATTCATGTATGATTATATATTTCAGTTCCTCTTTTGAGTTATTTGATGTTTATTCATGAAAGTAATTATGGGTTTTATGCCTTTTTCATATTTAATATATTGAGGATCTACCAAACTTTTCTACAGAGGCTACACCATTTTCTATTCCCACCAAAACTATGAAACAGTTCCAATTTCTTCAGTTCCCCACTATTACCAGTTCAAAAAAATATAGCAATCCTAGTAGATGTGATATGCTCTCCAGTTGTTTTGATTTGCATTTCCTTAATGAGTAATGATGTTGGATATCTTTTTATGTCCATAACATGTTGGTCATTTGTATGTCTTTTTTGGAGGAATGTCTATTCACATCTTTTGCCCATGTGTTATTTAGGTTTTATGTTGTTGAATTAAAAAAAAAATTATTTTAGATACTAGAACTTTATTGGATATAAGTTATGCAAATATTTTCTCCCCTTCTGTTGGTTGCCTTTTCACATCTCTTAACCTGTTTTTAAAGAACAGTTAAAAAAAAAATATCTTAAGTATCTGTTTTTCTGTTTGTGCCTTGTACTTTTGGTGACTTATCCAAAATACAGTTTCTAAATGCAGGGTCGTGAAGTTTATCCCTTTGTTTTCTTCTGTGAGTTTCATGGTTTACTTATTTCAATGCTGAAGTACTTTGAGTTAGTTTCTTCATATAACGTGGTAGGAGTGTGGCTTCATTCTTTTTGTTTTTCACCCTTGAATGATCTTGGAAACGTTTTGAAAGCCAGTTGGTATATTAAGGGTTTGTTTCTGGCTTTCTGCTCTACTGTGCTACTCTATGTGACCATTCTTATTCCAGAACCACTATTTCAATGATTGTAACTTTGTAAGCAAGTTTTGAAATCAATAAATGTGACTTGTTCAGTGCTGTTTTTCTTTTTCAAAAGTGTTTGGATGTTAGGGCCTCTTGTAGTTCCATATCAATTTTTGGATCAGCTTTCCCATTATTACCAAAAAGGCTATTGGGATACTGCTACTGATTACATTGAATTCTAGGTTTTTCTGTGGGGTATTGCCATCTTTAAAACATGATTTTATCCATGAATATGGGTGTCTTTCCATTTTTGGTCAGTTTAACATTTGTTGATTTTGTAGATATTTTTAAGAAACTAGCTTATGACTTTATTGATCTTGTGTAATAAAACAAAGCCCTTTTTATTTTCTTTCAGGAAGCTGAAGGGATGTCAAAATAGGCAAACATAACTCCTTGCCAACAGGTGTGCTCTACCCTCTTTGGAACCAGGAACTCTTACTAGCATTGCATACAAGACAATCACAAAACTGGAAAGAGAAATGAGGAAAAGCTAAGTTAAAATATCACATAGTCTTCTGCTGTCTTGTGTTGTCATGATAAAATACCATTTATGGTGGCTTAAACAGGAAATGGTGAAAATTTGTGTCTCAGTTTTGGAGAAAATATTAAATAAAGGTCAAACAAGATCTGTTTCTAGTGAGGCCTTTCTTCCTGACTTGCAGATGGACTGCCTCCTCACTATGTTTCACATGTTTTTTCATCATGAAACAAAATGACATGGAAACACAAATAAAAGTTAAAAATACATGTTAATGTAATATCTCTGTTTTCTTCCCGGTCTTATTTCATTGTCATATAACAAGTAAGATGTATTAACTTTATATCATAGTATGTACATATTATTAATTTTATGTTGTTGTATTTACATTACAAGATATCAAGAAGAGTGAACATCACTAATATACTTAACCTCCTCTTCTGTATAAGAAGTTAGTGCGTTCTTATTGTAGGCAGGATAGCTTTGTTATATTAGGTAGAATTAAGACCTTATTAAAAAGAAATTTATATTTTATTGTCTATCTTTAGATACATGTAAATGTGTATGCATTTCCATATTTATATACTATATATATAGAAACAAACGTAAAATTCATATATACCATATACACATGAAGCTATTTTAGCATTTTCTGACTTTGGTGAAAATGCTACATTAAATCACATCCTGGGTGAGTGGTTGAATCACACACTTGCACATATGTTTATGTTGTTAAAGGAAACACTCCTCAGTTCCTGTTTTATTAAGTGTCTATATCAGGAATGAATCTTTTTTCAAATTTTTTCTTCAGTTTTTGGGATAATCATATTTTTCTCGTTATTTCTAAAATATGATTATAGTGGTGGATTTCCTAATAGAAAACCACCTTTCCTTGACTGAAAAAAAAGAGAGGATTACAAGTGTAGTTTGTTACATAGATATATTGCATATGAAGTCTGGGCTCTTAGCGTAACCATCACCCAAACATACATTGTACCCATTAAATAATTTATCATTTCTCAACACCTCCTAGTCCTTCACCTTTGGAAGTCTCTGGTGTCTGTTATTCCACACTTTATTCCACATAAGTGAGAGTGCCTTTTTTTTTTTTTTTTTTTTTTTTTTACAATTTCTGAGTTGTTTTACTTAAGATAGTGGTCACCAGTTTCATCCATGGTGTTAAAAAAGATATGCTTTCATTCTTTGGTATTGCTAAATAGTATTCCAATAATATATATACTATATAAAACATAATTTGGTTCTCAGCTTGGTCATAATTAGTGTCTGGAAATGTTTTAATTTTTTATATTGATTGTGTATCTAAAACTTTTACTGAATTTTAAAATCAAATATAAATTTTTTGGTGTTGTATTTGAGACTTTCTAGCTGTAAGGTTTTATCATCAGTAAACAGAAATAATTTGACTTTTGCTTTCAAATTTGAATGCCTTTTATTTCTTTCTCTTACCTGATTGCTCTAGCTAGGACTTTAGGTACTGTGTTGAATACAAGTGGTGAGAATCAGCATTCTTGTCTTGTTTCACTTCTTGGGAAATGTGCTTTCAACTCTTCCCCGTTGAGTATAATGTTGGCTTTGAGTTTGTCATACATGTCCTTTACTATTCTGAGGTATGTTCTTTCTATGTCCAGTTTGTTGAGAGTTGTTATAAAGGGAAGATGAATATTATCAAATGCTTTCATGCCTCTACTGAGATGATCATAGGCTTTTTGTCCTTTATTCTGTTTATATAATGAATCACTTTTATTAATTTTTGTGTGTTGAACCATGGTTACATCTCTGGAATAAAATTCACTTGGTTGTGATTTATTATACTATGGCTGTGCTGTTGGATTTGGTTTGCCAATATTTTGTTGATGATTTTTATATATTTGTTTATCAGGGATATTAGTCTGCAGTTTTCTTTTGTCTTTCTTTCTTTCTTTTTGGTATCCTTATCTGGCTTTGGCATCACAGTGATATTGACTTTCATTGAATGAATTAAGGAGAATTTTCTCCCTGTCAATTTTTAGAACAGTTTCACAAAGATTCGTTCCTGTTCTTCTTTGCATGTTTTGTAGAATTCAGCTCTGAATCCATCTGTTCTGGGTTTTTATTGGTTGGAAACACTTTTATTAGTCAAACAATCTAACTTTTCATTATTGCCCTTTTCGGGATTTATATTTCTTCCTGGTTCAATCTTGGGAGTTTGTATGTTTCCAGAAATTTGTTCATTTTCTCTAGGTTTTCTAGTTTGTGAATATATAGTTGCTCATAGTTGTCTCTAATGATCTTTTTAAAAAAATTTTTGTAGTGTCAGTTGTAATGTTTCCTTTTTCATTTATGATTATGTTTATTTGGATCTTCTCTCGTTTTGTTAGTCTAGGTAGCAGCTTACAAATTTTGTCTTTTCAAAGAAATGATATTTAATTTTATTGATTATTTGTAAATTTCTTGCTGTTTATTTTATTTAGTTATCCTCTGATCTTTGTTATTTCTTTTCATTTGCTAGCATTGGGTTTGGTTTGTTGTTTTTCTAGCTCCCTGAACTGTGATAGTAAGTTGTTAATTTGTTGGGGTTTTTTGTTGTTTGTTTTTTGTTTTTGAGACATGGTCTCATTCTGTCATCCTGCTCAGTGGAGTGGAGTGGTTATAGCTCACTGCATCCTCAACTTCCTAGGTTCTAGAAGTCCTTAGTTTCCTTAGTAGCTGAGACTACAACCATGTGACACTATGCCTGGCTAATTTTTAAAATTTTTGTAAAGATAGGCTGTCACTATGTTATCCAGGTTCCTCTGAAACATCTAAGCTCAAGCGGTCCCCCTGTTTTGGCCTACCAAAGTGTTGGGATTACAGGTGTAAGCCACCATGCATGACATGTGATCTTTCTCATTTTTTTGATTTAGGCATTTAACTGTACAAATGTTCTCTCAGCACAGATTTTGTTTTATCCCAGAGGTTTTGTATGTTATGTTTCCATTTTCTTTTGTTTGAAAAAAATGTTTAATTTCTACCTTTCTATCATCATTGACCTAGTGGTTGTTCAGGAGTAAGTTGTTTAATTTCCATATACTTTTTCATAGTTTTGAGAGTTCCTCTTGGTATTGATTTCTAGTTTTAGTTTTCTGTGGTCTGAGAAAACACTTGATCTGATTTCAATTATTAAAAATATATTGAGACTTGTATTGTAGCCTAATATATTGTTTGTCTTGTAGAATGTTTCATGTACTGATGAGAAACATTTACATTATGCACTTGGTTAGAATGATCTGTAAATGTCTGTTAGGTCTATGTGGTCCAAAGTCAAAATCCAGTCTTCCATTACTCATTTTCTTTCTGTCTTAATGATCTGACTAGTTGTAAGTGGGATGTTGAAGCCCTCCACTGTTGTATGGTTTTCTCTTCCCTGAGTCTAGTAATATTTGCTCTATGAATCTCAGTACTTTGATGCTAGGTTCATATGTATTTAGAACTGTTGTATCATCTTGTTAAATTGATTCCTTCATCGTTATATATAGTGACATT
Source organism: Macaca fascicularis (assembly GCF_037993035.2). Lineage (NCBI taxonomy): Eukaryota > Metazoa > Chordata > Mammalia > Primates > Cercopithecidae > Macaca > Macaca fascicularis. The sequence goes on from NC_132903.1 coordinate 3,149,248, forward strand.
CTTTGTTTTCTAATTTTCTTCATACAAGTTTTGACTTAAAATCTATTTTATCTGAATAGCTATAATTACCTCTGCTTGCTTTTGGTTTCTATGTGCATGAAATACATTTTGCTGACCCTTGATTTTCAATCTATAATCTATACGTGTCTTTAAGAGCAAAGTAAATTTCTTTTAAGCAATATATAGTTGTATTAGTGTTTTATTAAAAAATTTATTTCTCCAAACTGTATTTTTTGAGTGACATATTTAATCCATTTACATTCAAAGTTAATATTGATATTTGAGATTTTGTCCCTGTCATGTCATTGTTTTCTAAATCCTTCATTTTTTTTTCAGTCTATTTGTCTTTGTGGTTCATTGGAGATGTGTTGTTTTGCTATTTGAGTCCTCTCTTCTTCATTTGTGTAATTATTTTATAAGACCTGTAAGACAGATGATTTCTGCTTTTCCAGCTAAGGTACCTGGTTCATCTCACTGGGACTGGTTTGACAGTGGGTGCAGCTCATGGAGGACAAACTAAAACAGGGCAGAGTATGGCCCCTCCTGGGAAGTGCAAGTGGTTGGGGGATTTACCTCTCCTAGCCAAAGGAAGCCAGGAGTGACTATACCTGGTGGAATGGTACACTGCTGCACAAATACTGAGCTTTTCCCACTATCTTTGCAACCAGCAAACTGGGAGAATATCTCCTGTGCCTGGCTCAGCAGGTCCCATGGACATGGAGCCTTGCTCACTGCTAACACAGGAGTCTGAGATGACCTGGGATGCTGGAGCTTGACTGGGGGAGGGGCATCCGCCATTGCTGAGGCTTCAGTAGGCAGTTCTATGCTCACAGTGTAAACATAGTGGCAGGGAAGCTCAAACTGAGTGGAGCCCACCACAGCTCAGCAAGGCCTACTGCCTCTCTAGATTACACCTCTGGGGGCAGGGCATATCTGAACAAAAGGCAGCAGAGAGCTTCTGCAGACTTAAACATCCCTGTCTGACAGCTCTGAGGAGAGCAGTGGTTCTCCCAGCATGGCATTTTAGCTCCGATAATAGACAGACTACCTCCTCAAGTGGGTCCCAGACCCCCAGGTAGCCTGTCTGGGAGACACTTCCCAGTAGGGGCCAACAGACACCTCATACAAGTGGATGCACCTCTAGGAGGAAGGTTCCAGAGGAAGGATACAGCAGCAATATTTGCTGTTCTACAGCCTCTGCTGATGATACCCAGGCAAACAGGGTCTGCAGTGGACCTCTAGCAAACTCCAAAAGACCTGCAGCTGAGAAGCCTGACTCTTAGAAGGAAAACTAACAAACAGAAAGGAACAGCATCAACATCAACAAAAAGGACATCCACACCAAAACCCAATCAGTAGGTCATCAACATCAAAGACCAAAGGTAGATAAAACCACAAAGATGGGGAGAAACTAGAGCAGAAAGGCTGAAAATTCCAGAAACAAGAATGCCCCTTCTCCTCCAAAGGAACATAACTCCTCACCAGCATAAGAACAAAACTGGACAGAGAATGAGTTTGACGAGTTGACAGAAGTAGGATTCAGAAGATCAGTAATAACAAACTTTTCCAAGCTAAAGGAGCTTGGAATGTTCTAATCCATCACAAGGAAGCTAAAAACCTTGAAAAAAGGTTAGATGAATGGCTCACTAGAATAAATAGTGTAGAGAAGAACTTAAATGACCTGATGGAGCTGAAAAGCATAGTAAGAGAAATTCGTGAAGCATACACAAGCTTCAGTAGCCAATTCAATTAAGAGGAAGAAAGGATATCAGTGATTGAAAATCAAATTAATGAAATAAAGTGAGAAGACTTGATTAGAGAAAAAAGAGTGAAAAGAAACAAAGCCTCTAAGAAATATGGGACTATATGAAAAGATCAAATCTACGTTTGATTGGTGTACCTGAAAGTAATTGGGAGAATGAAAACAAATTGTAAAACACTCTTCAGGATATTATCCAAGAGAACCTTCCCAAACTAGCAAGGCGGGACAACATTCAAATTCAGGAAATACAGAGAACACCAAAAGAGCAACCCCAAGACGTATAATTGTCAGATTCACCAAGGTTGAAGTGAAGGAAAAAATCTTAAGGGCAGCCAGAGAGAAAGGTCAGGTTACCCACAACGGGAACCCCATCACACTAACAGCAGATCTCTCAGCAGAAACCCTACAAGCCAGAAGACAGTGGGGGTCAACATTCAACATTCTTAAATGAAAGAATTTTCAACCTAGAATTTCATATCCAGCCAAACTAAGCTTCATAAGTGAAGAAGAAAAAAAATCCTTTAGAGACCAGCAAATACTGAGAGATTTTGTCACCACCAGGCCTGTCTTACAAGAGCTCCTGAAGGAAGCACTAAACATGGAAAGGAACAACCGGCACCAGCCACTGCAAAAACATGCCAAAATGTAAAGACCATCAATGCTAGGAAGAAACTGCATCAATTAATGAGCAAAATAATCAGTAAGCATCATAATGACAGAATCAAATTCACACATAACAATATTAACTTTAAATGTAAGTGGACTCAATGCTCCCATTAAAAAAAACAGACTGGCAAATTGGATAAAGAGTCAAGACCCATCAGTTTGCTGTATTCAGGAGACTCATCTCACATGCAAACACACAAGTAGGCTCAAAATAAAGGGACGGAGGAAGATCTACCAAGAAAATGGAAAGCAAAAAAAAAAAGCAGGGGTTGCAATCCTAGTCTCTGATGAAACAGACTAAACCAACAAAGATCAAAAGAGACAAAGAAGGCCATTACATAATGGTTAAAGGGATCAATTCAACAAGAAGAACTAACTATCCAAAGTATATATGCACCTAATACAGGAGCAGCCAGATTCATAAAGCCAGCCCTTGGAGACCTACAGAGAGACTTAGACTCCCACACAATAATAATGGGAGACTTTAACACCCCGCTGTTACTATTAGACAGATCAATGAGACAGAAATTTGACAGGGATATTTAGGATTTGAACTTGGCTCTGGACCAAGCAGACCTAATAGACATCTATAGAACTCTCCACCCCACATCAATTGAATATATATTCTTCTCAGTACCACATTGCATTTATTCTAAAATTGACCAAGTATTTGGAAGTGAAACACTCCTCAGCAAATGTAAAAGAACAAAATCACAACAAACTGTCTCTCCGACCACAGTGCAATCAAATTAGGACTCAGTATTAAGAAACTCACTCAAAATTGCACAACTACATGGAAACCGAACAAACTGCTCCTGAATGACTACTGGGTACATAACGAAAAGAAGGCAGAAATAAAAATATTCTTTGAAACCAATGAGAATGAAGACACTGATGTCACAATTAAAAGAACTAGAGAAGCAAGAGCAAACAAATTCAAAGGCTAGCAGAAGGCAAGAAATAACAAAGATCAGAGCAGAACTGAAGGAGATAGAGACACAAAAAACCCTTCAAAAAACTAATGAATCCAGAAGCTGTTTTTTTGAAAAGATCAACAATGTAGACAGACTGATAACAAGACTAATAAAGACAAAAAGAGAGAAGAATCAAATTGACATAATAAAAAATGATAAAAAGGATATCGCCACCAATCCCACAGAAATACAAACTACCATCAGAGAATACCATAAACACTTCTATACAAATAAACTAGAAAATCTAGAAGAAATGAATAAATTCCTGGACACACACACCCTCTCAAAACTAAACCGGGAAGAAGTTGAATTTCTGAATAGACCAATAACAGGTTCTGAAATTGAGGCAATAATTAAAAGCCTACAAACCAAAAAAAGTCCAGGACCAGACAGATTCACAGCCGAATTCTACCAGAGGTACAAAGAGGAGCTGGGATCATTCTTTCTGAAACCATTCCAATCAATAGAAAAAGAGGGAATCCTTTCTAACTCATTTTATGAAGCCAGCATTATCCTGACATCAAAGCCCATCGGAGACTCAATAAAAAAAGAGAATTTTAGACCAATATCCCTGACGAACATCGATGTGAAAATCTTCAATAAAATACTGGCAAACTGAATCCAGCAGCACATCAAAAAACTTATCCACCATGATGAAGTTGGCTTAATCCCTGGGATGCAAGGCTGGTTCAACATACGCAAATCAATAAACGTAATCCAGCATATAAACAGAAGCAGCAAGAAAAGCCGCATGATTATCTCAACAGACACAGAAAAGGTCTTTGACAAAATTAAACAGTCTTTCATGATAAAAACTCTCAATAAACTAGGTATTGATGGAACGGATCTCAAAATAGTAAGAACAATTTATGACAAACCATAGCCAATATCACACTGAATGGACAAAAACTGGAAGCATTCCCTTTGAAAACTGGCAGAGGACAGGGATGCCCTCTCTCACCACTCCTATTCAACATAGTATTGGAAATTCTGGCCAGGGCAATCAGGCAAGAAAAGAAATAAAAGGTATTCAAATAGGAAAAGAAGAAGTCAAATTTTCTCTGTTTGCAGATGACATGATTGTATAACACATTTAGAACCCCAACCTCTTAGCCCAAAATCTCCTTAAACTGATAAGCAACTTCAGCAAAGTCTCAGGAAACGAAATCAATGTACAAAAATCACAAGCATTCCTATACACCAAGAACAGACAGAAAGCCAAATCATGAGTGACCTCCCACTCACCCTTCTGGTGAAAACTTTCCCACAGTGGACAAGAAAGACCCCGCACAAGAACCCCAGTGGGAAAATAACAATGCAGATAATAAAAATATGCAGGACATAAGGGAGATGAAAATAAAAGGAATTTGGAAATCAGTACCCCAAAATCTTTCTGAAGCATTTGATATACAACAGGAAAAGGATGAAGGGCCTATGAGATTCCTGGACAGAGTGAGGGAGTAAATGAGACAATATGCAGGCCTCAATTTGGATGATCCACTTGGGCAAGGAATGTTGAAACTCCATTTTGTCACTAAAAGTTGGCCAGACATTTCAAAAAAGTTACAAAAGATAGACAATTGGGAAGACTGTCCTCTAAGTGAGCTTCTCAGAAAGTATATGTGAGAAGGGACAAAGGAAAAACAGGAACAAAAGACAAAACTTACGTTATCCACCTTCCAACAGATGACTCCAAACCCATGTACTTCTAGCGGAGTTCCCAGGGAGCCAGAAATAAAGGGTCTGAATTCTCCTTTAAAGGACCCCAGCCTCCATCCAGAGGACCAAGGCTCTCATCTACCAGGCACCCTAAAGAGTATGGGGGAGCAGGGTTAAAGATGCCCAGAACAAAGGAGGAGGAAGGACAAGACAGGTGTTATAGATGTGGAAGAACAGGCCACTTCAAGAGAGGATGTCCTGAACTAATAAAGGATAAAGAAGTCCTTCCACTCATGACTTTCAAGGAAGAATAGGGGAGTCAGGGGTTCTGTCTCTTTTATCTTTAGTCCCACCAGGAACCCTTCGTAAATTTAGAGGTGGGACCTCAACATGAGCTTATCACCTTTTTAGTCTATTCAGGGGCTGCTTGCTCCTCTGTTTGTTTCCCCCTCATCTAACGTTGTCTCCTCCTCAGAGGAACTTTTAGTCTCCGGGGTAAAAGGGGAAGGATTTAGAGCAAAAATTTTAGAAAGCACAGAAGTTACATACCAGGATCTCTCAGCCCATTTTCAGTTCTTGTTAATCCTTGAAGCAGTAACTAATTTAATGGGGAGGAATTTAATGTTAAAGCTGGGCATAGGTCTAAAAGTCAGCCCAAGAGGATCCCTCACCTCATTAAACCTACTCACCACTGCAGATGAGAAATATATTAATCTAATGTCTGGTCCAAAGAAGGGAACTTAGGGGAACTCAGAGTCCCTGTGATCCACATGAAGTTAAAAACCCCTGGAGAAGTAGTAAGAAGGAAGCAATACCCTATTCCCCTAGAAGGTAGGATAGGGTTGAAGCCTCTAATCGAAGGCCTTATTACAGATGGGCTTCTCGAGCCCTGTATGTCCCCTTATAACCCCCCAATACTGCCAGCCAAGAAAACAGATGGGACATACCAGCTAGTACAGGACCTTAGCGCTCTCAGCCAAATAGTCCAGACTACTCACCCCGTTGTCCCCAATCCTTACACCATTCTCAGCAAGATTCCATGTAGTCATCAATGGTTTACTGTAATAGATTTGAAGCATGCTTTTTGGGCATGTCCCCTGGCTGAATATAGCTCACATATATTTGCTTTTGAGTGGGATGATCCCTACTCAGGGTGGAAACAACAATATCGATGGACAGTCTTGCTCCAAGGGTTCACAGACTCCCCTAATCTTTTTGGCCAAATTTTAGAACAAGTAATAGAATAACTTGTCGTCCCAGAACAAATATGCCTTCTACAGCATGTGGATGACCTTCTTATATCTGGTGAAGATATAGAGAACGTAACCGACTTCTCTACACATATTCTTAACCATCTGCAGTTTGAGGGGCTACGAGTCTCAAAAAGAAAGCTTCAGTATATAGAGCCTGAAGTTAAATACTTAGGCCACTTAGTAAGTGCAGACAAGTGCAGAATAGGGCCTGAATGAATAGAGGGAATTGTGTCCCTACCCTTGCCTCAAACTAAACCAAAACTCAGGAAATTTTTAGGGTTAGTTGAATACTGCCACTTACAGATTGACTCATACGCACTGCAGAGTAAACTGTTACATTGAAAACTTGCCCAGGAAAAGCCTCACCGTCTCATGCGGACTTTTGAGGAAGTTAATCAAGTTGAGGAGCTAAAGGAAAGGCTCATAACTGCCCCTGTTTTAGCCTTACCCTCCCTAGAAAAGCCATTCCACCTTTTTGTTAATGTGGACAGTGGAGTAGCTTTAGGAGTACTGACTCAAGAACAAGGAAGCTGCTGGCAGTCCGTGGCCTTCCTATCAAAGATCTTAGACCCAGTCACTTGTGGCTGGCCTTAATGCATCTAGTCCCTCATGGCTACAGCAATATTAGTCGAGAAAAGCCGAAAGTTAACCTTTGGAGGAAAATTAGCAGTATGCATGCCTCATCCAGTTAGAACTATCTTAAACCAGAGAGCAGGAAGATGGCTTACTGACTCAAGAATCTTAAAGTATGAGGTCATTCTGTTAGAAAAGATGATTTAACACTGACCACTGATAATTCATTCAACCCAGCAGGTTTTTTAACAGGGAATCTAAATCTAAGGAGGGAACACACATGTTGGATTTAATTGATTATCATACAAAGGTTCAACCAGACCTAGGAGAAACTCCCTTCAGGACTGGATGACACTTATTCATAGATAGTTTCTTCCAGGTGATTGAGGGAAAAAGACACAAGGAGTATTCAATAATTGATAGAGAAACTCTTGTAGAAATAGAATCAGGAAAATTATCCAACAGTAGGTCTGCTCATTGTGTGAGCTGTTTGCACTCAGCCAAGCCTTAAAGTACTTAAGAACCAGGAAGGTGGCCGGGCGCGGTGGCTCACGCCTGTAATCCCAGCACTTTGGGAGGCTGAGACGGGCGGATCACGAGGTCAGGAGATCGAGACCATCCTGGCTAACATGGTGAAACCCCGTCTCTACTAAAAAATACAAAAAACTAGCCGGGCGAGGTGGCGGGCGCCTATAGTCCCAGCTACTCGGGAGGCTGAGGCAGGAGAATGGTGTGAACCTGGGGGGCGGAGCTTGCAGTGAGCTGAGATCTGGCCACTGCACTCCAGCCTGGGCGACAGAGCGAGACTCCGTCTCAAAAAAAAAAAAAAAAAAAAAAAAGAACCAGGAAGGAGCCATCTATATGGATTATAATTATGCCTTTGAGTGGTTCATACATTTGGAAAAATTTGCCCTGAATGAGGTCTTATTGATAGTAAATGTCAAGACCTTGTTCACAAGGAGCTAGTCACCCAAGCATTGAATAACCTTCAGTCAGCAGAAGAAATAACTGTTGTCCATGTTCCTGGACACCAGAAAAGCCTTTCTTTTGAAAGTCAAGGAAATAACCTAGCAGATCAGATAGCCAAACAGGCTGCCCTTTTCTCAAAAATGCCTATTTTCCAATTCACCCCTATCTTCCACCTCCTACCATAATCCCCATTTTCTCTTCCACTGAAAAAGAAAAATTAATAAAGATAGGTCCTAAAGAGAATTCAGAAGGAAAATAAATGGGTATTGCTAGACCAGAGAGAAATGTTGTCTAAACCCCATATGAGGGAAATCTTGTCACACCTACATCAAGGGACCCATTGTGGCCCCAGGTCATGTGTGATGCAATTCTCAGAGTTTATGGGGGCATAGGAGTTTATGCCTTGGCCAAACACGTTACAGATAGTTGCTTAGTATATTAAACAAAACAACTAATAAACTATAAAAAGATTACCACTTAGGGGAAGGAGTCCAGGCTTAAGGCCATTCTGAAGTATCTAAGTTGATTACACAGAAATGCCTCCAATAGGTTGTCTAAAATATTTGCTAGTGGTAGTAGACCACCTCACTTACTGAGTTCAAGCTATCCCCTTTCCAAACATAACAGCCAATAATGCAGTTCAGGCCCTAATTGAAAATATAGTACCCAGGTTTGGACTAATAGAAAATATTGACTCAGATGATGGAACTCATTTCACCACACACATTATTAAAAGGCTATCCCAAACAATAGACATTAAATGGGAACACCATGCTCCCTGGCACCCACCCTCATCAGGGAGAGTAGAAAGAATGAATCGGACTCTAAAGAACCACTTAACCAAATTAGTCTTAGAAACTTGATTGCCATGGACCAAATTTCTTCGTATCACCCTGCTGAGAATTTGAACTGCACCATAGAAAGACACTGGTCTTTCTCCTTATGAGATGCTCTATGGATTACCTTCATTGGTCTTTCTCCTCAAGAGATGCTCTTTGGAGTACCTTATTTATGCTCTGCTGCTGATATTCCTACCTTTCAAACAAAAGATCAGTTTCTTCAAAACTATATACTTGGTCTATCTTCTACTTTATCTTCTCTTAAAACTAAAGGTCTATTAGCACAGGTGCTGCCCTTGGAGTTCCCGGTGCATCAACATTAGCCTGAGGATCACATCCTCATCAAAAGGTGGAAGGAGAGAAGCTTGAGCCAACCTGGAAGACCCTTATTTAGTGCTCCTAACTACTGAAATCACAACCTGGACAGCAAAGAGAGGATGGACTTACCACACCCGAGTCAAGAAAGCGCTGTCCTCTCCAGAGTCGTGGGCCATAGTCCCAGGGAAAAACCCTACCAAACTATAACTAAGAAGAATTTAACTGTCTTTCGTGTATTCTATTACTCTTTCTTCTTTCCTTGCTCAATTACTGACCATTTAGTTATTAACATAACCAAGTCCATTTTGCCTCAAACTATTGCATTTGATGCTTGCCTTGTTAGACCCTGTGGGGACTTGCCAAGTCAAAGACAGCTCTCCACTTTAGAAAAGTATCTGTCCCTCCTAGCTCTCATCAGACTGGGCATTAGTGAATTGGGGCCATTTAATCCAGGGAGATTTCGATAAAGACTCCAGTGTTAAACCAGAAGTCTTGCTCCCCAGTATAGAGCTTGTATGCTGTAACTGGTCCAGTGTTCTGTGGACCAATAGCAAGAATGGTCCGCCCCAACAGGTTTTTGAAATTTCCTAAAAACCATACATTCATTTTACTAGAGGGACAGCCCTCCCTGCTAACTGTCAGCTAAACCAGTTTAATTCTATACAGATTTTTATCTCAAACCCTCAAAGTTCTTCCCCTTTTCTAAGCCAGTTCTCTTCTTTAAGCTGGTTTTATGGTATGGGGGCTGAGGTTTCAAGGACAAACCCTATTGGATTATTTGAAATGTGTTTCTTTTTTTTTTTTTTTTTTTGAGATGGAGTCTCGCTCTGTCGCCCAGGCTGGAGTGCAGTGGCCGGATCTCAGCTCACTGCAAGCTCTGCCTCCCAGGTTCACGCCATTCTCCTGTCTCTTTGATCCCCCACCACCTCTATCTTTGTCTAAGCCTTCTTCCAGATCTCTCACAATGGAACAATTGTTCCTCCTCCATTTAACCACAAGACCAAGATAGCTGTCGTTGAAGTTAAAGACTTGAAACAAACTTTGGCAGTTGAGACAGGATACCAAGATGCAAATGCCTGGTTGGAATGGATCAAATATTCCATTTGCACATTAAAAAAAGGAAATGTTATGCTTGTGTGTGCGGCAGGCCAGAGGCCCAGATTGTCCCCTTTCCACTAGGGTGGTCCTCCAGTCGACTGGGTGTGGGCTTCATGGTAGCTGTTTCCAATTTAAAACCCAAAATCAAATAGCTGCAGGATTTCAGTCAATATTTTGGTGAGTGACAATTAATAAAAATGTAGATTGGATAAACTACATCTATTAAAACCAACAGCAATTTATTAACTAAACTAGAGATGCTATTAAAGAATAGTTGAGCAATTAGGGGCTACTATCCAGATGACTTGGGAAAACAGAATAGCCTTAGACATGACATTAGCAAAAAGAGAGGAGTTTGCTTCATAATTAAAACTCAATGTTGTATCTTCATCCCAAACAACATCACCCTGATGGAAGTATGACAAAGGCATTACAAAGTCTGACTGCTCTGTCCCATAAGTTAGCCGGCAACTCAGGGGTAAAGGACTCCTTTATGGAATGACTAGAAAAGTGGTTCAGTAAATGGAAAGGAGTAATAGCCTCAATTCTTACTTCCCTGGCAGCCATAATGGGTGTACTTATTCTTGCCAGGTCTTGTGTCATACCATGCATCCATGGATTGGTGCAGAGGCTCATACAAACAGCACTTACTAAAACCTCCCTTAACTATCCTCCACCTTATCCAGAGATGCTTCTTCTTTTGGAAAATCAAGCAGAACAACTAAGCCAAGACATGTTAAAGAAGTCTGAAGACAAAGAACTCTAAGAAAAATGCAAGAGGAAGGAATTATTAGATATGAGTTTTAAGTTTCTCTTCAAAGATTTAATGTCAGTATGTTCAATTCTTTGCCTTCTACTTTTAAAGTTAACTTCATCATAACGCAATCTTTTTTGATTACCTGCTCCAACCTGACTCATTCCGATTACCTGCTCTGCCATAACCATTTTTCCTGCCAAACCGCTCACCCGTCATTCTCTTTAAATTAGCCAATCACAATTAGTTTAGCCTGTGTGGTCTAACCCTAGCCAATAGGGGAAGGACACAGCAGCAAGGGCCACGGTGCATCAGGGATAAGAACCACTTCCTCTCCCTTGTCCAAGTGTGCACTCACCATTGCTCCATCTGTAAGGGCACATCCTTCTATAGAAGGAACTTGCCTTGCTGAGAATTAAAAAGAAAATTTTACATTCAAGTGCTATTTCTTTTGCGGCACCAAAACTTTATTTATAACATACACAATGGGTCAGCAAACTTTTTCTGTAAAGGAAGACATAGTAAATATTTTTAGTATCATGGGCCACACTGTTCTCTGCTCCACTCAGGGTATCTTTTTGGTGCATCCTCACCCAGAAGAAAGAAACTAGATTACTCCCTTCAAGCTCTTCCTAGGGGCACTAATGCTATTCATCAGGGCAGAGCCCTCATAATCTAATCACTTCTCCAAGGCCTCACCTCCTAATACCATCACATTGGGAGTTAAGATTAGACATGAATTTTGGAAAAACATAACATTCAGACTGTAATACAGGTGCAAAATGTAGATAGTGGGGAAGTCTGCATCTATATAGGGGTAAGGGACATGTGAAAAATCTCTATTTCTTTAAAAAGGTAGGGAGGGAGGTAATTGTGAGTGAACCTGACCTAACCAGGTAAGCCGTCTGAAGTAGGTCACAGCTTTCCTAAAAGTGCAGATGTGTCACTACAGTGGTAGTCTCTTGCTGGCCTTGTGGAAGCCAGCTGCTATGAGGATTACAGCTTCAAGGAAGTACATTCTACCCATAACCTGAGGGAGCTTGGAAAGTCATCCTTCCATAATCATGCATCAGGATGGGAATTCTGATGCAATAGAATCAGAAAGGTGATGTGGCCAGGATACTGGGAAGTTAATCTCCCCAGAGGATTCTTGTGGGCAGCAAAATAGCTCCATGGCTTTCTTGTGGCATTATAGTAGTACTAAGTTAAGTGGTAAAGACTTCCAATGGCAAGTTCTCTGGAAAAGTCACTTTTCTTTGTGCTGTTTTGAGGGATTAACATCAGTGATACACACAAATGACCCAAGGTCACACATGAAGAAACAATAGCACCTATTAATACAGCTCAACATTTGTCACATCACACTTCAAAGAGTGCCAGACTATCTCTTTAGGTCTATGTTCCTTAATTTTATATAATCCCAGGTCCTCTGAAAGGAACCAATGTAGCAGGGGACAATGAAGTCAAACTCGTAGGCCAATCTGCCGTCAGCTACTTTTGTTTAAAAAAAAAAAAAAGGAAAGAAAGTTGTATTTAAAACCACCCCTTCATTTACTGCTTTTACAGTTAAGTCACCACAACAGAGAACATGTAACCCAGAGGTTCCTATCACCTGAGCCATGGACCGGTGACCTATTAGTCATCCATATGATCTGTCAGTAACCATGATGCACAGCAGTATGTGAGTAGTAAGTGAGTGAGCAAAGCTTTATCCGTATTTATAGCCACTCCCCATCACTCACACTACTGCCTGCTCCACCTCCTGTCAGATCAGGGTCAGCATTAGATTCTCATAGGGTGGTGAATCCTATTGTACATACAAGGGATCTAGGTTGTGTGCTTCTTATGAGAAACCGATATCTAATGTCTCCCAGTCATATAATTATTTCATTATATATTACAATGCAATAGTAAAAATAAAGTGCACAACACATGTAATGTGCTTTAATCATCCCCAAACCATCTTTCCAACCCCCATCTCAGTTGTGGAAAAACTCTTCCACCAAACCTGATTCCAAAAAGATTGGGGACTGCTGATGTGGCCCACAGAGCCTAAAATATTTAGTACCTGCCCCTTAGAGAAACACTTTGCTGACCTTTGCAAGGGAAGAGCAACCACTATTATGGAGAAAAGATTGTGATTTGTCAGTGTTCATGAGTCATGTGGTCTCCATTTTTTCAATGCTGAATGTTTTTTCCCCAGAAAATCACAGAGAATGAAGCTGAATAGTTCCTGCTACACTTACCTTTACAGGAAAGCAGACTGAGGCCAGGGCAGAAGTGGAATCCAGATATCCCATTAGGCACATGGTGCTGCTCCCACTACTGCAATCCAGCTGAAATACAGCCACTCAAGAGAGAGTCTCAAATGGGAGGTAATTGTGTTTTGCTGTCCATTTCAAAGCCACTGATAATTTCAATGCTTTGGACAAAACCAGTGCAGGTTTCAAAAACAAGAAAGCCACTCTAAAATTAGGTTCCAATTTTCTGGAATAATATAATCGCTAATTTTCTGGAATAATATAAATCACTTCCTTTCTGTTGCTCTCTGAAAGTCTCACATTGTAGAAGTCCATGCAGGAAGAACACTGCTTGAAAGCTCTAGGGGAAATGCTTGATTCTGTTCCAGTCTCAGTCGGTGGAAATCCAGACCCTGGTGAGATCTGCTTTAAACAGAAAGATTTCTCTTTTATTTAGCCCACTGTTCCAAGAAGCTTAAGCCTTCCCAATGCATGGTTAAATAGGTGTCCAGCCAAAAGTTCCAGTATAATAAGTGGGAAATCACTTCAATTTTTTTTTCCAGTGAAATCACTAGGCCATGGGTTGTCATGTTGCAGATATTTATTTCCTGAGGTCAAAAATTACTGAATTTTGAAAATGCTTTTTAAATCATTTTTTCAGTTGTGGCATCCCTAGTTCCTCTAGCTAGCAATTAAAAAATGTATTTAATTGTTAAAAGTATATTGAATATCTCTAGCAGATAATAGATATACAATGAAAAACCACATTTTAAATTATGTTATCTACCTTGCACCAATAATATAATGTGTTTCAACAAATTTCTTCAGTGATTAAATAAAATGTCTCTACTGTGTGGACTCAATCTGAGATTTTTAAAATCTAAATTTTAGGCCAGGCATCGTGGTTCAGACCTGTAATCCCAGCACTTTGGAAGGCCAAGGTGGGAAGATCACTTGAGGTCAGGAGTTCGAGACCAGCCTGGCCATTATGGCAAAACCCTACCTCTACTAAAAATAATTTAAAAATTAGCCATGACATAATGGTACATACCTGTCATCCCACTTACTTAAGAGGCTGAGGTAGGACAATTGCTTGAATCTGGGAAGCACATGTTGCAGTCAGACGAGATCACGCCACTGCACTTCAGCCTGGGTGACAGAGTGAGATTCCATCTCAAAAAAATAAAATAAAAATTTTAAACTAGAATTTATATTCTGGATAAATATGGCCAATTTAACACATGTATTCATCTAATAGGGGTCATAAAAATCTCTTACAGAGATTCTGAAGCTTGCTCTAAGGGGTTCCAAAGCTTGCTGTGATGGTAACCAGCAACCAAGTCATAAGGAAACACAAGCATTCATGAGAAGAGCCCACATAGAAAGGAACCAAGTTGACAACACTAAGTTGTGAGGGTGCCATCTTGGTAATGAATTCTTCAGCCCCAGTGAAGCCTCCACATGACTGCATCTCCAGATGACATCTTATGAGCAAGTCCAAGCCAGAATTGTCACACTGACCTGCTACTGAATTCAAAACCAACAGAAATCTTGAGAAATTTGTAGCATTAAACCACTAGCTTTGGGATGATTTTTTGCACAGTAGCACACAACTAATAGAAGTGTTCTCTTCACTCTCATTAGGATCTTCCTGAAATGTGTCTCTTACCCACTGCATTAAAACTCATCAGAAATCTCCGTGTTCTAAAACAAAAAGTCCAAACTTCCATTCATTTTTTATAATCTGGAGCCTACTTTAATTGTCACCATCTGTACATGCTACAATGTAGCACAGATATAGTTTCAAGAGTCAGTCATTTTTTTCTCAGCCAGCCTCTACAAAACTAACATGGATTTGCGAGTCAGAAAATCCTGAATCCTAATTCAAGGCCTATTTCTTGTTTTTCTATTTATACTTACCACATTCCCAGAAATCTAATACATTAAGTCCAAACTTTTATTCATTTTTTATAACTTGGAGCCTACCTTAATTCTCACCATGTATGCATACTGCCATGCAGTATTGATATGATTTCAAGAATTAGTCACTTTTTTTCACAACTAACCTCTATAAAACTAACATGGACTTAAAGGTAAAGGAGTCCTGAATCCTAATTCAAGATTCATTTCTTGTTTGCTTATTTACACTTAACCACATTCCCAGAATTCTAATAAAGATAGTCCAAACTTTTATTTATTTTTTATAATTTGGAGGCTACCGTTAATTCTCACCATCTCTACATGATACAATGTAGTGCAGAAATGGTTTCAAGAATTAGTCATTTTTTTCACAACTAGTTTCTATAAAACTAACATGGACTTGGTAGTCAGAGAGTCCTGAATTCTAAAACAAGATCTGTTTCTTGTTTGCTTATTTAGTTACCACATTCCCAAAAGTGGTGACTGAGTGAGGACTGGAACAAAAGTTAGTGAGAAAAACACCATTAGGACCAACAAGTGAAAGTAGAACTGAGACTAAAGTGGGGTGTGTTACTGTTGCTGTATAACAAATTACCCCAAAAGTTAGCAACTTAAAACAACACATAATGATAATCTAAGTGTCAGCCCAGAATCTGTGATCTCATCTCTTGACTGAGTAATGACCTGCTTCTGAGTTAACAGGACTCAAGCCAGTAAGACTGAGTCTCAAAAGGCACATAATGACAGAGTGTGCTAGCAAGATAAATGTTATAATATTTTGTAACCTAATCACCAAAGTGACATCTTACCATTTCTATATTCTATTAGGAAGAAACAAGTCACTAAGTCAACCCATATTGAAGGTTGATGAAAGGGCATAAATATTATAGGAGGTGGGAATCACTGAGGGCCATCTTAGAACTCTGTCCACCATGGTTTGAGCATATAAAATAACCTACATATTTACTTTCATGGCCCAGCATCAAAGAATATAGACTCCAGAGCTAGCCTGCCTGAGTTTAAATACAAGCTCTGCCTCTTTTAAGCCTATATAACCTTAGGGAGGTTATTCAACAGTACTTACTCCACAGCAAAGTTCACAATGTCAGTAGGCTAACAACAAATTCAATTGTACTATTAGTGCAATAGAAGAAAACAGTATGGAAAAGCACTGTTTTTAATACTAGGACTTTATAGGAAATTCTCCCTGGCAGCGCATTGGTAATGGAAGCAACAGCATCTTCCAGAACAGCTTCACAGTAAACACTACAATGAATTTCTGCAGACCACTTGCTAGAACAAACCTCAGTGTAAACCAGTGGCATCCGTTAAAGTTCACTATGACATGAGCAATTCTTGGAAGAGCCAGGAAAATCAAATCTTCTGCCTAGCTCTTTCTGGTCTGGTTTGGCCTCACTGATTTCAGAATATTTGAAAGAACAGAGAGACGGCATGCCCTTTATCCAATTTTCCCTAAAACCATTTCTTTCAATAGATATTTTGATGAAGTCTAAGTAGACGTAAGTTCAAAACTGTACTCCCTGGTATAAGCATTCAGGTAATTTACACATGTAAGATACTAAAAAAAAAGAAAATAAAAATCCTGGTACCAAGTAATTTAATAAATATGAAAGGTTTTTTTGTTTTGTGTTGCTGGTTGAAAATAAGCCCCAGTCTTGATCTAAACCAGGACTCTACCACTTACTAGCTTACTCTATGACTTTGGTC